>NC_086444.1:391710977-392383893 GCF_028390025.1 Pseudophryne corroboree | reverse complement strand
AGGAAAGGAATGAGATACGAAACCATTAACTGCCACTCTCGCCGAGGGAGAGGAATACATAAATTTAACATATTTAATGAAGTTTGGGCCTATACCGAATCTACGCATAACTTCCCACAAATAAGCCCATTCTACGGAATCAAAAGCCTTAGCGGCGTCCAACGAAACGACTATGGAGGAGGTGGGGTCCTTACAGGGGAGTTGTAGATGAGTAAACAGACGTCTAAGGTTAATGGATGTCGACTTATTGGGCATAAATCCCGTCTGGTCCGGATGTATAATGTGAGATATGACTGTATTTAATCTGCCAGCCAGAACCTTAGCCAATATTTTAATATCAGTGAGTAAGAGGGATATAGGGCGATAGGACTCAACTCTCCTAATATCCTTATCTGGTTTAGGGAGAACCACAATCAATGCTTCCGCCATAGATGGAGGGAGAGACTCCTGTGCAAAAATTTGGCTGTACAACTCTAGAAGGCGAGGGACAAAAAAATCCAGATGATGCCCATAGATCTCTGAAGGTATGCCATCCATGCCGGAGGCTTTACCACTAGGGGAGGCCTTAATAGCAGCCATAATCTCATCAGATGAGATAGGCGCCTCCAGCAGATCACAAGCCTCGCTGGATAGGGTGGGGAAGGAAACAGCGTCCAAATAATCGTTGAGATTCAACTGTGTGCACTCCAGTTTAGATTCATACAAGCGACTATAATAGGACACAAATTCAGCCGCCATTTGTGGGGTCTGAGTTAGGGAAATGCCATCAGAATTTAAAATCTCAACCACTACACTAGTAGGTCTGTCACCCCGGGCCAGGGAGGCCAAGTACGCCCCCGGCTTATCACCCATAGCGTAAAATGTATGGGAGGAGAAAAGGAGTCTATGCTGAGTCTTCTCCATTAGATAATCCTTCCATTCTCTCTGAGCCGATAACCAGGCTAACTTAGAACTATTTAAGGAATCCTGCAAGTATTGCAATTCTGCGGCGACACTCTGGGCCTCCAACACCATCTCCCGTTGCCAATAAAAGGACTTCAAGTTAGCTACCCATTTAATCAAACTCCCTCGCAGAAAGGCCTTAAACGTGTCCCATAGAATAGAGATAGCAGTTCCGGCACTATTTAACTCAAAGAGTTCCCGCCATGCGGCCACCAGGTCAGAGCCGTCCCCCATGTGGACGAGCCAGAATGGGTTAAATTTCCATACAGCCTGGCCCCTAGAACAATTAAAATCTAAAGTAAGAGTCAAAGGGGAGTGATCTGATATACCCCTAGTTTCATATCTAATATCGCCCAACTGGGGAACCATGTCGCTCGAGAGGAGGGCCAGGTCAATCCTGGAGAACGAAGAATGGGAGTGAGAGAAACAGGAGTATTGTCTAAGAGACGGGTGTCTCAATCTCCAAGGATCGACCAGGCCCAACCCCGACACCACATTAGCAAAAGAGATATTCCCAGGGCATGCAGTCGACGGAGACCTAAACAGCCTGTCCATCGCCGCGTCTAGCACATTATTTAAATCCCCGAGGCAAATAACCGATATCCCGGGGGAAGAGGCCATGAACCCGGCAGCCCTCTTAAGAACATCAGGGGAATAGGGAGGGGGCACATAAACCGCCAGAAGGAGGACACGGACGTAAAATAATCTACATTTCAGAAACACATATCTCCCCCACGGATCCGTCTGCACAGATTCCAGCACGAAGGGGACGGTCCGCTTAATAAGGACTGAAACTCCACGAGAGGCAGAAGTGTTAAGTGCTCTATTTAAAAGTTGAAGATCCCTATCCAAGAGGAGGAGCAGTAATATCTTTAGAACATATAATAACCGAGGAAAGCTAACCATCTTATAAAGATGGCAATGCCCAATATATGACAGCGGGAGATGTGCCCATTTTGTGAAGTCAGAAAGAGTCCTAGTTAACAATGGAGCAATATTCACCTCATATAATTGGGAGTGGTGTGATGTAACATGTATCCCTAAAAGACTTCATGGCCCAACTAAAAGGGAAGTCCTCAGCCTACTTCAACCTAGTTTTCTCAAATAATGCCATAGCTACTGTTTTTGAAACAGGCTACCGATTCGAATTGACTCAACAGACGTAATAAGTCAGGACAGCCTGTCTAGGATTCAACATGTACAGCAGCAAGTCATCTGCAAATGCTGAATATTTCACTGTAATATTACCAATTTTTATGCCTTTCCACACTATGGAGTTATCTGTGTGTCTCAATAAAGGATCTAGGTCAAGATTAAATAATATAGGGGAAAGCGGGCACCCTTGTTGTGTGCCCCTGGATAAGTGAAAAGTTTTAGTGTTCATAGAGTTGATGGTCAAGAAAGCAACATACAGCAGTGTACGAATACAGTGTATTAAAGACATGGACATGTATCGGTTTCTCGCCATAGTATTTTCGGTAGCTCGCAGAGCGGACGGGCTTGGCAAGTCACTGGCACTCCTCCTCCCCTCCTCCCTTAATTTTTACTATGGTGCCGGCCATCAACCAATCAGAGCTCGTGGACTGGCAGCAGTGGCACCTGATTGGCTGTCGGACCACGAGCTATGATTGTCTCACTTACCGGCACCATATTTCAAATGCCCGCCACCACCGCCGCCGGAGACTCTGCCACCCTCTCCGGAGTCCGGACTTCACAGGAGAGGTGCATGCTGCCTCCTCTTCCATCCCTCATACAGCACCGGAGCCAGCAGCGGTGAGCACTGTGGGGTGGGGGGGCATTGTATCTGGCACTGCAGGGAACATTGTATCTGGCACTGGGGGACATTGTATCTGGCATTACGGGGGATATTGTATTTGGTACTGTGGAAGCACTGTATCTGGCACTGCGGGGTGGGGCATTCTATCTGGCACTATCTGGCACTATGGGGGCACAGTATCTGGCACTGTTGGAGCACTGTATCTGGCACTGGTAAGGCACTGTATCTAACATTGCAGGGGGCATTGTATCTGGCATTGCGAGGGGCATTGTATCTGGCATTGTGGTGGGAATTGTATCTGGCATTTGTGGGGGGCATTGTATCTGACACTGTGGGGGGCATTGTATCTGGCACTGGTAGGTGCATTGTATCTGGCACTGGTAGGGGCATTATTCTTGTATCTGGAACTGCTGGGGGGCATTATTTGTGTATCTGACACTGCTGAAGTGCATTATTTGTGTATCTGGCCCTGTTGAAGGGCATTATTTGTGTATCTGGCACTACTGGTGGGCATTATTGGTGTATCTGGCACTGCTGAGGGGCATTATTGTTGTATCTGGCACTGCTGGGGGCATTATTTGTGTATCTGGCACTGCTGGGGGGCATTATTTTTGTATCTGGCACTACGCGGGGGAGCAATACTTGTAGTTGTGAGGCCACACCCACTTTTGTGAGGACACACCCACTTTTGCAGGAAAGTGCACGCATTGGGGTAGCTCTTTCAGAGGTTTTACTTTCCAAAAGTAGCTCACACCCCAATTAAGGTTGGAGACCACTGTTCTCTGATCATACAACAAAAACATTTTCTCAGGTAAAGAGATGCTGTGCGAAACAATACTTAGCCATTAAAAGACACCATATCAGTCATTACAGTCTCCAGGTATAGCAGAGGGAGCACCAGTCAAGGAATTGACAAAATTCTTTGCCGGTCCAGGAAAGTCAAAAAAGTACAGCTTCCCACCATGAAACATTCATAGCTTTGCCGGATAAAGAAGCAAGAAACACACTCCCTTGGCAAATAGCTCTTTACAAATGGGTGAGAAATCCCGTCTGTGGGCAGAGACTTGAAAAGAAAAGTCCTGAAATAACAGCAGCTGGTGACCATCATGCAGGAGCCGATTTACTGCTAGTCAACCAAAGCAGCTGTCTAGGGCCCAACAGGTGCAGGGGGCCCAGGCAGTGCTGAATTGCCTCGCAGTAAATTCACTACTGCTCTCCAATTATAGTGTCAGCAAGCTAACTCGCCCGCCGCCCGCCTCCGCTCATGGTCAGATAAGGATGCCTTCATACAGGGCCGGATTCTCCAATAATCCAACTGGCAGAGAGCCGGGTGGGCTCATTGGTGCGTGTGGCCGCCTGTCATCTTTGGCACCACTCACCCCCTTCCGCATGTCACCAACTCAATGTACTATGACATGTGTGCTGCGGCTGCTGGTTGGGCGCATACAGGAGAAGAGGTCCCGCCCCCACCCCACCCGGCTGTCTGGAAGAGGAGGTCTGTGTTATCAAGCGGACCTTGGAGGAAGAGGCGATGCGACCATGGTGGACCCAGCAGGAGAGTTGAGCAGGACTATTCTCTACTCTCTGACCACTGTCTGCAAATGAAGTGCTCTTGTAATAGCAACCTCCTTCTTCGCTGGAGGGTGACATTGAATGCTGCAGTGCTGGCAGCTGCTGTGTGTGTACACAATCCAAAGAAGGCAGTGGCACTCTGGGATTGTCATCACCTACAGGCCCCGAAACGTTGCCATGTTTGTGAAGTTTTAATACAACTTTTTACACTTTATCAAATCCCGGAGTGCCTCTGCCTTCTTTGTATTGTATGTACGTATCTTTAAGGAGGGTACTTGGGTAACATCCACCACTGGGAGTGCAGGACAACATACATTTACTATATATGTGTGTGTATATATATATATATATATATATATATATATGTAAATATGTTTGTGGATCAGTACGAAATCCCACCAAACGGGATCCCGGCGGTCGGAATCCTGACTGGCACAATCCTGACAGGGGGGCGAGCGCAATGCTGCCCCTTGCGGGCTCGCTGTGCTCGCCATGCTGGAGGCACGGTGCCTCGCTATGCTCGACACACTAATTTATTCTCCCTCTATGGGTGTCGTGGACACCCACAGAGGGAGAATATGTCGGGATTGTGCCGGTCGGGTTTCCGGTGTCGGTGTTCCGACCGCCAGGATTCTGTCCAGCGGGATCTTGACCGCATCCCATATATATATATATATATATATATATATATACTGTATTGTACTGTAAGTACAATAGATATGATAGGCACACAGAGTGTGATAGAATTAGTAGAAAAGTTTGTTTAAAAGTGATAAATACTTAAGTGTTAATTTCAAAAATGACACTCCTCCATATAATAAATGAATGGCAGCAACCTTATTCAATGTGATATGCGCTTGGATGCACATATAAAAGGTAAATTAGATAGAGAAGAAAAGGGCACCTCCTAGTGTCTTAGATATAAAGTGTAAACCCAATATTGATGAATGGACAATACTTATCCGATGCAATCTTTCTTCGGCCATATGACCAATACGGGTGTGATATAGAAAAGATAAAACAAACGTAACATAGCGCGTATGAAAATTGTACGCGCTATGTTACATTTGTTTTATCCTTACTACATCACACTCGTATTGGTCATATGACTGAAGAAAGATTGCATTAGATAAGTAGTGTCCATTCATCAATATTGGGTATATATATATATAATTATTTATTTATTTATTTTTTGACTACTTATACAGTATGCGTCTATTTAGTTGACACAAAGGGCGCAGCTCTTCGTGCTCTGTGCCGCCTGACCCCAAATTTTGCTACTTCTCCTGTCCTTATTGCTTATATTCCCACCCCCAGTAAATAATGTGGTGTGATCAGTGCACCGCACAGTTGCTCAGTGGAAGGAATCAGCTGTTGTCTCCCTGCATTCATTTACTACTACAATTCCTGCACCAAGGAGCAGTCTGATGGAGTTGGGCTCTCCGGCCGTCCCTGCATCCATCGTACTGTGTGACTCACATTCTGTCACTGCTGTTTCCTCATTGTATACCCTTTCACCTTCCCTACTTTCATAGCTCCTTGGGACTCCCTTACATTGCTGAGTGCTGTCACCCCCTCCCCATTCCCTCTCTCCTTCTCCTTCCCATACTGCCTGCTTTACTGTTATCGCAGCTCCGGTCAGTGTCCCTGTGTGCCTTCTGTTCTATCTCTCTGTGCTCTCTCATCCCCGGCCCTCCTTTTCCTTCCCATACTGCCTGCCCCACTGCTATCACATTTCCAGTCTGTGTCCCTCCTAGCTGCTGCTCCATCTGTCTCCCTGCATTCTCCATCTACTCTCTCTGTGCCAGGCATCCCACCTCCCATCTACTTACGTCCCACGTAACACTACACTTACTTCACAGTGCCACCTTTCCTCACCTATCTTTATCCTTTCTATCTGCAGGTCTATCTCTTCTTTCTCATTCCCTTCTACCTAATCTAGGACCCCCCTCTTTCTCTCCAAGCACATTAACTACTGATCTTATCTTTATGAGTGCATTTGTTTAACAGTTTGTATCATTATTTTTATTATATATATATATATATATATATATATATATAGAAAAAGGCAAATGGAGCACTCACCAGTCTTTTCATTGATTTGAATATCAAAACGAAATTTTATTCTCCAGACAGCACAGCATGACTGTTTACTGCAGTCCAATATGATTATATAAAGCCCAAACGTTTTCGGTCATATCCAGACCGTCATCAGGGGACACAAAGAACATCAGAGAGCTGTCACATCACAATTAGAATACCAGCAGCCTAACTGACCATGCCTCACCGGCTCCCTATATACCCACCATTCAAAAAACGCGCCAAAATTGCGTCATCATATGGGCGGAGTTAGCCCATTGTATTCATCACTGTATACATGAACAACCATAGCAACAATACATGTAAGTGCTAGTGCAAACATCTCATATGTCTATCAATGTCTCCAATGTTAAACACATTACCATGGAGTTGAGGAGCCTTTCGTTTTCCGCCCCATACTAAACGGGCATAGACGGACGAACATCACGGGCGGACCTCGCATCTCGTAGCGGTTGCCTAGCAACCGCCACGGGGCCATCCCATATCCGCCAGCCGCCAATGAGCACCTGGGCGGAAGTGACGTGTCGGACTGGTTGCCAAGCAACCTTCCGAGCATCACCCCACACTCCGCCAATGACTACCCGGGCGGAAGTGATGTAGCTGACTAGTTGCCGAGCAATCTTCAAAGCGTCTCCCCGCATTGATTACATGATGGGAGGCGGTGACATTTTCATATGGTTGCCAAGCAACCTGACGATCGCCTCCCAAACGCAGTCCCAAATACAAACAGGGAAGACTACAAACTACAGAAAACTACAAAACCCATAGTATTTAGCAACATAGCCATAGCACTATGGGACAGATACTCAGCAGCCAATCCCACATATTCGGGGATCAAAATTAGGGATCCTAACATAAAAATGAGTACAAAATTGGAGATTAAATCACCTAATCACTATGATTTGTAAGTTACCAATTATGGTTGTTCAGTTTAAACTTTGTGGGTAGTAAGGAGCCAGTAAGGTACGGACGACAATCAATCATGACAAAAAACAACAACAGAACACACAAATATATAAACACACATACATATGTGCATAAATCTAAAACACATACATATATGAACACCTATTAAAAGTTGTATATGTAAAGAGATATACTTTATAAACCCTATACAGTGCACTGGTCTTAAAGGACAAAAACCTTGTCCATTATCTAAGAAAAATCCCTAGATGATTGTTCTCATTTAGCCCATTCGGGGCTAGAGTTCCCAATTTGAAAATCCATCTTGCCTCCAATTTCCTCAAGATGAGAGCACGGTCTCCGCCCCTCTCGGGTTCCGGCACCCAATCAATCATACGACATCTAAGTGCTGAACCCTGATGTCCCGCTTTGAGGAAGTGCTGTGCAACCGGTTTATCAGATGTACCAGATGAAATTGCTTGATGAATCGAGCTCCTATGGTTTGCCGTTCGTTCTCTAAAGGTGCAGGTCGTCATCCCAACGTATGCCAGGCCACATGGGCATAGGAGCATATAGACAACATGGCTTAAC
The DNA here is from genome assembly GCF_028390025.1 of Pseudophryne corroboree. NCBI lineage: Eukaryota > Metazoa > Chordata > Amphibia > Anura > Myobatrachidae > Pseudophryne > Pseudophryne corroboree. The sequence goes on along the minus strand of NC_086444.1, from coordinate 392,376,008 downwards.
CTACAGTGAAGCTTATATCGGATGTTGATCAGTTTGCCAGTGTGGAAGTGTGGAAAGGAAGTACCCGGCAGCAGCGAGCGGCACGTCACACATCCCACACATCTGAAACAACCTGGCTTCTTAGTGTTGAGCCACGTCTTGCTTTCCTTGGCATCAAAGCGTCGGGCAGGTTGCATAAGGATCTGCTTCAAGTTTCTACCACGCCTGTAGGCCATCATAGGTGGAGTATCCAAGGTACCCTTAAATTTCGGGTCAGATCTTATTAGTGGCCAGTGCTTTTTCATGGTTTTAGAGATAACAGGAGACATATCATCATACTGTGTCACAAATATCATCCGATTCTGTCCATGATCACGTTTCTGGTGAAGTCTCCGTCTAGCTTTAGTGAGACAGCTCTCGACCACGTTCCTTGTATATCCCCTCTCGAGAAAACGTTCTTTCATCTGTCTGATTTGAACTTCCGCGGTATCAGGATTAGTATTATTACGCAGAACCCTCATAAATTGGGAAATAGGGAGACTTGATTTGAGGGTGGGTGGATGCTTACTGGTCGCATGCAGGAAGGTGTTTCTATCAGTTTCCTTCCTGTATAATGTGGAGCCCAGTTTTGTTCCATCCCGGAACACAGTCACATCCAAAAAATGAATGGAGTCATATTCACAAGCCCCAGTGAAGCGGACCGTGGACTCTAAATTGTTGAGTTCATTCAACATAGAATGAAATTCCTCCCTGGTGCCATTCCTCAGTAGAAATATGTCGTCTATAAATCTCTTATAATAGGCAATCTTATTACCAAATTTAGGATAGATGTTCCTAGACTCATAATCATGCATGAAAATACCTGCGTACATCGGGGCCACATTAGACCCCATTGCGGTCCCCGAGCACTGAAGGTAGTAATTGCCCTGATAAGTAAAGTGATTATGTATCAGAATTAATTCAAGCAACTCAAGGATAAATTCACATGGAAGATGCATGTTACCATGCCAGATCATCAATTTCCTAACCGCCTCAATCCCTTCAGTGTGGGGGATGATAGTATATAAAGATGATACATCCAGGGTTGCAAATAACATATTTTCATTAAGATCTCCAAAGGCAAAAATATTATCCAAAAAAATCACTTGTATCACGGAGATAACTCGGAATATAGGGGATAAGTTCTTGTAGAAAACTATCCACAAAAATGGCTAGGGGCTGTAACAGAGAACCCCTGGCAGAGATAATAGGTCTGCCAGGGGGGTCCACCAATGACTTGTGGACCTTAGGTAGCGTATAAATCAATGGGCAGATTGGGTGGTCCACCCTTAGATACGAAGAAACCTGTTCAGTAAGCCAGCCATTTTGTGTGACCATATCAATGACCTGATCTATTCGTCTTTTTATTCCTGGCATAGGATTCATACTACACTTAGTATAAGTTGTTACATCCGCCAGCTGACGTTTGATTTCCCTATCATAATCACATGCATTTTGAATAACAATTGCCCCGCCCTTATCCGCAGGGCGAATCACAATGGTGTCATTGTCTCTCAGGGATTTAAGGGCCTGTCTCTGTAGGTAATTAAGATTGTCAAAATCCCTCCTATCTTTAGGGTTCTTACAGTCATATTCTGTCATCCTTAGAAAAGTACGTATACTGGCATTGTTAGTCTGTGGATCAAAAAGGCTTGGTTTCAAAAAGTGAGAACCGGTTTGTTCAAAACGGCCAGTCTCATCCTTATCCATGAAGAAATCGCGTAGCCTTAACTTCCTACCAAACTTATAATGATCCACAGCAAAATTACACTCATCATGTCTAGAGGAAGGCACAAAGCTCAATCCCAGGGCCAGAAGAGAGCCCTCAGCCTTAGACAAAACATGATTAGATAGATTAAAAATACATCCTGTATCTACCTCCTCCGACCTCTTCTGCCTGAATCCCCCCCTCCGCGGGTGTGGTCTACCTGGCTACCAGGTGTATCCGCCCTTCTCCTTCTTTGGCCTAAAAAAACCACTTGGTGGAAGTGGCGCATTAGGTTCGGAGTCAGACGCAGACTGTGATGTAGAAGATTCTAATTCAGGTTTACCCCTGTATCTCTGCGGACGATATGTCCTCTGTCTCCTACCTCCATTTGGATTACCAGATAGCCATCTATAAACATTATGTGTGGCATAGTCATTAGTTACAGTCTGCTATTTTTTCCTCTTGAAGGAAACCAACTCCTCCTTATAAGTGTTTATCTGTGTTTGGATCTTTTCACACCAATTCTCAGTCTTGTCATTTTTTAAGGTCGTTAGATTAGATTTTTCAAATTTCGTGATCTCATCACGAACCTTCACCAATTCGATGCCAACTTCCTCAATCACTAGCAGAATCAGGTCCAAGGAGCACTTATTGAGGACCCCGCACCACTTGCTGCAAAATACAGCATTGGTTCTACCAATGGTTGGAGTATTAGTGATGCAGAATCCTCTTGGTATCCTCTTGGACCTGTGATACTCTGATAAGAACTGACCATGGAGTGTCAATTCTATCTCCCTTCTTTTGAGACGTATGATCTTATGTACCAAATCAGTGGGTTTCTCATCAGGGAGCCTAGTGAATTCAAAGTGGTCAAAGTATACCTTTTCAGCATCATCATCGGTCAGTGATACCAGCTGATTTTCAGCAGCTGATAATAGTTCTTCATCAAACAAAACAACTTCAGACTGGGACATTATATAAATCAAAGCGCCAATCAACCTAATGCAGTCAAGCGTTAAAGACCAGGGTATCCAACCAGAGATTAAGAATTCATCAAATGAGCTTAAGAAGCACAAACACACACATGTAAAATTTAAACTAAACATGCATCTCTGAAAATAATCCTATCGACATATCCCACTGTGAGACAACACCAGGGAGGAATATAAGACCAATGCACTGAAAAAAACAGTTAAAAATGACAATATAAGAATGTCATGTTAAAGTCGACCATAACGGTCAAAAATACTGCTTGATAAAAATTAGTAAATATAAATATATATCCACGGGTGCAGGCCAAGAAAACAGTCCAAATTCAGGATCCAATTTTCCTATGTATAGAAGAGGAAGGTCGCACTCACGTTTAAATGCTCAATGCAGCAGCTGGGGTGTCATCCACAGATCCCCTCCAAGGGATCCAAATACAGAAAAAGGCAAATGGAGCACTCACCAGTCTTTTCATTGATTTGAATATCAAAACGAAATTTTGTTCTCCAGACAGCACAGCATGACTGTTTACTGCAGTCCAATATGATTATATAAAGCCCAAACGTTTTCGGTCATATCCAGACCGTCATCAGGGGACACAAAGAACATCAGAGAGCTGTCACATCACAATTAGAATACCAGCAGCCTAACTGACCATGCCTCACCGGCTCCCTATATACCCACCATTCAAAAAACGCGCCAAAATTGCGTCATCATATGGGCGGAGTTAGCCCATTGTATTCATCACTGTATACATGAACAACCATAGCAACAATACATGTAAGTGCTAGTGCAAACATCTCATATGTCTATCAATGTCTCCAATGTTAAACACATTACCATGGAGTTGAGGAGCCTTTCGTTTTCCGCCCCATACTAAACGGGCATAGACGGACGAACATCACGGGCGGACCTCGCATCTCGTAGCGGTTGCCTAGCAACCGCCACGGGGCCATCCCATATCCGCCAGCCGCCAATGAGCACCTGGGCGGAAGTGACGTGTCGGACTGGTTGCCAAGCAACCTTCCGAGCGTCACCCCACACTCCGCCAATGACTACCCGGGCGGAAGTGATGTAGCTGACTAGTTGCCGAGCAATCTTCAAAGCGTCTCCCCGCATTGATTACATGATGGGAGGCGGTGACATTTTCATATGGTTGCCAAGCAACCTGACGATCGCCTCCCAAACGCAGTCCCAAATACAAACAGGGAAGACTACAAACTACAGAAAACTACAAAACCCATAGTATTTAGCAACATAGCCATAGCACTATGGGACAGATACTCAGCAGCCAATCCCACATATTCGGGGATCAAAATTAGGGATCCTAACATAAAAATTAGTACAAAATTGGAGATTAAATCACCTAATCACTATGATTTGTAAGTTACCAATTATGGTTGTTCAGTTTAAACTTTGTGGGTAGTAAGGAGCCAGTAAGGTACGGACGACAATCAATCATGACAAAAAACAACAACAGAACACACAAATATATAAACACACATACATATGTGCATAAATCTAAAACACATACATATATGAACACCTATTAAAAGTTGTATATGTAAAGAGATATACTTTATAAACCCTATACAGTGCACTGATCTTAAAGGACAAAAACCTTGTCCATTATCTAAGAAAAATCCCTAGATGATTGTTCTCATTTAGCCCATTCGGGGCTAGAGTTCCCAATTTGAAAATCCATCTTGCCTCCAATTTCCTCAAGATGAGAGCACGGTCTCCGCCCCTCTCGGGTTCCGGCACCCAATCAATCATACGACATCTAAGTGCTGAACCCTGATGTCCCGCTTTGAGGAAGTGCTGTGCAACCGGTTTATCAGATGTACCAGATGAAATTGCTTGATGAATCGAACTCCTATGGTTTGCCATACGTTCTCTAAAGGTGCAGGTCGTCATCCCAACGTATGCCAGGCCACATGGGCATAGGAGCATATAGACAAATAAAAATTAATCTTTATTAATTATCTATTAATTTTTTATGCAGTCCAATTTTTTAAATGGAGGGGTGTGGGGGTGATGATATGTTGCATAATGAGTATAAGGGCACTACTAATGTGTGGCATAATATATAAGGGGCATTACTGTGTAGCTTTATGTATGTATATAAAGGATATGACTGTTGTGTGGCATTATATAGTATAAGAAGCCCTACTGTGTAGCGTAATGTGTCTTAAGGGTATTACTGTGTTATGTAAAATGTATTGGGTTACTAATGTGTAGCATCATTTGAATAAGGCACTACTGTATGGTGTAATAAGGCACTACTGTGTGGTGTAATGTGAATGAGGGATACTACTATGCTGTGTAATGTGAGTAAGGGTCACTACTGTATGGTATCATTTGAATTTGGGGTACTGTTGCATGGCCATGCCTCTTCCCCATGAGACCAGTTCGCTTTTTCCAGTGCACACTCTCCCTATTTAAAATAGGGGGCTCTGAACCAAAGCACCAGGGCACCAAAATCTCTAGTTATGGCACTGGAGTTAGCGTAGTGATATAGTGAGCGGATGTAGTGTAGTGATGCAGTGTGTGGAGCTAGTTCAGTGGTCTAATGCTGGGATGTAGTGTGGGGAGGTTTTAGTGTTCTAGAGCAGGCATGTAGTGTTGGTAGGTAGCATAGCAATATACTGTATATAGAGGGCATGATTCAGTTTTGACACTGTGGTGGCATTGGATGCAAGCGGTCGTTATTTTTCAAATGCCTGAGTCATACTGTGCATGCCTCCCTATGGTAACCACACAAAGATGCAGATTAAAATTTCATGCAGTTGAGGGAGGGAGGCCCCAACTTATATCTTGCTTAGGGCCCCATGAGGAATAAAACTGCCTCAGTCATCATGTGACAGATCATTTCTGCGACAGTAAGCATCCAGTTTCTTAACTTTATCCGAGCTCTTTCGACCAATATCGGTGTGGAAGATGTTAATATGCCCAGAGCTTCTGGCAGCCACGTGGATACTAGATGGCGCAGCTCTCTCGGTTTAACCGACTCAGGAAGGCCTCTATGAGCCTTAGATTGTTTCTCTTAAGTCCTCCACTTTATCATGCAGAAGCGTAAGGGAGGAATCCTGTTGCTGCAGGGGAGATTTAGCATCATTCAGCTTGTCTTCCAGAGTGGGGATCCTTTCTTCTGCCTCATTAGGACATTTACCATGTTGTATTAATTGATGTACCACTGAGTTAATCGCATCTGTCAGAGATGCAGATAGAGTATATTGTAAATTTCCTTCTCCTTCTGAGTTGCAGACATATTACGTGTAGTAGCATCACAGAACACCTCTGATAAGTCAACCGACTAGGGTGAGGGGGCAAAGAGGACACAAGCGAAGGAGGCAGTTTGTCTTTTCCTTTTGATGTCTGAGTACCCCTCTAAGCTCTGGGTGTCTTAGCAATGTATCTTTCCATGACACAATGAAGGGTTACAATGAATATGGATATTCGTATATGAGAGTATGATAATAGGGGATAAGTCCCTCAAAATCATGTCTAAATGTGAAGACTGCTCAAGAAGCATGGAAGTTGTAGTACCCATGGCCACAGAGTCCCTGATGTGGATACAAATCCAGCACTAGGGGAAAACAATATAAGCTAACAGCATGTTGTGTGCCATATGAAAGAGAGCTCCCTGGATGGCTGTATACAAACAGTGGTGTGGGCAATGGTGTGTGATGGCTTTTTGTAGAACATTGTATAAGGATGCCACAGACGCAGCCAAGTCTCACTCGTGCTGTAGGTGCTGCACTGCAATAAGTAGTTGCCATGGTGTAGTGAGGCTCTAAGTCCCAGAATTGTGCCAGGCAAACTATTGCAGAGGCGCCATGCTGCATCCTGCGGGACACAGATCTGACTGCCGGTCACAAGATGCACTCCACATCTGGAGCTTTGAGGTAGAGCTGCTCCCATTCTGACCACCTCGCGACCAGCATCAGACATGTGAACGGCATCGGGCAGCAGCAGACACTAGAGACCAGTGACGTCGGGCTGTGCACAGGCCGTCAGGCCAGACTCGGGTGGAAATGCCTTGCAGGGGGCTAGCGAGGGGTCCATTGCCTTCCCTGCAATATCCCAAAGCCAGCACCACAGAACTCAGATGAGTGGCGATGCCGGTAGTGGTGTTGTTGGCCCCTTATTACAGGAGCTTCGGAGCCCATCTAAAATGCAGCAATTACCTAAGGGCTGCTCACTGGAAGCCTCATTATTTTAAGGGGCACTCAGCAGAAAGACTTCGAAAGACTTCCCTGTGCTCTGCCACCTCAGATGAGAGACTTTCTTTGGCTACTGGAGCCAAGCCTGGGTTACCTCAAAAGGGAAGAGCCTTCTGCTCTAGCTGACATGGTCTCTGAGCTCTAAAGCTCCTCTTCCTGTTTTCCTTACACAAGCTTCATGGGCATGGGTTTTTCTGCCTCAGACAGAGTTCCTGTCCTCATCTTGTCGCACTTGTAACTATTAATCTGCCAGATTAATTCTCTTGTGAGTCTTGCCACCATTGATACTTTATGTGCCCTCTCCTGATTTAGTTCCGGTGAGCTGCAGGCTCCATGGTAGGAACCCATAGGGTGTCACAGCCGAGGAGAGGCAGCTGCTTGGAGACTTGACCTCTGCAGCGCCTTGGGAAAAATTACCCAGGCCTTTTGGTGGGTTCTCTTGTGGCCTCTGGTTGCAAAGGGCGGGTATCTCCTTTCCCCACTATGGTGCTTTCACCCAGAAAACCTTCTGGTACCACTCCAGAACCTGGAGGTTAACTTGAGATTGTCAGAATGCCTATATTCTGTATGTAATTTCCATAAAAACACTATAGCATAGCACTTTGCATGCAAAAACAGTTGCAGTCACACACAGAATATTGGCAAGCAGGAACTTCCGGTGGGCATGGCATCCAGCATGGCCACATTTTACTGAGCTCCCTACAATGACCTGCATAATCAGTGCCCATCCTGCTTAAATACCGCTTCTTTTGATGAAACAATTGACCACCTGCTGGGTTCACACTGTGAGGAACACTTTCAGGTCCTTTTTGTTGGGGAGCCTTTCTGTGCCACCTGAGTCTGGCCACTGACACTGATGGATCTCGTGGCAACCTGAGATGCTGGGAGTAGCGTGACCCCTCCCTCACCCACTGTGCATCTATATGCCGGCTCCCTGACTCGTTCCTGGATGAGCTGTTATTACCTGGCGGCAGCGGTGTTGTCCCCGCTGGACCCCCCTGGTGCATTTACCTGACTCTGGTGGTGGCCCGACGGGAGAGTCGGGGGAGAGAGCTCGTGGGACAGTGGAGGCAAGGTCCGTGCAGTGGCTTGAGCTGTGTCGGATAGCTCAGCGCTCCCCGCCGCTGTCTTGCTGTGCGATGCTGTCTTGCTGTGCGGTGCTGTGGTAAACTGCTCTGGCGGACGTAGCGCCCTGACACAATCCGGACCCTAATGGCCCCAGTAAGCAGCTTACCACACATCTAATTTACTCCCCGAAATCCTATCACATCCTGCCATCTCTTAGCTCATGTAATAAAACCTCCTATAACCCTGTGGTGAGCAGAGAGAGAACGTTGCATGGAACAATTGGTATAGGGGACACCTTATAGCATTACATACCTTGCGACGTGACTATTGTGGACACGGCTTCTGGAGCCTTAATGTGCTATTAAATAGAAAAATTTGGACAGTGTAGGCAAAGCCCGTGCAGAGGCTTGAGCTGTATTGGATAGCGCCACACTCCCTGCCGCTGTCTTGCTGTGCAGTGCTGCAGGAAACTGCCCCGGCGGACTGATGGCCCCATCGTGCTTGTAGTGCTGCTGGCTGTCGGAAGCCTAATACCAGTGCCTTATTACCCTCCTGCTGGGGTGCACATCGGATCCTTGCCCCACCGACCCGCGTTTGATTGGCCGTGAATCTGATGCTGGAAGTCTTGGTACTGACGGCGGGAGGCCCGGAGCTGCTAAATTCTGCCCTGCTTTCCCGAAATGGGCTGGAGGAAACGCACTGGATGCGCCCGGCGGAAGACCTGCCATGGCCACCCCGGTGTTGCTGTCTGGCTGGAAAAACTGTGCTTGGTGTGCGAGCTGCGCTGTTGAAGATTCTCACACTGCTGGAATCCCGTTCCTGACTACACGGTTCTTGAGAAGACGTTGGGCTTTACGAATCCTCCCCAGGTACTAACATTGTCTGTCTACCCCAACTGCATCTTTTCTAACATCCCTCTCTTTATATTTCATACCCCACATACCCAGACTCTTTGAACCTCCCCATCTCTTGTGTCAACCCTTCCCTCCCTTCCTCCCCCCCACTGCCCTGTATCCCCATTTACCTTCTCTGCCTTCCCCATTCCTGGCCTTTTTGCTGAGTGTGTTGGACTTAGAGACTGTGCAGGCGCCACTTATCACACTCTGCGAACAACCTCGGTTGCTGAACTCCTGCTTACATTATTGGGGAGGACTACTGCCCTTTATTTAGTTCAACATTATAACCTGCCCTGGAATATATATCAGTTGCATGTTCTCTGCTGAAGCTCACAGCTTGCGCACCACCACCACCCAGTGGCCTTGAGTGTTTTGTAATTGGACTGCTAACTCAATTGTGATGTTTATTATTTCCCCTCTATCGCGGGTTAATTGTGACATTTGTTATTTTCCTTTTTTCTTTTTCTTCTGTAAGCTCTCGCTGAGGATTATATGTGACGTTTGTTATTTTTACCCAATACTTCTATTCTATATTGCTTGACACTTCAAATTGTTCTATAGCACATGTTTCTGTCCCCGCCTGTGTTTGCCGTAGCTTATTGCCGGAGTTACTCCCAAGTGTTCTTATTGAAATTTCAGTGGTTATAGGCTATCACTGAGCTGCTTTACGTCGCTCTGTGACTTTTCCATACCTCTAGATGTAATATCACTGTGTATATGGCTGCAGCTTTCTTTTTATCCTAGTGGGGATGCTGACCACTTAATATATGTTCTAAATAATTTGGTTTAATTTCACACTGCCGTCCGAGCCTCATGTATATCTGATTCTTTTTAACACTGCTGCCTGTAACTGTTGGATCAGTGGCTTCAGGTGACACTGATTGCTCTATACCTCATTCCCTAGGGTATGGACAAATACCTTGACAAAAACATGCCTCCAAAACAATCAAACACCTCCTATAAAGCGGGGAAGGGAAAGGACGCTCCCCCTAAGTCGGGTCCATCCTCCCCAGCTGGTCTTGAGGGGGAATCATCTAGCTTATCTAGTGATAAAACCTCCCCCTTGACAGCTAAAGAAATTTCAGATTTTCTTATGCCCTTGCTTGACAAACGTTTTGATGATCTACAAGCCCGCTTAGACGCGGGATTGGCTGGCATAGACTCGCATGCAGCGCGTATTTCCACGTTAGTAACAAGAATGAGTGATACTGAGGACCTGGTCCAGTCTTGTCAGGAGGAGGTATCAACCCATGGTAAATATATACAACTGCAGGACAAAGTAGAGGAACTGGAAAATAGATCCCATAGGAACAAACTTAGGTTTATAGGTATACCAGAGTCTTTGACAGGCACAGCCCTTTCCTCCTTTCTTAGCATGGACCTCCCCACCTCGTTGGAAATCATGGATGACATTGAGGTCCCACACATTGAAAGAGCTCATAGGTTGGGAGCAGTGCGGGACGGAACACAGAAGCGTTCCCGACCAGTCATTGCTCGCTATTTAGATTATAGGGCTAAAGAACAAATTCTAGCTGCGTACCATAAAACCAGGGAATTGTTAGTCAAGGGCCACAAAATCTTGATATTTCAGGATTTCTCGGTAGCCGTGGCTCAAAAGAGAAAATAATTTTCTGACGTTTGTTTCTACTTACATAATAAAAATATCCGGTTTGCCCTGCTATACCCAGCTAAATTGCGGGTCTTAGAGAATGGAAATCAGGTATTCTATACAGACTCGGAGATAGCGAGATCACACTTTCTGACTCACAGATCCCTATCAAAATCACCCATTAGTTAGAGTATCGGTCATAGGACCACCATGGGTTAAGCAGTTCACATACCCTCGCCTCGGGCGGATATGTGTTAATCTACCTTATATTTCTTGTTCCTTTTATTTTTGTTATTTTTCTCTTTAAATATAACATCTCTTCTTAATATTTCTGTAGTTAATTTTGTTAGTGTTCAGTGGTCGCACCACTAGACCTAGTTGGTGCCCACCATGGTTATGGTTGTTAGGAAAACTTTAGAAAATGGAGTTATGAGTCATTATGGTTTACTATTAACATTTCAAACAATACAATTGTGCACTGTATTTTATGTCACATTGGTGTTCATGCTGTTAAAATCTATGCTGAAATGGAGACCTTGGGTTAGGGGGGAGCCGCCATTGTGTACTTGAATTTACTGATTATCTGTCAGACATTTCACTGCCCCGTGGGGGTTGGGTAGCCATGCCGTCTGTAGTTTCTTCCTCATCTGAGGTATTGCCCCCGAAACCTATACAATTTTTTTCTTGGAATGTTGGAGGTCCTAACTCCCCAGGCAAACGTCGCCATGTGGCCACGCACCTCAAACATTCTTACCCAGATGTGATTTTTTTTTACAGGAAACTCATTGGCTGATAGGCAAAGAAAATGTATTAAAGGCTCCTTGGCTTGGCTCCTGTATCTCTGCTCCTTTTTGCACGAAAGCCAGAGGGGTAACCATACTTTTTCGAAAAAATCTTCCTTTTACTCTTTTGGCAGAAGTTATTGATCCTGAATGCAGATACATAATATTGGATATAAAGCTTTTCCACTCTAAATTTACCCTTGTCAACCTGTATGCCTTGAACGTTAACACGCATGTATTTATTCAGGACCTCAGTCACATTCTCCAAGGTAGAACTAACTATTCCTTGATAGTGGGTGGGGATTATAACATGGTAGACGATCCCACAGTTGATAGATCACCAACTATACCGAAAACTGCTGACCCTCATAGTAAACACTTATTGGTGTTTAGAGACTCATTAGACCTTTCTGATCCATGGAGATTGCTACACCCTACCGACAAAACACATACCCATCTGTCATTGGCCCACGGGACATTGTCTCATATTGACAAGTTCCTAATTGCCGATGACTTGATTTCCCAAGTCGCTGGGGTGGATATACTCAATACATTAATTTCTGATCATGCCCCTGTCACGTTGGCTCTAACCCATCCTCATATGCATTCAACAGACCATATTTGGCGATTCCCGCAATACCTGGCTGACTCGGAAGACTTTGAGTTATATCTCACATACCATTGGACTAACTATGTTGATGAAAATATAGATTACTGGGATAGACCCGACATTTTTTGGAATTCCTCTAAGGCAGTGATGAGGGGTCATATCATTAGCTATGTCACACGGAAAAAAAGGGAATCCAAAATGGAATATGCTGCACTAAAAGCAGCAATGTCTTTGGCTTTCCAAACCTATACTTCCACACCCACAGATGCCGCTCTCACTGAGTACAAACAAGCCAGACGCCTGCTTGAAACTTACTTAGTGACCCAGGTGAAACACTCATTAGATTTGACCAAAAATAAATTCTATAGATGGGGTAATAAGGTTGGTAGGTTGCTGGCAGTCATTTACCGACCCTACCAAAAATGACAAGCCATAACTGCTATACACCACCCTGTGTCAGGTCGTATTAGTACCAAATCTCAGAAAATAGTGGCATAATTCCTAACCTACTTTCAGTCCTTGTTTAGTTCTGCACAAGTAGATACTGATATACAAACACAAATGCTTACAGATAAGGTACTGCCCCCTTTGACTCGGAACCAGAGAGAAGCCCTTGTGGGTAATATAACGGTGGAGGAAATTAACATTGCCATTTCCAACTTGCCCCATGGTAAATCTCCAGGTCCTGATGGCCTGTCGGGAGACTATTATCGCATATTACAAGCCCATATTGTTCCTGCTTTATTAGAGTTGTTTCGAGCTATACATGAAAGAAGTTCTCCGTCCCCACTGTTTAATGAAGCATTTATTACCCTTATCCCCAAACCTGGCAGGGACATCAATTTTCTCTCTTCTTACAGACCAATCAGTCTATTAAATGTCGACTATAAATTATTGGCTAAAATAATGGCGTTACGGCTCCAATCCATCCTCCCAGATATCCTCACCACGACACAAATGGGTTTTGTGACTGGCAGGCATGCGGTTAAGGCAATCCGCATGGCACTAGCGGCAGTGGCAGCATCCCAATCTCCATGTACAGACTCAAATATGCTTCTTAGCCTTAACAGACTATATTCATTATATTTACAACAAACCATCTGCTTCTCTTTTGATAAACGGGATCAGGAGTTAACGGTTCTTTTTAGAAAGGGGCACCCGTCAAGGATGCCCTTTATCACCGCTATTATTTAATCTAGCTCTTGATCCACTGCTTCGGACACTACAGGATTGGCCAGCCTTTCGGGGTATAAGAGTGGGTGAGCAGGAAATTAAACTATCAGCCTTTGCCGATGATATCCTTCTTTATATATCTGACCCCGAGTATTCCCTTACTCTGATTTTAGAAAAAATCCAATTATTTGGCCACATTTCGGGTTTTAGTATCAACATGGACAAATCTAAGGCGTTATTGTTGTATGGTAATGTGACATGTCTGCATTGAACCTCACACTTCCAACTACACTGGGTATCGACCTACATCCCATATTTGGGAATTATGGTCCCACGGTATATGTCTGAACTATACAAACTCAATGTGAGCAAGGCCATACGTACTCTAACTGACGATATTAAGGGATGGGAATGTCTTCCGCTGTCATATTTGGGCATGACTAACCTGCTTAAAATGGTGGCTATACCATGCATATTATACCCATTGCAAACGCTCCCTGTATTGCTGACTAAACAGGTTGCACAAATGATTAATAAACTTATCAGATCCTTTATATGGAAGGGGGTCCATGCACGTATTGCTTTGCATAAACTTGTCCAACCTAAATCCAATGGAGGAATCAATTTCCCCGATGTGGTAGTTTATAACCAGGCCGCACTTTTGAGACACTTGAGAGATTGGCTACAAAACAGCTCTGTATACACGAATACCTGTCTGGAACAAAATTTTTTAACAAACGTAGACTTAACGTGTTTTCTCCACCAACATGATCAGGAAATACCAGATCATGTTAAGTCAAACCCGCTTTTGTGGTCTACTAGGAGAATATGGCACATATTGCGCCACAATGCGAAATTGAATCAATATCATTCTTTACATCTGCCCCTAATTAAAAACCCAGAATTCTTGGACGGCATGGCTGCTCACCCCTTTACAGTGTGGAGGGAGGCTGGTATAACATCGATTCGATCATTGGTATCGGTGGAAGACCACCGTTTGCTCACTTTCTCTGAGGTTTCAACGAGACACGTTGTGGTTGCCTCGTCTCCCCTTCCATTTTTGCAAACACAATTTTATGTTAAGCATGTTCTTACACATTTTGCGGAAGTGGATTGGACTAACTAGACAGCCTCTTATTGCACCCCATACCAAGTCATAAAGCCATATCTATACACTATACATTTTTAAGGACAATATTAGATCATGCTACTGTAGCAGGCGGCATGTCCAAATGGTTGACTCACTTTCCTGGTCTGACTATACCCGTGATGGAAAAAGCCTTATCTTATTCCCGAAAGGTCCTGTCAGCGAGTATGTACACCGAATTATTTCTTAATGTATATCATAATACTTATTTATCCCCGCTACAGCATTTCCATATGGGAATGTCGGAAATACACTCCTGCCCAAAATGCCACCAGAGTGAGGCAGATACCTATTATTGTTTATGGGCATGTCCTATTGTGCAATATTTCTGGCACCTTATTAGAAGAAATGCAGAAGCTAAACTAATAACTTATGTACCATTTACCCCCAAATGGTCAATTTTGGGTATCATTGATTCCACTCTCCGAATGCCATCGGAATTCAAAAAACTACTGATAGCCCTCAGTGCAGCGAGGAAAAAGATGATACTACAGGGGTGGATAGACAGCACGCCTCCACAGATACTTTTATTTTTTAATAAACTGCACCACATATTCAGGATGGACTGGGTGGAAGCCATTGTGGATAGAGGTAAACAAGTGGATCATTTTTTTCAATCTCTGGGAATCTTAAATTTCCACTCTACCCCTCACCACGTGGCTGCAAATTCATAATAGTCTAAAGAATACCACGTGGTACCTAACTAGATTAGCAGCACAAGACCAACCTGTATCTTTGGTCTGAGGACAGACGACTATGGCGGCTCCCCTCAGGGTTACCTGTATCATTCATAGTAACACGAGTGAGCCAAATGAATGATTATACACCATGGCCAAAATTTACTAATATTCGTGTTTGTGTCAGTTTGTGTAGTGTTTAAACTCGTCTTGTATCGGGTGCAATTTCATGCAACTTTTTGAAACTATATACGCCAAGTTACAAAGCATTCGAGTTTATTGTTTTCGTGTTTTCCGATGTCGATGCCAGTTGTTTTTTTTGGGCACATTTACGGCCGTCATTGTCGTTTGCGTACGTGTTTGTGTTGTTTTTGCTGGGGTTTTTTCTAAGTTAAACGCGGCAGGGTTTGTTTTTTTCAGCGGCCGCATTTTCACTTTTAGTTTCGGTTTTCATTCCCATTCATGATTGGTTGTGTTTCAGATGGTAGGAGTGTCTGTGCGCAACCATATAAATACGCCCCAAACCGTCCGCACCTCGTGGGTTTAGTTAGTGGTGAGGAGAGAGGTTGTGCAGTGGAGTTTGTTGAGTAGTGTTTGTTTGGAGGAGTATTTTTTGCGAGTTCTGAGTGTTGTATTGTGTTTGAAAGTGGTTTTGTCATTCTTGTTGTCTTGTATTTTTTGGTTTTGTCTCAATTTTTGGCCAAGTTTTTTTATTTATAGTCCCTTGTCAGTGTGTGTGTGTGTGTGTGTGTGTGTGTGTGTGTGTGTGTGATTAGTGTAGTAGTAGCAGAGGAGTGTTTTGTTTTGTCTTTTTTTTCTGTGTTAATTGTTTAGTCACACAATTATGTGTGACTCAGAGGTGGCTGAGGTGAGTGAGGTGGAGGGTGTTATTGAGGGGGAGGAGGTCGGTCAGGTGGAGGAGGTGAGTGTTAGTGAGGTTAGTGAGGTGGAGGAGGTTGGTGAGGTTGCTGCAGCAGCCTCAAGTGACAGTGATAGTTACAGTCAGACAGCTCCGCAGCCACGCACCACTACTAAGACTGGGCGGAATGTCAAGTTTAGTTATGAAGAAAATGTGGCATTGGTGCGGGAGCAGATGAAGTATCAGCGGCAGCTCTTTGGGCCTGAGTCCGCCAAGGTGCCAACACGGAAGAAGACGGTGTTGTGGGTGAAAGTAGTTGCTGCTGTAAATAGTGAGGAGGTGGTGAAGCGGACGGAGGACACGTGCCGCAAACGGTACTATGACATAAAGCGACGTGTCAAGTCCAAAATGGCCAAGGAGGCGAAGTCGGCTCGCAAAACCGGTGGTGGTCCGCCCTTTATTGCCATATATCTGGACTATGAGGAGCCCATGCGGACTATAATCCCTCCAGAAGTAGTGTCTGCAACCCATGTCCGGGATTCCGATCGCACCAGGAAGGATGGTGAGCATGTGTATTTGCCTTAATATTCTATGACATTACTTCTGGCTTACTGTATGTTTTAAATGTGTGTCATGTGACGTTGCATACAGAGCCGGCCATAGGCATAGGCAAACTAGGCAATTGCCTAGGGCATTTGATATGCCTAGGGGCATCAGCAGCTTCTGCTGATTAAAATGATATGCGGCATGCCTATATTCTGTGTGTAGCATTTCATATGCAGATACAGCCACAGTCTCACACAGTATATAGGCATGCTGCATATATTTTTAATCAGCAGAAGCTGCTTGTGTATCCTAGCCACATAGCAATGCAAATAAGATGCATTTTCATAAAAAAAGGTATGCCCGGCGTTAGCATTGAGGCAAGATTTATGAGGACACATCTGTATCCAAGCACAGGCAGAGGTCACAGTGTTAGTGGCAGTGTGAGTGCTGAGTGCATGTGAGTGGGTTGGTTGTGCAGTAGTGTTTGGAATATGTGTAAGGAGCATTATGTGTGTCATGTAAAAATGCATTAATAATGTGCAACATATGTGTAAAGGGCCACTATGTGTGTCATTATGTGTATAAGGGCATTAATAATGAGCGGCATATGTGTAACAGGGTACTACTGTATGTGTGTCATTATGTGTATAGGGGCACTAATAATGTGCAGCAAATGTGTAGGGGGCACTATGTGTGTCATTATGTGTATAAGGGCATTAATAATGTGCGGCATATGTGTAAGGGACATTATGTGTAAAAGGGCATTAATAAAGGTTGTCATAATGTGTAAGGTGCATTATGTTTATAAGGACATTAATAATGTGTCTCATATGTGTAAGGGGCATTACTGTGTGAAATTGTGAATAAATGCATTACTAATGTGTGGCATTATGTGTATAAGGTGCTCTACTATGTGGCGTTGCATATAGAAAGGGCACTACTGTGTCGTCTAATGTGAATAAAGAGCAATAGGGTGTGGTGTTATGTGAATAAGGAGCAATTCAGTGTGATGTAATGTGAATAAGGGGCTCTACTGTGAGGAGTAACGTATATAAGGTAAAGTGGTACTACTGTGTGATGTAATGTGAATAAGGGACACTATCGCATGATAAAATGTGAATAAAGTTGCAGTACTATGTGGCATAATTGGAATTGGGGTTACTATTGTGTGGCCATGCCGCTTGCCAGCAAAACACACCCCTTTTTGGGCGGTACAAACACCAAAATAAGGACTGCTATGGGTGAGGGGTGATGGTGCTGGGAAAGAGGTGCAAGGTCAGAGGCGGAACCAGCGGTGGTGCTAGGGGGCACCAGCCAAAATCTAGCCTAGGGCATCATATTGGTTAGGGCCGGCTCTGGTTGCATATTACTCCCATCTTCAAGTGTGCGTCATCAAATACATTGTTTTGGGTCATGTTTCATACAAAAGTCAATGTACCGTCTTACTTGCTTGTATGTCATGTGGTTTTTGGACAGTACATTTTCCATGTGTAGTTTGGACTTGGTGTGTCATTGAATTGTCCAGCAATAATGTTTTACTTTTGCACATTGTACATTTTGAAAGTTGGACTATGTTTTTTAATTCAGTTATCCATGTGCAATGTTTCCAAATCATTGGTTGATATGTTGGAGGCTGGAGTAGTGCAAAGTGTCTTTTTAGGCAGTTACATGTATAATTTCATTAGTACTCAATGTAATATTGTTTAAGTCAAGGCCACTATTTGCTGGTTCATTTTGAGTCTGTATTTGTACACTGACACAACAACTGCAGACTTAGTTATCTTACTGTTTGTTTTTTTTGGCCTCATATTGTGTTAATGTGTGTTTGGAGTGCCACATCACAGACCTATTTCTATATCGCATCTGTATTTATTTTCCTTTTATTTGAAAATGAAGCTGTGTGTGTTTTGGCTTGTTAGTGTATGTTTTTGGAATTGTGTCCTATGTCTGTGTCCTGTATATGATTCCCTGTGTTGCACTTTTCATAGTGCATATGGCTATAGGACAATGTTTTGGGTTTGTTGTTGTGCTTTTTGTGTTTAATGTCCTTATTTTTAGATTCATAATAAAACATCCATTTTTTAAAGATGTAATGTTTATAAGCATAATGGGTGGATGTATTAACAATAGCATGAATATTTTTTTTTTTTGGATTTACAGTGTTGAAAAAAAGCAGTACTGGTCGTCCTACAGTCACTCCCATCACATCTGATGATGATGACGCTGCGGAAGCAGGTAAAGTGTCCATTGTAGTAAAGGTTAGGTTTGTAAATGAATGGCCATAACAAAATGTCACTTTCAATACTAGGTCCATCCAAAAAAGTCTTAAGCAGCAGAAGGCGCACTTCTGGAACACACCACAAAAAACATCTGCCAGCAAAGAAAGCAAGGTCTGATGTCCAGGGCCAACCACAGCAGGCTACCCCGCCACGAAGATTATCTACTGTTTGTTCGGTGCCCCCACTCCAAATTTTGGACACACCTCCAAGACGACAATCACACTCCCCTCATCTTGATTGTGAGTAACAAACTGTGATAACAATTAAAAATGTCAGATCTTTAAAAAACCATTTACTTAAACTCATTAAGTCAATACCCATCAAAATCTGCTATACTTACCCAAGTCAGTAAAACATGAAATGGAAACCAAACAAAATGGCCTACACAACATCCAGTAAAGATATGTCTGTCCACTTCAGCCATACAGTAGCACATTGTGTGGAAGATGCTGCAACAGAAACTCATGTGTAAGCTTTGCAAATAGTAAGGTTGTTAGAATCATTTACACATGTGTGTTTGTCCTAACATTGTCAACTGCACACAAAAACATTACTATGTTTTGGTTGGAGACACTATAAGGCAACACATTATGGATTACAATGTGTTTTTAGGCAGGAGTATGTCTGATGTACCATACAACTCATGTGTTTGCTTTCAGAATGAAGTAACCAGACACATTTGCCACAAACAGGCATATATATGTATTTAAGTAATGAGTGATGATGTTGCTAGGCCGGATATCTGAAAGCACCAGTCCATTACATGTGTTCCATGTTTAGTGCTTTGTACCAATGTATTAAACATATGGATAAGTAACGGATAAATGTTTTTAATTTCAGCTTCTAGTCCTGGTACCAGCATCCCTCCGCAACAACAGCAACACAGTAACATGGATGACACAATCATGTTAGAAATGCATCCAGTAAGCGAAGGAATCAGCCCCCCAGCACCTGTGAGTACTCCCCCACAGCAAAGCACACCACCACCCCAACACAGCCCAACAACACCTGTAACACAAGGCCCTGATCAAGTGTTCTGGACCATTTGGGCTAGACAGCAGGCCACTAATGAAGATTGCCTGCGTAGGCAGACCCAAATGTTTGCAAGCCTACCATCTCACCTCAGACGAATCAGCAGAAATCTGAGTAGACAAAATGAAACAAACACAAGAATTGCAAATACCATGGAAATCATACGTGCAGACATTACACATGTCATGGGCAACTTACAGCGCATAATGGAAGAACAGCACAGACAACAGCAAAGCTATATAAACATTTTAGAAAGCAATCAAATGATCAATGAATCCATGTCCAGAATTGTAGACAATCAAAATGCTGCAACACGTGAACTCAATGTCACCCTCACTAACCTCAATGAAACACTCAGATCCCTGCAGCAACAGCAAACAAGCAGCAGTTCTGGTACGACTACTCCAAATGTAACGCCAGTGTCATCACCACCAAGGCGCTCCACCAGAGCACGCCAACATGACAGTGGCAAAGGCAAAGGCCAGGACAAGCAACCACCCGAATAAACATAAAAAACCACACCCATTTCTATAAAGAGAAGAGAAAAAAAACACTTACCAAGTGTATGATTAACAGAATATATATAACACTTAGCTCCTTGACAATTTGTACAACATAATTAATTATAACTGGTACAAACAACAAAAGGAATTTTGTAAGCACATTTCTTCTTTATCATCTTTGTATTTTTTGTTAGCAGGAAACTGTTGTTTGAGCTGCACATAGATGTTAGCATGCAGAAAGCAGACCACTTGATTTTTTTCTAATCATTACTCTTTCTAGATTCTAATCATTCTTTGAGCCAGCAGACAGACTAATTGGCAGCCAGGCAGATTGTCTTAAGCAGGCAGAAAGCAGACCATTTGATTTTTTTCTAATCATTACTCTTTCTAGATTCTAATAATTCTTTGAGTCAGCAGACAGACTAATTGGCAGCCAGGCAGATTGTCTTAAGCAGGCAGAAAGCAGACCACTTGATTTTTTTCTAATCATTACTCTTTCTAGATTCTAATCATTCTTTGAGCCAGAAGACAGACTAATTGGCGGCCAGGCAGATTCATCCATGACCAATACAATTTACAATGTGAATTGTAACTGTTTTACATTTCTTCTCTAGACGAATTGACAAGAAAAACACAATTGAGTTGGCTAAAAGTGTCCTAATATGTTGGGGGTAATTTTTAAATAATTCAGGCCGAAAATGACTGACATTATTGTTGTGCCATGTTTGTGTGTGTTAAAAATAAGTAATCAGATTTAAAAACATGATGCAGAAACAACAACATTTGAAATATTGAAAGTTGAACACAAATGTGTGTAATAATGGATATATGTTGTTAAATGTGTATTGCCCTACAAATCTACAAGTTTTGGCCAGCAAACATAAGGAAATAAATTATTTTGCATGAGAGAAGTTTGTGTCCCTTTTATAGGCATCCTAATTCAGGTTGGAATGATTTGTAAGTGTCAACACATGTAAACACGGCTGAAAAAAGCAGGTCTATTTTTTTGCTGCGTTTTTTAACGAATCGCAAACAAATCCGACCGCAATTGAGCACTCAGAGACTAACACCCAAAATACGAATGAATAGTGAATTCCCGTATTGTATGAAATAACAGGCGCGTTTGACCGATGGTCCATTCATTCGTATTTGTGTACTTTGCCGTTCAAACCATTACGAATGTCCCAAACACTGCCGAGATTTGTGCTTAGTGAATTCCCGTGTTGGGACTTAGTAAAAAAAGCACAAATCGGCCAAACTCGGATTTTTAGTAAATATTGGCCCATGTATAATTCTTTATTACGATACATATGTGAATTTACTGTGAAATGCACAATTGTGACTTCTCTTCGTTGCAAACCCTATTGTTTTTGCATTATCTTGATGTGTACAATCCATAATGTCTCAATAAAAATTGTTTAAAAAAAAAAATATTGGCAAGCTGCATATCATTTAAATCAGCAGAAGCTGTGTGTGCATCCTATTACATTACCATGCACCTAAGATGCATTTGTACAGAAAAAAAGTGAAAAAAGATGCTTGACGCTATCACACAGCACTCATGCGTTATGTGTAATGCGATTTGTAGTGCATGGAGCAAAGATGTAAGAGGACACATCTGTATGCAGCCAGGATGGCGCCATGTTTCCCATTGCAGGAAATGCAGGTGTCATCACTTGGCCACAACGAAAACAGCCATGACACGCCTGCATTTCCCACACCACTCCCCACCACATTGCCAGCCCTGGATGCCCGCCGCTAGTCCATCACTATGCAATCGCAGCATGCCAGGATGCGATTATATTGTGAAACTCCATGCATGCATGATGCAGATGCAGCGTATGCGCAGATGGCCAATAATCCCTGATCTGCATTTTTGGTCATTTGCATGTGATGCTGAATAGCCCCCATGGTTACAATTTGCTGATAGGCTTCCATTGTACTAACAAGGTTAGTTTAATATTAAGAGACAATTGGTCATCAAAATTGATCTTTTACTTTTCTTTTATGCCATGTCATTAAGGGTGTAAGCCATTCATACTATTTTGACTAAATTATTTTCAGTTGATTGATTGATGTACTGTAACAGAGATACTTTTTATCAACAGATTTACAACTGATTAGCTGGGCCCAGGTTTAGTCAGTAAGAAAGTACTGTAGATGGGAAATCCCAAACCAAACAAATATCTCCCTTATGAAATGGGTCATGTTGGAATACAGATAACATACAAATAATCACTATGTAATTATATTGGCTTAATAATTCCCAGTTGAGTGACATCTAAATGTCATTATATGCATGTTGTTTGCATGCGGTCACTTGGGGATTTATCAGTTGGTTAATTACTGCATTTATAAAGCTGGTTGTCTCCAATCTGTATAGATTTTACTGACATGACAGACATTTATATGCACAGGTAAATACAAATAATATTGTATGAAAGCAGACATTAGTTTTATTTATGTGATTTTTAAAAGAAAATACTAAACATTGCAACTTTTTAATTGATAGTAGACAAATAAGTTCTTGCTATATACTGTGCACATGTATATACAGTAAATCATCAGCAATTCATTTTAGAGTTACCTTTTAATGCTACTCTAAATTTTTTCCTTACTTTGAATACTATTTTTAAACGGTGTCTTGGTTTGTAAAGTACAATCTCATCTCATGATTACATCTCCTTACATTTTTATACATTGTGGAAATTAATATTGTATTTTTTTTAACCTTTATAAAGGTTGAGTTCTATGTAACACTAGAAATTACATTTGTTATGTGCTGCAATTTACTGAATGATTTTTATTTGTGCACACAGCAAATTGCCACTATTATTATTGTGAAACTACTGACCCTACTACCAGACATACACTTTTTCTATAGTAAAAAGTTCTGGCATTTTAACTAAACATACAGTATGACTACAACTTCTTGGTACATGTGCTTAATTTGCAAACACAATTGATAATATTTTTTTTACCATGATCGTGTCAGCATTTCATTGTTCTGTATATTTTTGTTACTAAAAGCCAATGGTGGATGACACATTTGTGGGTTTTCACTCTCTTTTAGCCAAAACATGGTCTAGCTTTGAAGTAAGAAATACAGATGACACTGCCTTTATTACTTTGTTTGGAATTCATTTTCCATCTATAAATAGGATGGACAATGTTTTTTCCAACAATGTTACAGGATTTATTCTGCTGGGATTCTCCGAGTTTCAATCATGGTACTGGCAGTTATTTGGTATTATTTTGGTTATGTATGTCTTAACACTTGCTTCAAATATCATCATTATAATTATAGTATATACTGATAGGCATCTCCATGGCCCAATGTATTTCTTCATTAGCAACTTGTCATTCATTGAAATATTATACACGTCTGTCACAATCCCCAATATTCTTTCAATTTTTATTGGGAAAAGCAGATCTATTACATTTGGAGGTTGCATCACTCAATTCCTTTTTTTCTTTGGTCTGGGATCCACAGAGTGTTTTCTATTAGCTGTTATGTCTTATGACCGCTATACTGCAGTCTGCAACCCTTTACGCTACAGACTTATCATGAGTTCTGCTGTTTGTCGGTACTTAGTTATGGCTTGTTGGATGGGTGGCTTTTTACCAAATTTGATTCCTACTTTTATAATTGCCAATTTAAAGTTCTGTGACAGAAATATTCAACATTTCTTTTGTGACATTTCTCCATTGCTGAAATTGTCCTGTGAAAATACAAGCAGACTACAGACTCTAAACTTTCTCACTGCCTCTGCTATAGTGCTGTGTTCCTTCTTGCTGACATTAGCAACCTACTTCCGAATTATTATGACAGTGTTGGGAATTCCATCAGTTACTGGGAGGCTCAAGGCTTTTTCCACATGTGCCTCACACCTCACTGTGGTTGTAATATTCTTTGGGGCAATAGCCTTTGTTTATGTCAGGCCAAGAGCAAGCACAGATTTTAAATTAAATCAAGTACTATCAATTGTTTATATAGTAGTAACTCCGGTTGTGAACCCCCTTATTTATAGTCTTCGTAATAAAGATGTAAAAGATGCAATAAAGAAGGCAATTCTCAGACAAATATTGACATATAAAATAAGATTGTAACTTATAGCAAAATATAGAATATGTAAATAATTCATAAATGCAACAAAAACACAGCACATAGAATGATTTGCAAGAATGAGAATATGGATTTTAATATTATTTTACAAATACTAAGGAATATAGTTTAGGTTAAACAATGTACCAAATTATTTAGTTTATTAATTAGATCTATTGCAAAACCATTTCTAGAATACCACATTGCAGAGCATGTGCTTTTATGCATGTTTGCTTGTGTGAAATTGTAAGATAAATTTTGATGAAATGCAAAGAAAAAAAATCTAAAGAATAAACCTGGAAACCAACTCATTAAAAAAAGAAACTATATTTTGCATATTTTAGAACAACTAGTAACTATTACCAATTTACCATTATAGAAGTATAAACATGACCTCAAACATGGATACTCACTGTCTCAATCACACCCATGATGTTATCTTATTATTAATGCTACAGAAATGTAAAAATTATATTTTGTGTTTGTCACCACCTCATGTGGTAACAACTATTAAAATAAAGCAAGAAATGCTGATGGTGAACACATCTTTCTTCCGTTCACAATAGATGATAGGTGACCCCTTGACCCCTTTTGGTCTGAAAAGTTTGTTTCTAAATCAATATTGGAAATGGAAGACATATGTTTTATACTTTTTGGGGGTATATTTTGCTAAAGCTTTAAAATATCATCAATGTACCTTTATAAAACCTTAACTTAGTTAACTATAGATTACGGGTTTTTTTTTTTATACAAGTACGTTCCCATATACCCATATATAGGTTGTCATAACTGGGAGCAAAGACTATTCTTATTTCTGTCTTACATTCCAAGAAATAATATGAATCTAAAAAAAAATCTGTATTTTTACAAAAAGCCTACATCTTATGCAGTGATTGACATTGAATATTTAATAATACACACCAGATCCCTTCCCAGTAGAATTAAAAGTCAATAAGATAGATGTATAAAACACTCTAAAGAGATAAATTAAAGAAATTTCCAAAGCAACCAATCAGCTTCTAGCAATCATTTATCTAGAACAGTATTTAAAATGACAGTTCGAAGGTCATTGGTTGATATGGGCAACTTCTAAACTTTATTTTCCTCAAAGGTTTCATACAACTCCCTCTATATCTTTTACAACACTCACAAACACTCACAAATAAGTTTTACTTCAATCAAATTAACTTATCAGTATGTTTTTAGAGCCTTGGGTTAAAATTATTGTTTTTAATTACAGATAAAATTCTTATGACTTTTAGGAAATTCTGAGTATTTGCCTGAAATATATTTTGATTGTTCCAATTAATGATCTCCAATTTAATATTCAAGATAAAACAATTCTTACATTTTTATTTCAAAAATATTTCTACATATTGGATGCATGACACATTCATACAATAATGTGTCTTCAGAATGGTTTTGTGCATGTTTTGTGGATCTTTAGTTATAAGGTAAAGTGTTCTTAGAAACTATTGGGTGTTGGGATTATTGGGCTAATGTGATTGGGTAATTTGTTTACATTGACAATCCTTTCATTAATGTCATTACTAAGCAATTTTGTAGATTTTAAGCAAATATTAAAATAAATGTTAGTGTTTTCCTTAAAATCTTATATGATCCTGCATCATTCAGTAGTCTTCTGCCTTCATCTGTCTAGTCACATTTATTCATAATCCTATTGCTCCCACATTTATGTTATGGTTATAATTGAACTTAGAAGGAATCTTATAATTGGTATTCATTACTACAGTATATGTTTTGTATGCTTGACATGCTTCCTATTAAGACCCAAACATATTTAAAATGATACGTTTACTGGATAAAGGCTACATATCAAGAGTGATAATGCAATTATACTCTGAGAACTGAATTGAAATAGATGCAAGATGTGTTCTCATGCTTTGATGGAAAGGAGAGTGTACTCTAGCTTGGAAGATAGCAGGGGAATGGTTATTTGAAGGAGTTTTCACTAATCAATGACAGAGAGTATGATGTAAAAAGGTGTGTATTCAAAAGGGGTTATTAGTTCAAATTCTTCAGTTCTGACAGCTGTACATGCACATATTTCTTGTTTTTATAAAACTGTAAATCTTATGCTGTTTTAACTGATTATGTGAGAATCGCAGCACTGCAAAAAACTGCCTGCGTATGATCAGGTCTGAATCACCCCCATAGTTCCCCAAGTAATAGTGTGTACAGTGAAAAGAGCAGAGGGCTTAGGTTATACAGTAGCATTGAAGGAGCCCAACAGATGTTGGAGTAGATAATGTGCCAGAGGTAGAGACACTGAAGAGAGTTTTAATTATTTGAAAGTAGGTAGATAGATGATGTGGATAAATACATGGAAACTGTGGAGAAAATATGTAATGGAGTAAAGATGGCTCAACTCTGATTTTTGGTAATTTTGGGGGAGTGAGTTGAAAATTTCTGCATGTATTTTAAGTAGAATTGTCTGGAAGTCAACAGAAAATTTTAATTTTCAATCTTGAGTCACTGAACTTTACCATACTATTGTTCATGTTCTGAGTACAATTACTGAGGTATAACAAGTGCCATGTTCACTAATAGACACTGTGGGCCTAATTCTACGGAGGTTGTAAAGTGCATAAATCGCTATTTGGCAAATTTTGCGCCTCTGCGCATGCACACATGCTGATGCACGTATGCATAAGGACTTAAACTGTGATTGCATGCGATTGCAGTCCAAGTCCCTGTGGGGTGTCCCCATTGGGGGCAGGTATGGGGCATCCCTGCTGCATTTTAGGGGCATCATGGTGGCATTGGTGGGTGCAGTTCAAACAATGGAGGTGTATCCAGATTGTTTGCGCTGCGACCCTAAACATGGAAGCCCGGTGACTGCCTTCACAGCTAGGCGAGAAGGCAGATGTGAGTCCATCATGAGGAGGACCTGGAATGCAGGGTGGCCTTGCACTGTGCTGGGCTGACCCCCACATGCTAGAGAGGTGAGTTGTAGTTTTGCGTTTTCTCGCAAAACTACAACCCATGCTGAATTAGGCCCTGTGTTTTCAATTGGCACTGTGTTATAAGACAAAGACCACAAGTGACTGCCCATTATTTAGCTGGACTGTCTAATTTTAACTAATTTTAGGGAGGGGCTCTTCAGAGCAACTTGCCTCCTGCCAGCTTCTATTATCCACTGCTACTTCAGTCTCTATGAACATTGGTCATCTGAGTAAACCTCAGGTTACTCAGGATAGCAGGGATATTAACGCAGCTGAAGCCAGTGAAGCTGTGTCCAAAAACACAGCCACTGGCTTCAGCATGACCAGAAAATGGCAACAAGTTCCCGTTTTCTCCATCTGCCCACTCTGTCCTCAATTGTTTGCAGCATGTCAATAATGCTGTTGCTTGGGTGCAGTGCATGTTCACAGAAAAAGAGCTGCACATGCACAATACACCATCTGCTCATGCACAGATTTCTTGTATATAAATCATCAGGTTTGCTGAAACTCTAAATCATACCCTATGTCAGTTCAAGACAGTGATGAGGGAACAGATTAGTCGTGAACTAGGGAAATCTTTTTTATTCCATCATCAACACCAACATAAAATCTGCTCACACTCAAGAACAAAATTTTCCTATCTGATAGATTCCTAATCTCTCTAGAGCAGGGGTGGGGAACCTCAGGCCAGAGGGCCGTATAAGGCCTGCAGAGCCACTTGATCTGGCCCGGCTAGGCTCACCTAGCCAGGCGCCTGTTGAGATTTTGTTACTAGTGGGCGCCTGGCTTCTTACCATCAGTAGCAGCCGGAGGCAGGAGCTCACTCCTGAGCTCCAGCTTCCGGCTCTGGCAGTGTGCGTGTGCTGCTGTGCGGTATGGGAGAGATGTCATGACTTCTCTCCCATAGTTCTGAGGAGCGAGCGGCCAGGAGGAGGGCAACGGTCCGGAAGCAGGAGCGGGGCTGGTGAGTATTGTGGTTTTTATTTCTTTTAATGTGTGTGTAAGCGTCGCTACTAGGGGGCATATCTAATGGGGCATAACAACTGACTGGTGGCATATCTAATTGGGCATAACAAGTGACGGGGCATATCTAATGGGGCATAACAAGTGACTGGGGGCATACTTACTGGAGGCATGTCTACTGGGGCATAACAACTGACTGGGGGTATATCTACTGGTGGCATATCTACTACTGGTGGTATATCTACTGTGGGCATAACTACTAACTGGGGCATATCTACTGGGGCATAACTACTGGGGGCATAACTACTGGGGGCATAACTACTGGGGGCATATCTACTGGGGGCAGGCTCATTTTTAAGTTGATAATTTTTGTATGGCCCCCAAAGGATTTTATAAATATCCAAATGGCCCTTGGTAGAAAAAAGGTTCCCCACCCCTGCTCTAGAGTAAGAAGTTTTGTGTTTCCAAATTCTTCCAGTAGACTGTTCCCAACTAATAGAGGTATTCACCAAGAAACTGAAAGAACATGACGAGAAAGGCTATGTTGTTTATTATATTATTATACATTTAGGGCTAGATTTAATTAGCCTTGGAGAGAGATAAAGTGGGGAGAGTTATTGTATTACCCAATCTTCTGTCATTTTTCAAACACCGCTTGTAAAGTAACAGGACCTGACTGGTTAGTACTTTATCTTTCTCCACTTTATCTCTCTCCAAGGTTTGATAAATTTGCCCATTAGTTGCTGCTGCCAAATGATTGCTCTACCTTTGATGATGCATTTGGAGATCTATGAACAAGCATTATTAAGGCATCTAAATTTTTGGCATAAATTTGGCTTTAACCCTTTCATGAATTATGATATCTTAATTCAAGATTTATTCAAGATTTATTTTATAGAATTTTTTTTATAAGTCTTCAAGGCTTATAAAAACACAGATTTTTTTCTAAACTATAAAACAAAAGTTCTATATTCACCTGAGAGGACAACATGCATCTGTGACATAAAACATTGTCCTATTATCATGGAATAGTATTTTTTTGTAAAAACGGAAGGTAAAATAAAACAACTAATGTCTGGTACAGTATGGTTCCAATTTGTTCTTATCACATTGCTTACTGTATTTTTCTTCAGAAACTAAAATCCTTTCAGTTGAAAACAATACATTTTATAAGCCAATTTATGGATATATTCATCCAGAAACAAAAATGTCCTCAGTATTTATAACACAAATGTTTCCATTTACTTCTGAGTTTGCTTCACTTGGTCTTCCGCTTTGATGCTGCTCCATAGAGCCAGCAGTGGGGGTCATTATGAGTTGATCGCACGTAGCAACTTTTTGCTGCTCGTGCGATCAACTTGACGTTGCCTATGGGGGAGTGTATTTTAGCATAGCAGGGCTGCGATCTCTTGTGCAGCCCTGCTATGCTAAAAAAGTTTCCTGCAAAACAAGACCAGCCTTGCACCTACTTACCCAGTGCGATGGATCCAGCGATGAAGGTCCCGGCTGTGACGTCAGACATCCACCCTCCAAATGCCAGGACATGCCTGCGTTTGCCTTACCACGCCCAGGAAACGGTGATTATCCACCCCGATCCTCCTTCCCGCTTTCAATCTTCTTGCGATCGGGCCTACGATCGCTTTCTTTGGTCCTGGCGTCGTTGCCCGGCGACTGCCGTCGCTTGGCAATGCCATCCATGCAGCAACAGTTCCGACCTGTTTGCACCACAGCGAAGAACCACTGCGTGCGAACGGGTCGGAATGACCCCCTTGTTCATTTCTTGAGCAATGTATGCTATCAAATCCAACTGATTCTTGTCATTGAATTCAGACGCTCAATACAGCAGCCATACATTTACACAAGTCAAAAAAGTTACAGAACACCAGAATGTACTGTACCATCTCCTGTTTTTACATCTGAGTAGGTCCATGCCACACACTGATCAATGAGATCCACTCCTACCATATACGTGTTATACCACTTTTTGTTTAACCCTGTTGCAAGATGCTCTAGATGTTTGGAGACAATAAAGACAATACTGTACTAACATGATCTGCCACTACTACCACAGCTGATATTAATGATAATTTAAATAATTTACAATTGAAATAAGTTAAGATAATATACAGATGTATTCTCTTATAGCGCTGTTGCATTTGTTACTGTGATAAGAATGCATTGTGGCAACACTATGCTACATGAAGCTGCAATCATTCACACCCACGGGTCTCCCATGCATAGTGAATGGATCACAGGTGCGAGCATACTCACGCACTTGCGAATCTCGGCAGACGCATATCATGATGAGAAAAGAACTCTGTATAATGATACTTATCCTTTGTACAGGACGGGGGATTATTGTTCCGCACTAAGTTATTGTTTCAGACAGTCGACCTCCAAGAGGATAGATGTCCGGTACCGACTATGTATTAAATATACTGTGTTCCACAGTCTATTTTTCTATTGTCGGTGGTGCTCCCAGAGTCAGTAAAGTGTATAGTATGCTCAAAAAAGAAAAAAACAAAGACTCTGTTGGGGCACTCTTTAACAACAAAATTTATAAAGACAAAATGTTAATTTTAATAAAATGTAAGGATAAGTACTACATGTGCACTTCACGTTGCCGTGCGTCCTTACAAAATTCGCCTGTGATCACCCTGATGAAAATATTCTTAAAAAGTTTTTTTCAATATATCCTGTCTAGCATAAATATGTAATTGAGAGGTCAGGTATTATGCTATGGATACCCTTCTTATTTTACCACAGTTATGATGGCTCATATACCAAGTATTTAAATAAATACGTGTAAAAAAAAAAGTGATTTTGTTGCCTTGTTGGTTATTAGTCACTATCTGCGTCAGTGTTTGGTAGAAGTGTCACCATTTGGCATTTTATTCAGCAAGGTACTCAATTGTATGGCGAGCGGCCTTGATAGTCATGCCCAAAGTTTGTATTGATACAATACACTTGATGATGAAATAATTCATTCAGAATTAACAAAGAGAAATTGTGATGTGTGTATCAATTTTATGATCTGGTTAGAGATTATCACGGGAAGGAAGAAAAAATTAAGAAGGATAATTGAGTATGTGTGCTTAACACACCAATAGGATATTTGTAAGGGTTAGAATAGATGTGGATATCTTCCTTCTGCTTTTCAGCAAGGTTGTTTACTGCACCTGGTCTCCCTACCAAATACTAACCAGGCCTACCATAGATTATCTTCCAAGATTGGAAGAGATTGGGTTTATCCTATGGAGTATGGCAGTAATCTGCTGAAAGAGAGAGTACTTTCCACCAGAAAAAGAAAGTTGTGCTTCTGCTGCCCAGGGAACTGTTGGACAATTATATCTTAAAAGTCAGAGATTATATTTATCCTCCCTGGATGAGAGGGCACAGTAAGGTATTTGGAAAATAGAATAAAGTTCAGAACCAGAACACACAAAGTATCACGTGTATTAAGTATGATGTATTGTCTGTTTTAGACATGAGAATAAATTGTAGAGCTCAAAACTCTTGCCCCAATAAGGCTCCTGAGAAAAACTGAAACTCTAACCATATATCATCAGACAGCTGTTAATCATAGGTTTTACCAGGTTGAGGCAGCAGACATAATTAGTGCATATACTACATCTTTCTCTGCGTAGAGATACCTCACACTGAAGTAAGAGCCCAAGGTAACCTACCAATTGTTTTAAGGCTTACTTTAAAAATGATGTGTGTATAGAGACAGAGTCTCAGACCAAGAAATAATCTCTATTACAAAATTCTACAAGGTAGAGCCAATAATGCACAGAAGTTAAGCAAACAATATAGTAACTTAGGAAAGGGTAAAGGAATATATACAGCAAGCTTGTATACAATTTAAAGCAACGCCGGGACGCTTACTATTCCAATGTACCCAGAGACGAGTATGGGCTGTGCCATGCCCGCTTACCCTCAACACCAGATGCACAGTTTCACCTGTATTGAGCACCAGACTGCAGTATCGTTACCAAAAAAGTTTTAACCCAGTCCAGGCAGAGTATGGTTAAAGTGAGAGAACCAAGGGCTCCAAACTTTATGAAATTTGGCTACGTCATCATGGAGAAGGGTGGTAATGTACTCCGTAGAAGCAATATACCAAACCTTATTTATTAAGGTTACAATAGAGGGTGCAATAGATTGCTTCCAGTTCAGAGCTATGAGCAGTTTGGCAGCATTAAAAACATGTCCACAGAGTTTATTGAAAGGTTTTGACATCTCCGGTATTGGTAAATAGAACAAGGTGTAAAGGGAATCTTTTGAGGGTAGGGAGGTGGTGGGACTCCCTAACAATGAGATGACATTGTTCCATATTCAGAGATAAGGAGGCATTCCCACCATATGTGAAAATAGGTGCCCTTATGTCTGCACTCGCACCAACATAAATCTGAGGTAACCGGGTAAATAGAATGCAACTTTTCGGGAACCATGTACAATCGGGTATAAATTATATATGAATTCTCTTTTAAGTTTGCATTAATAGAGGTCTTAGCCACTCTCTGATGGACGTCTAACCTTTCCTAACCATCTAAACATTTCCCCAGGTCTTTTTTTCCATGCCAGTTCAAAGGGTTCCTGTCTGTGGAGCATGAAGAAGCTAGCATAGAGTATAAAATAGATATACAGTAGTTCCCCTTCATCCCAGATCATATGTACATAGATGTTTAAAAGGATGAAGATCTCTAAAGGTCCATGATTTGCTGAGGGAATGGATAAAGCTAACTATCTGCATCTATGCAAACTTATGGCTAGATTGTATTCCAAATTTCTCACATAATTCATCACACGTTTGAGGAGCAAAGTCTCCTGAAATATGACATACTCTTGTGATCCCTACTGCAGCCCATGGGTGCATATACTGTATATGTACCTACAAAGCCCATAGGGAAAGGAGGGTGTCACCAGATAGGTTTCAAAGGTGAGGGATATGGACCTAGGATCAACCATTTATTTAAGCTATCCCAGACCCTCAATGTTGCTCTGACAGAAGGAACTGCAATGACTGAGGCTGGTCTCAAGCAAGCGGGATGCCAAGGAAGAAACCCCACGTGATGATCAACAATTAGATCGATCTCTATGTTCACCCATTTCTTATTACTCGCATCCATATGCCATGACATAATGTGACTCTGAGTGGCGTGATAATATCTTTCAAAAATAGGGAGGCCTAGACCTCCATTAGATGTAGATTTAGCCAAATAGTTTTTACAATTATGGGGTGTTTTACCCATCCATACAATTTTGACACATAGTGTTTGTACTGTGTGAAGAAATGTGGTTGGTACAGTAAAAGGAATTGTCTGGAATAGATAAAGCAGTCTGGGCAAGATGTTCATCTTGACAGAGTTAATGCAAACTGTCCATGAGATACAGAGGGGAGCCCATCTAGTCAAGTCAGATTATTATTATTATTATTATTATTATCCTTTATTTATATGGGGCCACAAGGGTTCCGCAGCGCCCAATTACAGAGTACATGTGCACATAATCAAAACAGGAAAACAGTGACTTACAGTTGAAGACAATAAAGGACAAGTACAGGGTAACTAAGAATAACTACACCAGTAAATGACAGAGAGGTTCCAAGGTGGCCAAAAACTGCGGGATCTGGGCAGTTGAGGATTATTAAAGTAAGAAAAGGATAAGCACATGAGGAAAGAGGGCCCTACTCATGAGAGCTTACATTCTAAGGGGAGGGGTAGACAGACAGGGGTGAAACAGATGGGGTACATAGAGAGTGTGGAACAGATGGTTAGGATGAGATTTGGTTGGGTTTGGTAAAGAAGTGGGTCTTAGGAGCCCGTTTGAAGTTTTGCAGAGAGGTAGAGAGTCTGAGGGGGAGAGGTAAAGAATTCCAGAGAAAGGGAGCAGCAGAGGAAAAATCTTGGAGAAAGAAGTGGGAGGAAGTAATCATAAGACAGGAGAGTCAGCATGCATTAGCAGAGCGAAGAGGATGGGTGGGAGAGTAAAGGGAGATAAGGTCAAAGATGTAAATGGGAGAGGAGTCGGTGAGTGCTTTGTAAGTGAGTGTGAGATGTTTGAATTGGATTTTGAAAGGGAAGGGAAGCCAGTGAAGGGCTTGTAGGAGAGGGGAGGTGGATGTAGTGCGTTTGGTGAGGAAGATGAGCTGGGCAGCAGCATTGAGGATAGATTGTACTGGAGAGAGGTAATTGTCAGGGAGACCAGTTAGGAGGAGATTACAGTAGTCCAGTCTGAAAATAATCAGTGAGTGAATAATGATCTTAGTGGCATCCTGGGTTAGAAAAGGTCTGATCCTGGAAATGTTTTTGAGATGAAAATCACAGGTTTGTGAGAGGTGCTGCATGTGTGGTTTGAAGCAGAGGGAGGAGTCAAGGATTACACCAAGACAGCGTAATTGGGGGCTAGAGGATATAGTCATGACCTCAATGGATAGTGAGATTGTGGGAGGTAAGGTTGTGCGGGAGGGTGGGAAGATGATCAGCTCAGTCTTAGACATGTTGAGTTTAAGAAATCGCTGGGACATCCAGGAAGAGATAGCAGAAAGACAGTTGGAGGTACGAGTGAGGAGAGCGGGAGAGAGATCAGGGGAGGAGAGGTAGATTTGAGTGTCATCAGCATTGAGGTGGTATTGGGAGTTAAAAGAACTAATGAGTTCACCTAAAGAGGACATATAGAGGGAGAAAAGGAGAGGACCAAGAACAGAGCCTTGGGGGACCTCAACAGTCAGTGGAAGTGTAGGGGAGGTAGCATCATGAGAGGAGACAGAGAATGAATGATCAGAGTAACATAGTAACATAGTATTTGAGGTTGAATAGAGGCAATTGCCCATCGTGTTCAACCTGTTTTAAGTTGTGATGATTCTACATACTTGCTGAATAATGTTTTATGACTAGTTAGCTACTATAACTCATGTTACCCCCGGATTAACCACATTGATATTTTAAGTATTATAGCCTTGGATAGCTTTTTCATTCAGAAATTTATCCATTCCTTTTTTAAATCCAATTACAGAGTCCGCCATTACCACCTTTCCTGTCAGGGAATTCCACATCCTGATTGCCCTAACAGTGAAGAACCCTTTCCTCCATTGCGTTCGGAACTTTCTCTCCTCCAGTCGCAGCGAGTGCCCACGTGTCCTAAACTGTGTTCTTTTAATAAATAATTCCTCTGATAACTCTTTGTGATGTCCCTTTACATATTTGAATATATTAATAATATCTCCTCTTAGGCGCCTCTTTTCTAGTGTATACATATTCAGCCTAGTAAGTCTTTCCTTATAGTCCAGTCCTTCTAGGCCTTTAATCAATTTAGTAGCTCGCCTTTGAACACTTTCGAGTTCACTGATGTCTTTTTTATACAATGGTGCCCAAAACTGAACACAATATTCCAGGTTCGGACGTACCAATGCCTTATACAGCGGCATGATTACATCCGAGTCCCTTGTCTCAATTCCCCTTGTTATGCACGCTAGCACCTTATTTGCCTTCTTTACTGCATTTTGACATTGTGTATGGTTATTAAGCCTATTATCAATGAATACCCCCAAATCTTTTTCCAACTCTGTTTCCCCTAGGCGTTCCCCATTTAATATGTACAGTAGGATGCAAGTTTGTTTTTTGTCCCAAAATGCATAACCTTGCATTTGTCTGTATTGAACCTCATTTTCCATTTAGACGCCCAGAGTTCAAGTTTAGATAGATCATTCTGCAAGGACTCCACATCCAATTCTAAATTAATTACCTTACACAGTTTAGTATCATCTGCAAAGATTGAAACTGTGCTTTCCAGGCCTATTTCTAGGTCAATGATAAATATGTTGAACAGTAGTGGTCCGAGTACGGACCCTTGTGGTATTCCGCTGACTTCTGGGGACCAGGTTGAGGACTTCCCATTGACCACTACTCGCTGTACCCTCCTATCCAACCAGCTGCTTATCCATGTGCAAATATTTTTTCCTAGGCCAAGCTCCTATAATTTGATCATCAGTCTCCTGTGAGGAACTGTATCGAAGGCTTTTGCAAAATCTAGGAAGACCACATCCACTGCTTTTCCTTGATCAAGATTATTGCTCACTTCCTCGTAGAAGCTAATTAAGTTAGTCTGACATGACCTGTCCCTCACAAACCCATGCTGGTTCTTGCTAATAATCCTAGTGGACTGTAGATACTCCTGTATGCCGTCTCTTAGAATCCCTTCCAATATTTTCCCCACTATAGATGTTAAACTAACTGGTCTGTTGTTTCCTGGAAGATTTTTGGATCCCTTTTTAAACAATGGCACTAACTCAGCTATACGCCAATCCTTCGGTATCATGCCTGATCTAATTGAACTATTGAAAATAAAGTATAGGGGTCATGCTAGTTGTGAACTAAGCTCCATAAGAACCCTAGGGTGAAGTCCATCAGGACCAGGTGATTTATTAATCTTAATTTTGCTTAGTCTCTCCCGGACTACTACTTCACTTAAACAAGTATCTAACCACGAATCATTACTGTCACAATTGTTATGCTCTACTCCCACCATCAGTTCTTCACTGGTGAATACTGATGAAAAGAATTTGTTCAGTATTTCCGCTTTTATTTCGTCATAATTTATCAATTCTCCTAATTCATCTTTTAATGAACCTATATTCTCCTTTTTTAACCTTCTGCCGTTTATGTATTTAAAAAACTGTTTAGAATTGGTTTTACTTTCTATAGTGATTTGCTTTTCATTTTCCATTTCAGCTGCTCTTATTGCTTTTTTTTGCGTTTCTTATTACACTCCTTGTAATACTTGAAAGACTCCTCTTTTCCATTAGATTTAAATGCTTTGAAAGCCCGCTTTTTTATCCATTTCTGCCTTAACCTTCTTGTTAAGCCACATCGGTTAGAGTTTAATACTCCTGCGTGCACTGCCCACAGGAATAAAGTTATGAATATTGCTATCCAGCAACCCTTTAAAAACATCCCACATTTCCGAAGTGTTCTTGTTATTAAACAGAACCTCCCACTCTATGTCGTTAAGTGCACATCTAAGCATACTGAAATTAGCCTTCCTAAAGTTAAAAGTTTTGCTGGAACCCCTGTAGCTATGTTTCCTGAAACTGATGTTGAATGTGATCATATAGTGATCACTGTTACCCAAAGTCTCCCCAACTTTAGTGTTTGATATAATGTCCACATTATTAGTAATTACTAGATCCAGGGTAGTTTTACCCCTAGTTGGGTCCTCAACTAATTGAGACAAGTAGTGATCCCTAAACATATTTAAGAACTGGCTGCCCCTCGCTTTAGCACATGAATCGTTACTCCAGTTTATATCTGGGTAATTAAAATCCCCAATCACAAGGATGTCCCCCAATCCCGCAGCTGTTTTGATTTGCAGCAATAGTTGTTCTTCCTCATGTATGCTAATATCCGGCTGTTTGCAGCACGTGCCTATGACTAGTTTTTTTGCATCAATTCCCCCCCTTGAGATTTCAACCCATAGTGACTTCACATTATCGCCAGTCTCCTCATAGATAACCTCCTTTAGGTATGGTTTAAGTGATGGTTTAACATAAAGACATACACCTCCTCCTCTTTTGTTAGCCCTGTTCCTCCTGAAAAGAGAATACCCCTCCAAGTTAGCAACCCAGTTGTGAGAGTCGTCCCACCATGTTTCCGTAATACCTATAATGTCATACTCAGCCTTTGATGCTAACAATTCCAATTCCCCCATTTTACCTGCTAGACTTCTTGCATTTGCAAGCATACATTTTAGTTTATCGGTTCCTTTATTTGTTTGTTTTCCTAAAGATTTCCCATCCTGGTTAACTAGTGCATCCATAGAGTTACTGATACAGACTGTCCTTCTCGCTCCCTCTCCAACCCCACCGTACCTAGTACTGCCCACCTTACTTTTCTCTTTGGTCAACCCAATGTTCCCGTCTAAATTCACTGCCCTGACATAAGTATTTTCCCTTAAGTCCCATATATTTTCTATAGGCTGTAATGATGACACATAATTGTTATTTAATGCTTTATCAATACCTTTCTTAACACCCTTATTAGAACCCATGTAAATACCCTTACCGGCTGCACTGTCCCTCCCCCCTTCTCCACCGCCATTTATCTCACTACCACCATCCCTACTATTCTCACTGCATGACCCATAGTTTCTAGCTAAACCCTCCCCCCAGGCTCCTGG
The DNA here is from genome assembly GCF_028390025.1 of Pseudophryne corroboree. Lineage (NCBI taxonomy): Eukaryota > Metazoa > Chordata > Amphibia > Anura > Myobatrachidae > Pseudophryne > Pseudophryne corroboree. The sequence goes on along the minus strand of NC_086444.1, from coordinate 392,337,678 downwards.
TAATATTTCAGAGAAAATTACCTTAGATGTCCTTTTTTTTTGTTTCTGGCCTGAGTCCCTATAATCTTTCTTAAGAACATCCCTCTTTCTTAAGGTAGAGGTAGGATTAAATTAGAAAGGGAGGTCAGAGGAGAGAATGACCAATGATAATTTTAAATAATACTCCCACATGCTATTTGATAAAGAACACATCAGTAGGAAACTAACCAACTACGTACATTCTGTGGGGGAGATTCGAATGTTTGAAAAGTCAGTTGGGAGTCTGTGTTTCCCTATCTAATAGACAGGAGAAACAGACACCCAACCTATTTTTCAAACATTAGAATCTCCCCCATTATGTCTGTTGTCACCAGGAATATAAATATTGAGGATATTTCCCATGATTCGCTGAATCATTCATTTGTGAATGTTATAACTGTGGATCAGGAATCCTCTATTTAATTTACTATATATTTTGTCTTTAAGCAGCTTCTCTAACTAAGATGGTATATTGAATGGGGATGGGAGTCTATGGGGTCAATCCAATTAGCTGCGATATCATAAAAGCTTTGAATTATCATCACAGGGGTCGTACTTTACAATGGGCCAAATTCGCACAAAAATGCTTGCCACCCCATAGAGATCCAAGCAATTTTGTGCGAATTGGGGCTGATTCGAGGCCGCAAAGGGTGCGAGATCGGGTGCCATTGCCGGTGTTTAAACGCCATTGCAATGGCACTTCGCACCCTTCAAAGTTAATTAGATTGACACCTATGAATGTGTTTATAGGGCCTTTCCAGATGACATATACATTTTAAGCCTATAAAGACTCACATATACCATAATTTTAGTTTTAGTTCTATTTCAATGTTACAAGAGTTTGCTAATTTGGGATTATATTTTATAATAAGTCTATTTAAAGTTAAATTTTAATTGAATAATATACACAACAAAGATCGCCCCAGCAAATTAGTCTACTTTTCTCTTTTCCTGTTTTTATTTATATAGTCACTTTGATTTTCACATAGACATACTATATGATCATACTGAGACAACTGTGAAAGTTTACTACAAGGCACTTTCTTAGCAAAGTAGTTCAAGCCCTAGATACATCCCTTAAAATAACTGTCTGGTTACCACTTCTGTTTGCTTCACAGTTAGAAAAGGCCTACCGTTTAAATTAGAAAGATACTTTTAGGGAAATTTACTAAGCTCCCAATGTTATTCGAGATTGCATTTTCAGCTGAAATTGCATCTCAGTAATTTACTAAACACAAATCATGGCAGAGTTTAACCAATTTGTATTGAGATACATGGCTGGCCCCACATGTGGGAACAAAAAGACCATCGACCAAACACAATTGGTTTTTCACATACACCTCACAAAAATGGGAATTTACTATGGATTTGTATTCTCAATCAATGCTGACAATACCCAAACACTGCTGGAAAAGGATGGAATTCATATAGAAATAGAACTTTCAAACAGACCTGCTTTTGGCTGGTGTATTCTGAGAACCATGCATGGATCAGTGAGATCCGTGCATGCTTCATTGTGTAAATTGTGTGAAAGTGTTAAAAAAATTTAAGAACCAGCACCAGGCTCTTGGACCAGTCCTGGTTCCAAAATATGGGGGGAAAAGGACACGGGTCCCTTATATTTTTTAAATCAGCACTGGGCTCTACTAGTCAAAAACATAACGCCACATGGGCTCAATGGGCACTTGCCCAAGGGCCACAGGAGTCTAAGGGTCCTAGGTTGATAGTTGAGGGTCTCCTCTTTCCAGGGGTACCAGATTTTTTGAAAATCAGCCCTATGGAACCTGAGATATCCGAGTTCTAAGTATTGGTCCCCATCAGAGCCTTTTAATTGCTCTTCCCAGCCGAATATCTCAGGTTCTTTCTGACTTAGAGTTCTTCAGTATACTCCAAAAGACGAGACTCTCACATTTTGGTGAAAACTTGCAGCTTGTCTCTACTATGCCCACAACCAAAGATATCAGCCTTATAGCAGCTGGTCCCTGCTCCGGCGCCGCACGCCTGGCATGCAGTTTTTTATTTTCATCGGTGGATTGCTCTGGCTCCTGAACTCTGATCCCCAAGTCCCCAGTACCTCCTGAAAGGTGGGATCCTCTAGTGTTTTACCCCATTAAATGCTAAGTAATCTATATCCAGGAACTGGAGATATCTGCAGTCAAGCAATCTGCCCTCCCACCAGAAAATGATGAAAATTAAGCCCACTCCACTATCCACCCCTCCTCTATGTATTAAACCCTGCCCTACCACCCTAGAAGTCATGTACTGGGGCACATTCATGCAGCCCAATGCCCCCTTCTACAGTTTAGTGTTCTTCCTCCCACCATCTGTGCCGTAAAGGAGTAATTATCAGAAATTTCTGCCTCAAGTCCTACATGCTTAGTGGAAGATACAACACCCCCTGATACCCGCAGGACATCAAAGCTGCACTGATAGAACCTCCCACTCCTAGCACTGGAGGATGGGTAGGGGCTCCAGTGCATTGCTTTGCCCAGGGACCAACACTGCTGTTAAGACAGCCCTGGGTACACATTTATGTAGGTCCATGCAGCCATAGCATTACCCCCCAACTAGTCAGCCCTGCCTGGGGTTCCCTGGGGTAGTGAGGACCTCTCAATAAAAGGTAGAGTTGAGCTATTCTGAGCTGTTCGGATTTGGAGAAATCCAAACCACTCTGAACATCCACTATCCGGGCAGTCAAACCCGGGGCTCGGATCTGCCCACTGGTATCTTGAGCACGGCCTAAGGCAAACACGTGAGATCCCACTGTTGGATCTTGCGTGTTCGCCTCATGCGCCAGTTTCAAAATTCTATGGGGATGACTGTTGATTGGCTGAGAAAGCCATCTGTCAAGGCTCTCAATCAATCAGCATTTCCCCATAGACTTTAATAAGTAAAGATGGTCTCCCGCACCGCAGTGACACCTCCACCTGCACTTATGCCGCCACCGCCCGCAATGCCGACACCCCCACACTGCTGGCACCCCTACACTGAGGATACCACCACACTCCCATGCTTCCAAAACCCCTGCACTGAGGAAACCACCGGAACTCCTGTACTGCCAACACAACTGCCACCCCTGCACTCCTGACTCAGCTGGCACCCCCACACTGTTGACACACCCCAGCACTGAGGACACTGCCATCACTCCTGCATTGCCAACACTGTCGGCACCCCTGCACTGAGGACAGCACCAGCACTCCTGCACTGCCAACACAACCAGCACCCCCACAATGCTGACTCAGTTGGCACCCCCACACTGCTGACATACTTCAGCACTAAGGACACCATCAGCACCCCAGCAGAACTGACACTGCCAGCAACCCCATTCTGAGGACACTGCCAGCACTGCTGACACCCCTGCAGCAAGGATACCCCTGGCATCCCCGTGCTTGCTGCCGACACAGCCAGCAGTACCAACACTGCCAGCAACTCTGCACTGAGGACACCACTGTAACTGCCGACACCATCAGCACCCCAGCAGTATGGACACTGCAGGCAACCCCACACTGAGGACAATGCCAGCACTGCTGACACCCCAGGAGTAAGGATACCCCTGGCACCCCCTGCACTGCCAACCTAGCCAGCAGTACCAACACCACCAGCATCTCTGCACTGAGATCTCTGCCAGCACCCTTGCACTGCTGACATGCCCGCACTGAGGACACCAGTCCCAGTAAGTGCAATATTGGTATATCCACCCTGCATTGTTTTGTATTGTATCCTACTCACACTGTATCCCGCACTATATGCAACATGCACTGTATCCAACTAGCAATGCATCCAGCACTATATCCTACCCACATTGTATCCAGCCTGCAGTATATCCCACACTGTATCCCACCTGTCCTGTATCTTATACTGAATCCGCCCCACACTGTATCCAACCAGCACTATATCCAACCCATTCCGTATCCAACACTGTATCCAACCTGTCCTGTATCCCACACTGTATCCAATCTATACTGTATCTGACCACACTGTATCCAACCCACACTGTATACCGTAGTTTAGCCAGCTAGCCATTGACCAATATTGGTGAAAACAATATTGTGAGCTGTGAGGTGGTCAAAATTGAGTGGAAATGACTGGAAATTCATGTTATTGAGGTTAATAATACTCTAGAGACAAAAAGGCCCACATTAAGTGATTATAGATTTTTTTGTAAATTAAAAAAAAAATCAAAATCAAAATCAAAAGCCAGTCATGGCAATTTGGCAAATTCAAATCAAAAGCCATCTGAAGAATTAGAACCAAATCCAAATCCAGCAAACATGGCCCGGCGCACATCTCTAATAAAGCCTTGAGTGCCTGGATTCATCCAGGCACCCAAGTGCCAGGGATGAAGCCCGGGGCTGTCCCCAGCACCTGTTGCCAGTGGATGCTAAAGTTAAATTCAGATAAAATATTGTCTTTTACAGTGGAACTAAGGGCCTATTTCAGACCTGATCGTAGTAGCAAATTTGTTAGCAGATAGGCAAAACCATGTGCACTGCAGGGGGGGGGGGAGCAGATATAATACGTATAGAGAGAGTTAGGTTTGGGTGTGGTGTGTTCAAACTAAAATCTAAATTGCAGTGTAAAAATAAAGCGGCCAGTATTTACCCTTCACAGAAACATTATAACCCACCCAAATCTAACTCTCTCTGCACATGTTATATCTGCCCCTACCATGCAGTGCACATGGTTTTGCCCATCTGCTAACACATTTGCTACTACAACCAGGTCTGAATTAGGCCCTATATGTCCTAGCAAGCCTTCCCCACATGCTCATACTTGGCAAACCACCAGTACAAGCATTGGGGGCATTAAAGGGCCCACTGGTACCTGTAGTTCCACTGTAAGATAAATATAAAAATAAAGATAAGACATGCACAACTTACACAGTAAAACTTTAATAAAACCTACAGGCACACTCACACTTACATATACTTACAGTACCTACATCCCACGTAGCCATTCACGTCCACATGTCATGTTGAAATCCATAGGTCACCTGAAAAAAAAAGAAGTATACTCACCAATTTCTAGTGTAGACCAGACCATTTCAGTCCATGTAGGCATCCACAGGGTTAAAATAAAATATACTGCAAGAATCCCAGACCAGAACGGACAAGTACAAGTGTACACTTGTACTACGCAACTGCCAGGCCTCCACGTGACTAATGTCACTAGAGGATCCTGGCAGCCAATCAGGAGCTGCTGCCAGAGCAACAGCTTCATGATTGGCTTTGGTGTCCCAGGGCTCAGCCTACTGTATCACTGTTTGCCCATAGGAATGAATGGAGATGCTCAGCTCCATTTATTTCTATAGTGGGAAGCGCTTCACTAGATAAACCACAAGGGTCATCCCCAATTGACCTTGTCATTTCCACCTCTAACCACAGGAGGAGGGGGGACCCTAAACCCCCTGTTTAGGAGGGGGGCCCCATGCAATTTTCACACACTTTACACAATGAAGCGCTGCACTGATCTCAATGATCCAGCCAGGCTTTATTGTGTCCTAATCGGCATTGTTTTACAAAACTCCCCAGTAAAACACTGCACCGGAATATGAATTACATCTACATTGAAAAACTTGAATTGAACAAACACGGTAGTTTAGTAAATTACCGAATTCGTTTTTTTAAAAAGTTGCAATTTTAGAAGCCCAATGCCAGCCGAGATTGATATCGGCTGAAATCGTCTGAAGCACAATTTTTAGTAAAGTTACCCCTTTGACTTTGCTTATAGAACTATCGTACATTATATGGTAGTTTTTACTCTATGATCATTCTTTTCATGGTTTGAAATACACTGTTAATTTGAGAAGTTTCTTGTGGAATAGCTATACATAATTCCATTTCATATGTCCTTTTAAGTGATTTTTTTTTAAATTTATGCTATTCACTATTGCATTTTATATTATTACTAGGTGAATCATCGCGCCCTGCGGGCGCTCTTCACACCGTCGTAAGGGGCTACGCCCCCTTAACCCCTGTATGCCGTTCAATATATGTATTATATGAAGTATTACCTGCATTCCTAGTTTTGTGAGTGGTTAAATATTGCACAATGAAAGGGCGTTGGATGGTGAAGGGGGCGTAGTCCCTTGCGACGGTATGAACAGCGCCTGCAGGGCACATTGTACAGAATGCAGCGGGTGTGGGGGAGAACGCGGATGGGGTCGTGAGGCGCTGCGGGTGGGGATGTGCGGGGGAGTGGGATCCGGAGGCGGTATGGGTGGGGGAGAGCGGGGGGTGCCGCGGGTAGGGTAGGGGCAGGGGCAGGTACGGGGATCTGGCGGATGGGGGAGGGGGTTCCGGAGGCGCTGCAGGTGGGGAAGGGGCGAGTGCGCCATGTGGGGGGGAGGGGCAGGTGCAGCACATGGGGGAGGGGGTTGGGAGGTGCTGCGGGTGGTGGAGGGGCGGGTGCAGTGGGGCAGGCTGTCTGAAGGTGGTGCGGGTGGGGAAGGGGTGATTGCGCTGAGGGTGGGGTAGGGGGTCCAGAAGTGATGCATGTGGGGGAGGAGCAGGTGCGGGAGTGTGGCAGATGGGGGAGGGGGTCTGGAGGCGCTGCGGGTGGTTGAGGGGTGGGTGCAGTGCGGTAGGAGTTCAGGAGGTGGTGCGGGTGGGGTTGGTTGCGGGGAATGACTGCGGATGGGGGAGGATGTCTGTAGATGTTGTGGGTCTCCTGCGGATGGGGGTGTGCGGATGGGATGTTCTGTGGATGAGGGAGGGGCAGCGGAGTGGGGTGCGTGGGTGGTGTAGAGGGTCTGGAGGCGCTGCGTGTGGGGGAGTGGCAGGTGCGGCGGATGGTGGAAGGATCCGAGGGCAGTGCGGGTGGTGGATGGGTGGCTGCGGGTGTGCTGCAGGTGCGGTATGGGGTGAGGAGGCGTTGCGTGTGGGGGATGTGCGGCTGCGGGGATTGACGGTGGATGGGGGAGGGTGTCTGTAGAGGCTGGGGGGTCTGGAGGCGCGGAATGTGGGGGTGGGGTGGTGGTGCAGCGGATGGTGGAAGGTGGTGGATGGGCGAGTGTGGGGGTGCCACAGGTGGGGTAGGGGGTAAGGAGGCACTGGGGGTGGTTGTCCATTAGCAGCAGCAGGTCCGCAGGCCACCCAGGCGCAGTGTCAGGGTAACTGTGGGGTGTCCCTGCTCCCGCGTGAGGCGCTCTGCCTCACATTTCCCCCGCCCCCCCAGCCAGGCACATGTCCCCCCCCAGCCCAGCCAGGCACATGTCCCCCCCCAGCCAGGCACATCTCCCCCCCCAGCCAGGCACATGTACAGTATACCCCCCCCCCTCCAGGCACATCTCCCCCCCCCCCCCAGCCAGGCACATGTGTGTCCCCCCAGCCAGGCACATGTGTGTCCCCCACGCCAGACACACCTCCCTCGGCAGCTGGGGAGCACAGCAGTGTGCGCTGTCCCCCCCGCCAGGCAGACCTTCCCCCTCGGCAGGCACATCTCCCCCCCAGGGCGCCAGGCACATCTTTCCTCCCCCCCCCCCCCCCCAGGCAGCCAGGGACCCACTGTACCTGGAGGTCCGGACGGAGGGTTGCCTCTCTCCTCACTGGGCAGACGGCAGGAGAGAGGCGCCGGTGCTCAGGCGGGGAGCGGGAGTGACAGGCGCTCGGCTTCAGACAGAGCGTCGCCTCCCGCCCTCACATCTTCGGCGCGGTTCCGGGGGGAGAAGGGTGTGTGACGTCAGTAGCTTAGCCCACATCTGTGACTCCGCCCAGCGTTACGGCCAGCACAGAGTCACAGACTTGGGCTAATATATAGGAGATATTGTGCTTAGATTCACGCATGAGCACAATACCCTTTTTTTTACATTTTCATACTTCATGCTGATTTTATCTCTGTTTTTGCTCATGTCATTTGTGATCTAGTACGGCTCTTTTGCCAGTCAAATTATTTTACACAGCACCTATAATAGGGTATTATTGTCAATTGAAATGTAGCCCTTTTATTTTACTTCTCTTTCTTTCCTTCATGAAAGTTTTTATTTTCTTTAATAAATGACAATCACTACAAATAAATATTATGGCTTTATAAAAATAGGGTAGCAAAATGTGCAGTTTGCCATCCACAGTGCAGTAAAAAATATTGGCTGATAATATCACAATATGTATTTGTTTTTATACATCTATGTAGGCAATCGTGCAATGACAAGTACCGAAAAAGCTAGTCTTTTTGAACAGTCAGTGTATGGTTAACATTACATATCATAGTTGAGATAACTATTTATTTTTACGTCTACATAAACTGTAGATAGTTTATAGCAGAAGTGAGAAGTACATAAAAGGAGGAGGTTATTTTATTGAATTGATGGTATAAAACGTGCAATAAAATAGTTAAATATATCATACAGACAGAGCTTCTGTACTGTTTACAGAGTACTGTACCAAATTCACACATATATGTACAATAGTCTGAGCTTCTAAGTGTCACAGACGTTTTCCCATAGAAATACCCAGGAATAATGAGGTATCCAAGAGGCTTTAAGATAAAGACTAACCTTCAAAACCTACATGTACTGTATAACCTGGCTGAGATGGAAATAAAGGTCCTCATTCAGAGTTGATCGCTCGCTAGCTGTTTTTTGCAGTCCTGCGATCGTATAGTCGCCGCCCACCGGGGGAGTGTATTTTAGCTTTGCAAGTGTGCGATCGCATTTGCAGCCGAGCTGTACTAAAAAAATGTGTGCAGTTTCTGAGTAGCCGAGGACTTACTCAGCCACTGCGATCACTTCAGCCTGTCCGGGACTAGAGTTGATGTCAGACACCCGCCCTGCAAACGCTTGGGAACGCCTGCGCCCGCCCTGCAAACGCTTGGGAACACTCCCAGAAAAAGGTCAGTTGCCACCCACAAATGCCTTCTTCCTGTCATTCACCTTGCAATTGGCTGTGTGAATGGATTCTTTGCAGAAAACCCATTGCAGAGCAACAAACCACTATGTACCCGTGCGATGCACCTGTGCATTGCGGTGCATATGCATGCGCAGTTCTGACCTGACCGCAGCACTGCAAGAAATTAGATAGATAGATAGATAGATAGATAGATAGATAGATAGATAGATACTGTGGAAGCTGCTTAGCGCTGGTGTTTAGGTATACAGGCATGCAAATCGTGCACTTTATCAAAGAAGTTTATCTTGTATGTGATTTTCAATCTGGTGTGAGAGGACTAAAGGTTGTGAAGTACTTTTACTAATGTGCATCCCAATTTCTAATAAAATGTATTTGTTTATCCACTTCAGCAACTTTGTGAAAGTTATTTACAAAACCGTGCAGCATTGTGTTATAGTCACCCGGCTTTCCTCAGGGTTTTTAGAACAGCTATCTTTATTTCTTTATTTCTTAAGCTATATATTATAGGGTTAAACACTGGAGTTACTATAGTGTACATTAGTGACAAAATCTTATTAATGGAATTTGATTGCTGCCTAGAAGGCACAACATACACAGTAATCAGAGTGCCATAGTATGTTGAAACAATTGCCAAGTGGGAGCTACAGGTAGAAAATGACTTCTGCCTACCAGTGGAGGTGGGAATCTTAAGTACTGTGATAATGATACATATATAAGTGCCAATAATAAACATGAATGGGAAGAGGGTCACAGAGGAAGTAAAAATGAAAGTCTCTAGTTTGACAACAAAAGTATCAGAGCAAGAGAGGTTCAAAATGGGAGCAAAGTCACAGAAGAAATGATCAATCACATGCGGACCACAGAAATGTAACTTGCAAACCAGAATTAGAGTTGTTAACATTGAGAAGAAACCGCCAGCCCAACAACAAGAAGCCATCTCACAACACAATTTGTTGGTCATGAGGACGTTGTAATGCAATGGATGACAAATGGCCACAAAGCGGTCATAAGACATAACAGTAAGAAGAAAACACTCTGTAGCAGCTATAGAACCACATACATAGAACTGAGTCAAACACCCAATAATTGAAATCTTGTCACCACCACACCATAAAACCTTCAAAAACTTAGGTACAATATTTGTGGTGAACACAATTTCTGTTGATGAGAGATTACTGAGGAAAAGATACATTGGAGTGTGAAGATGGCTTCTACTCAACACCAAATAAATCATCAACAGGTTTCCAGTAACTACAAAAGCATAGACGGCAAGGAACAGGCTAAAGAACAAAATTCTGCTTCCATGAACAGACGGAAGTCCTACTATCCAAACCTCGGTGACTGTAGACTCATTTCTGCCAATCATTTTCTGGAAACAGAAAGAGATTATAATTAAAACAATGCTTGGTGATTAGAATTTATCATTAAAATTAGAAGAAAAAAAATATATGGTCCTATGCATGACTGAATGCAAGTCAGATGCAATTGCTACATGGAACTAAGTGAAATTATTCATTTGTATGTAGAGTTGGTTGCATTTCTACATCTGCAGCACCCCTATCCATATGCTTTGCATCACCAGCACTATCCTTAGCTATATGCAATGCACTGTAGCAGCCAAGTTCTGCCTACTTAATCACAAATGGAGAGGCAATCTAATCGCTTATGTCTTGCTTATGCTTGATTCCATAACACACACAGTACAAAAGTTGCAAGATGTGATTGGCAAATTAACTCAATTCTGCATCAGCCACAATAAGTCTAATGATGGCAACATTCTTATATAACAGCACTATCTTGGAATATTAGCTAAAGCTAAAATTACATAAACTATGACTCAATATAATTTGGGATATAAAACAAATACCTGAGCCCAACTGTAGGCGAGGTTTTCTCACCGCCGTCCTGAGATTACTTTGGAATGTTTTGGGCTGATCAGATACTAACATCGGTATCAGTAATTTGTATGCCTATGCAACAAAAAGTATACTGTACCTTATTTTCTATTTTTTCATTAAAGATTTTGAATTTTCATAATATAGCATTTTGTTTTTTATTCATCTTAGTAAATCTAGCAACAGAGCACATGCAGCAGCATGTATTGGCAGTCAGCCATCTGCGACTTTATGCAAATGCTGATACAAACTCCATCCCTGTGGTGGCCAAACGCGCAAGGACTGAGATGCCCCCTTTTAGCCTTTATGCATGCTATAATACCAATTGGTGCTTCCTTATATGCCACCATCAGACGCACCATCAAAACTTGCATCAGCCCAGTGACAGGTGCAGTTACGCCTTCTGACCATGACCCCCTAGGCCTCTGACTGTGCATCTGTGTATGTAGCCGCTTTCACTGTCATGCCCATTACACTCCCATAATACGCCCACTTGATGAACCATTGTGCATACGCTCTATGTAATGCATGCACCGTAGGACTTTCTAGAAATGTTTAGACTTGAAAACAAAAAAGCTCAACAACATGAACATCAGAATTATATGCGGAGTGCATGTGGCTCTTAATCACAACCATAATCTTGAACAGTACTACTACATCAAATGAGGGCATACTTGAATTTACTAAAGCCAGGATGGCATAACTTGAGTACAATACATTTAGTATTATCTTCCATATTCTAGTCCTACTAGTGTTTCTGTGGCATTGTCAAGGCAAAGGGGAATAATTTTTTCCCCTATACCTGGACTTTGCATTTCTGTAGTGTAGTGGACAGGGACATAAGTTCATACTAAGAGCACAGGGTTGAGATAGTTGTTGGTGTCTCCCCTCCACTTGCAATCACTACCAACACCCCCACCCCATCCCAGAAGCACCTAGATACACACTCTCTCCGAGGGAGCAGCTATTTGGGTTTATTAATTACCAGGGCCCGAGCTTGTTAGAGAATCCCAGCCTGGGTCATCTGCTATGGAAGACATGGTCCCCCTGTGCAGTTGTCTATGGGACATTAGGGTAACGGGAGTGTGCACTCAAAAGGAAGTATGTACCAATAGGTGCTAGCTGCTGCGGGAGGGGCCCTTCCTTCTGCAGATTACATTCATATTCACACTCCCCCCTCCACATTCACTTTCACCATCCCTGCAGTACCCCGACGGGAAGAAGGAGGAGGTGCTTATTATTGCTCTGGTATGCATAAAGCAAAACCTGGAGCAATGGAGGAGGCCGGTGTGCCCCTTTTAGGGCTATCATCCAGAGGCAACTGCCTTCCATTGTTTCCTGTACTTATGCCCTTGATAGGGGGCTATTGTCTGGTAATTTATGACACCTTAATGATACTCATCAAAAAAATCTGTTGGTATCACACCAGTGCACCAGCATTGACAGCTCAACATAATTAAAGATACAAATCTTCCTGGGAGATGACTTTGTAAACTACAGTAGAAATTAACTTTTCTATCAAAGAGTAAAAGTTAGATACAAAAAATGTCTCATTTAAAGGGTAAGGTGATAACCAAAGATCAGGCTAAAATGCAGAAGACTTTTATAGGATTTACAGTAAATAGCGTTACATCACTCTGCTTGCTAAAGTTGCCTCTGCCCCTCTCCAATCGGGTGTGGTATACAAGAGCTACAGGAATTAGATACACAGTCATTAGGTGGACCCCATATGGTGGACAAGCATATCAGGTCAACAGGGTCAAAAAGTGGACATGGAAAAGGTAGACAGTAGAAAAGGTTAACAGGTACAAAAGGTTAACGGTTAAAAGGTCGACATAGAAATGGTAGACACAGCAAATTACGACACAAGTTTTTCAAGTTTTTTGGTATCATTTTCTATGTTTCACAATATGTGACCCCTATTATATCAAACGTAGACCCTTGTGGTCTTGCATCGCTCAGTGTGCTTCGGACAAGGTGCCTTACTCTGCTACTGCTGAGCTCAGCACAGGTTACTATTCCCCAATTGTAGTCCATGTGAATGGTAAATAAAGCAAACATTTTAAAATATGTGGAAAGCCAAAAAACAATTGTGTCTACCATGTTTGTCAACTATTGTTATGTTGACCTATTGAACCTGTTGACCCTTTGACCCTGTCAAACTTCTGACCATGTTGCTCTAATGCTTGTCAACCGTATGGTGTTATCCTATTGGTTGTCTATCAAGACAGTGTAGATCTGTCATTCGGATACCCTCCACTCATCCTATTACAATAATTTAGCATTACCAAATAAAATATTGTTACGGCACTGCTCTGCAATTTTTACACACAGTGCACACTGTGCTGGAAACACCAACACTCCTTCCTGCTCTTCCCCACATCCCATGCAAACATTTTTTTTCTCATGATGCAAATCTAAACTCATTGGAACACATTAATTTTGCTACAATTTAATACTAACTTTTCTAAAGCTGGGTATGTGATGCTGTGTTCCAGCAATGAAGCACTGCTGTGTAATGACACATTGCATCTGCACTGCATGTTCTGCAGTACGTACTGCATGTTCTGCAGTACTACTGCGCAATATATCAATACATGCAACATGTAACTATATTTGCATTGGATGCGGAATCGTCCCATTTGATGTGCAGCACATTGAATGGTACAATTTATTGAACGACTGCAGGTTATGATGGATTTGGGGTACATATTGGGCCTGATTCATGATTGTAAGTAAAGCAAAAAAGCAACCAACTGGGCAAAACCATGTTGCACGGCAGGTGGGGCAGATGTAACATGTGCAAAGAGATTTAGATTTGTATGGGGTGTGTTCAAACTGAAATCTAAATTGCAGTGTAAAAATAAAGCTAACATTAATGGGATGCATGCAAAAGCAGCTAGTGTTTACCCTGCACAGAAAAAATACTGTACACATGTATTTGCTCTCCTTGCATGGCAACATGGTTTGTTCCAGGCACATTGTTACTTGTTTTTTTTGCTTTACTTAAAAACATAAATCAGGCCCACTATACGATGTGAATAATATATAATTCCAATCAACGTTGGAATAATATACAGTATCGTACAATAAATGTTATAGGGTGAACACATCTTAACTGTTCACTCGTCACACAATCACTTCAATTTCTTACTTTGTATAAACATGAATTATATTTAAAATACTGTGCTGCTTGACTGTTTCATGATGTTTTCATTGTATAATGATTTCCACTTCAGAATGCAACCTCTATATAACTACCCTGATCATTCATTTTATTAATAATGTTCTCTATATACTTTGTTTATGCTTAAACACTAATTATTTGGTGACTAAACATAGTCATTTTGATAGGAGCCCTTGTCAGCTGTTACACAAATATGAATAGTGCGATATTACTGTCACATATGATTATGGTAATGCTTCACTGTTCAGCATAAGCATGATTGCTGCTTTATTATTATTTAATCAGAATGACCATAGGTTAATGAAAGGTACTAATTAACCCTATCAGGCTATAATTAACCCAGCAAGTCAGAGCAGGCAGGCTCTTTTTAAACTAAAGTTAGAAGCACCCATTAATTCATTCATACATGAAAGGCTCTAATAACGCCTCCATCTAACTGATCCTAATCAAGTTGGATAATACTACCAATTAGCTCATTTGTGATCTTATAATTAATACCAATAATACACATAGTTTTATGGTATACAGGAATCTCTATAGTTTACTTTAATCACAGTCATTGTGTAAGTCAGACTGGATAGCATTTATTGTAAATAAAACTGTGTCCCTTCATTAACAGTTCCCTATTATTTTTGAGCAGTATTTTATTGGTATTTAAGCTCTTTCATTATTGAACAATGACACACTGTAACATAATAGTAGTATTAACAGTAGTAGTAGTAGTAGTAGTAGTAGTAGTAGTAGTAGTAGTAGTAGTGTTAATCACATAATAGTAAACCCAGAGCTGTTAGTCTTAACAATTAAAGTTTGTTATATTGTATCATATTCAATTATAACAGTTTATTTGTGGGTTGTATTAAAACATATTAAATTGATGCTTTAATTTTAATGAATTGTGTACACGAATTTTTTCAATTAGTGTTTAATTGTGTGAGAATCCCTGAAACATGTTGCGGTAAGACAGCAAGACAAGCATGCTACTCTTCAATGGGAACTAAAGTGATTGTCCAGTACCTGTATTATAATTACTTCATTTTAAGTTCAGTTTTTATTTATTAAAATAAACCTTGCAACTAATCCTACTCCTACTCCTTTATTCCTGCAGTT
Source organism: Pseudophryne corroboree (assembly GCF_028390025.1). Taxonomy (NCBI): domain Eukaryota; kingdom Metazoa; phylum Chordata; class Amphibia; order Anura; family Myobatrachidae; genus Pseudophryne; species Pseudophryne corroboree. Next base: position 392,322,625 of record NC_086444.1, on the reverse strand, counting down.
GCCATATACCAGTTGACTATAGAACATAAGTAAAGTTATGTGGTCCCCACTTCTGGTTCCTGAATTGGAATAGCAACAGGTTTTAAAATAAATCCTATTTCTTGAAGTTTTATACATGGATTAATTTAAGTACCATAGCAATGCTTTTTCAGTAGTGCTTCTCTTTAATGGAATAGTTATCATTATAAATTTGTGACAATATTAATACTTTTAATTTGAAAAACTGGAATTTTATTTTATTGTAATGACATGGCAGATGAGGACCTTAACACACAACATCATGTAACTTTACAAACTCCAATAATGAACTAGCGATTTACCTATGAAAAAGAAATAATATGTTGAAGCATGATTTTTTTATTGGAAAAGCTTATTTCACTTCAGATTAATGCAGAGATTGTATATAAAGCATGCCCTAGTTTTAATATTGGTTCTATACTTAGACTTCTGCAAAAACAAACAATAAACAAGTAAATGCTTCACAGAGTTACGTAACAGTAATGAATATACTGGTGGTGATCTTTCATAGCTGGAAAGAAAAGCATACCGTTACTATACAAAATGTCCATATCATCAACATCAATTGCTGGCAAAATTTTAGAAGAGAATTCTTGAAAATAGTCAGGAATTACACGTTTGCTGTAAATCGATACTGATTATATTTTTGAAGCTAGTTAAGTTCCCTTGAAATGAAATGCAAAATGTTTCCTGCTATACCAAACTGCATTTACACTGTAGCTCACTAGTGCTATTATTATTATTTATTTATACAGCGCCACAAGGTCTCTGCAGTGTCTAGCAAAGTACATCAGCAAATGAGCAAAATAAGAAACCAGCAACATACAGTACAAGACAATGTAGGATAAGTACATGGTATATGAACATTGCTGCATCAGGGGACAGGACACTGAAATAATCATCAGGGTGGCAGATACCGAGTGTTATGGTCTGATTTTGGGAATATGTAGTAGAAAATAGTCTAAAGGTGAACATCCTGTACACATCCAGGAGCAATATTGCATAGTGTTTCCCCTCCCGTCCCGGGCCGCTGATAAAGTGTGTACACACTGTGCAATATCACTTGCAATATCGCACAGTGATGTCATGCTGTGGCCGGGCCATGCATGCAGCTTTGGACGATAGTTCAAATTGAGCTGCATGCAAAGATGACACGGGGGTATGATAAAAATGTGTGGGACCGTGCATCGGTCATTGTATACAGCATACACACTGGACGATATTGTAAACAATATCGCCCAGGTGGGTAAAATGTGTATGCACCTTTAGAGAAAGAAAAGCACATGAGGGGAGAGGGCTCTGCTCATAAGTGCTTACAATCTGAAGCATGGAACATGAGAGATGAGATAGAAGTGAGCATGGAACAGAGGATTAGGGTGAGACATGGCCTGTTTTGATGAAGAAGTGGGTCTTGTATCCAACCCTAGAGTAATGTCTCCTTTCCATTGAACAATACATATGGTAAGTGAAAATACAAAATTCCTATTCGATCTGTAAAATGTAAATTATATTTAACCTAACACTACATTAAGTTTTTCTGTGACTTCCTTTAAAAAGGGAGTCACATTTGATTGATTGATTGATTGATTTATTGATTGATTGATTGATTGATTGATTAGATTAATTATTTTGAGTTCATCATTCTGGAACAGAAAAACTTGTTGGGGATCAAGGCTTAAGACTTTAAATAAATCACTTTGTTTCCTTAGGTCTCTCAAGTTTGTTGAGATGCTATTTATGAATCAAAGTAAAGGAAATTATGGAATAGTAATAATTTGAAATATATATATTTTTAATTAACACATCCTCATTCAAACACAAATTAGATTCACAAGTCATAATAATAGATTTCTTAATTGTAAAAAGCTTAAAGTAGCAGATTGATTTACTCATATTTTTGTAACAACTGATATTCAAGTTACAAAATCCAGTTTGTTTTAATTCTGATAATTAAAGTGTATCTGAATATGGGTAAATAGCCATTTTATGCAAGGTTTTAGATAAGGGCCACAAGGGCTTGGGGCTGAGGCTACAGTAGTCCTTATGCCCCAGCAGAGACTAGTGCATCTACAAATAAATGCAGCATCTGTTTATTACAAATTTCGTTTTACAAAAATAAAATCTAAATTTAGCATCTGATATACAGTATCATTTTTGTTGTAATTGCTTGCAACCCTTTTGTTGTGTTCACTGAAATAAAACTTAATTTTTTTACTGTACATACAGATCTTAATTATGAATTCCAATACAGTGCATAAGTCTCATGTTTCAATACCTATACTTATTCTACTCTCCTTTCATGCACAAATCTCTCTGTGTGATTGGTGTCCCATGAGTCTGTCAGACTTGCAACTGACAAATACATTTCTATAGAGTTTATAGTGCACCTTGCCAATAAAACGGCAACATTATGCAAATATGATTTTTTATGTATTAGCCATCTCCATCACCTAAAACTATTTAACAACGATTGATAGTGTTAATGATTATTTGCATGCACAATTGTCCATACAGTATGTTCCTAATATCTAATGCCTTATCAATTTTACATTTTGTAATATGTTAAAAGTGAAGTCATTATTGTGAATTTAAATATATAGCATCCAGTGATATTAAAATACATACCTTCGCAGATACAGGACATAAAATATTAATTATGTAATAAAACTAAATTCCTTGTAAAATGAAGGCCTAGTTCATCACACTTTTATTTGATTGCAGAGAGGGGATGTGTGCAATCTGTGTTCAACATTTTTCGTTTGAATCTGTATTAAAAAAGACTTGATAATAAAGCACACTGTTTTCTTCACTTTTTATTTGCAGAATGAATGTGTTCAGGACATGAAAACTGGATGCAGGGATCCTTTGGCTAAACATTATAGTAACAGAGTTGGCTATTTATTGTTACAATGTTTATAGGTTAATTGTGAATACTGTCCACTGAGTATAATTAAATAATAAAAATAACCATTGCACACTAAAAAATAATGTGTCAGTTCTGTAGTTTGGCTACATTCCCCGAGGTATGACTCCAGCAACGCAACTGTTCCATAAGGTAGCAAGAGGATTGTCATTTATATGCTGGAAAACTTTTAGATTTATGTTTGCAGTGACAAAAACTATGAAAGTTTCTCAGAGAAAAATTGTTAGAATATTTCCTATTAGAAAATAAAATCTCATATAGATCTATTATTTTGTGAAGCCTGTCAGCTGCATAATTAGATTTGTAACTGATTAATTATATTTCATCCATTGGTTTTGAATCCATCAAATAATTTGTCAATACTGAAATTAGCAAGGCAGGTTTTACAGAGAGTTATTCAGCTAGGTTCCACTAACCAGTTTGTTATCCTGAATAAATTGCAAAAAAAAAAATGGCCAAGCCTAGTCTAGTGATAAAAGGGATGATGCATGTGTAGTGAGATGGGTTTTGCAACATATGTATTAAGATAACTGATGGCATGAGCCTAAATGATCAAAATGAAGAATATGTTAACAGTATGAATAAGATGAAAGTCCCATTATGAAGAACAACAGAAGTTAAGGCCAGTACTCACTGGCCGATGTGAGAGAGATGTGTGCTGAGCGAACCGCTCAGGACACATCTCTCCCCATGCTCAGCACAGCGCGATGTGTGCTGATCATGCAGGGAGAGACGGGGGGACGCTCATTTCACCCAGCGGGTGAAATGAGTGACCCCTGCGGGTGAAATGGAGCCATGCTAGTCGTGGCTCCGTCTGTGACTAAGCCTGGACACTGTGAGCGTCTGTCTGGATGGGAGCACGCGCTTGGACTGAGACACTCTCCATTCACTTGAATGAAGAGCGTCGCCGTCCGGGAGGGCACGCGTGCCCAGACAGAGATGCTTACAATGGGAAGAGGCTCTGTGCATTCCCAGCATGACTAGGCGGACGTATTGCCTAGTCACGCCTGGAGTGCACGCCTGCGATTAGGCAGGCAAAGATAAGGGAGGCTCCATCTGTGATTTCCCCTTTAAAAAATGTCCAAGATCGGTCAGCATCCCGCACATCCGGCAAACTCGGGCGGCATTACATCCGGTCCATTGTGTGTGAATGTGTGTACATCTACTGTATACTCCCTCACCCTCTCCCCTTTCTTTCTCCATAGGTTCCACAAACAAATAACACCAAACATGGGGGGGGGGGAAACAAGCAAAACTAACAGCTGTATCAACACTGACACAAATAATTGTGAAATTAAAATAGAAAAAAGCCCTAAAGGAAACAGGTTAACATATAAACAAGTGACAATGCTACAAAATAAGATGATACAGTGACTCTTAAATATCTCAAATGGCCAAGAAATTACTAGCAAACACCTTTAAACTGCACCTCTCCAATCATCTAGCATTAAGGGGGTCATACCGACCCGATCGCTCACTGCAGTTGTTCGCAGCGCAGCGATTGGGGTGGAACTGTGCATGCGTCAGTGTGGCCATCGTTCCCTAGAGATTGCCTCTGCCTGATTGACAGGCAGAGGTGGTTGCTTGGCGGGAGGGGTGGCACGGTGGCTTTTGGCCGCTGTTTTGGGGGAGCGGTCCAGCCAACGCAGGCATGGCTGGACCGTGCGGGGGGCGGACCACAGCGGCTGCATGACATCACATGCAGCTGTAGCGACCAGGGGCAGCAACGTGCAACTCCCGGTCAGCCGCAGGAGTGGGCTAGCCCTGTGCTGGGCATCCCCCCCCCCCATGTCTGGGAATATGATCATAGCTGTGTTAAATTTAGCACAGCTACGATCAACTCCGAATGACCCCCTAAGTCCACTAAAAAATTAATGTGGACGTGGTCAAGGTTTTATAGTGCTTCTGAGGTCAAAATCCCCACGTTTTAGAGCCAACGGAATGCCACCAATGAAGGTCAGCTTTCAGACATCAGCATTTTATTTTTTGGTAGTTGTCAAACTGCTGCATAGTAATTCTTACCGCTAGGAAGTGAAAACTATTGGCAATTGAGTGTCAGTTCATTAATTTCTGCCATAGACTTCAATGAATAATTCTAGTTAAAAGTGAGTTAACCATGGCATTTTATCCTATCACAAAGCATTTAATGTACATTCACAGTGCTTCGGAAACACTTTGTTCACACATAAAGCCTTACTCATACAGTACATTGCTGGTATCAGGAAAGGTTTTGTGTAGAGAAGTACAGCATGGAGGAAATGCTTTTGTAGTGGTCTCTGTTTATTGTGAGATGGCTTTTCACATTATTGAGGCATACTCAAACAGTTGATTGGAAAAAGGACAAAGGGAATTATTGGAGATAAGCATATTTTGAATGAAGCTAATTATGTGGCAGAACAGGTCATTTAAGAACTGCAAAGCTTTGGCAATGCATTCATTTAGTTCAGCTTTTCCTTTATCATTGAATTTTACTATGTCTATGAATTATGCATTTTTCAAAGCTCAGGCAAAAATTATATATAAATTAATTCTGCTGTATAGTATCGTAGGTTAGGACTGGGAGTTTCAGGAATATCAAATATGAAAGGGGAAATTCTGTCAGAGAATAGATGAGATCAAGTTTTGCGATCAATAGATCAAGATTTGCTGTAAAAAGATGAGCTATACTGTAGTCAATTCCAGGATTATGCGGACATACTGTATTGAGGAAGTTTTAAACATGTCTCTCATCTCTCACTTCTAATACTACAGTCTCAAGCATGCCCATGGTTGCCTGGGTATACTAGCACTTCAGAAACTGCAAGTTCCAGCATGTGCTAGCATCCAGTACACATTGTGATAAGTAGAGCATCAAGGAGAAATTAAGTTAAAAACATACACCAAATGAGAAAATGTTTTAATACAAATATTATTTAACCACATAAATTCTCATTCCCAATTGCTCACCTGAGTTCTTCGAAAATGGATGCGTCCTCTTCATTCAATGTTCCACGGTTAAATAGGAAGTGCATAGCATTTCTATTTATACAGCACAGTTGTCACAGAGCTTCAGGTCAGACCATATGGATTCCACACAGTGGGGTATATTTACTCAAATTTAATTTGTGTAGATGTTGATCGATTGTTGGTCAATTTGATAATTTTTTTTGTCTCAGGGTCTAAATCATACATTTACAAAAAGATGATTTTTGAAAGTCTTTGAAAAAATATGTAAAAAATCATATGTTCGTAAATTTGGTATATTTACTAAAAACCGATCTTGGTAAATTTTTGGTCGATGTTTGATCGATTCTACTTTTCAGGGTCTAAATTCCACTTTAATTAATAGATGATTTTTTACATTTCTTTTAAACATAGTAAAAAATAATCTGTTCGAAAATATGTGATTTAGACCCCTTAAACACAAATTCAACAAAAATCAACTTTTAGTAAATATACCCCAGTGTATCTTACTTTATTGCACCTTGGTTTAATAGGTTAGTATGAAGAAGTATTTTATATAATGTATTAGTAAATCACACCCATTTTATACATACATTCCCTTCTATGCACACACTGTATCCTTCAATGCTTTTATTCTAAGCTGCGACAAACTCAAGATTTCTAAACGGGTTTTTACAAATGTTTGATTTGAGTGCAAATACAGTATGGCAGCACGATAATGAAGTATAATTAGCACTTAATAATTTATTATATGCCTTGTGACACCTAAGATAACACCTATCCTTGTGTATCAATGCCTACTTCCCTATAGCTTGCGAGCAGGGCCTTCCAACCACGATACCAAGCTAACTGCCACCATATGCATACACATGTGTGTGGGCTGTAATTGTCTGACACCATAAGTATTTCTATAATGCCAGAGTCTACTTGCTGCCTGAGAGGAGGGGGCTTGTGTGCAACCTCTCTTTAAATGCTGGCTGACACCCATGGCAGTTTTTCAGGTGAATATAAGAAAGAGATGGAGACCCATGATGCCCAGTTCACAGCGAGAGTGTACTGAATACCAGACTCACACACCTAGCATAGCACTCTTTGAAAACAGTACCCACAGGCATTGTAGGAACCACCAGCACAGGACTATATCAATAAGAGGGAAAGATGACTGTATTGTTGTTGGAGGATATTTTCGGCATGCACTGTTCATATATTACAGTAGTTAAAGTTTGAGAACTGATTTTTTGTTTTGTTTAAGGGACCTTGTCATAGGCACACGCAGGGGGGGGGGGGGTGTTCTGGTTGCCCAGAAACCCCCCTCCACCTGGCCATAAGCTTAAATTATGACCACTATAGCAATAGTATATAATACAATAGCCAGAGCTGCCACCACAACATGCAGTGAAAGGGACAGTTCTGTCTCCTACTGGTTCTATTATGTTTGTGTAGTTATTTATTATGGGATGTTTAACATTTTGCTGACCACTTATGTTATTTATATTAGTTTAATACATTTGATACAGCGTATAACATGCACTATAAATATTGTAATTATTAAAACAGTACTCCATACACTATCCAGTGTATAAAAAGACCAAGCGGTTGTCAAAGTCAGAAAAATATCTCTATGCACACTACCATATTTGCACCTCATACAGGTCCGTGCTGCACATGCGTACACTCTCCCGTGCGTGCGCATACTCGCTGTCGCGTGCACCCGCAGGCGCACGATGTGCGCATTTACGGTAGAGTTTATGTGATCGTAGCGTGCGACTCAATCGTTACATATTTTCACTATATAATGTATTTTGTAGATCATGGTCCCTTTGATAGATTCTGAAAGTTTAGTTAATGTAGCATGTTCCTGGACAGAGAGATCCCTCTTTGTATTGTACGAAGGGTCCAACAGGGGTCATACAGTGATGTTTAGTATCCATCGGAAGAGTATTTAATTAGCAATATTCCGGTGTTGGTTTGAAGCGGATTAATCGCTCGTGCGAATAGTTATGGACATAAGAAGTTTATGTCCATTTACTATTATTTGCACTTACTTATTCATGCGGCGGGAAACCCAGTTTCCCACCCACCTGAGCAGTTGGAAATCGTCACAGCCCACCTGTATGAATCAACCTATGACCTTTTGTTATGATGCGAGGAGGAATTCCTGTGTCCAATGAACAATGAGATTGTAGGGACCATTGAATTGTATTGTGTGTGGGGCATAAATAGACAAGCCGATCACATCCAGCTCACTCTTCAACGGTTCTCATTGCTGAAAATCGGGAGCTGGATGTCCAGAGGCGCATGCGATCGTTCCCCTTGTGCGTAAGTTTTCTCTGCAATCATATTGTCTTTCTTGTTATTATGGGCCATATCTCTCTCTCTCTCTCTTCTCCTCTTTCTCTTATTTTCCCTTAAAACGTAATTGTATTGTATTGTATTTCCCGTGTAGTTATCTGGTTAGTTAGTCTATGTTATATTGTAGTGTATGACTTGTATTGTATTAATTCTTTTGCAAGTATAACATTCATAATATATATATAAGGCATTGGACCCTAAGCACGGTATCTGTGTATTTCTTATAGTGTTAAGTATTCTCAGAGCGTCGGTGACGCTCGAACAGCTTTTAAGTTAATAAGGTTATACTGTGCTGCATTTACACTCTATCACTACACTAAGGTCTTACTGCATAATACACTGTTTATGGTTTAGATATAAAGGTTTAACATTGTGAGCGTCAGCGCCGCTGGTGATCTCCTCGTGGTCCCGAGCGTCCGCTACGCTATAGCGAATCATTACGTTAGTCGGCAGCCAATAGCGTGCCTGCCCGTGATCTCTTGGCCGTGAGCGAACGTGACGCTTGAGCGTCTCGACTACGGCTAAGCGATTGTTACGCAACGTGCGTACCCTTACGGTACTCCATACGTAAATAGCGTACAGTGTTCTTAGACCTCATAAAGGGTATTATATAAGATAAATATTTAGCTTTATCAATTGGCTGCTCGTCCAGTCCTTCACATATCTCTGCTAGGTAATTTCAGCAGACATTATCCATCAGCAAAGGGCGGGAGATCATATTCTTCGCAGTGCTGACGGGATAAGCGTCTGCTTCGCTTAGTAAAGGGTGCTGAAGGAATCCGGGAACCGGAGGTAAGAACAACACACTAGTGTCTTTTAAAACTATTTATTTCTGTTTTGTATACACACGCATATATCTGCATTCCTTTTTCGTGTATATTCATATCACTCTCCTGTTTGCCATTGTATAATTGATAAACGTGCTGAGAAAGATTTGTTGCTATTGGTAGTTAAAGAGTAAAAACGATACATTAAGGGGCAATTTGTAAAACACACGCACAGCTTCGCCTGAGATACAAGGAAAGACCTGTGTGGTGCTTGGTAGATGATTACAGTTAAAGATCATCTACATTGATAAACATGCTAATTGTATTTTTGTATGGCCAGCGTATACGTGTCTCTAACAAAAGGCTGAGACTCGCGAACGCAACACAAAGGCCGACGCACGCAGCGTATATTACGCAACGGAGCGTCTGGGTACTCCCACCGAAACTCAAATCGCACAATAGCATTGTTTTAGTGGGGGCGGTATAGCATAGTCACGTGATAATAGCACAAATTGATTTCAGTTTTTCCAAAACTTAGTTTAAATACCTTACTTTACTGTAATGCCTCTGGGGACAGCTATCAGACTACGGAAAATGATTTTTCTGATCAGAAAACTATAAGAATGATAGTGGGTTGAAAACGGTATGAGTGTATTGAATCCCGCTTTGTGAACTGAGTGATCTGGGTGATCTTTGGTGGAACGTGATGAGCACGGTCTGAGTGAAAACGTGCAACAGAGTGTGATAAAGTTTTCGTTGTATTACGCTCTGGCTGTTTTGGAGCACAGTAGGGAGACTCCAATGATCCTACCATTTATGGGCAACAAGTGTCTATAAGTGGTACGATTGGACCGCACGGTTGTATGTGTGACCAATAACGCAACGTGATATGAGGTAGTATATCCATGCGTAAATCTTGCCCTCATACGTGTTGTAGGGAGCACATGCAAGCGTGATTTGTGTAAAGAAGGGAATTTTCACTGGTCTCTCAGGAAAATCTCTAGAGATAGGGCCTGTAACGGTTACACGTGTCTGCTAAAAGGGGCGGATTCGTTGTACTCGGAGCAAAAGGAGTTCAGTGGAAGAGCTTTAAGGATTTCCACCGTAGACTTCTGTGTTTGGTGCATTTTAGGAAGTTTTACTGTGTTAAAAAAGGTCCACAATGGAAGCCAAGTGTACAACACAGGGACGTTCAGCAGTCAGGGTTCAGACTGCAGAGGCTTGCAGACCCCGAGGGTCTGCTCGGTTAGTAATGTGGAGGAGGTATGGTCCCCACACTGAGACCTTTTGTGATGAATGGACACGAATGACTGCGGGGGTTAAGGCACCATTTCCCGGGATAGGTAGTTTTGACTTAGAGGTATTGCATAATTTAAGGCGAAGGATCTGTCTCATAAAATCCTGGAAACAACGAGTTAAACATAATGATTGTTTACAGATATGGCTACAGGAAAGTGACATGCAAAGAAATGTAACTTACATACCTAACTTTCATCCTGAGAGGAGAGACATGGCAATGGAGAGGATTATGGTTGCGGAGAAAGGCACAATGGGGTGCGATAAAAGTGCACTTAGTAACTATATTAAGAATGAATGTAACAAACGTAATAAGGTTTATAAAAATGAAAGTGTTAAATGGACAACTATTAACCCATGCAAGTCGCACCCCTTGTTAAACTTTCCTCAGGAACACCAACAAGAAAGTGAGCCCAGCACAATGTCGGAGCCTTTTCCAGCAGCCATCACACAAGACATCCAGGTGGACGCGACCAAATCGGTAAAGACTGTAATCAAACCCCCTAACGGAGGGTCAGGTGAGGTCGTGTCCACAGGTACGTATGGTATTATACATCACACACAAACAAATGTACCTCATATCGTGGAATCAATTCAGAATGACGTTACTGGACTTAATCCTGTCAGGGTAATTGCAGTACCAAATGGGAAAACTGACTCTTCAGGAGTCACTCCTGTCAGGAACATCGCCATGTACTGCCCCTTTTCCCGAACAGAATTAAGAACAATTCTGTCTGAATTTCCTGATCCCAGGAAAGACTTAGTTGCTTGTCAAAAATACATTAGAGTGCTAGGAAACACTGCAGAGCCAAATAACAAAGATTGGAGGACAGTTTTGAGGGCATGTTTACCCCCCGATGTTGATTCATTGAAATTTATCGCTGATTGTAAGCTAGATGAAGAAGTACCACTAACAGACAAGTATAACCAAGATAATGTAAAAAGAATCAATCTACAGTTAGGAGTATATTTTCCTACAGTAGTAAAGTGGAATAAAATCTTTACAATAAAACAAAAAGAAGGTGAATCCGCATCAGAGTATTTTCACCGGGCTCTGCAGGATATGGCTAGGTACACTGGTATAGATGACATTGAAACTAACGTACACCACAGAGAGGTAGCTGTGTCTGTATTAATGGACAGCTTAAAAGACACACTAAAAATTAGGGTACAAACCTCTATACCTCATTGGAGAGGTATCTCGGTGGCTGCATTAAGAGAGTCCGCTATCGAGCATGACCAAAATATCCAAAGAACCAGGGAAGCACAGGGAGAGCGGTTGATGGTACTGAGCATCCAAGCACTAGAGGAGGCATCAAGTCGACCGGAACCCCAGGCCCCTAGCACATGGAGAAAGCCAAGGATTTGTTATCATTGTAGAAGAGAAGGGCATTATGCCAGCAACTGTAATAACCCACATAAAGTCAGACCCCCTAGACCAAGAAATGAGCAAAATTATAACACACACAATTATAATCAGGGATCTTTTAGGAAGAATTTTGGGCCACACCCATGATGTGTAGTCAGGAAAGGTGATCATTAGGACTGATGGTAAGCCTGAGGTAACGGTTAATAAATTGGGAGGTCATTCACTGAAGACACAGGAATGACAAGGTGAAACGTTGTAAATGTATTTGTGAAAAATGTTTTTTTCTCTCTCTCTCCCCATCTCTGACGATTATTGATAGGACTCAAACATTGCATATCTACTTGGTCTTTGCAGAAGTCTACCAAACCCCAGCATGACCTATCCGCATCAATGTATTCTGGCCAGATACAGAGGGTGGAGTATGGAGGTGCTGGTGGGAGGGACTGCGCAAGGAAACCATTGGACATGTAGATATGACAGCCTGATGATCTGACAATGTTTTAAAATGTTTGAAAAAAATTTTTTTCCTGTTGTTCTCTGTTGATTTATGTGATATATATATATATGAATTGTTCTCTCTCTCTTTTGTTTTTTTTGTTTTCTCTCTTCTTTCTCATGTTTTCATGTTTTAAAGATGGTATGTCACACATCAGTTAGACAAATGGTAATGCAAGATTTTTGCTCCTTACAGAGAGATCGCTGGTTTGGAAGGAATATTGCATCACCGGAATGTTCGGTTGGAAGACTGAGAGACAGCACCTTTGAGATGACGACAGAACAGGAAGAACGACAAAGACTAGAGAACTTAATTATCGTAACAAGTTTCTCTCCCCCTCAAACTGGTTTTCCTGTACCCCCATTACAAATTTCTCCTTTTCTCCTCCTGTAAGATGGACTCGCCTCAAGAGACTGTGATCCGTGTTTTCATGTTGACCCTGATGTTGACCAGAGCAGTCTGTTTCGGTGAGAGTACCAGTGAGGTCGAGAAAGAAGTTTTGACACCAGAAAGGTTCCAATGACTAAGACGGAGGTGTAAATTTCCAATAGCAACACAAGCACCGAACAAAGGCGAGTACCGGAAACAATCTAACAGCCATGTTATTTGTAAACATTTTTTTTTGGATTGTTAGCTGAAGAAAACTGTATCTGTAGGCTCTGTGATAACGTAGTTGAGGATGGGTGCATTAAGAAATGCCAATCCAGTTTTAATATCCACATGGACCGGCATCCATTGAGTGACTATCACTCCTTAGTGGGTAGTGAGTGTTAAATCAAACAGATTGTTGGGTATGCTCTCAAGTACCTCAAGGTCATAGCAAATCAGGACTAGTACCATTTCCTTTAACGGTAGGGGAGGTACTTGAGCTAAAGGGTGGGAGACCGGTGGACAGGAGGTTTAATATCTCCAGTCCTCCTAGTTTGAAGCTCCACCAATATCATGTGGATAGATCCCTATTATGTTTTAACATTACCAATCCCCGAAAGCCGGGAAGTTGGGAAGTGTCATGGAGCAACCAAACCATGACCTTTTCATATAGAGCAGATAGAATGCCTACAGATACAGAACTTATACGCCACATAGCCAGTAGAGAAAAATCTTTCCGATATAGGTATACCCTAGGAAGTAGGATTACGAGAGTTGGAGAGGTATCACCAGGATACTGCGCACATATCGTACAAACTGATACGTGTACTAAACAAATGGGAGAATTAGGGTTAGGAGATTTCACATGGAAGATGTGTAATATGGTTATGTCCTACTCCGTCCCATATGTTCTCCCCGATGATGCATATTTCATATGCGGGAGGAAGGCGTATAAGTGGCTTGCCCCAAACTCTGAAGGATTGTGTTATATTGGAAAAGTACTGCCTGAAGTAATGACTGTATCACATGCCAAAATGAAAGATATACACCGTGTTGCCCAAGCTCCTTATACTCACACCCATTACGAGCACGTAGTTAAACGGCACCTGATAGAAAGAACAGAGCATCCGGCCTCTGACATGATCCATGAATCCACCGGGATTCAGTTTCTAATCGCGTTAGACATCACTCGCACCGCCAGAGGAGTGTTGAATTATAAATACATATCTGCGCTCGCAAATTTGTTAGACAATATCACAGAAATGTATGATGACACGTTTAGGTATACTGGAAGAGAACTTCAAGCTTATAAAACAGAACTGGTTCAGCATAGAATGATTCTCAATTATCTCACGGCAGTGACAGGTGGATATTGTGTCACACTGGCAACGCAGTACGGCGTGAAATGTTGCACATATATTACAAATAGTACCGAGGACCCGGTCGAGGTCATAGACCAAAAGATGGACGATATTCTCCAACTGAAGTGGGAATTTCGCAGGAGACACAATCTCACTCTTGCTGCTGTAGGTAATGAGCTGACTGGTTGGGTGTCATGGTTGAATCCGCGAAATTGGTTCTCTGGTTTAGGAGAATGGGCTCAAGGAGTCATAATGGATGTTGGGAAGTTTCTCCTATGTATCTTAGGTGTTATCATAACGATTGGCTTGATATTTAGATGCGGTCAGGCTTTAACGAAGTGTAAACGAAGTACCAGGGTGATGAGTTTAAGGAGTGAGGAAATTGTAATTCCAATGGATTTGATTTATGACCCAAATGTAGAAACAATGATGTGATGAAAAATGCGATTTCTACGGTCCGTTTCTTTCACCTGTTTTTCCGTTTTCTCCAAGGTAAAAAGACCCACTTGGACGAGGAATTTGATGATCCTGTATACAGACAACTGATGGATTAAAGAAGAAGTTTTGACAACCTTATACACAGATATTTGATGAACTTTGCCATAGATCCCCAGTTTCCCTAGAAATTTTAAAATTACGCTAGCCCAACACTTTTGTAAATCTATGGACATTGACAAAGCTTTTTGCCCACACGCCTTTTGGCAAAAGCACAAAGAAGACTGCATTCAACAGACACCGAACAAGACTTCAACCGACAAATGTTCATTTACCTGACATAGAATACCACTGCATTTACCGTAATTATGTCTTTTCTTCATCTCTACAACCTTCAGGTAATTACACACATAGTCGATAGGGAATACAGGCACAGATATCAGCAATCACATATTCCCCCATTCATGTATCATCAACTAAAATGTGCTCCCCATTTGTTACAACCACAGCCGAAAAGAGCTCGGTAAAGTTTGACAGCCCATCCACAGACCCGTACCACGGGATAAGAAGGAATTCAAATGTATACTTCGCAATGCCTCGAAGCTTGATTTAAAACACGTACGGCACGATGATACATGACCCCCAAACACGGATTCATACACACATGCTTCTGCTATCTCACTAGGTCATACCCTTTTCCTACCTTCTCCTCTCCTCCCTTACCCAACCATGGAAATGTATTAACCCCTGACATATATTTTTCTCTTTTTGAAATGTTTTAGAAGGTGGCAGTTATTGTTGACTGCCAAAGGGTGGACTGTCAAAGTCAGAAAAATATCTCTATGCACACTACCATATTTGCACCTCATACAGGTCCGTGCTGCGCATGTGTACACTCTCCCGTGCGTGCGCATATTCGCTGTCGCGTGCACCCGCAGGCGCACGATGTGCGCATTTACGGTAGAGTTTATGTGATCGTAGCGTGCGACTCAATCGTTACATATTTTCACTATATAATGTATTTTGTAGATCATGGTCCCTTTGATAGATTCTGAAAGTTTAGTTAATGTAGCATGTTCCTGGACAGAGAGATCCCTCTTTGTATTGTACGAAGGGTCCAACAGGGGTCATACAGTGATGTTTAGTATCCATCGGAAGAGTATTTAATTAGCAATATTCCGGTGTTGGTTTGAAGCGGATTAATCGCTCGTGCGAATAGTTATGGACATAAGAAGTTTATGTCCATTTACTATTATTTGCACTTACTTATTCATGCGGCGGGAAACCCAGTTTCCCACCCACCTGAGCAGTTGGAAATCGTCACAGCCCACCTGTATGAATCAACCTATGACCTTTTGTTATGATGCGAGGAGGAATTCCTGTGTCCAATGAACAATGAGATTGTAGGGACCATTGAATTGTATTGTGTGTGGGGCATAAATAGACAAGCCGATCACATCCAGCTCACTCTTCAACGGTTCTCATTGCTGAAAATCGGGAGCTGGATGTCCAGAGGCGCATGCGATCGTTCCCCTTGTGCGTAAGTTTTCTCCGCAATCATATTGTCTTTCTTGTTATTATGGGCCATATCTCTCTCTCTCTCTCTTCTCCTCTTTCTCTTATTTTCCCTTAAAACGTAATTGTATTGTATTGTATTTCCCGTGTCGTTATCTGGTTAGTTAGTCTATGTTATATTGTAGTGTATGACTTGTATTGTATTAATTCTTTTGCAAGTATAACATTCATAATATATATATAAGGCGTTGGACCCTAAGCACGGTATCTGTGTATTTCTTATAGTGTTAAGTATTCTCAGAGCGTCGGTGACGCTCGAACAGCTTTTAAGTTAATAAGGTTATACTGTGCTGCATTTACACTCTATCACTACACTAAGGTCTTACTGCATAATACACTGTTTATGGTTTAGATATAAAGGTTTAACATTGTGAGCGTCAGCGCCGCTGGTGATCTCCTCGTGGTCCCGAGCGTCCGCTACGCTATAGCGAATCATTACGTCAGTCGGCAGCCAATAGCGTGCCTGCCCGTGATCTCTTGGCCGTGAGCGAACGTGACGCTTGAGCGTCTCGACTACGGCTAAGCAATTGTTACGCAACGTGCGTACCCTTACGGTACTCCATACGTAAATAGCGTACAGTGTTCTTAGACCTCATAAAGGGTATTATATAAGATAAATATTTAGCTTTATCACGGTATATATGTATGTCCAGGGTCGGTACTTCTACCGGTCCCCCAGACTCCTGCACTTGTTCCAATGTTCCACAGGGTGGAAGATTGTGGATTGCATTTGGAACTCCCCCTCTAGAAATCCTGCATTTGCCCCTGCTTGTACCTGTGTTTATTAAGAAAAACTGGAGCTAGAACCTACAGTTCGGTGTTAATAGGTGCCAGTGGTGTGTAATGGAGTTGACTACACACACTGAGTAGCTTAACCAGGGATTGATTTATTAAACAGTTAGAACACAGGATGCTAGTACACACAGGGTTAATTCAGAATGAACATACACTATAACAAATTACTCCAGGAGCAGGTTAATGCAAGTGTCTGTCCAGGTGTGTAGGCAATCTTTAGCTGATGTTGGATGCCACTCCTCTTTATAAAGACAGCTAGATCTTTGTCCTCATATACTGCACTAGTCCAGGCTATTTGCATTTAGACCTGGGCAAAATTGCTTCAGAAGCATTTTAAAGGGTTGTTACCGTACCTTAGGAATAATTGCTGAATAACATATCCAAAATCAGACCACAGTAACCTTCCCAAAAATGGATTTCAAAATGGTGGTCTGGCTGTTACCTACTAAAGGCAAAAATAAACTAATTTACACTTCTTAGAATGAGATAATGCTTTTATTTACATTTAACAGTGTTTCAAATACAACTATCATTCAACAATGTACTGCATCACAACCATTTCTCATTACATTTTTATGTATTTTTAATTATTTACAGAATTTAAAAATCAAGAGAATAACGATTACTTCAAAGCTCTGTTAATTACAGGAATCAACATACTAAAGACAAACTGTATCTTATCATCTTAATCACTGTCATCATATTTACTGTCACCAGTGGGGTGGTTGTTATCGCAACCACTGATTTGGCGTTATCCACAAGCTCTTGAACCCATTATGCTTGTATCCACATCATGAAGTTGAACATTTTGTCTTGCAGGAAGAGTGAATCATGTTGAGTAGATAATCTGGAGCTGGTGGCATGTTGCAGAGTTTTAGGTAGTAGGAATTGTTCTTTACATACAGTACCAACCCCACTCTTCTGCCTTAATCCTCTCTTCTGTAGACTTCCATGTTCTTATTTGAAAGTATAGGGGTTACACAGAGTTGTTAGCAAACCAAAAAGGTTAGCAATTGGGTAAAAACATGTTGCACTGCAGGTGGGGCAGATGTAACATGTCCACAGAGAGTTAGATTTGAGTGGGGTATATTCAAACTGAAATCTAAATTACAGTGTAACAATAAAGCAACCAGTATTTACCATGCACAGAAACAATATAACTCACCCAAATCTAAATCTCTCTGCACATGTCACATCTGCCCCACCTGCAGTGCAGCATGGTTTTGCCCAATTGCTAGCTTTTTAGGTTTGCTAACAACTCTGAATAATCCTGTATGTGTGAAACATGTGGTACTTTGTGGACAAATTGGTAGCTGGCAAACGCTCGGGTGTAACAAATGATGTACTGTAGCTACAGCTACTTTTCCAACTAATATTCATAGTGATGTACTGTAGTGTGTTTTAGGATTCCAATGACTTGCAGTCATACAATAGAAGCAATGCTTTTCTTCCAGCAACCTCAATATCTAAATATTGACAAAATATATTTGCAACTGAATGGAGCTCAGTCACCTTCATCAGTGCATCGAATGCTGAGGACCTCCTAATTGAAAAAATTCTGGATGTGGTATCTCAGCTATGAAAGCTTGCAGAAACAGTAACAACTTGCAGATGTCACAAACCAACAATGATTAAATGCAGAGGATATCATACACAGGATTGGGAGATGGTCCCCATACTATGTCACTGCGATAGTATAACTTTGGCCTATTACTTTTGTACTTGTATTTTCTCATAATGAGGCTGCAGCACAAAATATGTTCATTTCAGCATCCCCATCTGCATTGTGCACAATACATCTGTGCTTCTTCAACATCTTACCTATGAGGGAAATCATTGCTTGCTTGTTGTTTTCATTAGCCAAGGAGTGTTCCTTCTTGCCAACAAACTTCATGCACCATTGAAAAGGCTGTAATTAACATTCCTACTGGTCTTGGAGCAGTGTCTTCTTGTTGCAATGTCCTTGATCCTTGGAGAGCCACTGTAGCCATCGAAAACAATTATAGCTTTTCTACATAAGAGATTGCAATGTTCTCATATGTTTCATTGTTATGCAATGAAAAGATATCTATAGGAGAGATCCAATATCAAAACTGTACTAGTTTGTACACTGAATTTCTTCAGCGACTTCCATGCATACAATTGTTGGTGTATTTGAGTATTGCATGAGCCAACTGAAACTTGTAGGCTTACTTCAACATGCTTTGTGATTTTTATTATGCAAAAGGGTCTGCACAAAGTTTGTAACACATGACTTCTTCAAGATTCATGTCACTGCCAGTTGCAACAGTCATCATTCTCTGAAAGAGGAGTGCTGCATCTACTTGTATATTGACATCGACAGGTCTCAAAACAGCAGCAGCAGATCCTAGGGTTTTCACTTTGTCTGATGTTTTGGCTGAATATTTGTAGGCAAAATTTAGTCTGAAAGAAAGGAACACACAAATTATAAGTGATAATACACAATATTAAAATTATTTACAAATAAACATAAAATATTACAAAATTCACAACAGTTAGACTGTCATTATGAAATCTGTTTTTGGGTGGTTCCCATGGTCTTATTTTGTTTCTTGTGTCATTCAGCAATTATTCCTGAGCTGACACATTATGCCACACACCGCAATGCCCATGACACATTATTCCACACACTGTATTGCCCATGACACATTTTTCCACACACCATAATGCCTGTGACACATTATGCCATCTACTGCAATTGCCATGATACATTATGCCACTCACAGTAATGCCCATGGTACATTATGCCACACACTGTTAACATAGTTAATGAGGTTGAAAAAAAGACAATTTGTTCATCGAGTTCAACCTGTAGTAGAAATCGTACACTATTCTGTATGCAACTATAGTGTAACTATGATGACCCGGATGGAGTTATGATTTAAATCTATCTAACACTATAATTTGCACTGTTTCTAAAATACAATCATTTTAAATACTATATCCTTGTATATTTTTTTTGAAAGTTAGAAATGTATCTAATTTATTTTTAAACATATTGACTGAGTCCACCATTACAACCTTCTCTGGCAGAGAATTCCATATACTTACTGCCCTTACTGTAAATAACCCATTAATACGCTGGGTATGAAATTTTCTCTCCTCTAACCTCAGGGCATGCCTGCGTGTCCTGTGTAAAGATATTTCAATTAACAAATTGCCTGATAGCTCCATATATTGGCCCTCATTCCGAGTTGTTCACTCGTTATTTTTCTTCGCATCGGTGCGATTTTCCGCTAACTGCGCATGCGCAATGTTCGCACTGCGGCTACGCCAAGTAAATTTGCTAAAAAGTTTGGTATTTTACTGACGGCATTACGAGGTTTTTTCTTTGTTCTGCTGATCGTAGTGTGATTGACAGGAAGTGGGTGTTTCTGGGCGGAAACTGGCCGTTTTATGGGAGTGTGTGAAAAAACGCTGCCGTTTCTGGGAAAAACGCAGGAGTGGCTGGAGAAACGGGGAGTGTCTGGGCGAATGCTGGGTGTGTTTGTGACGTCAAACCAGGAACGACACCACTGAACTGATCGCACTGGAAGAGTAAGTCTCGAGCTACTCAGAAACTGCAAACAAAAATCTTTTTGCAATATTGTGAATACTTCGTTCGCAATTCTGCTAAACTAAGATTTACTCCCAGAGGGCGGCGGCTAAGCGTGTGCACTGCTGCGAAAAGCGGCTAGCGAGCGAACAACTCGGAATGAGGGCCATTGTCCCTTTATATATTTATAAATATTAATAATGTATTGTCTTAGATGCCTCTTTTCTAGTGTAAACATACCTAACCTAGTAAACATTTCCTGATAATTCAGAGCCTCCAAACCCTTAATCAATTTAGTGGCTCACCTCTGAACTCTTTCAATGTGTGGTTGTACCAAAGATTTATATAGTGGCAGGATTACACTCATCCCTTGTCTCAATTCCCTGTTTTATGCATGCTAACACCTTATTAGCCTTTGTTGCTGCACTTTGACATTGTGTACTGCTGCTGTCTATTATCAATGAGCACCCCCAAATCTCTTTCAATTATCATTTCCTCTACATTTTCCCCATTTAATTTATAGGATGCATGTTTGTATTTAGTAACAAAGTACATAACTTTAAAATTTTTTATATTGAACCTCATTCTCCATTTATCTGCCCAAACTTCTAGTTTAAATAAATGGTTCTGTAGAGACTCAACATCCTCGTCTGAATTAATTACCCTGCTCTCCAGACCTGCTCCTAGGTCATTAATAAATATGTTGAACAGTAGTGGCCCGAGTATGGACCCTTGTGGTATTCCACTGAATACTGAGGCCCAGTTGGAAAACATCCCAACCACCACTTGCTGTTCCCTGTTATCCAGCCAATTACTTTCCCAAGTACAAATAGTGTTTCCTAAACCAAGCTCTCTTAATTTGAAAATCAGTCTCATGTCTGGCACTGTGTCGAAGACTTAACACAAAATCTAAACAGACCACATCCACTGTTTTCCCTTGATCAAGATAATTGCTCACTTTCTCATAGAAGCTAATTAGGTTAGTTTGACATGACCTATTCCTCATAAAACCATGCTGGTTTATATTCTTTACCTTGGGGGTTTCCAAGTACTCCTGTATCCTATCATTTATTATTCCTTCAAATACTTTCCCCACTATAGATGTCAATCTTACCGGTCTACAGTTACCAGGATGAGTTTTAATCCCCTTTTTAAATATTGGCACTACCCTTTGGTAACATTCCTGGTGTAATTGAATCACAGAAAATCAAATATAAAGACTTTGCTAGTTCTGCATTAAACTCCATAAGAACCTTTGGATGAAGTCCATCTGGACCAGAAGATTTATTTATCTTAATTTTGCTTAGTCTCTCCCGGACTATTTCCTCACTTAAACAATTACTTAGTAACGGTACATTAACATTGCATTTGCTGTGCACTGCCCCTCCACTGTAATGCACATTACACATTATGCCCCACAGTAAGGCTTCTAATTACTTTTAAATTACCTGCTCATTGTCTGGAGTTTCATGCTTGATACAAGGGGTTCCACGTTCATTGTCAGGGGTGTCAGGCTTTGGATTCCATGCTCATTGCCAGGGATTTCATGCTCTGGATTCCATGCTCTTTGACAGAGGTTTCGTGCTCTGGGTGTCATGTTTATGCCAGTGGTGTAAATCTTGTTGCTAGCGGTGTAATAGTTGTTGCCAGGGGTTTCATGCTGTGGGTGTCTTACTCATTGCCAGAGGTGTAATGCTCTGGGTGTCATGCTCATTGCCAGGAATGTAATGCTTGTTGTCAGGGGTTTTCAGGGGTGTAATGCTTGGGTGTCATGCCCATTGCCAGTGGTGTAATGCTCTGGGTGTCATTCTCATTGCCAGGGGTGTAATGATTGTTGCCCGGGGTTGCCAGGGTTGAAATGCTCTAGGTGTCATGGAAGAAGATGCAGCTTTGTAGAAAGCTGCATCCTCTCTTATTGGCACCAGTGCTGAATGCTCCCAGCACTTCCAGGTAGCTATAGCGATGTGCTGTCTGTCTGATGCTAGAGGTCAAGTATGACCTCTAGCATCTGTCTCTTCCAAGGTGGAGCAGTGATACAAACTGGCTGGGGGAGTCATTTGCTGACTTCCCACTTGAAGTCAAACAGTGGCAGAAGCCTGCAGGGGTTTAGCGACCCGGATTGCGGCTGCTAGCTACCCGTCGTTCACGAGCTATGGGTTGGCGACTGCTGCTCTATAAAGTGCTTCTGAAGCAATTTTGCCCCAGTTTAA
Source organism: Pseudophryne corroboree (assembly GCF_028390025.1). Lineage (NCBI taxonomy): Eukaryota > Metazoa > Chordata > Amphibia > Anura > Myobatrachidae > Pseudophryne > Pseudophryne corroboree. The sequence goes on along the minus strand of NC_086444.1, from coordinate 392,300,160 downwards.
AGGATAATTGCTTTAGTTTGCCTGGACTATACTAATTGTCAGACCTCAAACTTCAACACGTTTATTTTTAGGCCTGTTTCCACCAAACTCTTGTATTCTGCAATTTTGTTGATTACTGCACATTTGGCTTTCAGGAAGTAGTAATTACACTTATTGACTTCATTCAGTCTGCACTAGTTTCAATGGTGCCTTTGTTTGGCATGCTGACTTTAAAAAGGGGCATTGTAACATGGTAACATAGTTTCTAAATTTGAAAAAAGACAATTTGTTAATGATCTCCTACACTGTAAAATTTTAAAACTAATTTTAACTGTGGTGAATGGTTAGCCGTTATGTCTATTCATCTATCATTATTTTTTTTACTATAGTGCATGATTTACCCACCATAACCCTGTCTATCCTTATTTGTTAGGAATTCATCTAGCTCATTCTTAAAAGTAATGATCAAGTCTGTCATTACTACTCTATCAGGCAGGGAATTCCAAATATGTATTGTCCTTACCATGTGTCCTTTGTGTTGATCTTACCAAAAACAAATCCCCTTCTAGCTCTGTGTATTGACCCCTTATATATTTGTAAATGTTAATCATGTCCCCTCTTAACCTCTTTTTTTCCATTGTAAACGTGCCTAGCCTAGCAAGCCTTTCCTCGTATGCTAGCTTCTCCAACCCCTTAATCAATCTGGTTACCCGTCTCTGAACCTTTTCTAGTTCCAGGATATCCTTTTTATAGTATGGTGCCCATAATTGTGCACAGTATTCAAGATGTGGCCTCACTGGTGATTTATATAATGGGAGTATAACACTCTCATCCCTTGATCAATTCCTCGCTTTGTGCATGCTAATACCTTGTGTGCCTTATTTGCTGCATTCTTGCTTTGGGTACTACTGCTAAGTTTGTAATCTATGTTAACTCCTAAATCTTTTTCCAAACTGAATCCCCTAGTTTTTCCCCATTTAATGTGTAGGCAGTATATTTGTTCTTGCTACCAAAGTGTATTACCTTACATTTTTCTATGTTGAACCTCATGCTCCATTTTGATGCCCATGCTTCAGTTTAAATAAGTCGTTCTGAAGAAACTCAGCATCCCCCTCAGAATTTATAACCTTACACAGTTTGGTATCGTCTGCAAAAATTTACACCATGCTCTCTAGACCTACTTCCAGATCATTTACGAAAATGTTAAACAATAGTGGTCCAAGTGCAGACCTTTGTGGCACACCACTTAGTACTTCAGTCCATTTAGAAAAAGTTCAATTTGCCACCACTCGTTGCTCCCTTTTATACACCCAGTTTCTAACCCAAGTGCATATTGTATTCCCTAGCCCAAGTTCTTTTAATTTGTATATAAGGCTCATTTGAGGTTCTTTATCGAAAGCTTTAAAAAGTTTAAAAAGATTACATCCACCTCTTTACCCTGATCTAGGTTCACACTAAGTGTTTCATAAAATCCTATTAAGTTAGTTTGGCATGATCTGTCCATGTTGGTTCCTATTAATAACCTTATTGATTTCAAGGAACTCCTGTATACTATCCCTTAAAATACCTTCCAGTACTTTACCCACTATAGATGTTAGACTAACTGGTCTATAATTACCCGATTCAGATTTACTTCCCTTTTTAAATATCAGCACTACTTCGGCTATGCACCAGTCTTTGGGAACCATGACTGATGTGAGTCATTAAAAATCAAATACAGGGGTCTTGCTAATTCAGAGTGTAGCTCCATGAGAAGCCTTGGGTGAATTCCGTCGGGACCAGGTGGATTTGATAATTACATTTTTTTTTTAATCGGTCACAGACTACTTCCTTACTTAAATGAGCATTTAGCAGTTGGACATTATTGTTGCTGAGGTTATGTGTTAATCCCACCATCTGGTATTCTCTTGTGAATACAGATGAAAAAAACTTGTTTCATTTTTCTGCTATGCCATAGCCGTCTTTGATTAGGGCTCCCAACTTGCCTTTTAAGGGGCCTATACTCTCCTTTTTTAATCTTTTGCTGTTGATGTATTTAAAAACTTTTTTGGGGTTTGATTTACTTTCTTTTGCTATTAGCTTTTCGGTTTCTATTTTAGGTGCTCAGATTTTTTTTTTTTATAGATTGTTACAATCCTTATAGAACTAGAATGACTCCCCCTTCCCATCCGATTTATACTTTTTGAAAGCTCTCCTCTTTTTTGGGCATTAGTTCCTTGATCTTTTTGTCAAGTCACATTGGTTTGGAATTGTTACTCCTTCCCTTGCTGCCCATGGGAATTAATAAAATGTTTAATACATCCCATTTCTCTGCAGGATTCTTGCCTTGAAACAAAATTTCCCAGTCAATGTCCCTTAGAGTTTACTTCATCCTGTCAAAGTTGGCTTTGCTAAAGTTTAGAGTCTTAGTTGAACCTATATAGGGCTGCTTGTGAAAACTGATGTTGAATGTGACCGTATTGTGGTTGCTGTTTCCCATGGGCTCTCCTACTGTAATATTTAATATCAAATCCCCATTATTTGTTAATACCAGATCTAAGATTGCCTTGTACCTAATTGGTTCCTCGATTAGTTGAAGTAAGTAGTTATCATTTAGTGTGTTTAAAAACCTATTACCCCTAGCAGTATCACATGAATCATTTGTCCAATTAATCTCCAGATAGTTAAAATCTCCCATCTCTTTTACATCTCCTAATCCTGCCGCTTTTTTGATTTGCTTCAGTAACAATTCATTATCAGACACATTACTATCTGGTGTTAATGTAACTGTCACTTTCTGTGTTGTTCACTGACATCCCTGCCACCATGCCATCTAGAAGTTTCTAGTACATTGTCATATCCTAGGTGACCCAGTCTCCTATGCCAAATATCCTTAGACTGGTTGATATCTTAAGCCACTATCACATAACACTCCTCAGTGCTTAGGATGTACAGCTGTTGGCACCGGTTTGTCATTGTAATCACACAGCCATTTTTTTTTATTGTACACAACACACTGTCTCACTATGAATTGGATCTTGAATTGCTTCTTCTCCACTACACAAATGGCAATAAGAATGGTTCCTAGATCTGGCACAGATATTACATCTCCAATGTCTGTGACAACTGTTTCATCCTATATTTTCAAGCACACAGTAATTTTACTCACTTTCATGGTATTTAGGACTTTTTCTCCTATTTCCCTGACATTTATAGGATCACATGACTTAAGGGACTTGCACCAACTTTTATTACAGTTGAAGTTCTTTGTGGGTCCTGAGTTCATGTACCAGCAATCTTTGTGGTGACTGTTGTCTACATTTAATGCTAGCTCATTATTTTTTATCTATCACACTTACATGACAAAGTACCACTTAGTTCACTCACTCTGCATTCTGAAGCCCTGTGTCCTATCTGGTGACATCTGAAGAACTTGTACTTAGGCCTTTTGGGTTTTACACCATTTAACAATAGAGTAGAATTCTCAGCATTGGTCTCAACAAGATTGCTCTTTTAAACTGCAGTAGCTTGTCCCATGCAATAGCTATCGATAGTTTGTAAGTACAGGACAGCTACTACTGAAATATAATACTCTGGCATAAGATTTTGTAGCATAGCTATTGCAACCTCCTCATCATCTATCTTGATGCCTATTGATGTCAACTGCTGAGATATAGACACTTCCAATGCATACTGCACATTCATTCATATACTTACACACACTTAGCTTAGTGCTGTACAGAGTGCACCTCAGGTTGATTCTTCTCAATAAGTCTTTGTCTTCATGTAACATGTTTTTTGTGTGTCATCACCTTCTCATGAATATTATAATACACATGCTGCTCTACAGCTATCTCTATGATTCCCAGTACTCTACCCACATCACAGGGTTGGGGTTATCACTGGGATCACAGGTAACTTTCCATAATTTTTCCCACTTTAACTGCATCTGAATGGCGAATTTTCATGTTGCATAAGATCTGAACCCAGTAACTTGGTGAAGACCATGCTGCACTATAGAGTATAGTTAATTACCTCTGGCACTATGCACAATTAATAGTCAGGACCTCTAATACTGACTTATGCGGAGAATGACAGTTTATTTAAATTTCCATATAGGAGTAATATAAAACAAACAATGGAAATAAAAACAAATATATATATATATATATTCGATGCAATTAGACCGGCACTCCCACACATCGGCGTCTCAGCTTCGGTGCCCCCAGGATCAATATTGTAGTATACGGTAAGAAGTACTGCGGCACTTGGAAACTTAAATGTGAAAGAATATATTTCAACAAGCCACCAAGCTTGTTCCAATGTTTCGGGGTTCAGCCGCCCCTTTGTCAAGGTGCATAAACATTTTTTATACACCTTCACAAAGGAGCGGCTGAGCCCCATAATGTTGGAACTAGCATGGTGGCTTGTTGAAATATATTCTTTCACATTTAAGTCTCCGAGTGCCGCAGTACTTCTTACCGTATACTATATATATATATATAAACTTAAAAAATCCCTTAACGCGCTCTGAAATTGGAAAAACTGTAATTTTAATGTGTATTAGTTACTTTAATCCTATACCTTTATTAATGGGCAAGCTTCCACACAGAGATGATCCCCTGTCAAAAGAGACCAATATTAAATAGAAAAAGAATGTATCTCTGTGGAGCGCACTTATTGTAATATGATTTGGTGTATTTCTATCTGATTAATAATTGAATACAATGTAATATAATGTAATATAATTATACTCGGTTGCTAATAAAGAGAGGATGACTTTACAAACACACCCTTTTTCTTAAAAAACACTTATTTTTTATTGCTAAAAATAATTTTAAATTCTCATTTCATTAAAAGAAGTTGATAAACATTTTCACAATGTAATATTGTTCATTATAAATACAGTATTGAATTTCAACTTTTCCAAACAATAAAACATGTATTTTCTCCCAACGCGTTTTGTCTTATAATGACTTCTTCAGGGGTGTTTTCTTAGGGTGTAATAAAAAAAAAAAAAAAAGAAGAATAAAAAGAAACATTATATCCATAAAGGCTTATAACATAAAGTCCTAAAATGATTGTCTAATGAATGACTCCACAGTAAATTAATAAAGTATGGTATCACTTACTTATGGATAACAGATAATTATTTAATTTGAAACAGCTGTTTTTTCATAAAAATATGGTCCATATTAAACCTATTTAAAAAAGATTCAAGTTGTAATAATTGTATTAATGCCATCATTTTATCTTTTTTAATGGTTTGATCAATGATACTTACTGAAAGTTATTTTTAAAAATAACAAGCTTCCATAATTTAACAGTGTTTGTAGATCTTCCTATTTGAAACCGCCCTACAATTTAAATATAAATATACCGTATATACTCGAGTATAAGTTGACCCGAATATAAGCCGAGGCACCTAATTTTACCCCAAAAACCTGGGAAAACTTATTGACTCGAGTATAAGCCTAGGGTGGGAAATGCAGCTCTAGCCATACACAGCCCTCAGTGCCAGATATGCCCTCATACTGCCAGATATGCCCCACAGTGCCAGATATGCCCCACAGTGCCAGATATGCCCCACAGTGCCAGATGTGCCAGATATGCCCCACAGTGCCAGATGTGCCAGATATGCCCCACAGTGCCAGATGTGCCAGATATGCCCCACAGTGCTAGATATGCCCCACAGTGCCAGATATGCCCCACAGCGCTAGATGTGCCAGATATGCCCCACAGTGCCAGATATGCCCCACAGTGCCAGATATGCCCCACAGTGCCAGATGTGCCTGATATGCCCCACAGTGCCAGATGTGCCCCACAGTGCCAGATGTGCCCCACAGTGCCAGATATGCCCCACAGTGATAGATACTTACCCTCCGTCGCTCCCGCGCTGTCTTCTGAAGGAGGGACACGGAGAGCGCAGTGCGCGGCTCTCCTGTGTCCCTCCTGCATCTCCGGCGGCAGCGGCGTGTGTTAAAGGAAGTGCCGGTTCGTGCACTTCCTTTAACACACACACCGCCGGAGATGCAGGAGGGACACAGGTGAGCCGCGCGCTGCGCTCTCCGTGTCCCTCCTAACGCTGACTCGATTATAAGCCGAGGTGGCTTTTTCAGCACAAAAAAACGTGCTGAAAAAGTCGGCTTATAATCGAGTATATACGGTATAAATGTATATTTTAAACAGATTTATTTATTCTTTCAAACAGTCATAAATAAAATATAAATGCTCACTGATGATTTATATTATTCTTGTAAATGGTTTATCAAACTTTTTATTTATAATTTTCCTATTAAAAAAAAAAACATATAAACTAGGAAAAATTTGTTACTGCAACTTACCCACAGTTTTTTCATATATCAATAAAAATAAGGATCCAAAAGTGAACTGAATATTATTAGGCCTCTTTTAATTCCCTAAAAAAATGAGAGATTACTAAATATCTTAAATTGGACCATCTTGAAACAAAATTTAAAAGTAGCCCTTGTAGCTTACCAGCAGCTATCATATGTGTCCGCATACATAGGGATCCAAAAGTGGAATGAGAGCTGAGTTCAAAAACCTCCCTATTTAAGTACCTTAGCTAGTTACATCATTTCCCATCTCATTACATTAATTGTTTAATTGATTGAGCTAATAGCTATATTTATTTCTTCCTTTTAATGTCTGTCCAGTGTTGCTGCATTTATAATGGCTTCCTATTTCATATATTTAGTATATACCCATTAATACAGATGAACATAAATAATGATTAGTTGCATGAACCAGGATTAAAAGTTTAATTGATAATCAAGGAATGTATAAAGCACTTCCTATATGCGCTACAAGCCTCGTTGTGGCGGGCGTGACGTAAATAAACACGGCCCGTCGCTTAGCAACCCCAAGAAACCAGTATATGTGTTCCAGGACTCGTTCTCGACGGGCGTGATGTCATTACACACGTCCCATCTTATAGCAATGCATTCTGACATGTCATTACGTGCGTCACGTCTCCTAGCAACGCGTTATGAATCCGGGAGCTTCCTTGTCCTACATAGAAAGCATTGATCGTATATGCATATATTCATTGTGCATTATACACATGATGCATATACATGACCAAAACACTGATCATGTATACATATAATTGTTGTACATTGTATACCTGGTACATATAACGTTCTACATGTCCACATTATAATGTTCATTAACAGTATTTGTTAAAAATAATAAATGATCTCTATGTTTACTTGTAGTGATATTCCTTTTAGTTAACTACATTGAATGTTTAACTACATTGAGTTTTTAATAGATATTCTCAATTGATTCCCTTTAAAATCCTATTTAGTACCAAAGGGTTCAATTATGATTAATAATATATATATATAAATCTATTATTCCCACAGCTAAAATTAAAACTATAGTGTAATACCTAGTTTTACATAGTGCCTATTATCTTATTAATTACTATATAATAGGTCTCTTCAATATATTGAAAAATGCATATATTTGTCCTAATAAGTGCCTAATAGTTAATTGAATCATAATTCCCTAATATAGTTATTAATAAATCTGTGTATATATGTTTTAATATGTTAAATCATGTCATAAAGTTTATTAATTTCTTTACCCTCTACGCATGAAAAGCAGTAAAGTCCAATAAGACTTTATTCCCCTGCAATTGCCTTGAATCATAACAAAAAATGATTCAAGTGTGATTTAAAGCTTAAAAAAAATTAATAAATAGTATGGGAATCAGTTGATACCTCTAATATGAGTTAAATCTCTTTTATTTATTTATTTATTTATACTTTTCTTTTTACTCTCTCCTCCCCCCCTAATGGAGTCTTTCAAAAGACTTACATTTTACATTAATGCCAACCAAGTGTATACAAAAAAACAAATACTGTATTTATCAAAACAATAAAGATTTAAATTTATTTGACCAAACATACATTTGACGTATATATATAATAAACATACACATATATATGCAAAATTAGAACCCACAACACCCTTGTTATAAAGTTGAGACCAATTAATTAATATACTTGAAGTAGGTAATGATACATAGAATTGACCTAAAGATAGAGATTGATCTAAAGATACAGCTAACTTACAAAAATGAGACAATGTCAATCCCCTCATTCATTCCAAATGGAATGAGGGTGTTTAAGGTAAAAATCCAATAAGACTCTCTTTTAGATAATTGTAGCTCTCTGCTGCCTCCTCTATCATTTTCGATAATATGTTCCAATATGGTAAATTTTAAACTTTTAGTGTCAGAGTTGTGGGCTTCTGTAAAGTGTCTCAGTACACTGTGTGTATTCACTTTATTCTTGATGTTCCTTAAGTGCTCTTGGATTCGTGTTTTACATCCGTTTAGTTTTTCCAATATAAGCTTTCCCACATCCACAAATAATTCTATAAATAACAAATGTAGAGTTACAGGTATGGACCCCTTTCAAACTGAATGATTTTTTATTTGATTCATCATAAATTACATGTGATTTTTCAATAAATTTACAACAGATGCATCTAGTGCATGGAAAACATCCTGATTGTTTTAAAAAATTCCCTGGTTTCTGATTAACACTATCTATTGATCTTAAATTACTTGGGGCTATCATATCTTTCAAATTAGTTGCCTTTCGAAATATAAGGGTAGGTTTCTGAGCTAAATGTGGTCCCAAAATGGGATCTCTCTGTAGGATAGGCCAATTATTTTCAATAATCTTTTTAATTTGTAAATGTTCTTTGTTAAATTGGGTAATAAAGGGTCTATTATTAATAGTGTTTGATCTTTATTTTTATTTGGTTTCAGTAACTCTAATCTATTTTTTCTAAATGCTTTAATTCTAGCTTCTTCAATTTTTTCTTTACAGTAACCCCTTTCAAGGAATCTTTCTGCTAGTCTTTCTGATTGTGCCCAATAACTTGAATCTTCACTGCAGTTCCTTCTAATTCTAAGAAATTGTACAAATGGGACATTATGTTTCCAAATAGGAAGATGGCAACTGTCAACTGTAATATAACTATTTATATCGGTATCTTTAAAGAAAGTAGAGGTTTCTATTTTTTCAGAAGTAGAGCCCTTTAGTACCAAATCCAAATAATCTATCTTTTCAACATCTGTCTTGAAAGTAAATTTCAAATTATAGTTATTCATATAAATGTATTCCATAAAACCTTCAATACTATTTGATCTCCTATCCAAATGATAATTAGATCATCAATATATCTCCTATATATTGCTATATGATTCAATTCCCAATCAGTATCATAGATGAAGTGATGTTCTCAATCTCCCATGAGAATGTTTGCATACGCGGGTGCAAATTTTGTTCCCATGGCCGTACCCCGACACTGTAGATAAAACTCACCTTCAAATTTAAAGTAATTATGGTTTAATATAAATGAATTACTTTCCAATATAAATTGGCGTTCTTTGGTAGATACTTCACTATCCTCTAATAGTTTCCTTTCAACTACTTTTAAACCCTTCTGATGTGGGATTGATGAATATAATGATTGAGCATCTATTGTTAACCATTTGTAATTTAAGTTCCATGACACTTCATTTAAGATGTTAAGAATATTCATAGAGTCTTTGATATATGACTTAAGATTTTTCACATACTTCTGCAGTTTTAGATCGACATAATGTGATAGGTTTGCTGTTAAAGAATCCATTCCTGATATAATAGGCCTTCCAGTGGGGCAGTTTTTCTCTTTATGGACTTTAGGTATTTGATATAGAGTGGCTAATCGTGGATGTTTCATATATAAATATTCAAACTCTTTTTCATTAATTAAACCATCTATTTTTGCTGTATTTAGTATTTGAAATAATCCTTTTTGATATTCTATTGTAGGATCTGTCTCTAATTTCTTATAGGTATTGATCTCGTTCAAGATTGTATAAGCCTCTGTGAGGTATTGATCTCGATTTTGGATTACAACTGTCCCCCCTTTATCAGCCTGCTTTATTACTTTTGTCTTATCTGTTTTTAATTGTTTTATCGCCTGTTTCTCTGCAAAATTAAGATTACAGTTTTTATGTTTCTTTGTATCTATCTTTAATTTTTTTAAATCCTCTTTAACAAAGTCGAAAAAAATATCGATATGGCTATATATATATATATATATATATATATCAGATATAAAAGGCGGCACTCAGAGACTTGACTTGTGCAAAACAAACTTTTAGTGCAAAAACTGCAGGTTACAGCATCAACGTTTCGGGGCACGTAGCCCCTTCATCAGGATGAAGGGGCTACATGCCCCGAAATGTTGATGCTGTATCCTGCAGTTTTTGCACTAAAAGTTTGTTTTGCACAAGTCAAGTCTCTGAGTGCCGCCTTTTATATCTGCTATATACATGGAGGTGCAAACCTCATTGGAGGGCACCAGAGCCAGTTAACCCTTGGAGGTTTTTTGAGTGCCAGCCACAAAAGGGTATTTATATATATATATATATATATATACTCAGAGAAGGTGCAGCACTCCAATGATTTTCACACGATCTGAAGCTGTGCATTCAATTTAGTGTACCAGTCAGTATCTTTATCATCAGTGAGGCTGGGTTTAAAGATACTGACTGGTACACTAAATTGAATGCACAGCTTCAGATTTATAAGAGAGACCTAATTAAATTTAAGAAGTCTAAACAAGCAAAAGTTGACGCTGATTACGAATTGAATACTGTCTATCAGTGGACATACCCAGCAAGAGGTAATGATTATAAAAGACCCTTCTTTAGACGGAATAGAAGAATGGGGGGCACACAGAGAGACTCGTCTACAGATTTCAATTCATCCACCAGCGAAAGCGAGAGGAATAATGCTTATACTAGTAATCGTGGTCAAAGTGACCCTTTAGGGGTTACTACCCGAGCACAGTATTCCCGAGACGCCGAAAGTACACCAGGAGAGGTGGCCAAAGGAAAAGGCAGGGGTCAAGCCAAAAAGCAAACAAAGAAGAAAACCTGATTGTGAACCTGTCATCATATGAGCTCTCTAAAATAGAGACTGATGTTCTATCTAGGGGTTTATCATTTGTACCTTCATCTAGATTTAACCCTCTAGATTGGAAAATGGAACAGCACAGACTACATCGACAATTGAAATTAAATGAATTCTATGGCAAACGTAAAGCTGCTAGTGCCACTGATCAGACTCACGGGGACCCTGCTTTCAACTCAGAGATTCCCCCGCAATTATCTAAATTATTACCGAAATCTTCATTTGAGCCACAGTCATTTAACCCCTCTATTAAAACCTTCATGCGGTTACTAGAAGATGATGTGGAATCATCAATACAGAATATACAACCGAAAAGACACAATTTAACCCTTGAAGAAAAGTTGGCGCTAGAGGACTTATCTAATAACAAAGAACTTGTATTCCGTCCTGCGGATAAGGGGGGTGCCCTGGTGATTCAGGACTTAACTAAATATAAAGAACAGGTGGCACTACATCTAAATGACTCTGCTACCTACCGGTTGCTACCACAAGATCCTTCTACTATATTTAAAACGGAACTTTCAAGGATCCTTAAGGAGGCCATGGATAATGGATTTATTTCTGACCAGCTTTATAAAGCCCTTTTACCTGCATTTCCTCTTGTCCCGTTATTTTACACTACCCCCAAGATACATAAATCTTTGGTTGACCCCCCGGGCAGACCTATTATCGCAGCCCGTGGTGGATTGTCCCAATTTGTTTCTGTCTATTTAGACAGTTTATTACAGCCATACATCAGAGTCCACCCTAGATACCTCTTGGATACAACTTCATTATTGATTAAATTGTTAGCCTTGCCTAGGTTGGACTCAGATGTAGTTATGTTTACCATAGATGTAGCCAGTCTTTATACCGTCATACCCCATTATGTAGGTATGGCGGCAGTAGGCCGTTTCCTTAGAGGTCAAACCTCTTACAATGGGCCTGATATTTCTTTTGTGTTAAATTTATTGGAATTTGTCCTTACACGTAATTTTTTCTTGTACAATGGGTCGTTTTACCTCCAATTGGTTGGCTGTGCTATGGGGGCGGCAGTAGCCCCGTCATATGCCAACATTTTTATGTTTGAGATAGAGCAGTCTGTATTTTTTTCTGATCCGTTGATTGCTAGCAGGATCCTCTTTTTTTGTCGCTATATTGACGACCTGCTAATTTTTTGGAAGGGGGACAGCAATGATTTGGTTAATCATATTAATCTACATAATTCGGGTACCAGCCCGGTTAAATTTACCTTTACTTATAGCTCTGAGGTGGTCCAATTTTTGGATGTTGCTATCTCTATCCAGGATGGTGTGATTACAACCAACCTGTACTCCAAAATAACAGACCGTAATAATTTGTTACTACCCAGTAGCTGTCACCCGGTTCCCCTTATCAAAGGGCTCCCATACTCTCAATTCATTCGGGCCAAACGTATTGCGTCTGATGCTAAGCAGGCGGAAATTGAGATTGACATTTTGTTTAACAAATTTTTGGAGCGTGGTTATGATTTTTCCCTTCTACAGCAAGCTAAAATTAAGGTACTAAACATTGAGCGTGAAACCTTACTTGTACCTAAAATTAAGAATGACAAGAAGATCATGCCATGGGTCACTCAATTTACATCGGCCAGCTCAACCATTAATAAGATCCCTAAAAAATTGTGGCCTATTGTTAAATCTGACCCTGAATGCAATCTAACTGACACTCATCTATTGTCATGTTACAAGAGAGGTCGTAACCTACGTGACATTTTGGTCAAATCAGATATTTCAGAGCCAGTACCAAATATATATAGAGGCAAATTTGGTTGTATCCGATGTACTTGTGTCACATGTAAATTCCTGATCCCAGGGGATACTTTCTATCACCCACAGACAGGTAAAACACTATATATTAGACATAGACTTACCTGCAATTCAAAATTTACAGTATATCAGATCATTTGCCCATGTGGCCTATCATACATAGGCAAGACAGAGCGTACATTTAAAGAGAGAATGGCTGCTCATAGATCGGCCATTAAGGCCGCCCTGACATCGGAGACCAGTGATCAGCCTGTCGCAAGACATTTTGCAGTAGCGGCACACAATCTGACCACACTCAAATATCGTATGATTGACCACATACCGCTGTCGTTGAGGGGTGGTAACCGTGGCTTAAAATTAATACAGTGTGAGGCCCGTTGGATTTTTAAATTGGGGACCTTAGCCCCTAGAGGCCTGAACGAACATTCAGGTATTAATGTCCTTGCTATTAATAGTTAATTTGCTGATCTTATATATATGGATACACACACCAACGTTTGGTCTATAGTGATTTAGCTTTATATGCAACATGCGCTATTAACTTATGCTACATTGATACATTCTGCCATCCATCACTATGTCTCCAGTTGTAATATATGATACTTTTCATATGATTATATCTGTTTCACTGCTTTGTTAATACGATTGTTTTTTGTAGTGCTTTAAATGTGCATTGTTTTCTATGTAACCATGGTGATGGCTTTTCTTTTACACGTCGTCTGGCTTACTCCCGTAGAGCGCCATGACGTCACTATTAAGCGCGGCCGCCGGGTGTGCAGTCCCGTTACGGCGTCGGCGCCACGAGGTGATACCTTCTTTATAAGGTAAGCGATTTTAATCATTGTTGTACTACCTGATGAAAATGCCGTACGATTAAAGGCATTGAAACGTTGTGGTTCTAATACGTGGTCGTGTGAAAATCATTGGAGTGCCGCACCTTCTCTGAGTATATGTTTACCCGTCTTGTGAGGGCACCCAGTGTGATTACTTATTCAGTGGCTGTGCCGGACCCCTGCCTCATGTATATATATATATAGGAAAGATGTCGCACAAGCAGCGGCACTCAGAGACTGTTTCAGTAGGTAGTTGCAAACAACTGTAATTTAATCCATCACATCAAAAATGTAGCCCATTTTTGATGTGATGGATTAAATTACACTTGTTTGCAACTACCTACTGAAACAGTCTCTGAGTGCCACTGCTTGTGCGACATCTTTCCTACAAATTCAGTTTCCAGAAGGCACCGGAGCACTTCAATTGCTGCAAGGGTGACTGCTCATCCAATACAATATATATATATATATATATATATGTAAACTTTTAGCTGATATTAATTGCAAAAACACTGTTACAGACAGAGTATCAGACAGGTATTGATGTCTATTGTCTCTATGAGAAGCTGAGTCATGTTGCAGAAAATATAAATATAAATTGTAGAGTGTAGAGTTAAAAAGGATTATACTTGTGATGTAGGAGCCACGGGTGTTTGAAGTAGAGTATTTCTGGACAATACTCTGCTTAGGCTCCCAGGCAGTCCAGCAACAGGTATTTAAAGTTCCAGGTTGGTTTCAGCATGCACTGAATTCTGCTAATACATTTCAAGCTATCCAGAGCTCTTCCTCAATGGAAAGTCTTGTGGTAGCAGTGGAGAGTAAATATTACCCAGAAATGGCGATACAGTGGTGTATATGTGTACTGCTGTGTGTCTATGGCACAGTCTTTGCTCTTGATACACTCAGGGGAAGGTTTCAATCTTATGGAGGATGGATGTATGGTAAAGACATTCATGCAAAGTAGCACATTAGGTCAGAAGTCATGTATGTGATGCCAACATACCTCAATTGTTATGGGGGCCCTGCAGCTCAAGCCTTAGGATTGAGGAGACAGTACAGATTGCTCTATTCATCAGGGAACAATTATAATGGTAGCAGTATTTTTATTGGGTACAGTGCACATCTGCCAGTGACAGAATTTTGTTTTTTATTAGTGAGTAGGACTTACGTTAGTGAGTAGAAACCATACTGCTACTATTGCTAATATGGGACAGTGCAGTAATGCTCTGTATTGGGAAACCATTGGCATGCATTTAAGATAACTAGCACCAATAGGGCAGGGCATCTCTCCCATAGCAGTGCTGCACAGACACTAGAGGTCAATTATGACCTCTAGTGTCTGACAGTGGCGTCGGCTGCAGCAGGTGCCCACACAGCCCATGGTGCCTGCTGCAGCCGGGGAGCGGGATTCAAGAGGTGGGGTGCGGGTGGGCGGCGGGCACCTGTGGGGTGACCCCTGCTTGCCCTTGCTACCTGTGCCTGGAACCGCTCCTGGATGTCAGACACACCTAAGCCTCTCTCTTGCCCAACAACTAAATGAAATGTGACCTCACCATTTTGAAATTCATGATTTGCTAAAAGGGGAGGAAAATATGATGACTATTGAGGTACCAAGCCTTTCTCACAGAATGCCAGGTTGACCAAAAATTCATTAAAGTTGATTATCTAATAAATGAGGAGGAATCTCTTGCTTGTGCATCTTTAAGAAACAAAGTACATCAATCTGGGGCAGGAATTGCTGCTCTAACATTGAGGTCATTCCGAGTTGATTGCTCGCTAGCAGTTTTTAGAAGCCGTGTAAACGCTATGCCGCCTCCCACTGGGAGTGTATTTTAGCTTAGCAGAAGTGCGAAAGGTGGTATCGCAGAGCGCCTGCAAAAAAATTTTGTGTAGTTTCAGAGTAGCTCAAAACCTACTCAGCGCTTGCGATCACTTCAGACTATTCAGTTCCGGATTTGACGTCACACACCTGCCCAGCATTCGCCCAGCCACACCTGCATTTTCCCTGGCATGCCTGCGTTTTTCTGAA
Organism: Pseudophryne corroboree; assembly: GCF_028390025.1. Lineage (NCBI taxonomy): Eukaryota > Metazoa > Chordata > Amphibia > Anura > Myobatrachidae > Pseudophryne > Pseudophryne corroboree. Next base: position 392,284,547 of record NC_086444.1, on the reverse strand, counting down.
CACTCCCTGAAAACGGTCAGTTGCCACCCAGAAACGCCCACTTAATGTCAATCACTCTGTGGCAACCAGTGCAACTGAAATGCATCGCTAGACCCAGTGCAAAACTACATCATTCATTGTGCCCGTACGTTGCGCGTGCGCATTGCGCCACGTACGTATGCGCAGAACTGCTGTTTTTTAGCCTGATCGCTGCACTGAGAACAAATGCAACTAGCGATCAACTCGGAATGACCACCATTGTGTCAGCATAAATGTCTTGTTTATGTAACCAATATTTACTGTATCTACACATACTGTAGCAGCCTGTGAGTAAAGCTGAACATCCAGAAAATGTATGCCACCCCTCAGTCTCATTTTCTGCAGAACAAACAAACAAACAAATTTTTGTTTTTTTGCCATTAAAAATAAAGGAAAGAAAGGATTTGAGATTAGCATCCTCATTCAATTTGGAAAGTATAATAAGATTAGCTGAAGGCTGCATAAGCCTGAGGCCATATAAGAACCCAGTTTTTTGTGATTGGTTGTCTATGACTAAGCAGTTGCTAGGTAGTTATGGTTTTCTGTTGGATTTTTCCCATAGGATTATCAAGGTGTTTAGGGGCTGGGTTTAGGATAGTATATAATCCAAGTCATGTGCCTCAGACTTCCTCTTGCCATTTTGGATGGCCCAGGAAGGCTGAGTACTGTTTCATTAACTAATATCTGTATTTTGTTAATCCGTTTATTTAGTACTGTGTGCTGTGCTTAGTTGCCCTTCTCTCCTCTCATATTTCTTCCATTTGTGCTGCTAGCTGCCTTGCTTTTTCCCCCTTTTAGTCATGCCCCGTCCCCGCAGGTCTGCTCCCCCCCCCCGCCGTCTGTTGGAGGCCTCAGGCTGCCAGCGCTCCCGTTCGCGGAGTGCGGCTTCACCCACCCTGGTCCCGGCGTCTGGAGGGTCGCGGCGGCGTCGGGCCGCTGCGGCCCGCACTTCCACGGCTGCTGCTCGTCCGGCCGGTGGGCACGTTGCCCCGGCGGTTTGTGGCTCAGCCAGACCGCGGTCGCGGGCAGCGTCCCCGGCCGTTGGTGCTCCCCTGGCTGCTCTCTCGCCTGATGCAGCGGCATCCGGCGCATCCCCCGTCTCCCTCCCGCTGACGGCTCCGGCCAGCGGCGCTGGTGCCCACGTGGTGGATGGCGCCCGGGGCCGGACTGCGGGGGGGAAGGGAGGCATCAGCAGCAGGGGGACGCGGTTATAATAGGAGAACAGGGTTTTCCCCTGCCCCCACTTCTCCTGTCCGATACTATGGGTTCTGGGCTGCCCCTTGCGGGAGGGCCTGGTTTAGGGGGTCATACAGCGGTGGGTGGCGTTAGTGGGGTGGGTCCCCAGGTTTTAGTGGGCATTTCCGCGCAAGGGGGCATCAGGATGCAGGCCCCGTGTACGGCCCCTGTGCGGGGGTCCCTGGCTGGTGTACTCTTGGTGGGGTCGATCATGTGCGACCCCCTTTCCCCCGCGGGAGTCCTTTGCGCCCTGCGTTGTCCCCTTTCATCAGGCTGCATGCACTACCTGCTGGGCCAGGTGTGACGTTGCGGATGGTGGCGACGCAGTCGTCTGTGGCTGCAGTTCCACCTGCCTGCCCATCCTTCGCCGTTGGCAGCGTCCGGTGGGTTGACCGGGGATCAGCTTTTCCCCAGTGGGCTCCCTGGCCCATTTTCCACGCATTTCCCGCGTCCCCCTTGGTGCCTTATCCGAGTCTCGCAGTTTCCCGCGTCCCGCCATTTCCCCCCTATTTTTCCAGTTCGGCTGCTGGGGTCCAGCCCACTTGGTCAGTCGGCGGCCCTCGGGTGGCGATTCCCCCTTCAGCTTTTGCGGGCTCGTACCTCGGGTCTTCTCTCGCTGCTTCGGCCCTGTACGCACAGTTTTGGCATTCCTCACCCGCCCCCGCTCAGTTTTCTCCCACTTCGTCGGTTTTCCCCTGTCGGCTGGGTATCTTCCCCAGCCCGCGTGGCTGCCTGCCTACACTATCGGCAGCGCGCCTTTGGTCGGGTCGGCCCTTCCTCTTGATGGATCGTCTTCCTCTGCTGGGTGCCCCGCCACCGCTGCCCACTGGCCCCCCGCCATCGTGCGATGCCCCCTCTCCAGCCTGTTCCCCCGGTTGTAGTTGATGCGCAGGTTTCGTCTGCACCTTTTGTCCCTTCTGTTTCTTCCTCTCAGGTGCTGGCAAGTCCGGAGACATCGGTGACTTCTACGCGGAGGAGTCGGAGATCAAGGAGAGCAGCGGCGGCGGCGGCTCTGCCAGTAGACGTTTCGCCACGACCGGTGGTGGCTGACGTGGCTGGAGCGGTTCCGGGTCCTTCAGGTGCTGGTGAGCATGCTGTTATTTCTCACTGTTCCTCTAGCACTTCTTCTACCTCTACTAGTAGTGTCTCTTCGGGTTCTCCTCGGCGCCCGCGTAAGCCTGCCAGGCTCATTGCGCGGCGCGTGGCCAAGGAATCTAGGAAGGCGGCGACGCCTGCGGCAGCGGTTCCCTCTGATCCCCCTAGTTTTACTGAGATGGTGCATTGCGCCAATACGGCCGTTACCCGGGGAGTTCGCAAGAGGATGAGGGAGAAAATCAGGAAGGGGAAGCATGTAGACATTTTCACCCTTACAGACGAGATGCGGCAGGCGTTTGACGTGGCCAAGAAAACGGGGGGCATTGGGAAGAATGCCTTCCGTAATTTCCATCAGTGGTTATGAGGTTTCTTAGTTTTTACGGCTTGTTACACCGAAACGCGACCTGCGGAGTATCCCAACATGGTTAAGTACCTGTTTTTGGTACGTGACATGTACTTGAAATCCAAAGGCTATTCCGTCGCAAACAGGATGGTAACGCCATTCTGCCTTCGGGTTTCAAGGATGTGGAGGTTTGGTTGGAGGTCACTCAGCAGGTTAAGCCCCCTGGAGATGTCCCGGGTAAGAAGCCTCTTGCAACCGACGCTTCAGTCTCCCGCTCCTTAGGGAAGGGCAGGTGTTTCACCTACAATGAAGGTAAATGCACCAGGGGCATTAATTGTTGTTTTCGCCACTCGTGCAAGTCATGCAGGGCCGGTCAACCGTCCAAGGACTGTCCCTCGGCTGCGAGAAGTAAGCCCTCTGCTCCAGCCGAGACCACGGGAGTTGGTAAGTAAGGCTCCCTCCCCGATTCGGGTTCCCGAATTGCGGCGCTGGCTTAGTTTATACCCCGAAAAAGATGGGAACCTGGATTGCACATCCTATTACTAAAGATATCAAGAGGTGCTATCATGCTGAGGCTTTTAATACTATGCTGGGGGAAGAGAGATGCAGATGCACACTCTTAGCACTAAGAACACTGATAATAAAAATAATTTAAATAAACCCTCACAATTAACATGGAGTATAATTGAAGTTCTTAGCACACATTTGCGCTAGAGATGAGCGGGTTCGGTTTCTTTGAATCCGAACCCGCACGAACTTCACTTTTTTTTTCACGGGTCCGAGCGACTCGGATCTTCCCGCCTTGCTCGGTTAACCCGAGCGCGCCCGAACGTCATCATGACGCTGTCGGATTCTCGCGAGACTCGGATTCTATATAAGGAGCCGCGCGTCGCCGCCATTTTCACACGTGCATTGAGATTGATAGGGAGAGGACGTGGCTGGCGTCCTCTCCATTAGAATAGATTAGAAGAGAGAGAGAGAGAGAGAGATTGTGCAGACAGAGTTTACCACAGTGACCAGTGCAGTTGTTGTTAAGTTAACTTTTATTTAATATATCCGTTCTCTGCTATATCCGTTCTCTGCCTGAAAAAAACGATACACAGCAGTCACACAGTGTGACTCAGTCTGTGTGCACTCAGCTCAGCCCAGTGTGCTGCACATCAATGTATAAAAGCTTATAATAATTGTGGGGGAGACTGGGGAGCACTGCAGGTTGTTATAGCAGGAGCCAGGAGTACATAATATTATATTAATTTAAAATTAAACAGTGCACACTTTTGCTGCAGGAGTGCCACTGCCAGTGTGACTAGTGGTGACCAGTGCCTGACCACCAGTATAGTAGTATATTGTTGTATACTATCTCTTTATCAACCAGTCTATATTAGCAGCAGACACAGTACAGTGCGGTAGTTCACGGCTGTGGCTACCTCTGTGTCGGCAGTCGGCACTCGGCAGGCAGTCCGTCCATCCATAATTGTATAATTATATACCACCTAACCGTGGTATTTTTTTTTCTTTCTTTATACCGTCGTCATAGTCATACTAGTTGTTACGAGTATACTACTATCTCTTTATCAACCAGTGTACAGTGCGGTAGTTCACGGCTGTGGCTACCTCTGTGTCGGCAGTCGGCAGGCAGTCCGTCCATCCATAATTGTATTATTATAATATATACCACCTAACCGTGGTTTTTTTTTCATTCTTTATACCGTCATAGTGTCATACTAGTTGTTACGAGTATACTACTATCTCTTTATCAACCAGTGTACAGTGCGGTAGTTCACGGCTGTGGCTACCTCTGTGTCGGCAGTCGGCAGGCAGTCCGTCCATCCATAATTGTATTATAATATATACCACCTAACCGTGGTTTTTTTTTTCATTCTTTATACCGTCATAGTGTCATACTAGTTGTTACGAGTATACTACTATCTCTTTATCAACCAGTGTACAGTGCGGTAGTTCACGGCTGTGGCTACCTCTGTGTCGGCAGTCGGCAGGCAGTCCGTCCATCCATAATTGTATTATAATATATACCACCTAACCGTGGTTTTTTTTCCATTCTTTATACCGTCATAGTCAGTCATACTAGTTGTTACGAGTATACTACTATCTCTTTATCAACCAGTGTACAGTGCGGTAGTTCACGGCTGTGGCTACCTCTGTGTCGGCACTCGGCAGGCAGTCCGTCCATCCATAATTGTATTATAATATATACCACCTAACCGTGGTTTTTTTTTCATTCTTTATACCGTCATAGTGTCATACTAGTTGTTACGAGTATACTACTATCTCTTTATCAACCAGTGTACAGTGCGGTAGTTCACGGCTGTGGCTACCTCTGTGTCGGCAGTCGGCAGGCAGTCCGTCCATCCATAATTGTATTATAATATATACCACCTAACCGTGGTTTTTTTTTCATTCTTTATACCGTCATAGTGTCATACTAGTTGTTACGAGTATACTACTATCTCTTTATCAACCAGTGTACAGTGCGGTAGTTCACGGCTGTGGCTACCTCTGTGTCGGCAGTCGGCAGGCAGTCCGTCCATCCATAATTGTATTATAATATATACCACCTAACCGTGGTTTTTTTTTCATTCTTTATACCGTCATAGTCAGTCATACTAGTTGTTACGAGTATACTACTATCTCTTTATCAACCAGTGTACAGTGCGGTAGTTCACGGCTGTGGCTACCTCTGTGTCGGAACTCGGCAGGCAGTCCGTCCATCCATAATTGTATTACAATATATACCACCTAACCGTGGTTTTTTTTTCATTCTTTATACCGTCATAGTCAGTCATACTAGTTGTTACGAGTATACTACTATCTCTTTATCAACCAGTGTACAGTGCGGTAGTTCACGGCTGTGGCTACCTCTGTGTCGGAACTCGGCAGGCAGTCCGTCCATCCATAATTGTATTATTATAATATATACCACCTAACCGTGGTTTTTTTTTCATTCTTTATACCGTCATAGTGTCATACTAGTTGTTACGAGTATACTACTATCTCTTTATCAACCAGTGTACAGTGCGGTAGTTCACGGCTGTGGCTACCTCTGTGTCGGCACTCGGCAGGCAGTCCGTCCATCCATAATTGTATTACAATATATACCACCTAACCGTGGTTTTTTTATACCACCTAACCGTGGCAGTCCGTCCATAATTGTATACTAGTATCCAATCCATCCATCTCCATTGTTTACCTGAGGTGCCTTTTAGATCTGCCTATAAAATATGGAGAACAAAAAAGTTGAGGTTCCAAAATTAGGGAAAGATCAAGATCCACTTCCACCTCGTGCTGAAGCTGCTGCCACTAGTCATGGCCGAGACGATGAAATGCCAGCAACGTCGTCTGCCAAGGCCGATGCCCAATGTCATAGTACAGAGCATGTCAAATCCAAAACACCAAATATCAGAAAAAAAAGGACTCCAAAACCTAAAATAAAATTGTCGGAGGAGAAGCGTAAACTTGCCAATATGCCATTTACCACACGGAGTGGCAAGGAACGGCTGAGGCCCTGGCCTATGTTCATGGCTAGTGGTTCAGCTTCACATGAGGATGGAAGCACTCAGCCTCTCGCTAGAAAACTGAAAAGACTCAAGCTGGCAAAAGCACCGCAAAGAACTGTGCGTTCTTTGAAATCCCAAATCCACAAGGAGAGTCCAATTGTGTCGTTTGCGATGCCTGACCTTCCCAACACTGGACGTGAAGAGCATGCGCCTTCCACTATTTGCATGCCCCCTGCAAGTGCTGGAAGGAGCACCCGCAGTCCAGTTCCTGATAGTCAGATTGAAGATGTCAGTGTTGAAGTACACCAGGATGAGGAGGATATGGGTGTTGCTGGCGCTGGGGAGGAAATTGACCAGAAGGATTCTGATGGTGAGGTGGTTTGTTTAAGTCAGGCACCCGGGGAGACACCTGTTGTCCGTGGGAGGAATATGGCCGTTGACATGCCAGGTGAAAATACCAAAAAAATCAGCTCTTCGGTGTGGAGGTATTTCACCAGAAATGCGGACAACAGGTGTCAAGCCGTGTGTTCCCTTTGTCAAGCTGTAATAAGTAGGGGTAAGGACGTTAACCACCTCGGAACATCCTCCCTTATACGTCACCTGCAGCGCATTCATAATAAGTCAGTGACAAGTTCAAAAACTTTGGGTGACAGCGGAAGCAGTCCACTGACCAGTAAATCCCTTCCTCTTGTAACCAAGCTCACGCAAACCACCCCACCAACTCCCTCAGTGTCAATTTCCTCCTTCCCCAGGAATGCCAATAGTCCTGCAGGCCATGTCACTGGCAAGTCTGACGAGTCCTCTCCTGCCTGGGATTCCTCCGATGCATCCTTGCGTGTAACGCCTACTGCTGCTGGCGCTGCTGTTGTTGCCGCTGGGAGTCGATGGTCATCCCAGAGGGGAAGTCGTAAGCCCACTTGTACTACTTCCAGTAAGCAATTGACTGTTCAACAGTCCTTTGCGAGGAAGATGAAATATCACAGCAGTCATCCTACTGCAAAGCGGATAACTGAGTCCTTGACAACTATGTTGGTGTTAGACGTGCGTCCGGTATCCGCCGTTAGTTCACAGGGAACTAGACAATTTATTGAGGCAGTGTGCCCCCGTTACCAAATACCATCTAGGTTCCACTTCTCTAGGCAGGCGATACCGAGAATGTACACGGACGTCAGAAAAAGACTCACCAGTGTCCTAAAAAATGCAGTTGTACCCAATGTCCACTTAACCACGGACATGTGGACAAGTGGAGCAGGGCAGGGTCAGGACTATATGACTGTGACAGCCCACTGGGTAGATGTATGGACTCCCGCCGCAAGAACAGCAGCGGCGGCACCAGTAGCAGCATCTCGCAAACGCCAACTCTTTCCTAGGCAGGCTACGCTTTGTATCACCGCTTTCCAGAATACGCACACAGCTGAAAACCTCTTACGGCAACTGAGGAAGATCATCGCGGAATGGCTTACCCCAATTGGACTCTCCTGTGGATTTGTGGCATCGGACAACGCCAGCAATATTGTGTGTGCATTAAATATGGGCAAATTCCAGCACGTCCCATGTTTTGCACATACCTTGAATTTGGTGGTGCAGAATTTTTTAAAAAACGACAGGGGTGTGCAAGAGATGCTGTCGGTGGCCAGAAGAATTGCGGGACACTTTCGGCGTACAGGCACCACGTACAGAAGACTGGAGCACCACCAAAAACTACTGAACCTGCCCTGCCATCATCTGAAGCAAGAAGTGGTAACGAGGTGGAATTCAACCCTCTATATGCTTCAGAGGTTGGAGGAGCAGCAAAAGGCCATTCAAGCCTATACAATTGAGCACGATATAGGAGATGGAATGCACCTGTCTCAAGTGCAGTGGAGAATGATTTCAACGTTGTGCAAGGTTCTGATGCCCTTTGAACTTGCCACACGTGAAGTCAGTTCAGACACTGCCAGCCTGAGTCAGGTCATTCCCCTCATCAGGCTTTTGCAGAAGAAGCTGGAGGCATTGAAGAAGGAGCTAACACGGAGCGATTCCGCTAGGCATGTGGGACTTGTGGATGCAGCCCTTAATTCCCTTAACAAGGATTCACGGGTGGTCAATCTGTTGAAATCAGAGCACTACATTTTGGCCACCGTGCTCGATCCTAGATTTAAAGCCTACCTTGGATCTCTCTTTCCGGCAGACACAGGTCTGCTGGGGTTGAAAGACCTGCTGGTGACAAAATTGTCAAGTCAAGCGGAACGCGACCTGTCAACATCTCCTCCTTCACATTCTCCCGCAACTGGGGGTGCGAGGAAAAGGCTCAGAATTCCGAGCCCACCCGCTGGCGGTGATGCAGGGCAGTCTGGAGCGACTGCTGATGCTGACATCTGGTCCGGACTGAAGGACCTGACAACGATTACGGACATGTCGTCTACTGTCACTGCATATGATTCTCTCAACATTGATAGAATGGTGGAGGATTATATGAGTGACCGCATCCAAGTAGGCACGTCACACAGTCCGTACTTATACTGGCAGGAAAAAGAGGCAATTTGGAGGCCCTTGCACAAACTGGCTTTATTCTACCTAAGTTGCCCTCCCACAAGTGTGTACTCCGAAAGAGTGTTTAGTGCCGCCGCTCACCTTGTCAGCAATCGGCGTACGAGGTTACATCCAGAAAATGTGGAGAAGATGATGTTCATTAAAATGAATTATAATCAATTCCTCCGCGGAGACATTGACCAGCAGCAATTGCCTCCACAAAGTACACAGGGAGCTGAGATGGTGGATTCCAGTGGGGACGAATTGATAATCTGTGAGGAGGGGGATGTACACGGTGATATATCGGAGGGTGAAGATGAGGTGGACATCTTGCCTCTGTAGAGCCAGTTTGTGCAAGGAGAGATTAATTGCTTCTTTTTTGGGGGGGGTCCAAACCAACCCGTCATATCAGTCACAGTCGTGTGGCAGACCCTGTCACTGAAATGATGGGTTGGTTAAAGTGTGCATGTCCTGTTTTGTTTATACAACATAAGGGTGGGTGGGAGGGCCCAAGGATAATTCCATCTTGCACCTCTTTTTTCTTTTCTTTTTCTTTGCATCATGTGCTGATTGGGGAGGGTTTTTTGGAAGGGACATCCTGCGTGACACTGCAGTGCCACTCCTAGATGGGCCCGGTGTTTGTGTCGGCCACTAGGGTCGCTAATCTTACTCACACAGCTACCTCATTGCGCCTCTTTTTTTCTTTGCGTCATGTGCTGTTTGGGGAGGGTTTTTTGGAAGGGACATCCTGCGTGACACTGCAGTGCCACTCCTAGATGTGCCCGGTGTTTGTGTCGGCCACTAGGGTCGCTAATCTTACTCACACAGTCAGCTACCTCATTGCGCCTCTTTTTTTCTTTGCGTCATGTGCTGTTTGGGGAGGGTTTTTTGGAAGGGCCATCCTGCGTGACACTGCAGTGCCACTCCTAGATGGGCCCGGTGTTTGTGTCGGCCACTAGGGTCGCTAATCTTACTCACACAGCTACCTCATTGCGCCTCTTTTTTTCTTTGCGTCATGTGCTGTTTGGGGAGGGTTTTTTGGAAGGGACATCCTGCGTGACACTGCAGTGCCACTCCTAGATGGGCCCGGTGTTTGTGTCGGCCACTAGGGTCGCTTATCTTACTCACACAGCGACCTCGGTGCAAATTTTAGGACTAAAAATAATATTGTGAGGTGTGAGGTATTCAGAATAGACTGAAAATGAGTGTAAATTATGGTTTTTGAGGTTAATAATACTTTGGGATCAAAATGACCCCCAAATTCTATGATTTAAGCTGTTTTTTAGTGTTTTTGGAAAAAAACACCCGAATCCAAAACACACCCGAATCCGACAAAAATAATTCGGTGAGGTTTTGCCAAAACGCGTTCGAACCCAAAACACGGCCGCGGAACCGAACCCAAAACCAAAACACAAAACCCGAAAAATTTCAGGCGCTCATCTCTAATTTGCGCAAATATGCGGGCCCATGTACCGCGGCCAGGTGACTTCATCACATGGGTCCCTAACATCCTTAATACTATCACATTCTATAAATTTATACAGGACTTACCTCTAAATAGGGCCTTATCAATGTGTGATCTGAAATGCAGGAACCCAGCTAATTAAAACACCTGAGGGTGAATGGGAGGAGTGCCAATCCAGAGGAAGGAAGCCTTGCCTTCCAGTGTACAATATATACACAAATATAGTGGAAAAGGGGGGGAACCTGGATTGCACATCCTATTACTAAAGATATCAAGAGGTGCTATCATGCTGAGGCTTCTAATACTAATCAACTTAATCATATACAGTTGTTCAGATCAATATATGTGGCTTGCTGCTATCTCTACTATATATGTGGATTATATTTCAATAAAGCTGTATATTTATTTTTATTATATATCTGGTTTCGGCGCTCCTTGATAAGTTTAGTGTATAATTGTTAGTATTCAATTGGTGGAACAGTACCACCATTAGGAGCTGCAAAAACTGGATATTAAATAATAGTGGTTATCAATTGATAAGTATATGGATTTTTTGGTAGTTTTGTAAGCGCTGTGTTTTTATAAGGATTATTTCTAATACTATGCTGGGGGAAGAGAGATGCAGATGCACACTCTTAGCACTAAGAACACTGATAATAAAAATAATTTAAATAAACCCTCACAATTAACATGGAATATAATTGAAGTTCTTAGTGTGCTAAGAACTTCAATTATACTCCATGTTAATTGTGAGGGTTTATTTAAATTATTTTTATTATCAGTGTTCTTAGTGCTAAAAGTGTGCATCTGCATCTCTCTTCCCCCAGCTTAGTTTATACCCCGACAGGTCAGCCGCGTCATTCATTTTGGAGGGTTTTAGTCACGGTTTTTGGCTGACCATTTCGTATTCAGTGCATGTGGTGGCACGACGGAATTTGAAATCGGCTCGCGAATTCCCGCGTGAGGTTCGGCGGAAGGTGGACGCGGAGATCGGCTTGGGGCGCATGTGTGGGCCCTACGCCATTTCCCCTCTTCCCGCCTTGTGCATCTCGCCTATGGGGGTGGTGCCCAAGAAGGCCCCAGGTAAGTTCTGCATGATACAGCACTTGTCGCATCCTTATGGTGGTTCGGTTAATGACTCCATTCCCGAGTCTGTGTGCAGAGTACGTTATCAGTCTTTTGATGAGGCTCTGCGCTTGGTTCGGGACTGTGGTCTGGGTGCCCTGTTGGTAAAATTGGACGTGGAGTCGGCTTTTCGGCTTCTTCCCCTGCACCCAGATTCCCTGCGGTTTCTGGGTTTCAAATTGGGTGCCGAGTTTTACGTGGCTCGGTGTCTCCCCATGGGCTGTTCAGTCTTCTTCGCCCATTTTGAGAGATTTAGCACTTTTTTGCACTGGTGCATCCAGGCCGCCTCCGGTCACCCCGGGGTTGCTCATTACCTGGACGGTTTTCTCTTTATGGGTCCGGGAGGCAGTTCAGTCTGTGGCGATATTTTGTCGGTTGCCAGGTCTTCGTTCGAAGGGTTGGGGGTTCCCGTTGCGCCAGACAAGTGCGAGGGCCCCACTAGTTGTCTGAGCTATCTGGGAATTGAGATAGACACCGTGGCGGGTTGCTGTCGCCTCCCCGCTAATAAGGTGCGCAAGCTTTTGGGTTTAATTGTCGATTGTTTGGGTAAGCGCAGGGTGCGGCTTAAGCAGGTGCAGTCGTTGCTGGGCTCCTTCAACTTTGCGTGCAGGATTATTCCCATGGGTAGGGTTTTCTGCCGCAAACTTGAATGGGCCACTGCGGGGACGGTCAGGCAGCATCACACAGTATACCTCTCTCGCAAGATCAGGGATGATTTGTGGGTTTGGTCTTTTTTCCTTGTGTCCTTCAACAGGGAGGTTTTGTGGCCTCCCCATCGTTGTTCCAACGGTTGGCTCCAGTTGTTCACGGATGCCTCGGGCAGTCATGGCTTTGGGGCCTTTTTTGCCGGGTCCTGGTGTGCTGCTGCTTGGCCGCCTTCTTGGGTTGCACGGGGTTTTACTAGGAACCTCCTGTTGCTTGAATTGTTTCCAATCATTGTTGCCCTGGAGTTGTGGGCCTGCCAGTTTTCGAATCGGGACATTTTGTTCCGTTGCGACAACTTGGGAGTGGTGCACGCTATCAATAACCAGCGTTCTTCTTCTCACCAGGCTTTGCGGCTGTTGCAACATCTTGTACTTGTCTGCTTGCTGCGCAGTATTAATTTTAGGGCCCGTCATGTTCCCGGAATCGACAATGGGATTGCGAACGCTTTGTCTCGGTTTCAGTTTGATAAGTTCCGGGAGTTGGTTCCGGGGGCGGCGGCGGCGGGTTTACTGTGCCCACCCTCTGTCTGGCAGATTGTCGAGTCGGGTTAGCTGCTCTGGCCAGGTGTGCGTTAGCCTCTTCCACGCTCAGGGCGTATGATGCGGCCTGGCGTGATTGGTCGGCCTTTCAAAGTAGGTATGGTATGGCAGGTGAGTCCCCGGTAGACGTTTTGATGGCTTTTGTTTGGGAGCATTATCAAGGCGGTAGGTCCAAGGTGGCCATGTCTTCTGCCCTTGCGGGCATTTCCTTTCACTCTCGGCTCCACGGGATGACGGACCCCACTGGGTCTTTTGTCCTTTCCAGAGCGCTTAAGGGATGGGCTAGGGTGCGTCCCACGGCTGCGGACTCCCGTAGTCCTGTAACTTTGCAGCTTCTCACGGAGTTGCTGGGTGTGCTGCCTCAGGTCGCGGCCTCTGAGTTCGAGGTGGCCCTTTTTAGATTTGCTTTTGCCTTAGCTTTCTTTGGGGCTTTCAGGGTGAGCGAGTTAGTGGCGAGCAGTAAGTCCTCCCGGGATTCCGGTATGCTTTACGGAAATATGCGCTTGCAGGATGGCCTGTTGCTCTGTAGGATTGTGCGGTCCAAGACAGATCAAACAGGTCGGGGTCGCTGGGTGTCCTTGGAGGACCATGAGGATGCAGGAGTCTGCCCGCTGTGCCTGGCGCAGAAGTATTTCTGGACGAGGCCTCCGGGGGGCGACCAGTTGCTAGTGCACGCACACGCTGGTCCTCTTACTAAGTTCCAGTTTGCTTCAGTGTTTAAGAAATGTGTGGAGGCTTTGGGTTTGCGCAGTGCGGACTTCGGTACCCATTACTTTAGGATTGAGGTGGCTACGCATGCTGCAGCTACGGGCTCATCCCCGGCGGCTATTCCGGAGCTGGGCCATTGGAAGTCTGCCTCCTATAGGTCTTATGTTCATTTTGATAAGATTTAAGTGCGCCTGTTGCGCTAACCCAAAAACTTGTTTACTAGGTCCACGGGAGGTTTTTTGAGTTTTGTCCTTCACTTGGGTTATTTCTGTTTCTTGCATTTGTTTTCCATGTGTTGTATTTCAATTTTTCTGATGTTAGGATGTCCTTCTTTTTCAGCCGTCGTCGATTTTGGGGAACATGTGTGGCTGGTTGGCCACTCTTACATTTTTTGAACGGCAAGGCATCCCATGGCACTTAGGTCGGCTGATGTTTTTGGGGCTAGGGAGTTTCGTTGGTTAGGTGTTCGCGGTATGCTTTGGGGTGATTTGTTGCAGCTCCTTTTTCACCGGGAGCGCGGCTGGGGTCGCCCCAGCTGTATTGTGCTGCACTTGGGCGGCAACGATTTGGGTCGACTTAAGGGCATCAACCTAATTTTGGCTATTAAGGCGGATTTGGTGGCGATTCGTTGTCACTGGCCGGGAGTTTGGATTGTGTGGTCGGAAATAGTTCCGCGTTTTCATTGGAGGGGTGCGGTGCATTTCTCGGCTCTTGCGAAGGCCCGCAAGAAGGTGAATTCGGCGGTGTCGCTGTTTGTTAGGACCATAGGTGGAGTGGCTGTCAGGCATCATTTGCTTGTGCTGCGTAATAGGCAGTTCTACAAGGAGGATGGGGTTCACCTTTCTCCGGCCGGAGTTCAGGTTTTCCTTGAGGATGTCTTTGGACCTTTTCGTTAGGGGTCTTTTAGTTTTTCTTTGTTTCTTGTTTGGATGGCGGTGGCGGTTTGTTAACCTTGGTGGCGGGAAGTCGCTACCAACCAGCAGTCAGATAGGCATAAGTGGTCATTGTGGGGCACCCTCTTTAGAAGGACGGCAGGTGTGTCCTTACCTTGCGGTTGGACATTTAGACGCTCCCCTGCGGGAACAGAACATTTGCCAGAGATAAGAGTGGTGAGGCCAGCACAATGCAGGTTATGAAGGTAGGAGGCGGTGTTGGTGTTTAGTCCCCTCCTTGGTTATTGGCTTTCATCTAAGTGACTGGAGCTGGTGTCTGGTAGTGGCTTTTCCTTTGCCATCGTCCAATCTAAAATGAATTCACAATCTAAAATTAATTCCAATTCCAATTATAGTTTAAAGAGTTGGTCAGCGATCAGTAAATATCGTCTGACCTTTAACTCCAGCTACCGTGTCCGTGTCTTTATTTTGGAGTGTCGTTTTATTTTAGTGATAAGCTAGCTTAAAGAAATGTTTATGTCAATCGCAATAAAACTATGGGCGCCTTAGATTAGCTGAAGGCTGCATAAGCCTGAGGCCATATAAGAGCCCAGTTTTTTGTGATTGGTTGTCTATGACTAAGCAGTTGCTAGGTAGTTATGGTTTTCTGTTGGATTTTTCCCATAGGATTATTGGGCTGTCCATCAAGGTGTTTAGGGGCTGGGTTTAGATTAGTATATAATCCATGGTCATGTGCCTCAGACTTCCTCTTGCCATTTTGGATGCCCTCCCGCCATCCCTGATTTGTTTTCCTTTTTTCTTGTTCTCTTCTGTTGGCTCTTGACAGCCAGATTGGCGGGAAGTCGCTACCAACCAGCAGTCAGATAGGCATAAGTGGTCATTGTGGGGCACCCTCTTTAGAAGGACGGCAGGTGTGTCCTTTCCCTGCGGTTGGACATTTAGACGTTCGCCTGCGGGAACAGAACGTTTGCCAGAGATAAGAGTGGTGAGGCCAGCACAATGCAGGTTATGCAGGTAGGAGGCGGTGTTGGTGTTTAGTCCCCTCCTTGGTTTTTGGCTTTCATCTAAGTGACTGGAGCTGATGTCTGGTAGCGGCTTTTCCTTTGCCATCCTCCAATCTAAAATTAATTCACAATCTAAAATTAATTCCAATTCCAATTATAGTTTTAAGAGTTGGTCAGCGATCAATAAATATCGTCTGACCTTTAACTCCAGCTACCGTGTCCGTGTCTTTGTTTTGGTGTGTCGTTTTATTTTAGTGATAAGCTAGCTTAAAGAAATGTTTATGTCAATCGCAATAAAACTTTGGGCGCCTTAGCAGCACTTGTAATGGATACAACATTTTCAGAAATACAATTGTTTTACTAAGGTCTGCTCTACCTAAAAAAAAAAGAGGGAGGTGATGCCAATCATGGAGCACATCAAGAGAATGCAAGATGAGATGTTTGACATTAAGAAAGTATTGGTCATGTATATTAGGGGTAAATAAATTAGTAAATATTGAATATATTTTGTACCTCAATGCAGACCAACGCCACGTGCTTCAGCACCTAAGGAAAGAGCCAACCATTTTTCTATATTAATTGCAAACTCATAAATTTCACTAAAACAAGCAATTTTATCCAGAAGTGGCAATAAACTCACAGACAGCTTACCTAAGTATAAAAGTAAATCATCAGCAAATGCTGTAAACTTAAACTACAACCATTCTATTTGGATACTTTTACTGTTGCCAGTTTTGAAGTAATCTAATAAGGGGATCAAGGACAAAGTTAAAAAGTAGTGGAAAAAGTGTACCCCTAAACAAAGGTAAAGGGTCACTCCGCAAGTCATTAACAGTCAGTGAGAATGTTGGGGAAGTGTAAATAAAGTTAACAAAATGTGTAAAAGAGGAACCATAGTACCTAATCACCAAAACATTATGTAAATGAGGACATGAAATCTTATAAAAGGACTTTGCAGCATCTAGACTTAAAATAACATATTGTGAGTTACTGTACACTTGCTCGTGGATGCCAAAATCGCTGCTAATGCCATTCTAAAGCAGGATGCACACTATGGGCAGTTCACTATTAGGAACAGTACTTTAACGCTGCTAAAAGGATTGCTGGGGGCTATTTTATTAGCCCTGATGCTGTCACTTATTGGGAATTATGCTTCGGGTGCCTCCCCGATCCCATGTATTTTTGTGTAATCGCATGTCCAATTTCGACCAATCATAACAGCTTCTAATTGGATACTGCAAAAGTAACCATTGGTTATTAAACCCAGCCACGTTGAGTGGCTAAAACTGCATCGAGGCTAATAGGATACCACCTATATATGAAAATTTGCATGTTTGCAAAACATCACGCACATATGATTTTTTTCCCCCTATTAAAACATGGACATTGGGGTGCAATATTTGAACAGTATCTTAATATGCTATAACCAATTGCGCAGTTGCTTACCCAAGAAATTAAATGTAAAAAAAATTGAGTGGTTTGAAAAATACTTTAGTAAAAATTAACGTTGGTAGTACTCTGTAGCATCATGTAAAAGCATATATGTATTTATCTAGTGCACTGACATTTAGAACACAAGGTTTATTACATTTTACTACTCGCCGTGCTTCCATGTATTAGGACTCCCGAGAACATCATTTTGTTTGGTGTGTTTTCTTTGTGAACAATACATAGAAAGTTTCCATGTTCACAAATTCATCTCAATTGTCATAATGAAAAACTTTAAAACCATAATAAAAATATTGCAGTAATGGGCCATTTGTAGTTTCATAAATTCAGGTCCTAACTGTAAGCAATAACATGATATAGACAATACAGTATGGACTTATGTGAATGAGTACCTTACTCATTACATTTAAATAATAGCTATGTATCACTTTGCCTCTCAGATAATCTTTGCCGTTCCCTCACTGCTTCCATCAGAAGCAGTCATAAGTATGCTCTGGATAATCAGTAAACAAACTATGAATAAGGAGAGACACATAACATAGATGGAATATTAATATTTGTGGTTACCAACATTAGTATCAATGGTATAACAGCTACATGTGTATCATCCACTATTAGTATAACATGCAGAAAGCTCAGTTAAAAAAAAACTATTTTTTTCCTCCAGTGACAATTTAATACATTTTCTGATGTACAAATATGATCTGCTTTATTAATTTACTCAAATGTATCTGTAAGTGGACAACTTGAGTCGTGATCAAGTGTGGCTTTACTAGTAAACTGCATAACCTAATGGCTATTGAGGGGGCTTAACGGTCAAAGGGTTGATTTGAGTGAGGTTACTGTAGCTAATTGCAAGGTACACATTTATATCCCTATTACACAGAAATATAACACTGACAATGCGGATGATTGGCATAGACTGAAGGTCACTCTTCACAGTGAACATACTTTAGAACCTGATTCATGTCTGTAAGTAAAGCAAAAAAAGAAAAAAAAACAAGTAACTTTGTATCTGGAACAAACCATGTTGCCATGTAAGCGGAACAAATACATTTTATATTTTTTTTATGTGCAGGGTACAGTAAATACTTGTACGCTGCAATTTAGATTTCAGTTTGAACACACACCACCCATATCTAAAGCTCTCTGCACATGTTACATTTGCCCCACCTGCAGTGCTACATGGTTTTACCCAGCTACTTGCTGTTTTGCTTTTCTTACAATCTTGAATCAGGACCATAGTTACCAGGATAAGGTGAGGTGTGATCCGTAACTCCGGAACCAGCTTCTCACTTCTATGTCAGGCATCCCAAAAAATAGTACTTGCAAATGCACTTTCTTTCATGGGTCATACCTACTTCTTGTAGTCATCAAATCAAAAAGCCTATAAAACTCCCAATAATAAAGAACATAAGAAGGATGTGTGTTAATAATGCAGCCTAGTGATATACAATTATCGAAACATGGCAACTGGCTTAAATTTTTCAATAACTAATGTGTATACAACGGTTGGGGCTGGGTGACCGGCGCTTGGGATCCCAGTGGTCAGCATACCGACCTCGTTATCCTGGTAGCAGAATGCCGGCGGGGGGGGGGGCTGAGCGCAAAAAAACCCTTGCGAGCCCGCTGCACTTGCCACGCAGTGGGCTTGGGGGCTCGCTGTGCTTGCCACAGGTTCTATTCCCACTCATGGACACTCACAAGTGGGAATAGTCCCTGTTAGTTGGCATGCCGACTGTCGGGCATTTGATCGCTCAAGATCTCGGAGTCGGAATGGTGACTTCCAGGATCCCGATCGGCGGTTGCATAATTGCATACCGTTTGCAAAGTGTCACCAAATAGTATGTAAAATATGAATGCAGCATATATAAAATGTACAATTTTTCCAAATAAATCCTCACTGCAACTGCCATCATAAGACCATCGCAGCCAGTGGCATATCTATACACGGGTGGGGAGGGTGGACGAGGCCCACATGTCATACTGTATCTATGCACAAGGGGG
This sequence comes from Pseudophryne corroboree, assembly GCF_028390025.1. Taxonomy (NCBI): domain Eukaryota; kingdom Metazoa; phylum Chordata; class Amphibia; order Anura; family Myobatrachidae; genus Pseudophryne; species Pseudophryne corroboree. The sequence continues at coordinate 392,265,934 of NC_086444.1, read as the reverse complement.
CCATGCACCACAACCTGCACCCATTTTTTAATACTTACTCCTCCATAGTCCCACGTTGGCAGCAGCAGTGCTGCACAAATTGGCAAGAAAATGGTTCGGCAGCTATTTAACTGTTCATCAACGCATGCGCTGTAGACTCTGGAAAATGGTTCAGATCTCCTAGTGACCCTAGTGCTCAGAGTCTGAGGGGGCCCAGACTGGGACAGCACATGGGCCCCCTACTCTCTTAATATGCCCCTGATCGCAGCACATGCGCAGTGCAACTTAAGTGTATGTGCAGTTTAAAATAATCACTCCACTGCATACAACATCAACATTGCATCCGTCTCTGAACAGTAAGTTTGCAGTGGGAGTAATAAAGGAGTTTGAAGGAATGAAGACAAGTGACTGGGATTAGTTAGATTATCTGAGAGGATGGATGGATGACTGTTGTAAATCAGTTCACTAACAAGTGCAGCATTTGTTTTACAAACCAGGCAGAGGAATGGGAAAATTACCATGTGGGCAGCTGACGGTCTTGTTTTTTGAGTTTTCAAAGCTGCAGATTCTTTACTATTGAAAAATGAAAGCTGTCAGGTTTTCAGCAGTTTTGGCATTAGTAAATCTAACAGTTTATCCTGTAGATCACCGGAAAATACTTCAATAGGGTGTTTTTTTCTGCAAATTAAATTTTCTCTCTTGTGTGTATTATTGCACATAGGGGGTAATTCAGACCTGATCATAGCAGCAAATTTGTTAGCAGTTGGGCAGAACCATGGTGGTCATTCCGAGTTGTTCGCTCGCAAGCTGCTTTTAGCTGCTTTGCACACGCTAAGCCGCCGCCTACTGGGAGTGAATCTTAGCATAGTAAAATTGCGAACGAAAGATTAGCAGAATTGCGAATAGACACTTCTTTGCAGTTTCTGAGTAGCTCCACACTTACTCGGCAACTGCGATCAGTTCAGTCAGTTTTGTTCCTGGTTTGACGTCACAAACACACCCAGCGTTCGCCCAGACACTCCCGCGTTTTTTCACACACACCCATAAAATGGCCAGTTTCCGCCCAGAAACACCCACTTCCTGTCAATCACATTACGATCACCAGAACGAAGAAAAAAACTCGTAATGCCGTGAGTAAAATACCTAACTGCATAGCAAATTTACTTGGCGCAGTCGCAGTGCGAACATTGCGCATGTGCAATTAGCGGAAAATCGCTGCGATGCGAGGAAAATTACCGAGCTAGCAACTCGGAATGAGGGCCCATGTACACTGCAGCTGCAGAGGGGGGGCAGTTATAACATGTGCAGGGAGAGTTAGATTTGGGTGGAGTGTGTTCAAACTGAAATCTAAATTGCAGTGTAAAACTAAAGCAGCCAGTATTTACTCTGCACAGAAACAAAATAACCCACCCAAATTTAACTCTCTCTGCACATATTATATCTGTCCCTCCTGCAGTGCACATGGGGGGTAATTCCAAGTTGATCGCAGCAGGAATTTTTTTAGCAGTTGGGCAAAACCATGGCCCTCATTCCGAGTTGATCGCTCGCAAGGCGATTTTAGCAGAGTTACACACGCTAAGCCGCCGCCTACTGGGAGTGAATCTTAGCTTCTTAAAATTGCGACCGATGTATTCGCAATATTGCGATTACAAACTACTTAGCAGTTTCAGAGTAGCTTCAGACTTACTCGGCATCTGCGATCAGTTCAGTGCTTGTCGTTCCTGGTTTGACGTCATAAACACACCCAGCGTTCGCCCAGACACTCCTCCGTTTCTCCGGCCACTCCTGCGTTTTTTCCGGAAACGGTAGCGTTTTTAACCACACGCCCCTGAAACGCCGTGTTTCCGCCCAGTAACACCCATTTCCTGTCAATCACATTACGATCGCCGGAGCGAAGAAAAAGCCGTGAGTAAAAATACTATCTTCATTGTTAAATTACTTGGCGCAGTCGCAGTGCGAATATTGCGCATGCGTACTAAGCGGAATTTCACTGCGATGCGATGAAATATACCGAGCGAACGACTCGGAATGAGGGCCCATGTGCACTGCAGGGGGGGCAGATATAACATCTGCAGAGAGAGTTAGATTTGGGTGGGTTATTTTATTTCTGTGCAGGGTTAATACTGGCTGCTTTATTTTTACACTGCAATTTAGATTGCAGATTGAACTCACCACACCCAAATCTATCTCTCTCTGCACATGTTATATCTGCCCCCCTGCAGTGCACATGGTTTTGCCCAACTGCTAAAAAAATTTCCTGCTGCGATCAACTTGGGCGATCAACTTGGAATTACCCCCATGGTTTTGCCCAACTGCTAACAAATTTGCTGCAGCACTCAACTCTGAATTACCCCCATAGTACAGAGAGCTTTAAGTTCCTTGCTAAGCCATTCATTGTGCAATTACATATAAAAAGTACTGTAAGAAATACGTGTTGCAAATTATACTGTAGTTGATTATAGATTGGATCTGGATGAAGTTTTATCCATCTTATCAAGAAAAAAAAATGATGACCTTTGTTATCTCAAAGTGCTTGTCTGTTTGATGCTTTTCCTAAAAGCTTCTGAATTCCTTTTTTGATCTCTCTATTCCTTATGCTATAAATTACAGGGTTTAGCAAAGGGGTGACCATTGTGTATATAAGACATAAAATCTTGTTAGCTTTTTTTGAAAAATATTGTGATGGTAAAACATAGACACTAACAAGTGTCCCATAATATGTAGATACAACAGTCAAGTGGGAGCTGCATGTGGAAAATGTTTTACTTCTACCTGAGGATGAAGTGATCTTAAGTATAGTAAGAATAATAGAAACATAAGATCCTATAACAAACACAAACGGAAAAAGGGTCACTGAAGATGAGAACATAAAAAACTCAACATTTACTATATCTGTGTCTGAGCAAGAAAGTTCTATTACTGGAGCAAAGTCACAGAAAAAATGATCAATGACTTTGGGTCCACAAAAATCCAACTGACAAACCAGTATTAGTGTTATTAGCATGCTAGCAAAACCGCACATCCATGAGCACAGAACCAGCTCCCCACAGAACTGTAAACTCATTACAGAGACATAATGCAGTGGATTGCAAATAGCTACATAACGATCATATGACATGGATGCAAAAATAAAGCACTCTGTTGCCCCTAAAGATCCACACACGTAAAACTGTGCCAGACAGCCAGTGAGATACATAGCAGCTCCATCTCTCCATATCACTTGCAATAATACAGGGATAAAATTGGTAGTGAATATAATTTCTGATAAAGATAAACTGCAGAGCAAAAGATACATTGGAGAGTGAAGATGAGTTTGAGTTGCAACCACAGAAATAACCAGAAAATTGCCTGTTAGTATAGTGATGTATATTATTAGGACAAATGTAAAGAGATATACTCTTGTCTCTTCCAGGTTTTCTAATCCTGTTATCCAAACTTCCATAATCCCGGTGTCATTTTCATCAAGCATATTCTAAGACAGTGATGTGATATAGATCCAAAATATTTATTTATGAATTGATAATAATAACGTTCAATGTCTTGCACAGTATACAGTGTAGTCTGATATAACATACAGGTTTTTCAGCCATCTCCTATTGTATAAACGAAGAACATTCTGATTTGCTTTGCATAAAATATTGTGCTCTGTATTGTTAACCATCTATATTTTTATATAGGAGGGTTATTTTTTGCATGAATTTAAGGTCTCCTTTGACTTCTGAAGACTATTTAGAATAATCTTATATAGATTTATGATAATATTAACTATATACACTGAATTCCCTTCGTAAAATCTCCATGGGACTTTGTAAGCTTATCTTTTAAATTTAGTATCTATAATTATTCCCTGAACATTAAGAACAATGTCTGGTAACAAGTTCATGTAAGGTGCCCACAGTTTTCAGAAATTAAAATATAACCTTTATTGGTATGTGTTAAAATGGCTTTTCAAATGTTAGGGGCTCTACTATGGGGAAAGAAAAATTGACAGACACAAACACATAACATGTAAGAAGTAGCAGTTCACTTGTCCAAGTGAATTGAAAAGTTTCTTAAGCAGTGTAGTTTTGCATTGCTTGTTTATAATTTGATCAGACTTCAATGGTCTTTATGGACCATTTGGGAGAATATGGAACCCAGGTATTTGATGGTAGATCCTGCTCAGTAGTGCTCTCTATGGTGGAATTATTAAGCAATGTGCATCTTGTGCTCCATTCGAGTAAAGTGGTACCTAAAATTATATATGCAGAGGTGACTTATGCTAATGTGTATATATGCATAAAAAAATTCAGCAATCACAATAGATGACATGTATATGTGTGTGCTCACTCTAAGCAAGTGTGAAAGACATGCACACGGGGAGAGAGCATTACTGAGCGGGATCTATCCACCAAATAATTTTTTTCCAAAATGGTCAATAAAGACCTTTGAAGTATGATCAAATTATAAACAAGCAATGCAAAACGACACTGCTTAAGTAACTTTTCAATTCAGTGAACTGCTACTTGTTACATGTTATGTGTTTGTCTGTGTCTGTCAGTTTTTCTTTCCCCATAGTAGAACCCCTAACAGTTGAAAAGTCATTTTAACACATACCAATAAAGGTTATATTTTAATTTCTGAAACTGTGGGCACCTTATGTTCTGGTCAAATATGTAATGAGTCCCCTCAAAATAGAGTCTTCTTTTTTCTCCACTGTCAATATATGTTTTTCTGACTTTGGGGAGCACCACCACCAACCCTAAACAATTTTGGGACAGTATAAATACGTTCCCATATGATCTAAAAGAACATAGGAAGTTGGTTACCAAGTATTGCAAATCTCCTTGGATACCTCAAGCTGCATACAGCTCAGAGAACAAGGTGAGGTCATGTGCGTAATATCTCACACCTCTACCCCTTTCAACAAGTTCATGTATACAGTAGGATTCCCCCCCCCCCCCCCCATCTTGGTTATAGGAAATATGGCAAGAAATTGCTTTATTATATTCCGCGACGTCAGTCTCCTTGGTAATGCCATGCAGGTGTTTGTGACATTTTGGGGGCAAGAATGTATGTTGGTCCCCCATTCTTGTAATGCTGGGGCTTTGCCCAGCACTTGAAGAGCTGCTAGGCAGCGCCCAACCTCTCCCTTCAGCACATGTGTCACCACTATCACTACTGCTTGGTGACATCTTCCTGTGGGGTGACACCACCATAACAGAGGAGGTCTGCTATTTTTCTGTCATCCCTTTGGATGGTGTCACCTGTTTCCACCTGCACATCCCTAGCGATGCCACTGACTATATGCAAGGAAAGATATGGAACTTTAAGTGTGCCTGAAAAAAAAATATGGAAGTGTCATCATGTACTATAGGTGGAGCCAAATCGATTATAGAAAAGGCTAACTTAAAAATAAGCATGGTTAAAATACATTTAAGCAGCGTAAAATAAATGTAAAATAAAAGAAATAAATTAATTACAATGCCTCTGCTTAACTGGACCAAAAACTGAAAACTGTGTTTCCTAACTGCATTTCTCAAGACACACTAACAGTTCTGGTTTTAGTGATATCATTGCTTAAGCACAGATGGTTAAGTCAAAATAACTGAGGTACTAATTAAGTCACCTGTACTAAAGTATGGCTATCCTTAAAACATGGACTTTTAGCAGGGGAAGTTTGGCCTGGTAGGATGCGGGGATGATATACCACTGGGCCAGCCCCATGCCCTTTCTGTGTTGGCTTGCAGTGCAGGGCCTTGGAGGTCTGTCAGCGGCCCTGCCTGGTCCTTTTGCATCTGGCTGGCTCCTGCAGTCACTCCACCCTGGAGGTAATAGTGTGTGTGTGTGTGTGTGGGGGGGGGGGGGGGCGTGACTGGGGGATACAGACTGTGTGTGAGTAGTGACTGTAACAGACAGGGTGTATATGTGTATAGTGACTGGAGGGGACATGCTGTGTGTGGGTAAGTAGTGACTGCAGAGGACAGGCTGTGTGTGTGTGTGTGTGTGTGTGTGTGTGTGTGTGTGTGTGTGGTGACTGGGAGGAATAGGATGTGTGTGTGTGTATGTGTGTGTGTGTGTGTGTGTGTGTGTGAATGTATGTATGTGTGTGTGTGTGTGTTGTAACTGGGGGCAACAGGCTGTGTGTGTGTGTGTGTGTGTGTGTGTGTGTGTGTGTGTGTGTGTGTGTATTGACTGGAGGGGACAGGCTGTGTGTGTGTGCAGTGACTGGAGAGGACAAGCTGTGTGTGTGTGTGTGTGTGTGTGTGTGTGTGTGTGTGTGTGTGTGTCTGTGTGTGTAGGCAGTGGGGGTGGGGGGCAGGGTGTGTGTGTCCATCCAAGTGATGAAAGTAATGGCATTACAAGGTACAGTGCAATATATAAATATACAGTGTAATCGCAAAAGCATACTATCAAGAGCCCCTAATCTGATGTCTTACACTATCCTCAATGAGACTTTCCATAGCCTCTTCAGTATATTATTATATTTTTTCACTAGGACACAGTCTAATTTTTCTAATATTTACACAGCTTTCTCAATAAGTCTTATATGTGGAATGCAGGAGCGGATTGGGAAATGAAAGTGGCCCTGGAAAATTTTGTAGTAGTGGCCTCATGTGGGCGGTACCAAACCAACTGTAGACGGAACAAATACCAAAATAGGCGGATTACTACTTCAAAATGTAATGTAGGCAGAGTTACACTAACAAAAGGCAGAGCATGTCATATTAGCTGTACCTAACTCATTAAAACTTGTAGATAGTATTGTGTTGTAGCAGAAGTAGTTAAGCCAGAGGTTCCCAAAGGCGGTCCTCAAGGCACCCCAACAGTCCAGGTTTTATGTATATCCATGGCTCAGCACAAATGGTTAAATCAAATTGACTAAGTTCTTAATTAAGTCACATGGGGCCAATCATGGATACGTTTAAAACCAGGACCGTTGGGGTGCCTTGAGGACCGCCTTTGGGAACCTCTTAGTTAAGCAATTGAAAATGGTTTGATATTTATTACTCTGCACACTCACTAAATACATTTTAAAGCAATTATAGCTATACTCTATTAGAGTGATTCTCAATTTCAGTCCTCAGGACCGCAAACAACTCACGTTATTCAGGTCACCCGACATGTGCACAGGTATATTCATTACTCACTAAGGCTTGGGCCACACATTGCGTTTTAGAGGGTCCTGTTCAGTAGATCCCGCTTGGCAGGAAGGACCCTATACATGGTCTCCTATGCGGCTGCCCTCACATATGCGGCGGCACTGCATCCAACGGACCCAGCCGCCAGGGCAGGCTCCAGACACGTTCCAGTAGAGCAGCCGAACAAGGCGCCACACTTAATGGGTGCTGCTATTCTCGCCGCTATATTGGAGCCTAAGAGCCTGGAGCCAGCAGCAGCACATCTGTCCCGCTGCCCCCTAGCAGTGGCTGAGAACTACAGTATGTGCACGTCTGACATCGGGCGCTCTAATCCTCTTCCAGTATGAGGAGGAGTTACAGTACTGCCCCTCCCGCCAAATGCGGCCCCAGCAGCAAGTCACATACAGACATGGTAACGTGGTGTAATACTGTCACACTCACTGCCGGGCACTCACCAATCACAGCACCACAAGCCTTAACAGAGCAGTAACCCAGCAGCCTGATTGGTGTATAGCTGGTGTATGCACCAATCACAGTGACGGAGAGTCCTGACAGCTTTCTCCATCACCTAATTGGTGCCTTCAGGCTTCAGCTGCCGCCATAGCGCTGGAGCTTGAAGGGAAAGTGAGGGGGTGCAAACTTTAGACATCGGCCCTGTCACCTGTCAGTACTGGCCAGTCACGGGCCAGAGTCCGGATAGTGTTCCCCACAGCCTCTTCCCTCCCCAAGCCCTTGTCCGCCTGCCTCTGGGTCCTCACTCCCCCCCTTCACCTACCCCTGCAGTGTGTGGCTGGACGTGGGCTGGTGCCTCCGCTGAGACCAGCCCTCCACCCTTCACTCCTCCTTCCTCACATGGTCCTCCCCTCTTCTTATACCTCAGCTCTCCTGCCCTTAACCTTCTTTCTCCCCTCAAAGTACCCAAATGCTTAACAACATCCACTCCCCTGCCATAGAGCTTGCTGTATTGTCAGCCAGGCACTGGGAGATTCAGAGAAGCTGCACTTTATTTATTACAGCCTGCTTTCTGACCCCCTACCTGTCACAGCCTGCCCTCTGACCCCTCCCTACCTGTTGCAGCCTGCCCTCTGACCCCTCCTTACCTGTCGAAGCCTGCCCTCTGACACCTTCAAACCTGTTGCAGACTGCTCTCTCTCCCCCTAGCTGTCACACCCTGCCCTCTGACCCCTCCCTACCTGTCGCAGCCTGCCCTCTGACCCCTCCCTACCTGCCACAGCCTGTCCTCTGTTCCCTCCTTATCTGTAGCTGCCTGCCCTCTGAGCCCTCCCTACCTGTCGCAGCCTGTCCTCAAACTCTTCTTAACTGTCTCACCCTGCCCTCTGACCCCTCCCTACCTTTTGCAGCCTACCCTCTGACCCCCTATCTGGTGATGGTACAGCTCCCACTGCATTTGCTCTGCCAGAAACCGCTGCGTGCTTCCTGGTTGCTAAAACGCACTGTGGAGTGCACAACGGCTACTTCCGGTTCCTGCATCTGGTGTTTGGGGTCTCTGTAGTCTTAATTTGCTTTTAGTAAGTTCATGTACTTAATTTGCGGACCATTATTAGGCGCTGCAATACCGGTTTTGTGATTTTTTTTTCTGGGGTCCTTGTGAACTTTGGTCCCTTCGACCCCCCATGTCGCCAGGCCTAAAAATAGATTGTCATCTCCAAATGAAACTAAATAACACTCCTCCCTCAGACAAATCATCTCTCTTAGCATAGAATAGTCCCCTCCCCCTCAGACAGATCATCTTTCCCTAGCACAGGTCAGCACCCCCACAGATAGATCACCATATCCAGTGGTTGAAGTGGAAATTTTGAAGTGAGGGTATAGTAAAGTGAAGGTTGTAATTCTGCACGAACAAAAGGCGCACATACTCTGGAAAAGGGGGCATGTCCTTCACCACACCATATATCCCTTATATATATTATGCACCACAATAGTAGGGCCCCTTATACTATCTAGTACTGGTGCCCCTTTCACATTATACCACACAGTATGAGCTGAAATTCACATTATACCACACGGTATGAGCCAAAATTCACGTTATAGCATATGGTATGAGCCGAAATTCATGTTATAGCACATAGTATGAGCCGAAATTCACATTTTATCACACAGAATGAGCTGAAATTCACAGTATGTCATATGAAATGAGACAAAATTCAGGGAGAGTTACAGCAGGGACATAGGGACAGGGAAAGTGACAGAGGCACAGGGAAAGTGACAGCAGGGACATAGGGACAGGGAGAGTGACAGAGGGACAGGGAAAGTGACAGCAGGGACATAGAGACAGGGAGCACCGCAGACCACAGCATCCTCAGCTCTGCAGCTGCTAAATAGGTAATCTTACCCTGCTGCCTTTCTCTCACCCTAGTCCCTACTGTATTCCATTGCTGTCCCTCTCTCTGTCACTCTCCCTGTCCCCATGTCCCTGCTGTCACTTTCTCTGTCCCTCTGTCACTCTCCCTGTCCCTATGTCCCTCCTGTCACTCTCTCTGTCCCTATGTCTCTGCTGTCACTTTCCCTGTCCCTCTGTCACTCTCCCTGTCCGTATGTCCCTGCTTTCACTTTCCCTGTCCCTCTGTCACTCTCCCTGTCCATATGTCCCTGCTGTCACTTTCCCTGTCCCTCTGTCACTCTCTCTGTCCCTGCTGTCACTTTCCCTGTCCCTCTGTCGCTCAGTGCTCGAAGTGCCAGTATGCCATACCGGTGTATACCGGCCCACTTCGAGCACTGACCATATACTGTACCTTAGCACAGAATAGCACACTCAGACAGATCATCTCTCCCTTGCACAGAATAGCAACCCCACCCCGTGCAGATCATCTCTAATTAGCACAGAATACCCCCAGTTAGATCATCTGCCCTCAGCACTAAATAACCTATGTAACATCTCCTCTTCCCCCCAACCCATTCACAGGCAGATATCCATGTCCCCCTGTCAGTCTTTAAAAAAAACATGTCCTGTAAGCTGCATGACATTTTTTTTAAAGACTGACTGCAGCAGATGCCAATAACAGTGCAATAGGACTCACTGTTTCTCCTGACCAGCCCCGATATTTCACTCTGTCTCCACTCCTTGTCCCCTGGCCTCTTCTCACCGCTGGCAGGGCAGCTGCAGCTGACGGTGGCCCAGGGAGTGCAGAGCAGGCACCCATCCTTTCTTTCGAGGTGCGTAACGTCACAGGCTCTTGCGGCGCGCTTACCTCCTTTCTGCTGGGTAGCTTGCCTGTTCTAGCATTAGCGGCCGCACTAGTAGTAGCTTTGACAGGCAGCTGACGGACTGCCTGTCATGTACAAACCAGTGAACGGTGATGCACTAGCAGGGCAGAGCTACAGATGGCAGGTCGCACCGTACGCCGGCTGGCCCACTGGGGATCTCCCCGGTAAATGTAATGGTCAATCCGGTGCTGGTGGAATGTGTGTATTCTGTTTATGGTGTGTGTGTGTGTGTGTGTATGGCCCTTGTGTTGAGTCATAGTGTGGTGCAGTGTACTCTCAGCCTAATTCAGACCTGATCGCTAGCAAGCTATTTTTGCACTGCTGCGATCAGATAGTCGCCGCCTACATGGGGGAGGATATTTTAGCTGTGTAAGTGTGCGAACGCATGTGTAGCAGAGCTGTACAAACAGATTTTGTGCAGTCTCTGCGCAGCCCAGGACATACTCAGCCGCTGCGATCACATCAGCCTGACTGGGACCAGAATTGACGTCAGACACGCTCCCTGCAAACGCATGGACATGCCTGCATTTTTCCAGACACTCCCTTAAAACGGGCAGTTGACCCCCACAAACTCCTTCTTCCTGTCAATCTCCTTGCGATCGCCCGTGTGAACGGATCTGTCATACAAACCCATCGCTGAGCGGTGATCCGCTTTGTACCCATGCTATGCGCCTGCGCGTTGTGGTGCATATGCATGTTTAGACCTGGTCGCTCACTATGTGAAAATGCACAGCAGCGATCAGGTGTGAATTACCCCCCTGGTGTGTGTGTCTGTGTTCTATGTGCACAACTACAGTATCAGGGTGGTCTTTCCGAGTTGACCGCAGCCAGCAACTTTTTTCTGCTGCTGCGATCAACTAGTCCACGCCTATGGAGGTGTGTATTTTAGCTTAGCAGGGCTGTGAACGCTTGTGCAGCCCTGCTAAGTTAAAAAAATTTCAAGCAGAACAAGACTAGATCTGGACATACTTACCCTGTGCGACGATCTCAGCGATGCTGGGGCCGGCTTTGACGTCAGACATACGCCCTCCATTCTCCTGGACACGCCTGCGTTTTCTTCACCACTCCTCGAAAACGGCTCCAAACGGTCTGGTGATGCCCAGGAATGCCTTCTTTCTGTCAATCTTCTTGCGGTCGGCTCTGCGATCGCCTTCTTTGTTGGCCGCGACGTAACCTGGCGACCCGCGTGTGCAGTGCGGCCACCGCGCATGCAGATTCCAGCCTGTTCGCACCGCAGCGACAAACCGATGTGTGCGAATGGGTCAGAATGACCCCCATATGCAGTGTTCTGTGTGTATTTTACTTTTTTCTTGTGCAGTGTTTTTCATTTTTGCACGTAGGTTCCCCAGGCTGGTTTTCAATCCCAATCCGCCCCTGATCATCAGTGTACTTTGAGGACAGAGGTTGGGAATCCATAACTTAGAGCATCATAGCAACTGCCATACAATACAGATATAATCCTAGTAACTGACATACATGGTCGGATGACATGGACTCAGAGTTCGCCAAATATGCGGTATGCTGACAGAATGTGCATGTTTTTTTAATGGGGTAGTCATGTACAAGGCATAAATGATTGTAAATGATTGCCCCTTTAAAAAAAACATCCGAGTTCGGCCAGCATACCGCACATTGGGAGAACTTGGACTCCATTACATGCGGCCCATGATGTTAATTACTTATTCTAGTAATTACCATATAATACAGAGAGCACACCTAGTAACATACAATATAAAGAGGATCCTAGTGATCAATAATGAGAGCATGCTAGTGTAAATACAGATTGCATGTTAGTGACTACCATGCAATGCACAGAGCATCACAGTGTCTTCCATACAACACAGAGAGCATCCGTGTAACCCCTCTACAGAACAGAGAGCTGTGCTCTTCTATTATCATAAGATCTGCCTTCAAAGGCAGCACTTTTCTCCAATAAGTACATTCTCCTTTTTCCCTCTACTAGAAAGCATTTCTCACAACATTTCTTCTATTTTTCCCCAGCTTTGTCCCATGTGCTCTTTCCTTCATCCATTGTCACTTCTATCTTTCTTTCTACTTTATCTCTCCTGTCCTTTCTCTTTTCTAACTCTTGATTCTCTAACAGATGTTTTCCTTTTCCTTCTTATTGTTCTGTCTGTCCTCTCAGCAGAGCCGATCCTAAATAATTTGGTGACCTAGTCAAGAATTTGTCCGTTAATCTCACCACCAGCATTCTCCCCTCACAGCATCCTGCAGTAACTAAAGAAAAAGGGTTGGGTGTTAAGGCAAAGTACCCCCCTCAGGAGGCATTCTATAGGGCACATTCTTATTTTCCCACCACAGCACAGCACCCCAGGCTCATACCTCACAGTACCCCTTTCCCTGCACAGCACAGTCAGCACAGTCACCACATCTCATCCATCAATCACAGTACAAGCTGACTTTCTAAAAAGGTAGAGGCAGCTACGGCTGCCGCTGCTTTTACCATCTCCTTATTGAGAGTAGCTGGCTGAAGCTCAGCCTTCTAGAGGTAGAGCAGTGAGGTGTGACTCAGGAGTTCTGCAAAGATCCATGGGAGGAACTGCTGTGGCTGGGCATGTGCAGCAGCCTTCCCACAGCCATTTTGCTTGTTGTACAGAAATAGCTTCTGTGCATGCGCATAAGCTAATTCTGACCACTGCCTGAACAGAGCTGAGCTCCAAAATGCAGTGGCTGGTGCCCCAATCCTAGGCTTTGGATGCTCGTGGGCAGGGCCGGACTGTGACTAAATATAGGCCCTGGCAGTTAAAAAAACACAGGCCCACCTTGGCATCAGCATCTGGCTCCTGGCATTGACTCCTCCCCTTATCACCACCAACATTTCATACCCATCCACAGGTGGCAGCTTGGGCAGTGCTATGGGGCAGTTAGCAGTTGGAAGAGAGGGGTTTAAGGGCAGGTAGCAGTTGGTTTAAAAATGAGGGTTGAGGCAGTGACCAGTTGGGGTAGGATACAAGGAATAAGGGCATGCGATAGGTGGGATTAAGGCAGGGAGAATAAGGGTAGATAGCAGTTGGGAGACTACTATGGGGCAAGGAGGTGATAAAGGTAGATAGCAGCTGGAAGAGGGGCAATGAGGGGATCAGCATAGAGAGCAGCTGGGGCAAGGATGTGGTTATGGCCAGAACGTGATGGTGGTACAGAGAGGGTAAGGGTAGATAGCCAGTGGCACAGTACTGGGGCATGAAGGGGGTTAGCGGCCATCAGTACTGGGGACAGTGTGGTGGCTAGAGAAGATGTAAGGGGGCAGTGCCCACTCTGCACTGCCCCCTAGTACATGGCTCTAAATGAGCTCCCTCCTTGCTGCATCCCCCGGGGTCAGTGGTACAGCAAGGGGGTGGTCTCATTTACAGTGGGTGATCTCATCAGAATTTTGCACCTCCAGTAAACTCGGACTGCATTACATCCCGCACATCATAGGTTAACTGCGGCTGCTATGATTGGCTCATACTGCTGCATGTGGTTCCTACGTCACCCTATATGTGTGTTTGGCTCCAATGAGTCCCAGATGCTCTGTATAGCCGACAATTAAGTTGCCCACTGCCAAAAATAAATATACAGTACAGTATATACATTTTTGGGCCAGAATAAAATTGTAAAATTGCATAAAATGGATTAGGCAGCCCTGTGTGAATTTATTTATGTATTTTTCTGTGTGAATGTTTAATAGATTTAACAGAATTGAGGATCTATTATGTGTAAACAGTTCATTTAAAAAAATTGTTTTTTATGATACAAGGGATGTAAATTAGGCAGTAAATTATAATAAAGGCCAAGGACAACATGGCTCTGATTCAGAGATGGACACAAATGCATTTGCAGCTGTGATTCAGTATGTAGCAGCTGTGAGAATATATGCTTCTGAGTAACCCTATTGTTGCACATCATGGCCACAGGAAATAAGGTGTGACTGCCACTGCAAGAGAACCTTGCCTCATGCGCAGTGTGACTTACAGGTGGAGCCACGCTAACTATGGCTCCGTCTGTGATTAGGGGCCTCATTCAGACCTGTTTGCACGCTGCAGTTTCTTGCAGCCGTGCGAACGGGTCTGAACTGCTCATGCGTGCGACCCGTAATGCACGGGCACATAGCTGCCCGTCGACGGCGTCAATGATGAAAGTGATCGCTGGGGCGATTGCAAGAAGTTTGACAGGCAGGAGGCATTCCTGGATGGCAACTCACCGTTTTCTGGGAGTGTCATGAAAAACGTAGGCATGCCCAGCCGTTGCAGAGGAGGTATCCTGATGTCACCGCTGGCCCGATCATTGCTTCATCTGAGTAAGTCCTGGGCGGTGCAGAAACTGCATAAACTTTTGTTTGTGCAGCTCACTGCACAGCCCATTGCACCCATGCAAAGCCCTTACCCCCTCCCCCTGTAGGCGGCATTTACCTGGTAGCAGCAGTGCAAAAAATAGCCTGTGACCAGGTCTAAATTAGGCCCTAGGTGCGCCCGGCGAGGCGCACTGCCGGGAACGAATGAGATATGCGTGCGTCATAGACACATCCCAATCAAAGTGAATGGGAGCGACTCTGTACACTCTTGCTGGAGTGCCGAGGCGTGGACGTGCCTGGGCGTGCCCAGGCATGCCGCGCACCCCCACCTGTGATGCAGCCATGCTCAATGAGTGTGGCTACATCTGTATACACAGTGGCACAAAATTGCTCCATTGGCATTGCATCCATCTATGACTCAAGACCCCAATTGACGATTTGGGTCAGGTCCCCTTGGTTTAGCTATAACAACTGGGATCCTGGGGAAACTGGATTGCCGAATCATGCCATTCATTCAGAACAATAATAGAAAGGATATTTTTGGCTGCCCGGAGATGGAGTAGCAGTGTATAGCTGCAAACGTATTGATAGCTGAGAGTTTGCAGAAAAGGATCAGCACTGGAATTATAGTAGTAATGCTGATTTGCAGATATTGTATGCAAGATGCAAGAGTGCAGGATTGCAGGATTGTGCTATATAGGATTGTGGGTTTGCACTATGCAGTATACCAGGATTGCACAATGCAGCAGAAATGAATAGCAGGGTTAGGTTAGCATTATAGATTTTAGGATTTCAAAGGGCAGCATGCCGGAACCTGGAGACAAAAGTACTCAGGACTCTGAGGAGAGAAGCTGTACTTGAAATCTTTTGCCGGCACCTGCAAGTTTAAATAGGAGCCTATGCCGATAATTGGACACACTCATGTGACAGGGACCTGTCCTGTTTGTATTGGCAGGACGTAAGAGTGATATCTTTCCAAGATGGTGGAACTCATGGACTGGACCACAGGAACAGCTGAGGAGGATGCCAGCCCTGTAGCAGCCACAGGATGTCTTAACAGGTAAGTTGAAGGGGACTCTGAGTGAAGTAATAGACACTGTCCACACCCAGCATGTAACAGTACTCTTTCTTCTAGGAGTGGCCACTAGACACTTGCCTTAAGGCTTAATAGGATTCTTGAACTGGAAAGTCTTCACCAAATCAGGAGCAAACACATTGTATGCATTGAACCAAGCCCACTCCTTAGGGCCATATCCCTTCAAGTCAATGAGATAGTGGAGTGACCACAAAGATACCAGGAATCAAGGGCATAGCTACCATAGGTGCAGGCAGTGCAGCTGCTATGTGGCCCGGAGCAGAGAGGGGCCCACCTTCCCTGTCAAAGTTACATGTGTTGTATAGATTTTTCACCATTGGGTGGTACGTAGTGGTCCTTTCAAACTTTTCCCTTGGGGTCTGCAATATATCTAGGTATGCAACTGGACCTGATTATTGTAGTGTGGTATAAAATGAACTGGAGTGCATTTTAATGTTATATAATATGAACCGGGGCACTGTAATGAGGCATAATATGAACAGGGAGCACTATATATCATAATGTGAATTGGGGGTACTGTGCGGCAGAATGTGTACTGGCAGCTCTGAAATGTTACATAGGGTGAACTTAATCACTACTGCGATTCATAAAAGAAACTAGGGCACTACTATGGGGCATAACATTAAATAAGACTCTACTATGGTTCAGAAAATGAACTAGGGCACTATTATAGGGCATAAAATTAACAACTGCTGCAGAGAAGTGTCTCTAGAAGCATTGAGACGGGGGCCCATTCAAAATGTTGCTATGGTGCCCACAAAGTTCTGGCTATGCCCCTGCCAGGAATCAAGCATTCTTTTAACTACATTTTGTTCTCAATATTGGGCCTATATTTTGGGAGAACCTTGGCATGGTGAGTAGAACCAGTTAATAATGAGTTGTTTCAGAAGCTAAGATACACTCCCAGAGGGTGGCGGCTTAGCGTGTGCAATGCTGCTAAAAGCAGCTAGCGAGCACTTCCGGTTCCGGCATGGCGGAGTAAGCAGCAACTCCTGTGTGCTCCTCCGCTGCCATCAACCCTCACCGCTCACAAACGGGTCATTCGGACTCTCAGCTCCGGTCCTCGGTGCCAGTCATCTCCCGCTGCATCCTCTCCCCCCGCCTGGCACGATACCCGCTCACGCTGTGTGCGCTCGCACGGCGTGCTGAGGGTCGGGCCTGTACGGCGGCTGGCAGCGGTGCTCTGAAGCCCCGGAGGCTGTGCTTACTACAAAGAGTGCACGTTTACATGTTCGCTACATGGTGCCCGTGCATCTAAATATCTTAAAGGACATACCTATTCCAGGGCTCCCTCATCTCCCGTCACACAGACGTTAACGACGGAGACGACTGGAAGGGTCCATTTCTGTGCCTGAAAGTGATCCTATGCTACAGGATTAGCTACCCTCGGCCAACTTATTATTTCCTGCGACACCTGCGCACCATGGAGAAGTTCCTGGGCCCACCAACTACTCCCAAGATTCCTCCTCCGGCACTACCTCCTAGGCAGGATAAACGGAGGGCAGACCAGACTCCCCCGTCCAGCTCGGACTCTAGTCCGGTGAAACCTGCAGCGAAGAAAGCGATCAAAGACACCTCTGGCGCCTCCCAAAAACAGGTACATGATAATGTTTCCTCTCCAGGTACCCCCTTAACTTATAAGGACATGGTAACTGCTATCCAGGATACGATGGCCCCTCTGCTGCAGAAAGCGGTTGGGGATATTACTTTACAATTGCAGCAACTCTCAAGCAGAGTTTCTAACACGGAGATTAACTTAGGGGTCACCATGGATGAGGTTGAAAACCTAAAATCCACTGTGGGGCGTCTGGAAAAGGACAATGAACATCTCCTTGACAAGATGGACAATATTGAAAACCGCACGCGCAGGTGTAATCTACGAGTAATTGGTCTGCCCGAATCTTTTAAAGGTCCAGGTCTGGAGCAATTTATTAGGAATACCTTACCAAAAATGCTTAACGTTGAAGACGAGTGCGCTGACATGGTGATTGAACGTGTGCATAGAATGGGAGACCAGTCACGTACAGGCGCCAATAGACCACGTGTGGTCATTTTTAAAACCTTGAACTTTCTTCATAAAGACGCTATATGGAAGGCCTCTCGTAAAGTAGATCTCCGATGGGAGGGCGTCCCTTTACGGATTTTTCAAGATTACTCTGCTGAACTTTCTCGCCTTCGCAAAGCTTTCAATCCTGTTTGTGCCTTTCTGGTCAAAAATAAACGAAAATTCGCTATGCTATACCCAGCTCGACTCAGAATTTTTCAGGGATCCTCCTTCACTGACTTTACTAATCCCGGTGATGCTGAAGCATATCTTAAAGAAGAAGCTGATTCGCTGGCGCAAGATATTACAGATGATCCACCTGGGTGACTCTTTCTTAGTTTCTTAGTATCTCATTTCAGGTTTCAGGCATACTAACTAAAATGATGATTATAACGCTGGTGCGCAATTTAGGCGATACACGCAGCTGTGCCGTAATTTATATGGTTTGGTGATCTTTTGGTGAGCTTGACAAAATATTGTATTAATGTTATTGTATTCTATAGTTGCTGGTGGCAGCGGAGAAGCCCCCGCCTCCCTTTTGATTCTCTGTGGTTGTAACCGTCTTCTGTTACAGTTTCACCCGAAGTCGGTTTATTACCAGTTCTAATACTTTTGTAATGTATACTTCATTACTTGTGTTTTTGCTGTCCAACTTTCTTTTTTCCATAATCTTTAAGTTTGTCGCCCCTGTCAATGTCTTCTTTCCTCATGTGTTTCCCCCTCCCACCCAACTCCCTCCAACTCCTATAGAGATGAGATATGATGTCATAATTTATATTTGCCAGACGTTATATTTTACTTTTTTTGAGGTATGGCTACGATTAAGATATGTACACTTAATGTAGGAGGCATAAATACACCTGCTAAAAGACGAAAGATTTTATCTTATCTGAATAAAAAACATATTGACATTGCATGTTTACAGGAGACGCACCTGGTTCTAAAGGATACAAAAAAATTACAGATGTTGAATTGGTCCTTACTAGGCGCAGCATCCCTTAACTCAAAATCTTGTGGCGTAGCAATTTTAGCGAGACGCTCTCTCCCAATCGAAGTACTGTCGATGGAGGCTGATCCAGAGGGTAGATACGTGCTTGTGCAATGTAAATTGGGCAATACAAGTTATCACATATGTTCCGTTTATGCACCTAATATCTATAAAAAAAATTTTTTTACAACACTCATGGCCAAACTTCACTCCTGTGACCTCTCCTCCCTGGTACTATGTGGTGATTTAAATTTAGTCTCCTCCCTGTATCTGGATAAATCTCATTCTACAAGTCGATCCCGACCTCTTCCCAAATTAGGTTTGCCGTGGCTAGCCAAGAGACTAAATCTGGTAGATGCCTGGCAAGCTTTAAACCCCACAGAAAAAGAGTTTACATGCCTTTCAATGGTGCATAATTCTTGGTCACGTATAGATTATGTTTTGGTTGCTTCTCTACTATTCCCCAACATTCGCCAAGCCACCATCGAGACGATTTCTATCTCGGATCATGGATTGGTCTGGGTTGAACTGGCTTATTCAGTGGAAAAATCTTCTCCTCCTTTATGGAAATTCCCTTCGCATTTAGCGAAATCTGACAAATTTAAAAGTAAATGCGAGGACATCTGGGAGAATTTTCGACTGGATAACTCAATACATGACATAGAGAATCCTTCTCTTTTCTGGCAGACAGCCAAAACAGTTCTAAGAGGAGAAGTGATCTCCTATTACTCACATCTTAAGAGATCGCTTAACCAAACGTACCTGTAGGCCCAAGGCAATCTATCATCGGCATATCAGTCTTTCAAAATAAAACCCTCGCTGGAAACCAGAACAGCTTATATTTTGCCTAAAACTACCTTTAATGATATCTTACATCTAGCGGGGGAAAAGTATCAGTTTAATGTTAGTTACAAATTTTACCGCTTTGGAAACAAAGCAGGTAAACTCCTCACCTCACTATTGCTGGGATCCAGGAAGCCAATGATGGTCCATCCCTTACAAAATCCGGATAGCTCCCGTACCTCCTCTAATGCCCAGATTGCGGCCATTACGTACGTATCCTTATACTCCTCTCCTGACCAGGGAGATTCACCTACCTCACATGATATATACCCCCCCCCCCCATTTCTGGGACAACCTCCCATTACCCCAAGTACCAGAGACAATGATTTCCTCCTTAACTTCTCCCATTACTCTTTCTGAAATCCTAACAACTATAAAAAGGCTTAAACCTTGCAAAGCCCCAGGCCCAGATGGCTACACAAACGAATTTTATAAATTTATGTCCCACAAGATTGGTCCGATCTTGCAGGCGGTTTTTAACAAAATCATGACTGAGGGGATTCTCCCTGATAGGTTCACTGACGCAGTGATCAAAGTGTTACCCAAAGCTTGCAGAGACCTATCTTTACCGGGCTCCTATAGGCCAATTTCATTATTAAATGTGGATTTTAAAATTTTTACATCTATCCTCACGCATAGACTAAAACCAGTCCTGCCTATACTTATCCACAAAGACCAAACAGGTTTTATAACTGGTCGACATTCGGTAGTGAATCTTAGGAGGGTCCTCTCGGCCATCCAACATGCCAATTCTTCTACTACCTCCCCCCCCCGGCACTTATCTTATCGATAGACGCAGAAAAGGCCTTCGACCTTTTATTATGGCCCTACCTCTTCAAAATATTACACAGATTTGGCTTCCCTGATTCCTTCATTTCTGTTATCCGTACATTATATTCTGCACCATCTTCCTCCATTTCTTGCAACGGTCTTCTTTCAGCTGCCTTTGTTTTACAGAGGGGGACGAGACAAGGCTGCCCACTTTCCCCACTCCTTTTTGATCTATCAATTGAGCCTCTTGCTATAGCTGTTCGTAATTCTCCACATATACATGGTATCACCATTGGATCGCAAGTTTTGAAAATAGCACTATTTGCGGATGACACACTTTTGTTTTTATCAAATCCAGAACAATCACTACCGTCCCTATTACAATTGATTCACTCCTTTGGAAAATTAGCAGGTTATAGAATTAACATTAATAAATCGGAACTTCTGCTCCTGGGCAATTTATCACCTTCTATATTGTCCCATCCTGACATCCCATCCTTTAAAGTAACCCTTTCCCATTTCAAATATTTAGGTATTAATATTTGCTCTGATCTCCTTAAACTTTACAAAATTAACTACTCTCCTCTTATAGAGAACCTGGCCCTCAAGATGGATTCCTGGATGGATCTACCACTATCTCTCCTGGGGAGATTGGAAGTGATAAAATGTATTATTTTCCCCAAGGTATTTTATTTAATGCAAATGCTTCCTATTTCATTGACACGTAAAGATATTCTCAGACTTGAAGCACTTTTTTCTAAGTTTCTTTGGCGAGGCAAAAGACCGCGTATAGCCAGACAGAAACTAAAATCCCCTAAAGCAAATGGCGGCTTTGCTGCTCCTGATATTCAGGCATATTCCTTAGCTGTCCAGTTCCGCTATATTATTGACTGGCTCCATGCAACATCCCACTATGTTGATTACGACCTTGACTTAGCAATATTCTCTCCATACGCCCCTAGTGCACTAATACTTTCACATCACGCCCAGATACCTCCCCAATTAAAGAACCATATACTATTTAAAGACACCTCCCATGCTTGGTTAACCATCAACAAAAAATTAGAGATGTGCACTTGAAATTTTTCGGGTTTTGTGTTTTGGTTTTGGGTTCGGTTCCGCGGCCGTGTTTTGGGTTCGACCGCGTTTTGGCAAAACTTCACCGAATTTTTTTTGTCGGATTCGGGTGTGTTTTGGATTCGGGTGTTTTTTTCAAAAAACACTAAAAAACAGCTTAAATCATAGAATTTGGGGGTCATTTTGATCCCAAAGTATTATTAACCTCAAAAACCATAATTTCCACTCATTTTCAGTCTATTCTGAACACCTCACACCTCACAATATTATTTTTAGTCCTAAAATTTGCACCGAGGTCGCTGGATGACTAAGCTAAGCGACCCTAGTGGCCGACACAAACACCTGGCCCATCCAGGAGTGGCACTGCAGTGTCACGCAGGATGGCCCTTCCAAAAAACACTCCCCAAACAGCACATGACGCAAAGAAGAAAAAAAGAGGCGCAATGAGGTAGCTGTGTGAGTAAGCTAAGCGACCCTAGTGGCCGACACAAACACCTGGCCCATCTAGGAGTGGCACTGCAGTGTCACGCAGGATGGCCCTTCCAAAAAACACTCCCCAAACAGCACATGATGCAAAGAAGAAAAAAAGAGGCGCAATGAGGTAGCTGTGTGAGTAAGCTAAGCGACCCTAGTGGCCGACACAAACACCTGGCCCATCTAGGAGTGGCACTGCAGTGTCACGCAGGATGGCCCTTCCAAAAAACACTCCCCAAACAGCACATGACGCAAAGAAGAAAAAAAGAGGCGCAATGAGGTAGCTGTGTGAGTAAGATAAGCGACCCTAGTGGCCGACACAAACACCTGGCCCATCTAGGAGTGGCACTGCAGTGTCACGCAAGATGGCCCTTCCAAAAAACACTCCCCAAACAGCACATGACGCAAAGAAGAAAAAAAGAGGCGCAATGAGGTAGCTGTGTGAGTAAGCTAAGCGACCCTAGTGGCCGACACAAACACCTGGCCCATCTAGGAGTGTCACTGCAGTGTCACGCAGGATGGCCCTTCCAAAAAACACTCCCCAAACAGCACATGACGCAAAGAAGAAAAAAAGAGGCGCAATGAGGTAGCTGTGTGAGTAAGCTAAGCGACCCTAGTGGCCGACACAAACACCTGGCCCATCTAGGAGTGGCACTGCAGTGTCACGCAGGATGGCCCTTCCAAAAAACACTCCCCAAACAGCACATGACGCAAAGAAGAAAAAAAGAGGCGCAATGAGGTAGCTGTGTGAGTAAGATAAGCGACCCTAGTGGCCGACACAAACACCTGGCCCATCTAGGAGTGTCACTGAAGTGTCACGCAGGATGGCCCTTCCATAAAACACTCCCCAAACAGCACATGACGCAAAGAAGAAAAAAAGAGGCGCAATGAGGTAGCTGTGTGAGTAAGCTAAGCGACCCTAGTGGCCGACACAAACACCTGGCCCATCTAGGAGTGGCACTGCAGTGTCACGCAGGATGGCCCTTCCAAAAAACACTCCGCAAACAGCACATGACGCAAAGAAGAAAAAAAGAGGCGCAATGAGGTAGCTGTGTGAGTAAGCTAAGCGACCCTAGTGGCCGACACAAACACCTGGCCCATCTAGGAGTGGCACTGCAGTGTCACGCAGGATGGCCCTTCCAAAAAACACTCCCCAAACAGCACATGACGCAAAGAAGAAAAAAAGAGGCGCAATGAGGTAGCTGTGTGAGTAAGATAAGCGACCCTAGTGGCCGACACAAACACCTGGCCCATCTAGGAGTGGCACTGCAGTGTCACGCAGGATGGCCCTTCCAAAAAACACTCCCCAAACAGCACATGACGCAAAGAAGAAAAAAAGAGGCGCAATGAGGTAGCTGTGTGAGTAAGATAAGCGACCCTAGTGGCCGACACAAACACCTGGCCCATCTAGGAGTGGCACTGCAGTGTCACGCAGGATGGCCCTTCCAAAAAACACTCCCCAAACAGCACATGACGCAAAGAAGAAAAAAAGAGGCGCAATGAGGTAGCTGTGTGAGTAAGATAAGCGACCCTAGTGGCCGACACAAACACCTGGCCCATCTAGGAGTGGCACTGCAGTGTCACGCAGGATGGCCCTTCCAAAAAACACTCCCCAAACAGCACATGACGCAAAGAAGAAAAAAAGAGGCGCAATGAGGTAGCTGTGTGAGTAAGCTAAGCGACCCTAGTGGCCGACACAAACACCTGGCCCATCTAGGAGTGGCACTGCAGTGTCACGCAGGATGGCCCTTCCAAAAAACACTCCCCAAACAGCACATGACGCAAAGAAGAAAAAAAGAGGCGCAATGAGGTAGCTGTGTGAGTAAGATAAGCGACCCTAGTGGCCGACACAAACACCTGGCCCATCTAGGAGTGGCACTGCAGTGTCACGCAGGATGGCCCTTCCAAAAAACACTCCCCAAACAGCACATGACGCAAAGAAGAAAAAAAGAGGCGCAATGAGGTAGCTGTGTGAGTAAGCTAAGCGACCCTAGTGGCCGACACAAACACCTGGCCCATCTAGGACTGGCACTGCAGTGTCACGCAGGATGGCCCTTCCAAAAAACACTCCCCAAACAGCACATGACGCAAATAAAAATGAAAGAAAAAAGAGGTGCAAGATGGAATTGTCCTTGGGCCCTCCCACCCACCCTTATGTTGTATAAACAGGACATGCACACTTTAACCAACCCATCATTTCAGTGACAGGGTCTGCCACACGACTGTGACTGAAATGACGGGTTGGTTTGGACCCCCACCGAAAAAGATGCAATTAATCTCTCCTTGCACAAACTGGCTCTACAGAGGCAAGATGTCCACCTCATCATCATCCTCCGATATATCACCGTGTACATCCCGCTCCTCACAGATTATCAATTCGTCCCCACTGGAATCCACCATCTCAGCTCCCTGTGTACTTTGTGGAGGCAATTGCTGCTGGTCAATGTCTCCACGGAGGAATTGATTATAATTCATTTTAATGAACATCATCTTCTCCACATTTTCTGTAAATTAACCTCGTACGCCGATTGCTGACAAGGTGAGCGGCGGCACTAAACACTCTTTCGGAGTACACACTTGTGGGAGGGCAACTTAGGTAGAATAAAGCCAGTTTGTGCAAGGGCCTCCAAATTGCCTCTTTTTCCTGCCAGTATAAGTACGGACTGTCTGACGTGCCTACTTGGATGCGGTCACTCATATAATCGTCCACCATTCTTTCAATGGTGAGAGAATCATATGCAGTGACAGTAGACGACATGTCCGTAATCGTTGTCAGGTCCTTCAGTCCGGACCAGATGTCAGCATCAGCAGTCGCTCCAGACTGCCCTGCATCACCGCCAGCGGGTGGGCTCGGAATTCTGAGCCTTTTCCTCGCACCCCCAGTTGCGGGAGAATGTGAAGGAGGAGATGTTGACAGGTCGCGTTCCGCTTGACTTGACAATTTTGTCACCAGCAGGTCTTTGAACCCCAGCAGACTTGTGTCTGCCGGAAAGAGAGATCCAAGGTAGGTTTTAAATCTAGGATCGAGCACGGTGGCCAAAATGTAGTGCTCTGATTTCAACAGATTGACCACCCGTGAATCCTTGTTAAGCGAATTAAGGGCTCCATCCACAAGTCCCACATGCCTAGCGGAATCGCTCCCTTTTAGCTCTTCCTTCAATGCCTCCAGCTTCTTCTGCAAAAGCCTGATGAGGGGAATGACCTGACTCAGGCTGGCAGTGTCTGAACTGACTTCACGTGTGGCAAGTTCAAAAGGTTGCAGAACCTTGCACAACGTTGAAATCATTCTCCACTGCGCTTGAGACAGGTACATTCCACCTCCTATATCGTGCTCAATTGTATAGGCTTGAATGGCCTTTTGCTGCTCCTCCAACCTCTGAAGCATATAGAGGGTTGAATTCCACCTCGTTACCACTTCTTGCTTCAGATGATGGCAGGGCAGGTTCAGGCGTTTTTGGTGGTGCTCCAGTCTTCTGTACGTGGTGCCTGTACGCCGAAAGTGTCCCGCAATTCTTCTGGCCACCGACAGCATCTCTTGCACGCCCCTGTCGTTTTTTAAAAAATTCTGCACCACCAAATTCAAGGTATGTGCAAAACATGGGACGTGCTGGAATTTGCCCATATTTAATGCACACACAATATTGCTGGCGTTGTCCGATGCCACAAATCCACAGGAGAGTCAAATTGGGGTAAGCCATTCCGCGATGATCTTCCTCAGTTGCCGTAAGAGGTTTTCAGCTGTGTGCGTATTCTGGAAACCGGTGATACAAAGCGTAGCCTGCCTAGGAAAGAGTTGGCGTTTGCGAGATGCTGCTACTGGTGCCGCCGCTGCTGTTCTTGCGGCGGGAGTCCATACATCTACCCAGTGGGCTGTCACAGTCATATAGTCCTGACCCTGCCCTGCTCCACTTGTCCACATGTCCGTGGTTAAGTGGACATTGGGTACAACTGCATTTTTTAGGACACTGGTGAGTCTTTTTCTGACGTCCGTGTACATTCTCGGTATCGCCTGCCTAGAGAAGTGGAACCTAGATGGTATTTGGTAACGGGGGCACACTACCTCAAGAAATTGTCTAGTTCCCTGTGAACTAACGGCGGATACCGGACGCACGTCTAACACCAACATAGTTGTCAAGGCCTCAGTTATCCGCTTTGCAACAGGATGACTGCTGTGATATTTCATCTTCCTCGCAAAGGACTGTTGGACAGTCAATTGCTTGGTGGAAGTAGTAAAAGTGGGCTTACGACTTCCCCTCTGGGATGACCATCGACTCCCAGCGGCAACAACAGCAGCGCCAGCAGCAGTAGGCGTTACACGCAAGGATGCATCGGAGGAATCCCAGGCAGGAGAGGACTCGTCAGAATTGCCAGTGACATGGCCTGCAGGACTATTGGCATTCCTGGGGAAGGAGGAAATTGACACTGAGGGAGTTGGTGGGGTGGTTTGCGTGAGCTTGGTTACAAGAGGAAGGGATTTACTGGTCAGTGGACTGCTTCCGCTGTCGCCCAAAGTTTTTGAACTTGTCACTGACTTATTATGAATGCGCTGCAGGTGACGTATAAGGGAGGATGTTCCGAGGTGGTTAACGTCCTTACCCCTACTTATTACAGCTTGACAAAGGCAACACATGGCTTGACAAATGTTGTCCGCATTTCTGTTGAAATACTTCCACACCAAAGGGCTGATTTTTTTGGTATTTTCCCCAGGCATGTCAACGGCCCTATTCCTCCCACGGACAACAGGTGTCTCCCCGGGTGCCTGACTTAAACAAACCACCTCACCATCAGAATCCTCCTTGTCAATTTCCTCCCCAGCGCCAGCAACACCCATATCCTCCTCATCCTGGTGTACTTCAACACTGACATCTTCAATCTGACTATCAGGAACTGGACTGCGGGTGACCCTTCCAGCACTTGCAGGGAGCGTGCAAATGGTGGAAGGCGCATGCTCTTCACGTCCAGAGTTGGGAAGGTCAGGCATCGCAACCGACACAATTGGACTCTCCTTGTGGATTTGGGATTTCGAAGAACGCACAGTTCTTTGCGGTGCTTTTGCCAGCTTGAGTCTTTTCATTTTTCTAGCGAGAGGCTGAGTGCTTCCATCCTCATGTGAAGCTGAACCACTAGCCATGAACATAGGCCAGGGCCTCAGCCGTTCCTTGCCACTCCGTGTGGTAAATGGCATATTGGCAAGTTTACGCTTCTCCTCCGACAATTTTATTTTAGATTTTGGAGTCCTTTTTTTACTGATATTTGGTGTTTTGGATTTTACATGCTCTGTACTATGACATTGGGCATCGGCCTTGGCAGACGACGTTGCTGGCATTTCATCGTCTCGGCCATGACTAGTGGCAGCAGCTTCAGCACGAGGTGGAAGTGGATCTTGATCTTTCCCTAATTTTGGAACCTCAACATTTTTGTTCTCCATATTTTAATAGGCACAACTAAAAGGCACCTCAGGTAAACAATGGAGATAGATGGATACTAGTATACTTATGGATGGACGAGCGACTGCCGACACAGAGGTAGCTACAGCCGTGGACTACCGTACTGTGTCTGCTGCTAATATAGACTGGATGATAATGAGATGAAATTAATATATATATATATATATATATAATATCACTAGTACTGCAGCCGGACAGGTATATATATTTATTATGTAATGACTGATGACGGACCTGCTGGACACTGTCAGCTCAGCAGCACCGCAGACTGCTACAGTAAGCTACTATAGTAGTATGTATCAAGAAGAAAGAGAAAAAAAAAAACCACGGGTAGGTGGTATACAATTATGGATGGACCAGCGACTGCCGACACAGAGGTAGCTACAGCCGTGGACTACCGTACTGTGTCTGCTGCTAATATAGACTGGATGATAATGAGATGAAATTAATATATATATATATATATATATATATAATATCACTAGTACTGCAGCCGGACAGGTATATATATTTATTATGTAATGACTGATGACGGACCTGCTGGACACTGTCAGCTCAGCAGCACCGCAGACTGCTACAGTAAGCTACTATAGTAGTATGTATCAAGAAGAAAGAGAAAAAAAAAAACACGGGTAGGTGGTATACAATTATGGATGGACCAGCGACTGCCGACACAGAGGTAGCTACAGCCGTGGACTACCATACTGTGTCTGCTGCTAATATAGACTGGATGATAATGAGATGAAATTAATATATATATATATATATATATAATATCACTAGTACTGCAGCCGGACAGGTATTTATATTTATTATGTAATGACTGATGACGGACCTGCTGGACACTGTCAGCTCAGCAGCACCGCAGACTGCTACAGTAAGCTACTATAGTAGTATGTATCAAGAAGTAAGAGAAAAAAAAAAACCACGGGTAGGTGGTATACAATTATGGATGGACCAGCGACTGCCGACACAGAGGTAGCTACAGCCGTGGACTACCGTACTGTGTCTGCTGCTAATATAGACTGGATGATAATGAGATGAAATAAATATATATATATATATATATATATATAATATCACTAGTACTGCAGCCGGACAGGTATATATATTTATTATGTAATGACTGATGACGGACCTGCTGGACACTGTCAGCTCAGCAGCACCGCAGACTGCTACAGTAAGCTACTATAGTAGTATGTATCAAGAAGAAAGAAAAAAAAACCACGGGTAGGTGGTATACAATTATGGATGGACCAGCGACTGCCGACACAGAGGTAGCTACAGCCGTGGACTACCGTACTGTGTCTGCTGCTAATAAAGACTGGATGATAATGAGATGAAATTAATATATATATATATATATATATATATAATATCACTAGTACTGCAGCCGGACAGGTATATATATTTATTATGTAATGACTGATGACGGACCTGCTGGACACTGTCAGCTCAGCAGCACCGCAGACTGCTACAGTAAGCTACTATAGTAGTATGTATCAAGAAGAAAGAGAAAAAAAAAACCACGGGTAGGTGGTATACAATTATGGATGGACCAGCGACTGCCGACACAGAGGTAGCTGCAGCCGTGGACTACCGTACTGTGTCTGCTGCTAATATAGACTGGATGATAATGAGATGAAATTAATATATATATATATATATATATATATATAATATCACTAGTACTGCAGCCGGACAGGTATATATATTTATTATGTAATGACTGATGACGGACCTGCTGGACACTGTCAGCTCAGCAGCACCGCAGACTGCTACAGTAAGCTACTATAGTAGTATGTATCAAGAAGAAAGAGAAAAAAAAAACCACGGGTAGGTGGTATACAATTATGGATGGACCAGCGACTGCCGACACAGAGGTAGCTACAGCCGTGGACTACCGTACTGTGTCTGCTGCTAATATAGACTGGATGATAATGAGATGAAATTAATATATATATATATAATATCACTAGTACTGCAGCCGGACAGGTATATATATTTATTATGTAATGACTGATGACGGACCTGCTGGACACTGTCAGCTCAGCAGCACCGCAGACTGCTACAGTAAGCTACTATAGTAGTATGTATCAAGAAGAAAGAAAAAAAAAACACGGGTAGGTGGTATACAATTATATATATATTATATACAATTATATATATATATATATATATTAAACTGGTGGTGATTAATTAAACTGGTGGTCAGGTCACTGGTCACACTATCAGCAACTTGCAAGTAGTACTCCTAAGCAGACAATCACAATATATACTGGTGGTCAGTGTGGTCACAATGGCAGTGTGGCACTCTGGCAGCAGAGTGCCAGCAAAAGTGTGCACTGTACGTTAAAATATGTACTCCTGCTCTCAGACTCTAACTGCTCCCCACTGTCTCCCCCACAAGTCAGATATACAGTCACACTATCACTTCAGCAAGTAGTAGTACTCCTCCTAATGCTCCCCAAAATTACTAAAGTAAATAATACTGTGTCTCTCTCTACTCTAGTCTCACTCTCTATAAATGGAGAGGACGCCAGCCACGTCCTCTCCCTATCAATCTCAATGCACGTGTGAAAATGGCGGCGACGCGCGGCACCTTATATAGAATCCGAGTCTCGCGATAGAATCCGAGCCTCGCGAGAATCCGACAGCGGGATGATGACGTTCGGGCGCGCTCGGGTTAACCGAGCAAGGCGGGAAGATCCGAGTCGCTCGGACCCGTGTAAAAAAACCTGAAGTTCGGGCGGGTTCGGTTTCCGAGGAACCGAACCCGCTCATCTCTACAAAAAATGTCAGCGAGATCCTTATTTCTCTAAATTTATCCCGTTGTGGGGTAACCCAG
Source organism: Pseudophryne corroboree (assembly GCF_028390025.1). Classification (NCBI taxonomy): domain Eukaryota; kingdom Metazoa; phylum Chordata; class Amphibia; order Anura; family Myobatrachidae; genus Pseudophryne; species Pseudophryne corroboree. Next base: position 392,235,730 of record NC_086444.1, on the reverse strand, counting down.
CTTTTCCGCCCTCGCTACACAATGCTACGTACTCCCTCTGGAAGGAAAAAGGTCTTGATTCCTTCCACAAGGTGTTTGACCCAGGAGGAGTCCTGTACTCCTTCTCTGCACTTTGCCAGAAATGTAATTTGTCTCCTCGCCACTTGTATATGTATTTCCAGGTGCTTCACTTTGTACTCTCTTATGATGCCTTGACTCATGCAAAAACTTCCTCTAAGGAAAACCCTGCTTCTCAAGATATTGATGCTCTCCTGCATTCTTCCCAGATACGACCATTTAAGATAAAATATCTCTATTCCATTTTGATATCTTGCCTACCCACTGCGCAATGGGATAATTTATTACTAAAATGGAAAGACGACATCCCTGCTCTAGTCAACATTTCTGATATCACACAACCCTGTGAAAGATCACTGAAATTTTTGTCATCAGCTTACTTCCAAGAAGTTCACCTGCGATTTTTGCACAGAGCATACATTTCAGCCGCACAACGATCTCATATGTTAACCGCCGAATCCGGTGAATGCCTTAAATGTGGGAAAGCCTCTGCTTCTTTTATACATTGCGTGTGGGAATGCAGAAAAATCAGAAAATTCTGGTGTAAACTTTTTATCTATATTAACAGTCTATTCTTCTTAAACATTGCATCAGATCAGTTTGCCTGCCTTACATTAAACTTTACAAACTGGCAGATCACTGCTGGACATATCCCTCTTCTCAGCGTGATCCTTACACTTGGAAAAAAATGTATATTGATTAGATGGGTTAAACGTTCCGCTCCTTCCCTTGCGGAAGTCAAGCAAAAACTTTTGCAATTATTGTATTATGATAGAAAAACGGTTTTAACTTCTCCATTCTTTACTACGCAAAAGTTTTGTCGCAAGTGGAGCCCATTTATAGACACGCTGCCCACACTTACCAAACAACATATCTTGAAAACATTGGATTGCTCTATGTTATCTTATGAATCATTTGTAAATGCTTGAGTATTTTATTTTACCTGGTTAACGTTGCATTCCAAATATCATAATTACTCTTTTTTCTCTGGCACTAATATAATGTGATAATGAGTGTTATGGGCAGGCCCTAGCACTCACCCTTATCAGGTCATGTCTCCCCCTCCTCCCCTCTCTGCTGCCCTTCTGTGTTTCCCCCCCCCGCATATATATTACATGTATAATGCACAGTATTCTCATATTGTATGTATATTTCCTTTTTCGTTTTTCGTATTTGCATGTATATGTTTGAAAAACCTTCAATAAACATTAAAAAAAAAAAAGCAGCTAGCGAGCGAACAACTCGGAATCAACCCCATTATTCTTTTATTTGACACAAGGCTATCAGCCCCCCATCCGCAGTTCTTGGATGGGGGGACAGCCTCGGGCTTCATCCCTGGCCCTTGGGTGGCTGGAGGGGGGACCCCTTTATTTAAGGGGTCCCCACTCCTCCAGGGTACCCCGGCCAGGGTTGACTAGTTGGGGATTTAATGCCACGGCCGCAGGGACCGGTATAAAAGTGTCCCCTGGCTGTGGCATTATCTCTCCAGCTAGTGGAGCCCGGTGCTGGTGTTAAAAATATGGGGGACCCCTACGTCTTTTGTCCCCCATATTTTTTGCACCAGGACCGGACGCAGAGCCCGGTGCTGGTTGTAAAAATACGGGGGATCCCCTGTCAATTTTTTCCCCGTATTTTTACAACCAGGACCGGCTCAAAGAGCCCGAGGCTGGTTATGCTTAGGAGGGGGGACCCCACGCATTTTTTTTCTTGATTTTTAACCCATTCCCACCCCTTCCCACTGAAAAACATGCTCTGATCTCTCCATATTATTTTACTCAGTAAAAAAAATATATATTCTTTTAAAAAATATATAAATAATACTTGTGGCTCCTAATAGACAAACCAAGTAGATAATCCCTTCTAATATAAATAGATATGCTATTAGCAACCAAAAAAACACAAAAAAAACATGTTTTTTAAAAATTTTATTAGATACCGCCACCGAAATGAGGCGGACTGAAATTGACGAAATGACTGTCGAAAAGCACTGTTGACGAATCGACATTCTTCAATTGAATATACTTTGTTGAAAAGCCACATTTTTACCATTGCAGACATGTCGAATTTGACAACTGTCGAATTTCAAAAAGTCGAATCTGAAACGGCCGTTTTTTTGTCGAAAAGTACTGTATTGCATTGTCGAATTTTTTGTGTCTAAAATGCCCCGTTTTTTTACATTTGCGTCAATTCGACCGCAATTGCATATACCCCATAGACTAATATAACCAATCATCAATAAAAGAAGCACAAGAAGCACTAGACTAGCATGCAGGTACCTTGACAAATGAAACATAAAAGACATCAAGGGAGGGGGAAACACAGAGGGGATATAAAAGATAGGAAAGGGGGGAAAAGTAGAATCCAACAAATTAAGCGCAACATAAAATGACTTCAGTGAACTGGTAGGGGGTAAAGACCACAGATAGCGGACCCAATCCCAACAGATATATTTAACACATAAAGACTTAGCAAGAAGTCATCAGTATAGGAACCATTCAGTGTGTTAAAAAATTAGAAATCTACTTCTGTGTGTTTAAGGCAGGTTTATCTGGGTAGAGACCACATTTCTTATAAAAAAATAAAGGTAGATTTCCTGTCAAACTACAAGGGATGAAACATTTTTTGTTTCACTTTGTTTCACAATATTTCACATTGAGGGATGGAGCTAAACTTGATGTCCAATGTATTTTTAAAAACAGTGATCAGAACAATGAAAATAGGAATAACAGATTTCTTGAAAGGACCCAGGATCCAATTGGAAATGGTGTCAGGTTGCATTGCGACAGAATGAAGGTCATTCATAAAGATTATTTTATTTTATTTTATTTGGGGGGGGGGGGGGGCATGGCCTGGCAGGCAAAGGAGTGAGAGGTGTCCTGCTCGAGCTCCTGCCTTCGTAGGTTTTAAAAGACATTAATTTACCATCTGGGGGGTGCATTCCTTGCTCTTGCACCTTTCCTAGACATTCTGCAGCAGAGGATGAGATTGCTGGTGCTGGAGGCCACCATTTGCAGCTGTCCCAGCATCTGGCCTACCTGCTCCTCTGCTCAATTTCTGTGTAGGGGCCGTGACTGACTTCCATGGCTCTGTGCTGGCTGCGTTCCCCGGCAGCAGAGAATAGCGGTGCCTGCCTGCTGGCCGCCGCTTCTAGGGAGTGCTGAAGATGCAGCCGGACAATGCTGAAGCTGGATGGAGGAACCTCTTACAGGAGGTTTCAACCCCCGGCAGCCATATTAAGTCACAGCTCCCTCCCTCCTGCCACAGGAACACAGGGATTAGCAAGAGACCTAGTAGTGGTGTATGGTCACTTGCGGGTCTGTGGCCAGTGTCATCACCTACAGGAATCCTCTCATCCTGCTGCACACAGTAGAGGGTGAGCCTGTTACAGCGCCCACAACATCTGGAACATATCTGGATCTCCCACAGTGAGTGTTGCTCTCAGAATGCTGTGAAGCCTCGCAGCCCATTCTCGGCTGTTAGTGTGGAGACTCTTCTCACCACAAGTGCAGAGGCTGCTTCTCTGAACCACTTTCTACACTGTGGTGTGCAATCTCATACTTCTCTGCTAAACTTCTATTAAGGAATCAGTTAATTCTAAATTGTGAGATACCTGTGCCTAGAACTCACTCTAGAGGTGTGTTTGGAGAATTACATTCTATCTATACTTGATCTTATTGACTAACAAAGCCATAGGATTTTGAAAGCTTCTCTTCTCCTCATTCTCCTGTTGGGTATGATTATTGGAACTGCTCAGATTCTTATGTTCTAAATAACCCAACTTGCATCTATGTAATGGAGAACAGCATCTGCCTCATATGTGGGTCTCTGTATTGAAGTTCATAATGTCTCCCCAGATGTGTTAAACAATTTTGACACCCATGCAGTGATACTTTTAAGATAACTAAACACTACTCTTGTCAAGTACAATTCCGGAGCTGATCTTCACAGAAGTCTTTTCGGTACCAGCCTTGCTCTTGTATTACCATGCTGGTAAAACAGGGTGGGGGCGGGGTGTAATGCCTTGACTGCTTCTGTACAGTTCCCTAAATCAGCAAATGTGACTCAAAAGTCCTCTGCCTCGCCATCCGCGAAGCCACTGAATCCTTCTTCCTTATCTAAGTTTGTTACTTCTCCTGCAACAACTAACTTGGATATGGACATTGATCTGCAAGCTCATCTTACCACGCAATCCATGCTTAAAATGTTTAATGCATTTCACTCTGATATTCTTTCAGGGCTAGAGTCTCCCATCCAAACACTCAGAAATGACCTGGACGGAATAGCGGGATGCACAGGACACTTAGAAGACAAGATGCAGGAATTAGTGTCATTGCAAAACGACCTTCTTACAGCTCATTCTGAGTTACAAACTGAGGTTACTACCATGCGTGAGAAAATTGTAGATCTCGAGGACAGGCTGAGGAGGAATAACCTTAAAATCAGTGGCATCCCCAATTCCGTGACTCAAACGGAATTAAAGGATTATGTTACTTTCCTCTTTCAGAAGCTACTTCCATCAGCCTCGACTCAAAATCTCATAGTGGATCGTGTTCACCGCCTACCCAAACCGAGGGGTGGTTATTCCTCGAACCATCCAAGGGATAAGCTACTAAGGGGGAAATGTACTAAGCTCCCGATTTTGACTGAGATGCCGTTTTTTCATCAAAGTGTCATCTCGGTAATTTACTAAGCACTAATCACGGCAGTGATGAGGGCATTCGTAATTTTTTGCAAGTTCAGGTAAAAAATCACGAATGAATACACCATCGGTCAAAACGCGGCTGTTTAAGTATGAATCTCGGTCATTTACTAAGAAGTGCAAAGCAAAAAAAGAACAAACACTGCCGTGAAAAATTACAACTCGTAAAAAAGTGCTAAAAAAAAACAGACCTGCTTTTTTTATTCGTGATTGGATAGGCATGCACGGATCCATGAGATCCGTGCATGTATATCAGTGGGAAGGGGTGGGAAAGTGCTTATTTTTTCAAAAAAAATTGCGTGGGGTCCCCCCTCCTAAGCATAACCAGCCTCGGGCTCTTTGAGCCGATCCTGGTTGCAGAAATATGGGGAAAAAAATGACAGGGGTTCCCCCATATTTAAGCAACCAGCATCGGGCTCTGCGCCTGGTCCTGGTCCCAAAAATACGGGGGACAAAAAGAGTAGGGGTCCCCCGTATTTTTAAAACCAGCACCGGGCTCCACTAGCTGGACAGATAATGCCACAGCCGGGGGTCACTTTTATATAGTGCCCTGCGGCCGTGGCATCAAAAATCCAACTAGTCACCCCTGGCCAGGGTACCCTGGGGGAGTGGGGACCCCTTCAATCAAGGGGTCCCCCCCCCCAGCCACCCAAGGGCCAGGGGTGAAGCCCGAGGCTGTCCCCCCCCATCCAATGGGCTGCGGATGGGGAGGCTGATAGCCTTTGTTGTAAAAGAAAAGATATTGTTTTTAGTAGCAGTACTACAAGGCCCAGCAAGCCTCCCCCGCATGCTGGTACTTGGAGAACCACAAGTACCAGCATGCGACGGAAAAACGGGCCCGCTGGTACCTGTAGTACTACTACTAAAAAAATACCCAAAAAAAGACAAGACACACACACCGTGAAAGTATAATTTTATTACATACATACACACATACATACATACTTACCTTAAGTTCCCACGCAGGTCGGTCCTCTTCTCCAGTAGAATCCAAGGGGTACCTGTTGAAGAAATTATACTCACGAGATCCAGGGGTCCAGGCTCCTCGGGAAATCCAGGGGTAATCCACGTACTTGACAAAAAAAACAAAACGGTGTCCCGACCACGAACTGAAAGGGGACCCATGTTTGCACATGGGTCACCTTTCCACGAATGCCAGAAAGCCACTCTGACTTCTGTCTAAGTGGGTTTCATCAGCCAATCAGGGAGCGCCACGTTGTAGCACTCTCCTGATCAGCTGTGTGGTCCTGTACTCACTGACAGGCAGCACACGGCAGTGTTACAATGTAGCGCCTATGCGCTACATTGTAACCAATGATGGGAACTTTCTGCTCAGCGGTGACGTCACTTTAGGTCAACCGCAGGGCAGAAAGTTCCCATCATTGGTTACAATGTAGCGCATAGGCGCTACATTGTAACACTGCCGTGTGCTGCCTGTCAGTGAGGACAGGACCACACAGCTGATCAGGAGAGTGCTACAACGTGGCGCTCCCTGATTGGCTGATGAAACCCACTTAGACAGAAGTCAGAGTGGCTTTCTGGCATTCGTGGAAAGGTGACCCATGTGCAAACATGGGTCCCCTTTCAGTTCGTGGTCGGGACACCGTTTTGTTTTTTTTGTCAAGTACGTGGATTACCCCTGGATTTCCCGAGGAGCCTGGACCCCTGGATCTCGTGAGTATAATTTCTTCAACAGGTACCCCTTGGATTCTACTGGAGAAGAGGACCGACCTGCGTGGGAACTTAAGGTAAGTATGTATGTATGTGTGTATGTATGTAATAAAATTATACTTTCACGGTGTGTGTGTCTTGTCTTTTTTTGGGTATTTTTTTAGTAGTAGTACTACAGGTACCAGCGGGCCCGTTTTTCCGTCGCATGCTGGTACTTGTGGTTCTCCAAGTACCAGCATGCGGGGAGGCTTGCTGGGCCTTGTAGTACTGCTACTAAAAACAATATCTTTTCTTTTACAACAAAGGCTATCAGCCTCCCCATCCGCAGCCCATTGGATGGGGGGGGACAGCCTCGGGCTTCACCCCTGGCCCTTGGGTGGCTGGGGGGGGGACCCCTTGATTGAAGGGGTCCCCACTCCCCCAGGGTACCCCGGCCAGGGGTGACTAGTTGAATTTTTGATGCCACGGCCGCAGGGCACTATATAAAAGTGACCCCCGGCTGTGGCATTATCTGTCCAGCTAGTGGAGCCCGGTGCTGGTTTTAAAAATACGGGGGACCCCTACTCTTTTTGTCCCCCGTATTTTTGGGACCAGGACCAGGCGCAGAGCCCGATGCTGGTTGCTTAAATATGGGGGAACCCCTGTCATTTTTTCCCCCATATTTTTGCAACCAGGATCGGCTCAAAGAGCCCGAGGCTGGTTATGCTTAGGAGGGGGGACCCCACGCATTTTTTTTTATTATTTTACAGTGTTTAATTAAAAAAAAAAATAAACCCCAGCACGGATCACACAGATCCGGCCGAGATTGATTGTAAAAAAAGTCGGCAGTGTTTTGCTAATCACTGCCGTAAAAATAGGTAAAAAACCACGAATGACATCGACATCGGAAGAAAAGAAAAACCCGAATACTACAGCTTAGTAAATCCATCATAATCAATTCAAAAAGTTGCAATTTTACACTGTCGATGTCATTCGTGATTGAACTTGGACATGAATTTGGAAAATACGAATCTTAGTAAATGTACCCCTAAGAGTACATTTCTTTCACATTAAAGAGGAAATCCTGAAGGCTGCCAGACAAGTGGTAGGATCGGATGTCTTTGGCGGTCTCCAGATTTAGCTGGACCTGTCACAATATACGTTGGCTTAGAGACGTGCCCTCCATCCTATTACGTCAGCTTTATGGGACAAAGACATTGAATATAGGTGGGGATTTCCTGTCAAACTCATTGTCAGATATGACTATTCCTCGTATGTGATCTCAACTCTGGAGGTGGAATTAAGCTACTGACTGATTGGGACATTACCGTACTCCATGCTAAATCTAGCTCTTTGGCTCCAACTCCTGTAGAATGAGAAGATTTGAGTATTTTGATATCCTTTACCATTTATAGCTCTCCACTTGTATGAAATGTCTGTTTAGTAGAATATGGCCCATTGACTATTCTCGTTAGTCACTAATGCGGTCATTAGTTACTTTACAAAAGCTGCACACTAGAAAGAGCCCTAGTGACCTTGAGAAGAGGCCATCAGTTTTTTCTCTTTTCTGTGATAATTATTGGTTATCTATTTGATGTATCTCTTTACATATATTAAGGTAATGTTAACAGTAACCTGATGTCTAGTAGTACTTATATATTGGTTCTTCGTCACTTCTCAGTGATGTTGGTACCGTCCCTACAGTGTTCAAGCCTACTAGTTAGTTGATGATTGATTTCAATCAATAACTATAGATAACATATATATACTTACATGTGCTTGTATATACAGGTTTTACAGTTTACTGTGTGTGTTGCTGCATGGGGGAGTCCTGCTAGGGGCTGCCCCCTCTCCTCCCATGTTATGTTTTGTTGCCATGTTTGTCGGGCAACAAACACTGTAGCCCTAATTGCAGGGCTAATTCAATTTTTTCTTTTTATGATTTCTTTTTTTCTTTTTTTTCCTCTGTCTTCCCTTAATATTTATACCCCCTTATGTCTTCCCTTAACTGTTTTTCATCCCATGGAGAACAGATTCAAGGTCAGATACATTGAGTATAGACTATCAAGACTACGACACATTATGGTTAAGTTTTATTCATTAAATGTCTATGGATTAAACTTCCCCAATAAGAGGCATCTAGCTTGTTAGACCTCTTCTTAAAAAACTTAACTTAGATCCCGACTGCATGACCAACTACAGGCCGGTATCAAATCTTCCTTTTCTAGGAAAGGTTATTGAGAAAGTGGATGCAAATCAACTGGAAACCCGCCTAACAACCCATGATATTTATGATCCATTCCAATCAGGACTCAGGAGAAGACATAGCACTGAAACAGCCCTGGTGTGTGTGTGTTAAATTATCTTCTGATGGCAAGAGACAGAGGTGACTGTTCAATATTAATCCTTCTGGATCTCTCTGCAGCTTTGGATATTGTGGACCATGGCTTCTGATTGAGCGACTGATACATTTCTGTGGACTGGATGGCATAGTCCTAAACTGGTTTAAATCATTTCTCACAGGCAGGTCACAGAGAGCATCGTCTGGAGTATACTCATCACCATTAGTGCCATTGCCATGTGGTGTCCTACAAGGTTCTATACTATCCCCCATGCTTTTTACAGTATACATGCTCCCGCTGGGTGAAATAATCAGGCACCATGGCCTGGTCTACCACTGCTATGCACATGATACACAACTGTACTTGTCCTTTGCTCCTGGCACTGATAACACAATAGCAACCCTAAATGGTTGTCTAGCTGAGCTCCAGGAGGGGATGAGCGCCAGTTAGCTGCGACTGAACCCGGATAAAACAGAGGTCCTTATGATAGGAACACAACATCAAAGGACAAGACTACAGCATAGCCAACCAACTGGATTTACACTCGGGGATTCATAATTCCAAACCACTGATCATGTGCAGAATCTTGGCATTGTCCTGGATGGTGGCTTGACACTTATACATCAGATATGCACAATCAAATCCTCATTCTTTCACCTGAGGAACATAGCCAGAATCAAGCACTTAATTCCCTCAGATGATCTGCCAAAAATCATACTTGCATTTGTATCATCGAATAGACTACTGTAATGCCCTCTACCTTGGTCTCCCAGCAAAAGAATTGTACCACTTACAGCTGGTGCAAAACACAGCTGTCAGGCTGTTAACCAACCAGCCCAGTTCTAGCCACATAACACCCATCCTCTACTCCCTTCACTGGCTGCCTGTAAGATGGCGAATAATCTTCAAGATTGGCTTACTGAGCTTCAAAGCATTACATGACCAAGGCCCAAGGTACATGAAGCAGCTTCTGATCCCATACTGCCCCACCCGATTACTGCGATCTGTAGATAAAAGGACTTTTAGCAGTACCTAGAATCTCCCATAATTCATATGTGGGGTCGAGCTTTTAGTCATGCGGCTCCGACTCTTTGCAACTCCCTTCCCCGCACAGTGCGAGAGGCCCCAACTATAGAATCCTTCAAAAGTAGACTCAAGACTTTCCTGTTTACTTAAGCATTTCCATAATGTCCCTTTTAGTATCTTCATGCTTCTGTATTTTATGAAAAGCTGTTCTGTACTTCATTTTTTTTCTGTACTATATTATGCTATGTATCTGTTAAGTGACTTGAGTCCTACTCAAGAAAGAGCGCTATATAAATAAAATTATTATTATTATTATTATTTAGAGACATTTCATAAAGCAAAAGCTAGAGTAGCTGCTCTTAAGGAAACTCATTTTTATCACATGTCCTTGATATCTTTCACAATTCTGTAAACTACTTTGCAAATGGGCCTTTTAAAAGACATGGTATAGCAATACTATTCCATAATTCCCTACATTTTGAACTATCTTCACAGATGGTCGCTTTCTGATTCTAGTAGGGAAATTAGAGGATTAAGATATAACAATAGTGTCCTTGTATGCTCATAATTCTCAGCAGCTATCTTTTCTAAAGAAATTATTTGAAATAATACAGAAGGTCCAGATAGGCCATTTGGTTATAGTGAGGTATTTTAATTTAGTTCCAGATGGGAAAATAGATAAAACGTCCTCTTCTAAAACATCCTCTTCTAAAAGTATAACTCAATAATCCCCAAAAATATTATAACATTTATTGGCAGAATTTGATCTTTCGATGTTTGGTGTATTCGCTCCCCAACTGTTAAAGATTATACTAGTCTTTCTCATGTACAGTACATAACTCTTATTCTCGTCTAGATTTGATTAGACAAATGGACGCTACAGCATTCCCATAGTTTAACTATTTCACTGGTAGTGTGATCAGATCATGCGTCAGTATCCTGGACATGGGACTGCTACAATTCTAAAATACTTCCGCATCCATGGAGGTTTCCAGAATACTTATTAACTTCTCCTGAAGCGATTGATGCTGTCTCTGACACTTTAACTACCTATTTAGCAACAAACTTTCCTAATGACACCTCAATATCCAACCCACTGGTGTGCCCTGAAAGCTGTTCTGCGAGGCGTAGTTATTCAGGTAGGTGCCAGATTATGTAGACAATATCTAAACTACAGTCTGATCTAGAGGGGAGATTACTTCAAGGACAGTCATTAAATAGAGCACATCCTACACGTCTTTTGAAATGGAAGTTAGTGTCAATTCGTAATCAACTTCATAATTTATTCCTAAACCATATGAAACATGCTTATTTTAAAATGCAGCAGCAATTGTACTCCTTGGGCAACAAAGCAGGTAAATTCCTGGCTTGTAAACTTAGACAAAGACAGACTAGGAATAGAATCAAAGCTACACAAACTTGCAAGGGAAAAAAATAAAACATAATCAAGCAAAAATTACTGAGACTTTTGCCCGTTATTATGAAAAAATATATAACTTACAGACTGACCCTTCTATAGTCCAACCTAATTCATCAATAATAGCTTCCTTCTTAAAAGACATACATCTTCCTGGTTTGTCCTCTGAGGATTTAGATTCTTTTAATTCTGACTGGACAACTGTAGAAATAACAGCAGTTATTGGCTCCCTATCTGTGGCAAAGGCCCTGGGTCCGGACGGATTTACTAATCCATTCTATAAAAAATTTGCTCCAAAACTTGCATCCCTTCTTACCACCCTCTATAGGTATGCCACCAAACATGGGTCATTACCCAAGGAAATGCTTCAGGCTTGGATTATTACTATCCACAAACAGGGAAAAGATCCTTCTATATGCCAAAATTACAAGCCCATAGGACAACACAGATACAATACAGATTTAAATCCTCAAAAGATAAAAAATGGAAAGCGTAACTTATCCTGCACTCGTCATTGTAGTCACAAAATCAGTCAATTTTCATGTATTGTCGTTTAACAGTTTGACATCTAACAAAAGATTTAAGAAATGTATATAGTGAAGCACAGTTTAATATGACACATATATACATATAAAACCACTTAAAACAAAATGAATAATTTGCATAAAAATTAGCAGCATATCAAAATATACAGGAATCCCAGTAGGAAAGGTGCAATGGATAGTTACCAAATTTATAAGAACTGTGGCCAAATAGTTCTCAACCAGCATGCAGGTTTTTGTTAAAGGGGATCCCGGAAATCCCCTAATCCTTGCCTCTCTGGAGCAATGTGGTATCCTCTCCTGTCCTTAATACTGGGATCTTGTGCGCTCACTGATGCATTTCTACCCCAACCGGGATCTTTTTCAAGGTGTAGGAATGGATAGCTTGAATGCTGTTCCAATACTGATATTTAAACTAATGTGCGACCAATCACCCCATTACACATGCAGCTGGAACCTATACAGATTGATTCTTCCAAGTCCCATGGTCGTTTGCTGTTTATCACTTCCTGGTTTCACTCCTACGGTTAGGTCAGGAACCATGGTAACTCAACGTCCTTCTCTACCAGTGTATGGATCTTTTAGGTACTACTTCCGGGTCGCGGAAACCTGGACTTCCACTCACAGCACTTCACTACTTTGCACCCATTAGTCGGTACATCTAAATGCATATCATCTTACATGTTCTTTTAGTATAAATAGTGATCAGAAAAAATTGTTGCTCAAATAGTCCCCGAATATTAAACTCCTTGTGCTGATAAATGCTGCAACGTCACTTCCGGTGATGTCATTCATAGCAAATGTAAACAACTAGTATTCCTTAAAATAAAGAACGGATTATTAAGATAACATTAGAAAACTGTTTCACATAATAAAATAACAGATAAAACAGTTGATATAAAGAACAAATATTACAGTTTATCATAAAATCGATTACAAAAAACATTTAATCTCAAAATCGCTGTTAAGACCACCAGGTTTCAATGTCCCCAGTTCATAAATAATCCTTATCTCTGCCTTTGCTAATTGTGTGGCAATATCGTTATGTCTCCCATTCCCTTTGACATGTTTAATACTACAAAATTGCTTAATTGCTGTAATGCTACTCTGGTGACATACTCTAAAATGCTCTGATAGGGCATGTGTTGTTAAACCCTTTTTAATATTTCTTAGATGTTCCCCTAGCCTAACTTTGAGGGGTCATGATGTTCTCCCTACATATCAGAGCACGAAGACACATTCTATAGCATAAATTAAATTTTTACTATTGGATGTTATAAAGTCTGTTACTTTAAACTTGGTACCATTGATGGTAACCTAATTCACTTTACTTCCGTTACCATGGATACCTTTGCATCCCAATCACAACCCACACCAGAAAAAACCTTTAGATTTAATCATGTTCATCGGCTTTCTTGGTGGTTGTGTACTTTTTTATCAAATTTGTTTTAATATTCAGTGCTCTTCTAAAGATGCATGTAGGCTTGGTAGGGATATTTCCTATTACTGGATCTTTTTGCAAAACCTTCCAGTGTTTGTTTAATGACCCCTCCAAGGCTTTGTATTGACTACTGAAAGAAGTAATGAAGGCCCAATTATAGTCAATATTCTTTCGAGGCATAGCTTTAGTTTTAGGTTTTAACAGCTCTTTTCTACCCAGCAATGCTACTTTAGTTTTATAACTGGATATCCTGTCAGTGTTGTAACCTGAGGTTTCAATTTTTTTGCTTAAAGTTTCAGCCTGTTCTTTATATATTGCTTGTTTTGTGCAATTACGTCTAAGATGTCTGAATTGGCCTTCTGGTATTGACTCAAGCCAATTAGAATGGTGACAACTGGAAGATTTAATATATGCCTTAGAGTTGGTGGTCTTAATAAAGTTTTATGTATTCAGACAGTTATCTTGTATAAAAATTGTGACATCTAATAAGTTGATTGTTTGCTTATTACTATCAAACGTAAAATACATTTTCACGGTATTGGAATTAAGATAATTAAAAAACTCTCTCAAACTTTCCTCCCCACCTTTCCAAACAAAAAAATACATCATCAATGTATCTTTTGCAGGACACCAGGTTTGCCTCAAAAAGACAGTGGTTCCAGATGTTCTCATATTCCCACTGCTCCATAAAGATATTTGCATAACTTGGGGCAAACCTGTCACCCATGGCCATCCCTTCTTTTTGTATATAAAATGTAATGTTAAAAGAGAAATAGTTATTTTCTAAAATAAACTTGACATCCTACACGTCTTTTGAAATGGAAGTTAGTGTCAATTCGTAATCAACTTCATAAATTATTCCTAAACCATATGAAACATGCTTATTTTAAAATGCAGCAGCAATTTTTCTCCTTGGGCAACAAAGCAGGTAAATTCCTGGCTTGTAGACTTAGACAAAGACAGACTAGGAATAGAATCAAAGCTACACAAACTTGCAAGGGAAAAATTACACATTATCCAGCAAAAATTACTGAGACCTTTGCCCGTTATTATGAAAAAATATATAACTTACAGACTGACCCTTCTATAGTCCAACCTAATTCATCAATAATAGCTTCATTCTTAAAAGACATACATCTTCCTAGTTTGTCCTCTGAGGATTTAGATTCTTTTAATTCTGACTGGACAACTGTAGAAATAACAGCAGTTATTGGCTCCCTATCTGTGGGAAAGGCCCTGGGTCCGGACGGATTGATTAATCCGTTCTATAAAAATTTGCTCCAAACCTTGCATCCCTTCTTACCACCCTCTATAGGTATGCCACCGAACATGGGTCATTACCCAAGGAAATGCTTCAGGCTTGAATTATTACTATCCACAAACAGGGAAAAGATCCTTCTATATGCCAAAATTACAAGCCCATAGGACAACACAGATTCAATACAGATTTAAATCCTCAAAAGATAAAAAATGGAAAGCGTAACTTATCCTGCACTCGTCATTGTAGTCTCAAATTCAGTCAATTTTCATGTATTGTCGTTTAACAGTTTGACATCTAACAAAAGATTTAAGAAATGTATATAGTGAAGCACAGTTTAATATGACACATATATACATATAAAACCACTTAAAACAAAATGAATAATTTGCATAAAAATTAGCAGCATATCAAAATATACAGGAATCCCAGTAGGAAAGGTGCAATGGATAGTTACCAAATTTATAAGAACTGTGGCCAAATAGTTCTCAACCAGCATGCAGGTTTTTGTTAAAGGGGATCCCGGAAATCCCCTGATCCTTGCCTCGCTGGAGCAATGTGGTATCCTCTCCTGTCCTTAATACTGGGATCTTGTGCTCTCACCGATGCATTTGTACCCCAACCGGGGTCTTTTTCAAGGTGTAGGAATGGATAGCTTGAATGCTGTTCCAATACTGATATTTAAACTAATGTGCAACCAATCACCCTATTACACATGCAGCTGGAACCTATACAGATTGATTCTTCCAAGTCCCATGGTCGTTTGCTGCTTATCACTTCCTGGTTTCACTCCTATGTTTAGGTCAGGAACCATGGTGACTCAACGTCCTTCTCTACCAGTGTATTGATCATTTAGGTAGTACTTCCAGGTCGCGGAAACCTGGACTTCCGCTCACAGCACTTCACCACTATGCGCCCATGAGTCAGTACATCTAAATGCATATCATCTTACCTTTTAGTATAAATAGAGAGTGATCAGAAAAAATTGTTGCTCAAATAGTTCCCGAATATTAAAATCCTTGTGCTGATAAATGCCGCAACGTCACTTCCGGTGATGTCATTCAAAGCAAATGTAAACAACTAGTATTCCTTAAAATAAAGAACGGATTATTAAGATAACATTAGAAAACTGTTTCACATAATAAAATTACAGATAAAACAGTTGATAAAAAGAACAAATATTACAGTTTATAATAAAATCAATTACAAAAACCATTTAATCTCAAAATCGCTGTTAACACCCCCAGGTTTCAATGTCCTTAGTTCATAAATAATCCTCATCTCTGCTTTTGCTAATTGTGTGGCAACATCGTTATGTCTCCCATTCCCTTTGACATGTTTAATACTACAAAATTGCTTAATTGCAGTGATGCTACTCTGGTGACATACTCTAAAAATGCTCTGATAGGGCATGTGTTGTTAAACCCTTTTTAATATTTCTCAGATGTTTCCCTAGCCTAACTTTGAGGGGTCATGATGTTCTCCCTATATACCAGAGCACGAAGACACATTCTATAGCATAAATTAAATTTTACTATTGCATGTTATAAAGTCTGTTACTTTAAACTTGGTACCATTGATGGTAACCTAATTCACTTTACTTCCGTTACCATGGATACCTTTGCATCCCAATCACAACCCACACCCGAAAAAAACTTTAGATTTAATCATGTTCATCAGCTTTCTCTGTGGTTGTGTACTTTTTACCAAATTTGTTTTAATATTCAGTGCTCTTCTAAAGATGCATTTAGGCTTGGTAGGATATTTCCTATTACTGGATCTTTTTGCAAAACCTTCCAGTGTTTGTTTAATGACCCCTCCAAGGCTTTGTATTGACTACTGAAAGAAGTAGTGAAGGCCCAATTATAATCAATATTCTTTCGAACCATATTTTTAGTTTTAGGTTTTAACAGCTCTTTTCTATCCAGCATTGCTACTTTAGTTTTATAACTGGATATCCTGTCAGTGTTGTAACCTGAGGTTTCAATTTTTTTACTTAAAATTTCAGCCTGTTCTTCATACATTGCTTGTTTTGTGCAATTACGTCTAAGATGTCTGAATTGGCCTTCTGGTATTGACTCAAGCCAATTAAGATGGTGACAACTGGAAGTAGCGATTGCAGTCTGATTCCCTAGGTGGAGTGCACCCACACACCCTGGGAGCCCAGTGAGAGACTAAACGCATCTCAGGGCTGCGATCGCCTCTGCCTGATTGACAGGCATTAGAACACCGTTGACGAGGCATGTCTGGACCGTTGAGGGGGTGGGCTGCAGCAACTGCGTAACATCACATGCAGCCACTGCGACTCAGGATGTGGTGAGTAGTTGCCTACCAGCGCACAGGAGCTGCGCTGGCAGGGAGCTACTTAGCGGGTGCAAAAGCATCATCGCTGTGCAATGCTTTTGCACCCTTGCAAGGGGGTAGGGCCAGACATGCGAGGCAGACTAGCCCTGTGCCGGGCATGCCCCCACATGTCGGAGAAACTGAAGGTAGATGTGCTAAATTTAGCACATCTACGATCAGATCAGAATAACCCCAATAGTTAAATGTTACAGCGAAGCTTCTTTTTATAAACTTTTTATAAACTTAATACGTCCTATTAAAACAATGTGACAGATGGAGAGGATCGTACCCGCTGACGGTTGAGGCTGTGCGCTTCCGCTGAGAGGATCCGGAATATCTCAGCACGCTGAGATATTCCGGATCCTCTCAGCGGAAGCGCACAGCCTCAACCGTCAGCGGGTACGATCCTCTCCATCTTTAAAATGAAATTAGGTGGTAACAGTACTAGGCGCCAGACCCAGATGACAAATTATATAGTATACAAATGTAGTCACAGTCACTCAGCACCCATATAGCAATTAATGGGGTACGTTCCTTAATATTACTTGAATTTGAGCATGTAGAGAGATCTCTGTTCTCCTCTTGAATCAGTAGGTACTTGTCATCCGGATTTTCAATCATCCAATGTCATAAAAACAAGGTGTAGAAAGTATCTCGTGTATTACCGTTTTAATTTTTTTGACATCTCCATCTGTCACATTGTTTTAATAGGACGTATTATCTTGACACATTTTATATTGTTTATACATTAAATATCCCTGCTGGGAAATTTTCCCATTTTATATCCCTATGGTGTCTGTATCACTGCTGATGCGCTGAGTCGGGTCTGAATAGTGGGAACGGGATTGAAGGAATCAGGGACACCTAAAAAGAAACCTTTTGATGAACGCTACAAGGGGTTAAAAAGTAAGTGTCAGTCTATAAGAGAGGAAAAAGACACTTATGGGAAACCCCTGAAATAACTCCTGAACACGGTGTTTGTGATTTTTATATATTTCCATTGCTGGGATCAGCGCTGTGAGCTTAACCTCATTTGTTGGTATATGTTTATTACTGGTGCAGGTGTACACCACGAGGGAAAGACCAGCTGCTAATCCAATAGGCGCTGTATAAGAGAACAAAACCCTTTTGTACTCAAAATTATGAGTGTTGTTGCAGGTTACCCTGGCAGCTGCCATGACTCCTTCATCCTCAGTCAGTCATCCCTCTTTGATAAATTTGAGGCTGGAGAAATGCCGGATGGCTGGCTGCTGGGTATGTACCAAGTATTTGTGTTTTATTTTGTGCTTACCTCAACCTGCATATTATGTTAGCACTGTGTTTGTGCATCAATGTTTTACAATGCTGCTAATCTCTGTTTTTCAGGTGATGGGGGTTATGGCTGCTACTCTTGGCTTCTGACTCCATTGTCCGCCCCCGATTCCCCTGCTGAACACAATTACAATCATGCACATAAGTCTACGCGGAATGTGATAGAACAATGTTTTGGTGTACTGAAATCAAGGTTTCGGTGTCTGGATAAGTCTGCCGGGATTTTGTTGTATAGTCCCTTAAAGGTGACTAGGATTGTGTCCTGCTGCTGTTTTCTTCATAACATGTGTTTGCAGCAACATCTGCCACATGATGATGTTGATGAAGAAAACAGTCAGCAAGCAGAGGAGTTAGAAACATCTGGCGACACTGTGAGTACAGATATAGGGAGGCAGGTAAGGCAAGACCTGATTTTGGCACATTTTACTGGTAAGTAAATTTGCCTGTGTGCTTTGTATGAACAATTAAGGCACACCAATGTTTTTTCAGTAGTAATGTGGCTCTTGCTCCCTCTTGAGATAGTCAGCTGAGTGTTGTTTATTTGCGTGATATGTATTTATGTCTAACTGTTGGGTATCAGTTACTTAGCTAATTGTATAGCGATTTTGGGAAGTTTTTATGTCTTTATAATGTTCAAAGTTTTTTAAACACATTCAAAGGTAATGTTTGCCACAATACTACATAATAATTTAGTATGCACTAACAACCATTATTGTTTAGCCTATTGTTTGTGTTTGTTGTGTGTCGACTTTCTTCTAAAGCTGTGTTTCAAATGTTACCTCATTATCACAACATAATGGACATTTAGTATTGTGTGCCAATTAGCCATGCATACATTGACTAACACCAACCTTACAAAATTTTTGACACATAATTATAGCTGTGATGTGGCAAACGTTCATGTTAGTAATGATGCTAGAATATTCCCAACACATGTGAGTGTTAACTCTAAGAAATTTGCTCTTACACTGACAGTTTTTTACACATAACACATTGCACATCAATCACTTTTCACATTTATTACTGTACAACATGTGTTTTCATTACAAATAACTGCTATTGTGTAGACCTAGTTTTGTCAACAATGTGTATCCAGCTGCAGGGTGGACTATTTCTTAGGCTGTTCTTTGGTGGCTGACGTGGGTTTGGTTTGGGCAGTGGAGCGGGTTCGGCTGGATCTTCGAACTGGTGATGACATTGGGGTCTGGGTAGGTGTGTTGGTCCCTGAGCTGGAACCTTGTTGGTGTTGTGCCAACAAATTAATATTTTGGCTGAGGTTTGCCAGGGTTGCGGTAAGTTGTGTTGTGGCTGTTATGTTGTTGTCTATGATGCGAGACATGGTTTCTGATATAATTTGATTACTTTGAATTAACTGAATGAGGGCCTGTTGATGTCGGTGTTGCTCATCCATTATGCGCTGAAAGGTAACAATAAGTTGGCTGTTATCTGCTCTCATCTGCTCCATACTGTTTGCGACTCTGCATAGCTGGACATTGAGCCTGCTTGTGTTTCTACACAGTCTCGGTAGATGATGGGGTACAGGCTAGGTTTTTGGTGTGTGTGCGTAGGCAATCAATATTCTGTGCCTGTTGTTGGTTCCATGTTGACCAAAAGGATGGCTCAGGTTGGTGGGGTGGGGTTGTTTGGCTCAATTGTGGGTGTGGTGACATTTGAGGTGGCGGGGTACTTTCCTGAGGCGTGCTTGGTTGGTGAACATCTATTGCTTGCAGTTGGATGGTGTATGTTTCCTGTTCAGATTCCTGCTGGGCTTCCGGGGGCATGATGTCTGGTTCTGTATGGGGTTTAAGGGGACAACATTTGAGTGTTTTTTTAAATTATGTTGGTTTTGATATTTAGTTTAACTTTCTAGACTTGTTTGTCAAACATTTTTCTTTAGCAAATTAGGATGTTCACCTAGACTCGTATACACAATCAAAAAGTCAATTTGTGATGGTTTTTATGTTGTCAAAAATGACTTCAAAACAAAAGTGGACACATGTTTGACAAATAACACACTTGCGAAACAAACAGACAGAGGTATAAAGTTTACACCATGAAAAAAAGTGATTTGTCACCCGCCATATGACAATATGAATTCTATCACCATTGTGAAAGGGTGTGAAACTACCTGAAGCTCAATATTTTACTATTTTAAAAATAAAAAATAAACTACTGTAAGGCGCAAGAGAACACTTTATTTTTTATTTAAAAAAAATGGTTTTTGAATTTAAACAATTTGCAAGCCATGTGCTTGCTGCTGTGGATAAGTACTATGATTATTAAATTTTTTGGCTGATGTGTAATTTGTGTTTTGTGTTTACTCACAAGACAGCTGAGGGGAATGTGGACCCTGTGATTGAGTACTCTCCAAAATGTGTTCTGGTGGCTGAGGCAACACAGTAGAAATACGACGTGGGTGTGTGCTTAATGCTGGTGTTGGTGCATCGTCAGGATGATGTCTCTTGCTAGGCCTGCTCGTGTGGCTGCCAGACCCCTGTGAAGGACGTCTTTGTGGACTGTGATGCGATGTTGAAGTTCCTATGGATTATTGCAAACATTAGACTTATTTTTTTTTTGTGGTGGACACATTAACAGGTGTCGTTTTTGCGTTACCTGTATCGCCAGCATCCACAGCTCTTGACAGTGTTGCTTGTGTTCTGGAAGTGGAGGCTTGCTTTCGTACTGTAAAAATGATACATTAGTGTTTATGACCTTTCATTACAGTGTGTACTTTTGTAAGCAGTAACATTTAGTGATGTGGACATATGTTTAACATTATGGGTACAGTTTCTAACAATAAATATTGAAACAATGGTTTGGTTCATTTTTTGTAAACAGACTAATGTGGTTCCATTTCCAAAGACATAAACATAGCCAAGTAGTCTAATTTTCCAGGGCCAACAGCTAAATATACACACATGTATTAACATATATTTTACATTATTACATTTATGCAGAGCCGGCCCTAACCAATATGATGCCCTAGGCAAGATTTTGGCTGGTGCCCCCTAGCACCACCGCTGGTTCCGCCTCTGACCTTGCACCTCTTTCCCAGCACCATCACCCCTCACCCATAGCAGTCCTTATTTTGGTGTTTGTACCGCCCAAAAAGGGGTGTGTTTTGCTGGCAAGCGGCATGGCCACACAATAGTAACCCCAATTCCAATTATGCCACATAGTACTGCAACTTTATTCACATTTTATCATGCGATAGTGTCCCTTATTCACATTACATCACACAGTAGTACCACTTTACCTTATATACGTTACTCCTCACAGTAGAGCCCCTTATTCACATTACATCACACTGAATTGCTCCTTATTCACATAACACCACACCCTATTGCTCTTTATTCACATTAGACGACACAGTAGTGCCCTTTCTATACGCAACGCAACATAGTAGAGCACCTTATACACATAATGCCACACATTAGTAATGCATTTATTCACAATTTCACACAGTAATGCCCCTTACACATATGAGACACATTATTAATGTCCTTATAAACATAATGCACCTTACACATTATGACAACCTTTATTAATGCCCTTTTACACATAATGTCCCTTACACATATGCCGCACATTATTAATGCCCTTATACACATAATGACACACATAGTGCCCCCTACACATTTGCTGCACATTATTAGTGCCCCTATACACATAATGACACACATACAGTAGTACCCTGTTACACATATGCCGCTCATTATTAATGCCCTTATACACATAATGACACACATAGTGGCCCTTTACACATATGTTGCACATTATTAATGCATTTTTACATGACACACATAATGCTCCTTACACATATTCCGAACACTACTGCACAACCAACCCACTCACATGCACTCAGCACTCACACTGCCACTAACACTGTGACCTCTGCCTGTGCTTGGATACAGATGTGTCCTCATAAATCTTGCCTCAATGCTAACGCCGGGCATACCTTTTTTTATGAAAATGCATCTTATTTGCATTGCTATGGGGCTAGGATACACAAGCAGCTTCTGCTGATTAAAAATATATGCAGCATGCCTATATACTGTGTGAGACTGTGGCTGTATCTGCATATGAAATGCTACACACAGAATATAGGCATGCCGCATATCATTTTAATCAGCAGAAGCTGCTGATGCCCCTAGGCATATCAAATGCCCTAGGCAATTGCCTAGTTTGCCTATGCCTATGGCCGGCTCTGCATTTATGAGTATTTTTAAATTAAAAAAAAAATAAAAATTTTTTTTTATAACATTTAAAAAAAACATACAATACTTAGCCATCTACACTAACATATTGGCCACAAAGACAAGTAAAAAAACAGCAGACATTAAACAAAATTCACAAAAAAAAAACCCAATACTACCTAACACCTCACTATACAAACACAAAATATATTAAAAACACACAGAAAAAGATAATCAATTTAGAACATAAAAATATATTAACAATACAATATCATTTTAAAAATACTAATTAGACATAAACACATATGCAGATATAACAGATTATTAAAAATACACTCACCATCAGGCCTAGGATGATCCGAATCCCGCACATTTGTCGCACCAACAACTTCATGCGGAATAAGGGTCCGCACAGGTTCCTCTCACTCCCGATAAGACGCTATAAAGGGATGGCCACCCCCTGTTTGCCTGGCTGACTTAGCCTCCTTTGCCATCTTGGCCTTGACACGGCGCTTGATGTCGTAGAATCTCTTCCGACACGTGTCCTCGGTCCTCTTCACCACACCCTCACTGTTTACTGCCGCTACTACCTTCCCCCACAGAACAGTTTTCCTGCGCGAAGGCACCTTGCCCGCATCATGCCCAAACAGCTGGCGATGATGGCGCATCAACTCATGCACCAAAGCCATATTTTCAGCAAAGCTAAATTTAACATTTCTGCCCGTCTTGGTAGTGGTGCATGGCTGCGGAGCAACACCACCATCACTGCCACTATCACTCGAGTCCACAGCAGCAACCTTACCCTCTTCCACCTCACTAACCTCCTCCCCCTCACTCAACTCCTCCCTCTCACCTCTGACTCGGACATAATAATGACAAACAACAAATAACACAAAAAAAAACACAAAACACACTCCTCCACTACCACTGCACACCAACCACACACACACACACACACACACACACACACACACACACACACACACACACTCACAAACAAACAATGACAATAGACTGAAAGTAAAATGCACAAACACTAAAAATGACACAAACGTTTAAGAGACCACACAACAATTACCACAAGACTACTTACACACACAATACAGCACTCAACAATCGCAAGAAACCACCAAAACCGACCAACAAATCACCAACTCCAAAACACCAACTTCCTCTCACCTCTCCACTAGCTAAACCCACGAGGTGCGGCTGGTTGGGGGCGTTTTTATTCTAATGAGCACAGACACTCCTCCATGACAAACACAACCAATCACGGATGAGTGACGAAAACGAAAGTAAGAAAATAACGCGGCCGGGAAGGGTCAAAAACACTGCCGTGGAATTTAAAGATACGAATTCATAAAAAACACACAAAATACGTCCGGGAAAACAAGAGTCGGCCGCGAACACATATAAAAAAATACGAATGACATCGACACCGGAAAATACGAAAACATAAATTACGAACGCTTAGTAAATGAGCCGTAAAAAAACCAAAAAGTTGCAAATTCACACTACCGATGTCAGTCGCGTTTCAACTTCAAACAAATTCTGAACATTACGAATCTTAGTAAATAAACCCCCATATCTGTGCTGCATTGTAGTATATAGTAGGAGTACAGTGCATAATTTTGCTGACCACCAGTATATAATATATAGGAGTACGGTACAGAAGGCCACTGCTGTACCTAGCTCTTTGTCGTCAAGTATACTATCCATCCATACCTGTGGTGCATTTAAGTTTTACACAGTTTGCTGACCACCAGTATATAATATATAGCATTACGGTACAGTAGGCCACTGCTGTACCTAGCTCTGTGTCGTTAAGTATACTATCCATCCATACCTGTGGTGCATTTCAGTTTTGCACAGTTTGCTGACAACCAGTATATAATATATAGCATTATGGTACAGTAGGCCACTGCTGTACCTACCTCTGTGTCGTCAAGTAAACTATCCATCACTACCTGTGGGGCATTTCAGTTTTGCACAGTTTGCTGACCACCAGTATATAATATATAGCATTACGGTACAGTAGGCCACTGCTGTACCTACCTCTGTGTCGTCAAGTATACTATCCATCCATACCTGTGGTGCATTTCAGTTGTGCGCAGTATATATAGTAGTAGGCCATTGCTATTGATACTGGCATATAATTCCACACATTAAAAAATGGAGAACAAAAATGTGGAGGTTAAAATAGGGAAAGATCAAGATCCACTTCCACCTCGTGCTGAAGCTGCTGCCACTAGTCATGGCCGAGACGATGAAATGCCATCAACGTCGTCTGCCAAGGCCGATGCCCAATGTCATAGTAGAGAGCATGTAAAATCCAAAAAACAAAAGTTCCGTAAAATGACCCAAAAATCAAAATTGAAAGCGTCTGATGAGAAGCGTATACTTGCCAATATGCCATTTACGACACGGAGTGGCAAGGAACGGCTGAGGCTCTGGCCTATGTTCATGGCTAGTGGTTCAGATTCACATGAGGATGGAAGCACTCATCCTCTCGCTAGAAAAATTAAAAGACTTAAGCTGGCAAAAGCACAGCAAAGAACTGTGCGTTCTTCTAAATCACAAATCCCCAAGGAGAGTCCAATTGTGTCGGTTGCGATGCCTGACCTTCCCAACACTGGACGGGAAGAGCTTGCGCCTTCCACCATTTGCACGCCCCCTGCAAGTGCTGGAAGGAGCACCCGCAGTCCAGTTCCTGATAGTCAAATTGAAGATGTCACTGTTGAAGTACACCAGGATGAGGATATGGGTGTTGCTGGCGCTGGGGAGGAAATTGACAAGGAGGATTCTGATGGTGAGGTGGTTTGTTTAAGTCAGGCACCCGGGGAGACACCTGTTGTCCGTGGGACGAATTTGACCATTGACATGCCTGGTCAAAATACAAAAAAAATCAGCTCTTCGGTGTGGAATTATTTCAACACAAATGCGGACAACAGGTGTCAAGCCGTGTGTTGCCTTTGTCAAGCTGTAATAAGTAGGGGTAAGGACGTTAACCACCTCGGAACATCCTCCCTTATACGTCACCTGCAGCGCATTCATCATAAGTCAGTGACAAGTTCAAAAACTTTGGATGACAGCGGAAGCAGTCCACTGACCACTAAATCCCTTCCTCTTGTAACCAAGCTCCTGCAAACCACACCACCAACTCCCTCAGTGTCAATTTCCACCTTACACAGGAAAGCCAATAGTCCTGCAGGCCATGTCACTGGCAAGTCTGACGAGTCCTCTCCTGCCTGGGATTCCTCCGATGCATCCTTGAGTGTAACGCCTACTGCTGCTGGCGCTGCTGTTGTTGCTGCTGGGAGTCGATCGTCATCCCAGAGGGGAAGTCGTAAGCCCACTTGTACTACTTCCAGTAAGCAATTGACTGTCCAACAGTCCTTTGCGAGGAAGATGAAATATCACAGCAGTCATCCTGCTGAAAGCAGATAACTCAGGTCTTGTCAGCCTGGGTGGTGAGAAACGTGATTCCGGTATCCATCGCTAATTCAGAGGCAACTAGAGACTTGATTGAGATACTGTGTCCCCGGTACCAAATACCATCTAGGTTCCATTTCTCTAGGCAGGCGATACCGAAAATGTACACAGACGTCAGAAAAAGAGTCACCAGTGTCCTAAAAAATGCAGTTGTACCCAATGTCCACTTAACCACGGACATGTGGGAAAGTGGAGCAGGGCAGACTCAGGACTATATGACTGTGACAGCCCACTGGGTAGATGTATTGCCTCCCGCAGCAAGAACAGCAGCGGCGGCACGAGTAGCAGCATCTCGCAAACACCAACTCGTTCCTAGGCAGGCTACGCTTTGTATCACCGCTTTCCATAAGAGGCACACAGCTGACAACCTCTTACAGAAACTGAGGAACATCATCGCAGAATGGCTTACCCCAATTGGACTCTCCTGGGGATTTGTGACATCGGACAACGCCACCAATATTGTGCGTGCATTACATCTGGGCAAATTCCAGCACGTCCCATGTTTTGCACACACATTGAATTTGGTGGTGCAGAATTATTTAAAAAATGACAGGGGCGTGCAAGAGATGCTGTCGGTGGCCTGAAGAATTGCGGGCCACTTTCGGCATTCAGCCACCGCGTGCCGAAGACTGGAGCACCACCAAACATTCCTGAACCTGCCCTGCCATCATCTGAAGCAAGAGGTGGTAACGAGGTGGAATTCAACACTCTATATGCTTCAGAGGATGGAGGAGCAGCAAAAGGCCATTCAAGCCTATACATCTGCCCACGACATAGGCAAAGGAGGGGGAATGCACCTGACTCAAGCGCAGTGGAGAATGATTTCAACGTTGTGCAAGGTTCTGCAACCCTTTGAACTTGCCACACGTGAAGTCAGTTCAGACACTGCCAGCCTGAGTCAGGTCATTCCCCTCATCATAAAAGGGGGGGTTTATTAAGAACTGCGCTATTTCTTTCCACTGTCTTGCAAAAATGGTGGCTGCTGTGAACTGGTTGTGGGTGCACTACACAGACCCACTTCGGAAAGAGCACTTGTAAAATGGTGTATGGTTCAGCGCTCACCAGATTTGCCTTAGTGAATAAATGTCAATTAATTGTGACTTCAATACCTTTAAAAATGTGTACATACATACATAAAAAGACGCTTAAATTTAAACAGTGATTTATTTATAAAAAGAGTAGTTTTGACGGCCTGTAAGAAAACCAGGCACAACTCCATAAGGGTCATTAAAGAGATTGAATCCTTCTCTAATAAGAAAACACTCAAGATCAGAGGGAGAATAAGCTGCCACACAACCAGTGTCATCTACATGCTATGGTGCCCCTGTGGCCTACAGTATGTGGGTAAGACGAAAAGGAAATTACACATACGGATCCAGGAACATCTTTGCAATATTAAGAATGGACGTGAGAATCATAGCGTACCCCTACATTTTAAAGAAGTACACAACTCAGATCCGAGCCTTTTGCAATTTGTGGGATTAAAACAAATTCTAAGACCATGTAGAGGTGGAAGTGTGGAAGATCTTCTATCAAAAGAAGAAACAAGGACTATATACGAGTTAGGTACCCTGACCCCTAAGGGGCTGAATATTGACATGGAAATTGTACCCTTTTTGAAATGACTCAAGACATGACAAAGTCTACCTTAACCATTCTATCCAGTAAAGCAATACACTTTACACTAAGAAACAATACTGCATAATATGTTAACACCCTGCTCTTCTATACACACTCCCTCATAAAACATCACAGGATATTAATATTATATAATACCACACAATTTGCCAATAGAGACTATGTAATAACTTAATGGTACCCTAAATATCAGCCGGGGTCATTACAGTTTTTTCTTTCTTTCTTTATCTATTTATTTATCATAAATTTTTAATTTCATTACACTATTCATTTCAAATTAAACTAACTTTATTATAAGCTAGCCGTATGTGTGGGTTTACGTGGAGGAAATTCCCATTCATTAATATACCTTTAAAGATTACCCGACATATATGACTGGTTACTTATTAACATTAGAATCATCTCTAAATTACAACTAATGGTTTACAAAAAACGCTATAAACAAATCTATAATGCACAAAAAGGGCAAGGAAGCCAGAGTCACCATTGAGCTTAAGGGCGGAAGTGACTAGATATCCAAAGATTATTAACTATTGCGATATCGCATTAGATAACTATTGCATATGTGTTTATATGTTATGTGTTGTTCTGTGTGTATGTTCCAACTATTTGTTTTACAAATTTATAAGAGAAGGGAGTGAAGAAGCTACCACCACCTTTACACGTGAGGGTGGAAGTGAACCGTCACTATAGAAACGCTATAAAACAATGTTGTGCTGGAAAACGATCATTCCGCAATCCTGAAGAAGCCTTACCAGGTGAAACGCGTAGATCGCGGAGAGAATCGATCCCGCTCCGTACAGCGCCCGGGAGTAAGAAGCAACGGAGCCAGAAGGACGGGAGTCTGCCGGCAGACAGCACCAACGCTTCATCTTCAGCAAGTGACGATACCACTCTTCATTTCAGGGTAACAAACTACAGGACTGTGCTTTACAAATGGTAGGAAAGCTCCTTACCTATCACATTGCTGTTTAAACCCTGCATCCATACATTGCATTGTATGAACACAGACTGGACATTAGCACGTTTACATACCAGTGCAACCTATTGAGACTTTACCATAATTAAGAGGATTTGATTTCCCAGTGGGATAAATCGCGGAACAAGTGTTCCCACAGGGATTGTTTTAAGTGTATGTTTATATGTATGTTTGTCTTGTCTTACATGTTTTATGTGTAGAACTAATACCGGTATTAACTGAGCCCTTTTTTAATTGTCAAAACTACTCTTTTTATAAATAAATCACTGTTTAAATTTAAGCGTCTTTTTATGTATATATGTACACATTTTTAAAGGTATTGAAGTCACAATTAATTGACATTTATTCACTAAGGCAAATCTGGTGAGCGCTGAACCATACACCATTTTACACATTCCCCTCATCAGGCTTTTGCAGAAGAAGCTGGAGAGATTGAAGGAGGAGCTAAAACAGAACGATTCCGCTAGGCATGTGGGACTTGTGGATGGAGCCCTTAATTCGCTTAACCAGGATTCACGGCTGGTCAATCTGTTGAAATCAGAGCACTACATTTTGGCCACCATGCTCGATCCTAGATTTAAAACCTACGTTGTATCTCTCTTTCCGGCAGACACAAGTCTGCAGAGGTTCAAAGACCTGCTGGTGAGAAAATTGTCAAGTCAAGCGGAACGTGACCCGTCAACAGCTCCTCCTTCACATTCTCCCGCAACTGGGGGTGCGAGGAAAAGGCTAAGAATTCCGAGCCCACCCGCTGGCGGTGATGCAGGGCAGTCTGGAGTGAGTGCTGACATCTGGTCTGGACTGAAGGACCTGGCAACGATTACTGACATGTCGTCTACTGTCACTGCATATGATTCTGTCACCATTGAAAGAATGGTGGAGGATTATATGAGTGACCGCATCCAAGTAGGCACGTCAGACAGTCCGTACGTATACTGGCAGGAAAAAGAGGCAATTTGGAGGCCCTTGCACAAACTGGCTTTATTCTACCTAAGTTGCCCTCCCTCCAGTGTGTACTCCGAAAGAGTGTTTAGTGCAGCCGCTCACCTTGTCAGCAATCGGCGTACGAGGTTACTTCCAGAAAATGTGGAGAAGATGATGTTCATCAAAATGAATTATAATCAATTCCTCCGTGGAGACATTCACCAGCAATTGCCTCCAGAAAGTACACGGGGATCTGAGATGGTGGATTCCAGTGGGGACGAATTAATAATCTGTGAGGAGGGGGATGTACACAGTGAAAGGGGTGATGAATTGGAGGATGATGATGAGGTGGACATCTTGCCTCTGTAGAGCCAGTTTGTGCAAGGAGAGATTGATTGCTTCTTTTTTGGTGGGGACCCAAACCAACCAGTCATTTCAGTCACAGTCGTGTGGCAGACCCTGTCGCTGAAATGATGGGTTCGTTAAAGTGTGCATGTCCTGTTTATACAACATAAGGGTGGGTGGGAGGGCCCAGGCCCAAGGACAATTCCATCTTGCACCTTTTTTCTTTAATTTTTCTTTGCATCATGTGCTGTTTGGAGACAATTTTTTTGAAGTGCCATCCTGCCTGACACTGCAGTGCCACTCCTAGATGGGCCAGGTGTTTGTGTCGGCCACTTGGGTCGCTTAGCTTAGTCACACAGCTACCTCATTGCGCCTCTTTTTTTCTTTGCATCATGTGCTGTTTGGGGACTATTTTTTTGAAGTGCCATCCTGTCTGACACTGCAGTGCCACTCCTAGATGGGCTAGGTGTTTGTGTCAGCCACTTGGGTCGCTTAGCTTAGTCACACAGCGACCTTGGTGCGCCTCTTTTTTTCTTTGCATCATGTGCTGTTTGGGGACTTTTTTTTTTTAAGTGCCATCCTGTCTGACACTGCAGTGCCACTCCTAGATGGGCCAGGTGTTTGTGTCGGCCACTTGTGTCGCTTAGCTTAGCCATCCAGCGACCTCAGTGCAAATTTTAGGACTAAAAATAATATTGTGAGGTGTGACGTGTTCAGAATAGACTGAAAATGAGTGTAAATTATGGTTATTGAGGTTAATAATACTATGGGATCAAAATGACCCCCAAATTCTATGATTTAAGCCAGAGGCGGCCAGACTTTTGGAGTCGGCGATCTACTTTGAAAGCTAAAAAGCTTTTGTGATCTACTTAGGAGGAATAATAGCACACGCCGCAGGCGCGCATGCAAAAAGGGGTGTGGCATAACAAAAAGTGGGCGTGGTATAACAAAAAAGTGGGCGTAGTATAACAAAAAAAGGGACGTAGCCTTGCTGCACAGAGTGTAATGACTGCCTCACACAAAATAACACATTGGCCCCCACAGGTAAAAACCTCAAACACATATGCCCCCACAGTGCCAGATACATATGCCCCCACAGTGCCATGTGCCCACAGTGCCAGATATGCCCCCACAGTGCCAGATGCAGATATGCCCCCACAGTGCCATGTGCCAACAGTGCTAGATATGCCCCCACAGTGCCAGACATGCCCCCACAGTGCCAGATTACAGATATGCCTCCACAGTGCCAGATATGACCCAACAGTGCCAGATATGCCCCCACAGTGCAATGTTCCCACAGTGCCAGATATGCCCTCACAGTGCCATGTGCCCACAGTGCCAGATATGCCCCCACAGTGCCAGATATGCTCCCACAGTGCCAGATACAGATATGCCCCCACAGTGCCATGTGCCCACAGTGCCAGATATGCCCCCACAGCGCCAGATTACAGATATGCCCCCACAGTGCCATGTGCTCACAGTGCCAGATATGCCCCCACAGTGCCAGATACAGATATGCCCCCACAGTGCCAGATATGCCCCCACAGTGCCATGTGCCCACAGTGCCAGATATGCCCTCACAGTGCCATGTGCCCACAGTGCCAGATATGCCTCCACAGTGCCAGATACAGATATGCCCCCACAGTGCCTTGTGCTCACAGTGCCAGATATGCCCCCACAGCGCCAGATTACAGATATGCCCCCACAGTGCCATGTGCCCACAGTGCCAGATATGCCCCCACAGTGCCAGATACAGATATGCCCCCACAGTGCCATGTGCCCACAGTGCCAGATATGCCCCCACAGTGCCAGATTACAGATATGCCCCCACAGTGCACGATATGCCCCCACAGTGCCAGATATGCCCCCACAGTGCCATGTGCCCACAGTGCCAGATATGCCCTCACAGTGCCATGTGCCCACAGTGCCAGATATGCCCCCCACAGTGCCAGATATGCCCCCACAGTGCCAGATACAGATATGCCCCCACAGTGCCATGTGTCCACAGTGCCAGATATGCCCCCACAGCACAAGATTACAGATATGTCCCCACAGTGCCATGTGCCCACAGTGCCAGATGTGCCCCCACAGTGCCAGATATGCCCCCACAGTGCCATGTGCCCACAGTGCCAGATATGCCCCCACAGTGCCAGATATGCCCCCACTGTGCCAGATACAGATATGCCCCCATAGTGCCATGTGCCCACAGTGCCAGACATGCCCCCACAGTGCCAGATTACAGATATGCCCCCACAGTGCCATGTGCCCACAGTGCCAGATATGCCCCCACAGTGCCAGATATGCCCCCACAGTGCCATGTGCCCGCAGAGCCAGATATGCCCCCAGTGCCACATATGACCCCACAGTGCCAGATATGCCCCACATTGCCAGATATGCCCCCACTGAGCCATGTGCCCACAATGCCAGTTATGCCCCCATAGTAGAGCTCACCGGAGTGGAGAGCGCAGCGCGTGCTTCTCCTGTCTGCCGCCCTGCTTTTCAGTCTGATCTCCGGCGGTGACGGCAGCGTGTATAGCTCAAATCAGGCGCCGGTCCGCGAGCTCTCATTGGCTAATGAACCGGCACCTGATTTGAGCTATACACTCAGCCGTCACTGCCGCAGACCAGACTGAGGAGGCAGAGCGGCAGGTAGGAGAGGCGCGGCTTCGGGTGGCTGGCGGCGGATCACGATTGACTGGTCGCATGTCCGCGATCGACCAGTCGATCGTGATCGACTGTTTGGCCACCCCTGATTTAAGCTGTTTTTGAGGGTTTTTTGTAAAAAAACACCCGAATCCAAAACACACCCGAATTCGACAAAACATTTTCAGGGAGGTTTTGCCAAAACGCAACCGAATCCAAAACCAAAACACAAAACCCGAAAAATTTCCGGTGCACATCTCTACTTACTACACATAATATGTCTAAATGCAATAACCATAAAGAAATGCATCTCAAACTTTTGTATAGGCTATACTTCACACCAGCCAAGTTACATAAATTTTGGTCTAATCAATCAAAATTCTGCTGGAGGAATTGTTTAGATATTGGAGACATTTTTTGAATGTATTTTGGACATACCCCAAACTACCTGAACTCAGGAGGGATGTTTTTGCTCTCGTTTCTAAGGTTCTCCATACTTTCCTCCCATTAGAGGTCATTCTAACCTGATCGCAAGCTGCAGTTCGGGTCAGAACTGCGCATGCGCCGGCGCCGCAGTGCACCGGCACATGCCAGACATTACTGTTATATTCTTCACAGATGGCTTCCAACCTTTTTCTATATTTATAGATTGTGGCAAGTGGAAGGGGAACCATCATAGTTTAAAGGACCCAGGCTTGTCAGGAATATGAAGAAAGGTCAAAATCAGGACATGATCTGAGAGAGAAATTAGGATAAATGTAATAGCCTCCAAGTTGCCGGAGGTGAAGGTCTTTTTGCAAATCTGCCTGTTTTTTTAAAGTAGCAATCATCTACAAGTCCAAACCAGGTTGATTTTGCCTTGTAAATTAATGCTCCTTTAACAAATAGGCAGACTCAGACAATGTCCCGCAACTCCGGCAACTTAGAGGCTATTACATTTAGCCTATTGTCTCAATATAAGCGTCAATTACCATAGGGAAGACAGTGTGTGAGAATATTTAATAAATCAGTGACAGTGTGTTGTATGCAGCTTAGAGGCAGGTGTATTCATTTTCAGTAGGGCGTCTGACACCCTGACAGAAGGGGGATTCAGAACTTAGGGTAGGAGGAGGCACGGGGAGATCTGTATAAAAACATCAAGGAAACTAGGTTAAGATTTCCTCACAATATGAGGGGGCCATTATTAAGGGTGTTGAGTGTTACAAGCAATTTCTGAATAAAAGGTTTAGACTAAATGTTTGGGGTGTATACACTACAGAGAACATACCTGAGACCTTCGATGGAAATAGCCACAACATAACAACCCTCTGGGTTGATAATAATAGAAAAAAACTGTACCTGTAGCTAACATTTTGCCAGAATGGTTACAACACAAGCTTTGAAATTGAAAGAAGCTGACCAGTTTAACATGTTGAGTTTTGTGACCTCTGCTAAGGTGAGGAGAAATGCATTTCATGAATGATGGCAAGGTCTAGTGTTTGTTTATTTGAATATAGCAGATTTTATTCTCCTTTTCACTGGGAAATTGAAGCTCCCCACATTCCAGGATCCAATTTTAATGTATGGCATCAATTAGCTTGGGACACAAGGATCAAAAGAGTGTCAGTCAAAAATATGTTGCACCTGCACAAGGCAGGTACTAGGAGGAGGCAGGTGGAGAAACAAGAGAGTAAAGACAATACAAGACAGGGGTAAACATAAGACACACATTCCTAATAGACATAAAAAACAGAAGAGACAAAGAACAATAAAATGTTGAGTATTCTGTGCAAATCCATCAGTAATGGGATGGATGGTGCCATCACATGATGCCAGAACTTTATAGAGATGCTGTCATCAGCCCATGAAAAAGATAAAACAACACTGGGTATCAGAGAGCTCAGCAGTTGAATTGATGCAGAAATAGCAACATTATTATTATTATTATTATTATTATTATTATTATTATTATTTAATACAAGTTATTTATACAGCGTGCACATTTTCCGCAGTGCTTTACAGAGTATTTGGCCATTTACATCAGTCCCTGGCCCAGTGGAGCTTACAATCTATATCCCCTACCACATGTTCATGCACACACATTCATACCAGGGTTTAGTTGGGAGCCAAATAACCTAATAGTATATTTTTGACTGTGGGGGAAATTGGAGTACCCGAAGGAGACTCGCACAAGCACAGGGAGAATAAACAAACTCCACACTATTAGGGCCATGGCCCATTACCTCAGTGCTGTGAGGCAGTAAAGCTAATTATTATATTTAGGAGGTCTAGGAAAGGTGGCCCAAAACCAATTAAGAACCAGCGGCTTTAAGAGAGAGATATTAAAAGCATTGGGTATCTTTAAGTAAGGTGGCAATTTCACTTTATACGCCATGGGATTGGGGACTTTGTCAATGGGGAAATGACCAATAAATCTGGGAGTAAATTTCTTGGATGGTTTTCTAAGTCTCAAATTGCGTGTTGATACCCAAACTCGATCCCAAACTTTGAAACTTTGAACCGTTTTTTGGTTTTGTCCGCAAAAGTTTTATATTGCTCGGATGACTTGGTCAGAGCCTCATATACCTGTCGCCTCCATATAGTAGAGAATAGTTGAAGAGCTCGATCTGCAGCAGGAACCTCAAGAGTGGCCAAAGGTTGAAACTCTGGAACTCAAGGGTGGAAACCATTATTAGTGAAGAATGGAGTCGATCGAATTTATGATACAAATTATTGTGGGCGAACTCCCCCAATGGGAGGAAAGCCAGCCAGTCATCCTGGGAGGAGGACATGAATAACTACAGAAAAGTCTCTAGATCCTGGTTTCCTCTCTCAGTCTACCCGTCAGTCTGGGGATTGTAAGCAGAGAAGAGATTCAGTTTAATGCCCAACAAAGTACAAAGAGATCTGAAGAACCTGGAGATAAATTGTGGACCCCGATTGGACACAATCTCCAACAGTAAACCATGTAGCTTGAAAATCTCTGCAATGACCAACTTAGACAACTGGGGTGCTAAGGAATCCCCTGACAGGGGAATGATGGGTGCCATTTTCGAGAATAGGTTTACTATGACCCAGATGGTATTCTGACCTTTAGACAGTGGCGAATAAGTAACAAAATCCATTGAAATGTGGATCTATGGTCAAGTGGGAATAGACAGTGGATGTAAAAGTCCTGGTGGAGAACCCCTAGGGCTTTTGTGTTGGGCACACTTTGGACAGGCGCAATAATTCTAAAACATTATCCTTGAGACGTGGCTACCAATAGGATCACTGAATAAATTT
This sequence comes from Pseudophryne corroboree, assembly GCF_028390025.1. Taxonomy (NCBI): domain Eukaryota; kingdom Metazoa; phylum Chordata; class Amphibia; order Anura; family Myobatrachidae; genus Pseudophryne; species Pseudophryne corroboree. The sequence continues at coordinate 392,200,163 of NC_086444.1, read as the reverse complement.
AATGGTCTTGGGTCCTCCGGCATGACCAATGAATGGGTAGGCATGAACCCATGTAAGAAGTTTCTTCTGGAGTTCAGGGGCTACAAAGATTTCCCAAAGCGGAGGTGACAGAAATATTCGGGTTGCTAGGAAGGATATAGGCTGCTTTCCCATCTGAATAGAGGATTCATTGGTACACAGCGAATGGGAGAGGGCATCTGGTTTCTTGTTTAGCGACCCCGGACGAAAGATGAGCTTAAAATTGAAGCCAGTGAGGAAAAGAGCTCAACAGGCTTGCCTCAGATTGAGACACTGAGCTGTTTGGAGATATAATAAGTTATTATGATCCGTAAATACAAAAATTTTATTTTGTGACCCCTCAAGCAAATATCTCCTTTCCCCAAAGGCAAGCTTTATAACTAGTAACTCTTTTTCTCCGCTATCATAGTTACGCTCTGCAGGTGAAAATTTCCAGAAAAATACCCACATGGGTGTACTCTCCTGGTTTCAAATACTTGTGATAGAATGGCTCCGATCCCCTCCGTGGATGCTACCACCTCTACCAGGAAAGGATGACTTAAATCGGTTTGCCAAAGGATGGGTGCAACATGAAAGCTTGTTTAAGTGTTGAGAAAGCTTTGGTTGCTTCTGGTGGCAAGTAGGTTGTATCAGCTTCCTTCTTAGTTAACGCAGTCATGGAAGGTACAAAGCCCAAGAAGCGCTGGATACCTTTGAGTGTGAAGGGTATGAACCAATCCCAAATAGCTTGGACCTTGTAAGATCAACTTCAGAAACAATGTAGCCAAGGATGGGAATGGAGGGCACCGCAAAAGTTTATTTTTCCAGCTTGCAGAAGAGCTTATTCTTTCTTAATCTAGATAATACTTCCTTGATTTGGGCAAGATGGGACACAAGCTCATTAGAGCAAATTAAAATATTGTCCAGATAGACCACTAGACACTTGTAGAGCAGGTATCTGAAGAGCTCGTTAACAGTTTTGACAGACCAAAGGGCATCCCAAGATACTCGTAATGCCCATCACGAGTGTTGAAAGCTGTCTTCCATTCATACCAAGATTGAATGCAAATTAAATTGTAGGACCCCCGGAAGTGCAGTTTAGTGAAGATGGTGCCCCCCCTCACCTCATGGAACAACTCCATAACTAAGGGAAGCAGATACTGATTTTTTTATGGTATAGAGACACCGGTAATCAATACAAGGCTGCAAACCTCCGTCTTTCCTTTTTATAAAGAAAGAAACTCACCCCAGTGGGAGAAGGTCTGATAAACCCTTTTTCCAGATTTTCCCAGATATACAGTACTTTGAATTAGCGTGTGTCTTGGGTAAAGACAGGGGGTAGATCTGACCCCTGGGTAGAATCATTTCACACATAAAGTCAATCGGATAGTCCCATTTATGATGTGGGGGTAGAGTATCTGCTCCCTGTTTGCTGAAGACATCCAGGAAAGACTGGTAGGCTGAAGGCAACTCAGAAGAAATGGTAGAATGAAGAGGTCTCACTAAAAAAAGTCACCCGTTACAGCACAATTCTCCCCAAGTGAGTATCTCCAGAATCTGTCAATCGAACTGGGTATTGTGTTTCCATAGCCATGGGAACCCAACAATAATGCTATGAGAGGCTTTGGGAATCACAAGAAAGGAAATGCTCTCGGAATGTAACGCTCCCACCCTCATCTTGAGAGGAATGTTGTGGAGGGTAATAACTCCTGGAACATAACTTCCGTTAACTGCTGTAATAGAAATAGTCCGATCCAAGTGAACTGTCTGGATTTTAAAGTGCTTGACCAAGTTGGAGGCAATGAAGCTCTCTGCTTCCCCTGAGTCAAGTAAAGCTGAGATGTGGAGCCTGGAAGGTGGTACTAGAAAAGTTGACAGAACAAAATCCTTTCTTGGGGATGATTTGGAGGATACTCCTAGCTTACTTAAACAAATCCCTCTTGCGCTATAATAAAATATGATATGGCTGGATGTTCAACAAATCAAACTTAGGTTTTTTATATATAATAATTTAATATATAGAAGATCAATATTACACAAATAAAAAACTAGAACGGTCTTAAGAATGACATTATAAAATCAAATGTATTATATTAAACATTCAAAGGAGGTGGATCCTAAAAATTCTGTGCACAGAATAATATAATACTAACACAATTGTAGCTCAGTCCACAAGCATGGGTCCGCTGATAAAATCAATCCCAGCTGCAGTATGAACCCGTGTAACAGTCAAGATTCCTGAATAGTTACTATGTATCTAAAGTTCCAATTAGTCTTGCCACTTAATAATAAATGATGTCATGTGTGACAGTGCTCCACATTGGAGCCTTACATGCGGCTTCTATCAGCGATGACGGCAATGAGAGTTCCGGTTTCAGATGAGGTGATCTCTGGCTGTGGGAACCGGAACCAATGCTGGAACCTGTTGTTAAAAGCAATGACGCTCTCTGCTGCCCCTGAGTCAAGTAAACTGATATGTGGAGCCTGGGAGGTGGTACTTCTAGAAAAGTTGACAGAACAAAATCCTTTCTTGGTGATGATTTGGAGGATACTCCTAGATTAACCTCTCCTGCGTAAACTATCAGCAGGAGTTTCCCTGTTGGAGATTACAAGATTTGACTAAATAACTAGCTGAACAACAGAACATGCAAAGATTCCCATGCTGACGTCTCAGGAATTCTTTGTTAGTAAGCCGAGATCAATTAACCTGCATTGGCTCCTCAGTTGGTGGGGAGGTCTGTCCCAGGGATGGATCAAGCCAGACTTTGGGATGATCAGTGTGGATTTCTGATTATTTTAAAATAAGCATTTCAATGCCAGCATTAATATATGTACTGCGGACGCAAGGCGCATCTTATTACCATATATGATAAAAGTGCGCTGAACATCGCAACACTATATCCATTAAGAGAAAGCAAGCAGTTGCACACATTGTAAGCTGAGGTCCAATTCTCAGATATATATGTATATATATATTTGATATTAAAAGGGTATGCATACAAAATTACATATGTACAGTATATCATTCAGTTATAATATATATAGTTACAAGGTTACAGTTATAAAAGAAGCAGTTGTAGTTATATATGAATCAGTTACAGCCAGCATACTTCACCCTGTTGCTCAGTGCACAGTTGTCTCCCTCTCTCTCCCCCTCACTGTCACAACTGAGGGCCTGAGCTGACGGGAGGCAGCCTCAGTTGTAGGGGCTGAGATGTAACGGAACCTGGGAGGTTGTATCAGACCCCTAGACATGTAAGTAACATGTAGAATAACTGCCCGAAGGCGTGACCACGACAACCAGGATAAAAGTCAATGATGTTTATTATGACAAACTCCATAACACAGCAGCAGTAAAAGGAAACATAAAAGTCAACAGAGGATAAATACAATTCCTGGGTACTACAGGGTGGCAAGGGCCACAGGCACTGGTAGTGTGAGACAGTTCTTATAATCTTCTAGTTGGAAAGTCCTTACCAGGCCTGACTGTAGCAATGGAGAGAACCCAGGATCGTACCAGCTGATGTTCCAGGAAAGGCTGGTCTGCTGAAGGTAAAACGGCTGCTGTGGATACTGGCTGGAACCAGACTGTTGTTGGTACGGAGTGGATACTGGCTGGAACCAGTTAAATAATAAACGAACTTGAGAGCGATGAAATAATAATGAAGTTTGGAGTTTGAGAGCGGTGAAATAATAATACCGGTGGAGAGTGGTAAACTGCAGAAAAGGACACCGGCCCTTTAAGAGAAGCTATACACTGCTGGAAGCTGGGCTGGAAGCAGGTGATTGTTTGAGAGCGGTGAAATAATAATACCGGTGGAGAGTGGTAAACTGCAGAAAGGACACCGGCCCTTTAAGAGAAGCTGTACACTGCTGGAAGCTGGGCTGGAAGCAGGTGATTGTTGTAGCTGGAAACAGGTGAGTCCAGAATGGATCGGAGAGTCAGGCTACACCGCAGATGGAATGCTGGTGCGGGTCTCTATAGCAGAAGTCTGGAGACAGGAGCTGGAACCTGGAAGACAACCACAGGAGAGAGACAAACTGGAACTAGGTTAGACAACCAAAGCACTAACGCCTTCCTTGCTCAGGCACAGCATACTTATACCTGCAGCAAGGAAGGGGTTGGCTAGGCAATTATGCAAATCAACAATACAGACAGCAGATTGGTGGAAATAATCAGATGACAAAATCCAAGATGGCTGCGCCCATGCAGACACTTGGAGGGAAGTTTGGTTTGTAATCCATGTGAGAATTGAAACAGTAATGGCGACGCCGGCCACAGGAGACAGGAGACGCCAGACTGACAAGCGCACATTTAACCACGCGGGCACAGCGGAGGCCGCGGCTGATGAAATCACCACTCTGACATTCTGCATGTGGAAACTCAGGAACAGCGGGATCCGGTCCTGGAACGCTGAGCCAGCCTTAGGAGGCATCTGAAGGGTAAGTAATGGCGTCCAGATACCCGGATCGTGACAGCACCCCCCCCTTTAGGAGTGGCCCCAGGACACTTCTTAGGTTTTAAAGGAAACTTTGCGTGGAAATTTCGGACCAAGGCAGGAGCATGGACGTCTGAGGCATTGGTCCAAGAGCGTTCTTCAGGACCATAGCCCTTCCAGTCAATGAGGTATTGTAACTGACCGTAACGGAAACGTGAGTCCAAAATCTTGGCCACCTCGTACTCGACTCCCCGTTGAGTCTGAACTTTGGGAGCTGGAGGAAGTGCGGAATGAAACCGATTCAGGATCAGCGGTTTCAACAAAGAAACATGAAATGTCCTGGGTATTTTCAAGAAGGATGGTAACTGTAACCTGTAGGCAACAGGATTGATGACTTCTTCAATCTTGAAGGGTCCGATGTAGCGAGGTGCAAATTTCATGCTGGGAACTCTCAACCTCAAATTCTTCGTGGACAGCCACACACGATCACCCACCTTGAGAGCAGGAACCGCTCTACGCTTCCTATCGGCAAACTTCTTATACCTGAATGAGGCTTTAAGCAGGGCTGCGCGGACGTTCCTCCAGTTATTTGAAAACTGACGCAAGGTGACATCCACTGCTGGAACAGAAGTTGCGGGAAGCGGTTGGAATTCTGGGACTTTAGGGTGGAATCCATAATTAATGAAGAATGGTGTAGAAGAAGATGAGGAATGGTATTGATTGTTGTGGCTGAACTCGGCCCAAGGAAGGAGTTGAACCCAGTCATCTTGAGAGGAAGACACATATAAACGGAGGAAGGCCTCCAAGTCCTGATTCACCCTCTCGGTTTGACCATTGGTCTGAGGATAGTAAGCCGTGGAAAACTTTAACTTGACTTGAAGGGCTTGACACAAACTTCGCCAAAATTTGGCTACAAATTGTACTCCACGATCCGAGATGATCTCTTCAGGAAGACCGTGAAGTCGGAAGATCTCTTGTATAAACACTTGAGCCAACTTGGAAGCTGACGGAAGACCGGTGAGAGGGATGAAATGTGCCATCTTGGTGAACCGGTCAACTACTACCCAGATGGTATTAAACTTGTTGCAGATAGGTAGATCGGAAACAAAGTCCATCGACAAATGGGTCCAAGGTCGACGGGGAACAGATAATGGAACCAGTTGCCCCGCAGGCGACTGGCGGGAGACTTTGTGTTGGGCACACTTTGGGCAGGAGGCAATAAATTCCATAACGTCCTTCTTCAGAGTTGGCCACCAGTAGGACCTAGAAATAAATTCAAGGGTTTTCTGAATGCCTGTATGTCCAGCAAAACAGGAAGCATGGGCCCAATGCATGAGCTTCTTCCTTAGAACTGGCTTAACAAAACTTTTCCCTGGTGGAGGCGTAGAGTCCATCCCTACCGTGGAGAATGCCAACGGATTAATAATAGGATGCTTGTCTGCAGACTCGGACTCATTTTCTTGCTCCCATGAGCGGGAAAGGGCATCGGCCTTACGATTCTGAGAACCCGGACAGAACTGGAGTTTAAAGTCAAACCTAGAGAAGAAAAGTGCCCATCTGGCCTGACGAGGATTCAGACATTGTGCGCCTTTGAGATATAAAAGATTTTTGTGGTCGGTAAGTGTGGTGATTGAGTGGGAAGCTCCCTCCAACAGGTATCTCCACTCCTCCAGAGCGAGCTTGATGGCTAGCAACTCCTGATCGCCAATGGCATAGTTGCGCTCAGCTGGGGAGAACTTCCGGGAGAAGAAACTGCAAGGATGTAGCTGTCCATCTTTGGCCCTCTGGGATAACACTGCTCCTACTCCAACGGAGGAGGCATCTACCTCTAAGATAAAAGGAGAGTCGGTGTCGGGCTGTTTCAGAACTGGTGCAGAGATGAACCGTTGCTTCAGAAGGTGAAAGGCCTGTGTAGCTTCCTTGGACCACTTGGACGGATTAGCACCTTTCTTGGTTAATGCAGTAATAGGCGCCACGATGGTGGAAAAGTCTCGTATAAATTTTCTATAATAATTGGCGAACCCTAAGAACCTCTGGACCCCTTTGAGGCTTAAGGGTATAGGCCAATTCCGGATTGCTTGGAGTTTCTCAGGATCCATCTCTAGTCCGGAACCGGACACAATGTAACCTAGAAACGGAATGGTTTTAACTTCAAACACACACTTCTCCAATTTACAATAGAGGTGATTGACACGGAGACGGGAAAGAACCTCTTTTACCCAGAAACGATGATCTTCGAGATTATTAGCAAAGATGAGGATGTCGTCTAGATAAACCACGACATGGCGGTACAAGATGTCCCTGAAAATCTCATTCACGAAGTGCTGGAAGACTGCTGGAGCGTTGCTCAATCCGAAGGGCATGACGAGGTACTCATAATGTCCGTCACGGGTGTTAAAGGCGGTCTTCCACTCGTCACCCTCACGGATCCGGATGAGATTGTATGCACCCCTCAAGTCCAGCTTTGTGAAAATAGTTGCACCACTAACTCTATCAAAGAGCTCGGTAATCAGGGGTAAAGGGTATCGGTTCTTGACGGTAATGTCGTTCAGACCTCTGTAGTCGATGCACGGACGCAGACCACCGTCTTTCTTCTTAACGAAGAAGAAGCCTGCGCCGGCTGGAGAAGAAGATGGTCGGATGAAACCCTTCGCCAGGTTCTCTTTGATGTACTCTTCCATGGAGTGTGTCTCAGGCAGAGACAACGGATAAGTTCGGCCTCGCGGTGGAACCTTCCCTGGAATGAGGTCGATTGGGCAGTCCCATTCTCTATGAGGAGGAAGGATATCAGCAGAGGCTTTACTGAATACGTCCGTGAAGTCTTGATATGGAGGAGGCGGAACATCAGATGACCTGGGGAAGGAAGAACAAACAGGAAGAACTTTGGCTAAACAAGTCTCAGCACAGGAGGGACCCCATGCCAGTATTTGCGTAGTCGTCCAGTCAATTGATGGGTTGTGGAGACGGAGCCATGGAAGGCCTAAAACCACTGGATGTGTGGCTCTTGGAATCACTAAAAAAGAAATATACTCAGAATGAAGAACTCCCACTCTCAGACGAACTGGAAGAGTCCTTAAGGAAATGACTGCGTCAAAAATCTTTCTGCCATCCACGGCAGTCAAAGAGATGGAGGAGGACAGTCTCTCGGTGGGTAGGGACCACCGTTTAACATAAGCTTCGGTTATGAAATTCCCAGCTGCTCCGGAATCAAGGAGGGCAATGACGTTCCTGTAACGTTGAGCAATTTGGAGCGACACTGGGAGGTTACAGTCATGAGGAGATGGAGAGGAGATCATTACTCCTAGCCGGCCCTCTCCTTGGCGAGCTAGGATCTGGAGTTTCCCGGACGTTTGGGACAGGCATTGATAGTGTGCGACGGAGCTGCACAGTAGAGACAGAGAGACTCAGAGAGACGTCTTCGGCGCTCAGCGGGAGATAGACGGGAACGACTAATTTGCATAGGCTCATCCTTGGATGGAGATGGTTGACGAGGAGGAGGAGCAGAAGATTTAGGAGTAGATGATCTTCCTCGCTCGGTTGCTCTCTCTCTGAAACGTAGATCAACCTTCGTGCAAAGAGAAATTAGCTCATCCAACTTAGAGGGCAAGTCTCTGGTAGCTAACTCATCCTTGATGCGTTCTGATAAGCCATGCCAGAATGCAGCATACAGGGCCTCGTCGTTCCATGCCAGTTCGGATGCCAGGATTTTAAACTGTATAAGATACTGTCCCACAGTACGTGTTCCCTGGCGTAAACGGAGAATCTCAGATGAAGCAGATGTTATCCGGCCTGGCTCGTCGAAGATGCGCCTGAATGTAGCTACAAAGTCAGTATAGGAGGATAGCAGGGGATCAGACTTCTCCCATAAAGGTGATGCCCAGTCAAGGGCTGAGCCACTGAGAAGGGAGATGATATAGGCAATTTTGGTACGGTCACTGAAGAAATTGCCAGGTAGAAGCTCAAAGTGGATTTCACATTGATTGAGAAATCCCCTGCAGAACCTTGGAGATCCATCAAATTTTGCTGGCGTTGGAAGATGAAGATGTGGACTGGAAATGGGTAAGGTGGGTGGGGTTACAGCTGGTGTTACTGTAGTGGACGCACCGGACGTGCCAGGTCCACGGAGGGTCGTTTGAATCCCATCCAGCCGTGTAGAGAGATCCTGGAGACAGCGGATGATGTGGCCCTGTGCAGCCTCCTGATGTTCAAGTCGGGCTGCCAGTTCTTGCATCGGCCTTGCCGCTTGATCCTGGTCTCCGGCTGGATTCATTAGGTCAGTGCTTACTGTCACAACTGAGGGCCTGAGCTGACGGGAGGCAGCCTCAGTTGTAGGGGCTGAGATGTAACGGAACCTGGGAGGTTGTATCAGACCCATAGACATGTAAGTAACATGTAGAATAACTGCCCGAAGGCGTGACCACGACAACCAGGATAAAAGTCAATGATGTTTATTATGACAAACTCCGTAACACAGCAGCAGTAAAAGGAAACATAAAAGTCAACAGAGGATAAATACAATTCCTGGGTACTACAGGGTGGCAAGGGCCACAGGCACTGGTAGTGTGAGACAGTTCTTATAATCTTCTAGTTGGAAAGTCCTTACCAGGCCTGACTGTAGCAATGGAGAGAACCCAGGATCGTACCAGCTGATGTTCCAGGAAAGGCTGGGCTGCTGAAGGTAAAACGGCTGCTGTGGATACTGGCTGGAACCAGACTGTTGTTGGTACGGAGTGGATACTGGCTGGAACCAGTTAAATAATAAACGAACTTGAGAGCGATGAAATAATAATGAAGTTTGGAGTTTGAGAGCGGTGAAATAATAATACCGGTGGAGAGTGGTAAACTGCAGAAAAGGACACCGGCCCTTTAAGAGAAGCTATACACTGCTGGAAGCTGGGCTGGAAGCAGGTGATTGTTTGAGAGCGGTGAAATAATAATACCGGTGGAGAGTGGTAAACTGCAGAAAGGACACCGGCCCTTTAAGAGAAGCTGTACACTGCTGGAAGCTGGGCTGGAAGCAGGTGATTGTTGTAGCTGGAAACAGGTGAGTCCAGAATGGATCGGAGAATCAGGCTACACCGCAGATGGAATGCTGGTGCGGGTCTCTATAGCAGAAGTCTGGAGACAGGAGCTGGAACCTGGAAGACAACCACAGGAGAGAGACAAACTGGAACTAGGTTAGACAACCAAAGCACTGACGCCTTCCTTGCTCAGGCACAGCATACTTATACCTGCAGCAAGGAAGGGGTTGGCTAGGCAATTATGCAAATCAACAATACAGACAGCAGATTGGTGGAAATAATCAGATGACAAAATCCAAGATGGCTGCGCCCATGCAGACACTTGGAGGGAAGTTTGGTTTGTAATCCATGTGAGAATTGAAACAGTAATGGCGACGCCAGCCACAGGAGACAGGAGACGCCAGACTGACAAGCGCACATTTAACCACGCGGGCACAGCGGAGGCCGCGGCTGATGAAATCACCACTCTGACATTCTGCATGTGGAAACTCAGGAACAGCGGGATCCGGTCCTGGAACGCTGAGCCAGCCTTAGGAGGCATCTGAAGGATAAGTAATGGCGTCCAGATACCCGGATCGTGACACTCACCAAGCAACTAACTATATCTTAGAAAAACTGCCTATATCAAAACAGTGGGAGTTAACAGTTTGTTGGTTTTGGTCGCCTTCCATTGGTCCAGGGGCCAGACCTCTCAAGAACTCAATGGCTCATAGGTCAGTGTGAGGGCTTTTGTCCAATGTTGCTGGCACATGTGTCTGCCCCCAGGGCCATGCTGTGAAGCTAGTTTCAAGTCTTCAGGAAGTCCTTTGTATTCATATATTTGGTCATAACTAATTGTTGCAATGTGCTACAATCTACCCATAGCTATCAAATTACTCCCCACATTCTCCTGATCATTTTGACACTAAACATGATATGTTTAACTTGTTCCATTCCAATTTTATATATATATATATATATATGATGTTACACTCCATTATATAAATACATTATAATGTCTGGTGCTTGTCATGTTTTGTCTATGTGTAATTTATGTGTTGTATGAATTATGTGTTGAGTATATCTTTGTAGCTTGTCTGTGTGGATGCGTATGCTACCATATAGCCTGTGCATGCTGCGTGTATTCACACGAATAGAGAACTCTCTGTTTGGAGTTTGTATTTTTGTGTATGTAATATTTTTTTTACTTCGACAGTCCATCCTTAGACAGTAAACAATAACTGTCATAACTGTTACAATAAACATAATTTAAAAAAAAAAATCAAACAATAATTGGTGACCTAGACACACGTATGTATTCATTTCACAAATCAGACATTGACTATTGTTGGGGAAGACAGGAAGGAGGACGGGACATCCTGTATATGCGCTCGGCAGTTGCGGGACCACTGGTTGGATGTGGGATGACATTCAACCTATTAGGTTTGCTGGGACAGTGCTATGGCCTATGACATCTGATTTGAACGAACGTAGCCTACATACATGTACCTACGTCATTGTACACTGATGTTCGGATTCGATAGAGGTTTTGCTGAATAGAGGTAGAAAACACAAACAAATCGTGAAAGAGACATATAAAATTTTCATGGTATATATTTCTATCACTCCCTGAACATTGTTTCCATTCTTGGATCGTATGCTAGGTCTGTTTCATCATTGGACAAGGGTTATTATTTAGGTAGTGTCCTTCCTAGATAACTTAAACCTTTGGAGTTCGGGGAGAGCCACTCATAAACCGTTCTTCCACATATATTAATGAGCTCTTTATCTGCTATGTGTGAATAAGCCATTGTCTGATTGTTTCTGATTACCTCCCAATTTCCTGGTTTCCTGAAATTGGTGAGATTTAAACATACTAGGGATTTATCTATGGTACTGGTGGATCTTAAGACTAGGGGGTCTAGTTATATTATATTCCTTGTCCACTGGTGTCCCCCCCCTTCCATGTCATTCAATCACCTCATCTAAATCTAACGAATATGGCACTAATCCTGCATTATTTTGTCTTAGGGGTACCTGTGAGCACATCCAACATTCCGTTTGGTTTAAGACCTTACCCACTAGTGAGTGGTAATCACTGAAGGGATGTCTGTCAAATGCTGCCTTATTGCTAGACTGACAGCTCTGGATGCACTCATCTTCAATTATGGGGTCGCATTAACTACAAAATACAGTATTCCTCAGACATTAGCCTATCACGTTACCTCCGAACTCCGTAACTACTAGACCTTTGATTTTTTTCTGGCTTTAAACAAAGTGATAGGCTGATCCTGGGGTCCTATAAAGACACCACTCCTTTCTCCAGAACCAGTTCCAGTTTCACACTCGACTCCTCATGAAACCTCCCAAAAATAGAATGTCCTGAAAAAAATGTTTGTCAATGGGGAAAAAGAAGGATAGAAAGAAGGATAGAACAAAACAAATCTTACTTATAGCAAATCCATTACTATGACTGGTCTTTTTGCAATCCTTTAGTACGCTCAGGTAGTGTTGAACAGTTCCACCTCTCAGTCTTCACGGAACAGTTTCTCGGGTGATATTTCTGTGATTTCACTCCCTTTACAAGTTCCTTCGAGACGAACGACTTTCTAACAATGGGAATCGTGGACCCAAGTCTCTCTCTTGGCTACTTTCACTGGAATCGTGCTGTCATCAAAACTTGGTATGGTCCTTCCCACCTGTCTATTAGGGAACCTGAGCGTAAGAATAATCACATAGTTTCTTGGTTCACAATCAAGACAGTAGTTGGCATATCAGGAATCAAAAGTTTCAAGTTCTTTTGTTAAGTTCTCAAATGCTGGCTCATCTCGATAAGGTACTGTACTGTCACCTCATTGGTGTATTTCAGATCATGGTGTGGATCGATCATAACATGAGGTTGTCTTCCAAAAAAAAAAAAAAACATTTCAAAGAGGGTGCTTCTTTAAGTGGGGATCTGGGAGTGGTTCCGATGCTACATAACACTAGTGGCAGTGTCTATGACCACAATAGTCCAGTTTCAAGCAATCACTTAGCTCCTAATCCTAAGGATACCATATCTACACACAAATTTCTGCACAATTTTCTTTGCGGTAAACACAGCAGTATTTGTATCAGCAGGAAATGCCTCTATCCAGTTTGCGAAAACATCAGTGCACACCAATACATATTTAAAATTCCTACAGGGTGTTAACTGTACGAAGTCGATTTGTATTACCTGAAAAGGTCCGTCTGCAGGAGGAGTATGGGATGGCTCTGTTGGTGCTACCTTACCAAATGTTCTTCCTCATGCAAGTAAGACAGGTCATTGCTTTCCTACTTGTCTGAGAAGAGAACGCCGGTGCATACCAGTAAGCTCTTACCAATTTGCACATACCTTCCCTACCCAGATGAGTCAGCCCAAGTGCCCCCTCAGCTAGGCTTGGGAGATATGCCCTGTGGGCCACTGGCTTTCCTTGTCCATCTCTCAAGAGTCCTGAGGATTCCTGATTATACCCCTTTGCCTTCCAGACCTCCTTTTCACAAATTTGCATCTCAATTTAATTGTGTGTCTGCAATGTAGAGTAAAAACATCTCTAGAGGAGAAAAAAAATATCAGGTCTGCGTTCAACAATGGGCTGTCACTTATGTCTGGTCTCGTAGTAAAGGTCTGATTCAGATATTCCACACCATCATGCATATCAGTGTCTATACAAAATTTCCCTTCACTAGTATTCTCATCCTCCACCCTTTGTGCATTACAAGGCACATGCAGTATTATACTGGTGTCATCAGTGACAGCTCCCTTTTGTGCTGATGAGACATACCGGGTTCGGGCTAAACTTTGAAGGACCAATACGGCATGTGGTGTATGAACTGTCAAATCATGTACCAGTACTACATCCTAGGTATTTGACCCTTGTCCTACACAATTGCAGTTTATCCCTTGAGACCTTGTGTCCTGTCTGGAAGAGATGAAACAGAAACTGTTTCATATCTGCCAGGGATGACTCAAATAAATCAGCGCACAACAAGTCATCAACATATTATATCAGCACCGACTCATTCTCAGGCTGAAAGGACTGTAAACAGTCATGTAGGGCTTGGGAGAAAATACTCAGGCTGTCACTTGAAACCTTGGGAGAATTGGGTCCATGTATTGTACCCCCTTTGTGAATGCAAAGATGAAGAGGAAACTGTGAAGAAAACAGAATAGAGGTTGGTGACAGTAAAGTTTGTGGAGGTGGAGAAGATTTTATTAAAATGACAACTGGATTGGGCACTACGGGGAATTGATTCTTAAATACTTGGTCTACCCCCTTAAATCTTGTGCTTGCTGTGTCACTACTGGGACTACCTCAGCCATCAATCCAGTGTCCTGTCCATCCTAAATTCATAGGGAACCCGGTATCTGTGAGATAAATTCCTCTACCTGTGATGGACATGAATCTAGAACAGTGCAATGCATCATTAGTCTTTGAGGAGTATCTAACATACCTTGTACTTCCTGAGTGGGAGTACAATATATGTATTTCACATTTCAATTTACATAACAAAATCTCTGTCGATTAAGTTAGTCAGGGGCCACTGCTGCTAGGAGAAAAGAAAAAGGTTTAGCATCATAGAGGCCCAATCGTAACTTCAGCAGGTTTTGTCAAAGGGTAATGTTGCACTTCTCTCGTTACTCCCATTTGCCGAATCAGTATTTATCAGTGATCTTTCTTACTATATATGTACTTGAATGGCTCCATACTTACCAGTTCCACTGGTCTCAGCCACTTCCCCTGCAGGCTATAGCGCCTCTTTTACCGGTTGGATATTACTCCTCTGAGTGCATGAGAAATGGCTGAAACCAGTTGGGTCACCATCTCCTCTTAAATAAAACTTTGACATTCATTAGTACATGTATAGGTTACATTCATAATTTTCATATTTTTTATTTGAATTATTTTCTATAGTTTGTATACTGGCTGTAACTGCTTCCACATCTACATATGATGGTGTACTTGCTTTCTCTTTTTACTTACTTATTGTTGCTATGAGTTCAAACAGTTATTATGTTTTCATTCTTTTCTTATATGACTTTGGTAAAACATATTTGTTTTCATATTACCTGCAATACCTCAGGATCAAAACCACCAATCACTGGAAATGATATTTCACCATTCATACGTACTCAATCATTACAAAAAGCCTCTGGACCATATTTCCTACACATAATATAACCAGCAGACCCTTTCAGCCTGAACCCTGGCTGCCGAATGTTTCTCACTTGTGCATTTGGCTCCCATTGTGGACTTTTTAAACACATACACCAAATGGACAATACAAGCAAATGATGAAAGTTCTCCGAGTTCTTTCACTAACTCCTTCTCTGCTGGAAAGTACCACGGTCCACTTCTGTAGTAACTGCCGCATACCCAGTGAGGACCCTACCAGACCCCTCAGCATTGGAAGGGTTTCTATCCATTGGAATTCCGGATGAGAAACAATTTATCGATCACCCCATCCAGTGAATGTGCACCAAGAAACTTCCTGGGAGCTCAGCGAAGTTCTTCTCTTTACACAAATCAAATCTGTGTATGCTAACACAGCACGTGTGATGACGCAATTGCGCTAAATGATGCAAATGGTATCACATTGCACCATGTATAACACACGTGCGGTCCAAACGCACGATTCACAAATACTTGTTATTTGTGTGCCATACAATTATGAAGACAATTTTACTTTTAAAAGGGTATGACTCCGTCACCTGGGGTGTTTTGGCTAACCCCACACCTCCAGACCATCCACCACTTATTTGGACGCTGCTTGTGCTACATCCAGACCTTTATTGGACTTCCACAGCCTTATGCAGACACAATCTGATGAACATCATCACCAACTGGCACCATTGTCCATCTGCTCAGCATTGAGGCTACCGCTAATCTGGTGAGGATTTGGGTCCCCAGCAATTTCCACCTACTCAAAAGGGACTTCTTCTCTGGGACTTCTTCCTCCAGCGGCTTTCACAGTGGTAATGTTACTAAAGGACTGTGCTATCAGCCCTCCAGTTATTCATCTGCACTTACACAATCTTTAGTCCAACAAAATTAAGGAACGGACAATATTATTACAGCAGCCTTTGTGGTGGTTCTGGTTGTTTTAAACATTTTATTAGTATAATTCCGCATATCATTTGTATTGTCAATTGTTTTATTAAATTGAATGTTTTTTACCTTCAATCCATTCATCTCCACAAGCTCTTTTAAGATACTTCCATATACATATTCATTGTATTAACTTTATATTGCTACTTTCTTTCTTTTGTTAACCCCACACCTGGCTTTAAACGTGCGGTTGCGAGCCGCCACACCACTGGAGCTTCTCCTAGCTGAGTGTCTCGCCCTACTGGATACCGAATTCCGTGGTTCAATACAATCACACCTACTTTCAACCCACACTAATACACAACATTTTTCTGTACAGAAAAAAAGTAATTTACCAGTGGATGATAACATTCCCTTAAAGGTATTACACTTCAAACAAAGTATTATAGTAATCTGCTTTAAAATCGGATAGTTACCTATTAAAATGTGTTTTATCCCACCTTAATAATCAAGTTCTGTTATGCGGCTAACTTCTGCTTGCATAAATATGCAGTCACGTTTCCCGCCTTCTGTGCATTCACATGTGAACCTGTGCATCTATTGTACTATGACAAGTGTATACTTGCGTACGCAAATGTGTATCGCTGCGTACCTTTGCACGCAGCTTGCCATACTCTCTTACCCAACTCTAGTAATACAATAAAAACACTGTACTTGTATTGTAGCAGTTAGATAAATGCTTCCACATTCCCTTTGAGCACCGGAAGTCCCCTGCCGGACAACTTCTGCTATGTGCTACCTAAACTTTTAAGCAGGAATGGAGCTTCACTTATGCGTCAATATTTTGTGAATTTTCGTTAGCAATAGCACTTTAACAATACTTTTTAAAACACTTCGATATAATATGGCTATTGACTATAATTTAAATGCTATGATTCAGATTGGATAGCTATCTTGCAGAACATATACTGATATAAATATACATACTGTATTTTATATAATAATAGTAACATAACATATATATATATATATATATATATATATATATATATACTGTATATATATATACTTTATTTATTACACTTCTATGAAACCCTCACACAGCATATGTATGTATATATACACAGACTGATTGTGGCTTCCACAGCAGCATTAATTTGCATATCAACAGATGTTCACATGCATGCTGTGCTCTGGTTCTAGAGTGGTTGAACAAGTTCATTAACATTTCAATTGTTTATCTCTTGTAACAAGCAGAGTGTTCATCTTACACTCAGTACCTTCCTCATCTAAAACAAATCTTGGCGAAAAAAACTCTCATCTGTGTGTAATTGTTACATCAAGCTAAGTATTTATCTCACTATTTCTCTCACTAGGCCCAATTGAAACACTATTTAGAATTGACTATGGCATGGATTATTTAAATTCATTGGTAGCTTTTAAATGGTGTTGGATTTGTACAAACACATAGATCCATGGTTATTTTGGCTAGTTTGCTGCACCTAGGCACATCATGGTTTATTTACATAAACCCTTCATCTATTGTTCTCAGCTGCAATACAATACAAAGAACAATACAGCAGGGGATTAAGTCATTACACCAGGGGATTAAGTCCGACTGCCCAGTATTAATTAATCCTATTAAAGGCCAAGATAAACATGGACCCATCTGTATATATTGTTTATTTGTGACAAAGGAAACAGACTGCTTAACAAACTGAAAGTCAGCTGTTAGCTAAGTGGATAGGGAGTGACCTTATGTTATGTGGCTTTTAAGACCAATGCATACTGTACCTTACACTAGACCTAAAATGGCCACTGCTACTCCCCCTTCCAAACCATGTGCTTGGACAAAATGGTGGCCAGAATACAAACAGTCTATCCTTTGTCACAAATAAATCACAAATTATACAAGCACTGGAAGTCGTCCAAATAGACAATTCCCACTGCATGGTCACAAAAATTTCCACACGCTGCTCTTTCAGTGCGAACAAAGCTTTGCTACTTCAGGCCTATGTTAGCAGTATGCAAATAGGATGCAGCATGCTAATACAGCTATATCCATACTATGCACCAACTTTAAAATGCTCTTTAAATTTACTTAACAGATAAACAATCCAATCTGAATCAAACATAATATGACTTATTAAACCTCGTTTAGCAACAATAAAAAAATATGCTGTAGCATTTCTAATATTGTGCATTTTTGTCACACTCACAGCAACAAAAAAATATATTGTCCCTTGATTCATATCAGCACCTTACTGATAACGCAAAAAAAATGCGGTTCAGTAGCATCTAGATGCGTCCATCCTTAGCTGGTAGACAACATCGTGTCTGTACTGCGCATCATTAAGTACTTGATATCGCGGACATAGCCCCCAACTGTGAATTTCTGATTATTTTAAAATAAACATTTCAATGCCAGCGTTAATATATGTACTGCGGACGCAAGGCACATCTTATTAGCATATACGATAAAAGTGTGCTTAACATCGCAACACTATATCCCTTTAGAGAAAGCAAGCAGTCGCACAAATTGTAAGCTGAGGTCCAATGCTCAGATAGATATATATATATATATATATATATATATATATTTGATATTAAAAGGGTATGCATAAAAAATTACATATGTACAATATATCATTCAGTTGTATTATATATATGGTTACAGAGTAACAGTTATAAAAGAAGCTGTTGTGGTTACATATGAATCAGTTACAGCCAGCATACTTCACCATGTTGCACAGTGCACAGTCGTCTCCCTCTCTCTCCCCCTCAGCAAGAAACTAACTAACTAACTAACTAACTATATCTTAGAAAAACTGCCTATAAAAAAAACAGCGGGAGTTAACAATCTGTTGGTTTCGGTCTCCTTCCATTGGTCCAGAGGCCATACCTCTCAAGAACTTAATGTCTCATAGGTCAGTGTGAAGGCTTTTGTCCTTTGTTGCTGGCACATGTGTCTGCCCCCAGGTCCATGCTGTGAAGCTAGTTTCAAGTCTTCAGGAAGCCCTTTGTATTCATACATTTGGTCATAACTAATCATTGCAATATGCTACAATCTACCCATAGCTATCAAATTACACCACACATTCTCCTTTTCATTTTGACACTAAGCATGATATATTTAACTTGTTCTGTTCCAATAATACATATATATCTGATGTTACACTCTATTATGTAAATACATTATAATGTCTGGTGCTTGTCATGTTTTGTCTATGTGTAATTTATGTGTTGTATAAAATATGTGTTGAATATATCTTTGTGGCTTGTCTGTGTGGATGTGTATTCTATCATATATCCTGTGCATGCTGCATGTATGCGCACAAACAGAGACCTCTCAGTTTGGAGTTTGTATTTGTGTGTATGTAATATTTTTTTTACATCAACATCAGATTTTGACTCCAAGCACTGATCCCTGTAGTGCATGTCCAGCTTATTACATAAAAATATAAGATCATCAAACTTTGCTGGAATGTCTCGAGAAGTCAGATCATCTTTCAGTCTATCTGAGACACCATTCCAGAAGGCGGCAATGAGCTCTTTTTCATTCCAATTTAGCTCAGAAGAAAGCGTACAAAATTGGATTAGGTACTGGCTGACTGAATAGGCTCCCTGATGAAGGCATAGAATCTCCAGCGAATCCGAAGTCATTCTGCCTGGCTCATTGAAAATCTTGTGGGCTGAAGATACAAATTCCATATAGTTTGAGAGGATGGTATCGGCCTTCTCCCACAGGTGTGATGCCCACTCCAAAGCTTGACTGGTTAGGAATGAGATTATGTAGGCAATTTTTGGATGTGCTGTCAGAAAGCTGGCCACCTGTATCTCAAATTTAATTTCACACTGATTGAGGAACCCTTGGCATAGCTTCTGGTACCAGTCAAAATTATTCAGATCGGTAACTGTAGCCATAAAACCGAAACTGGTGCCAGTGGAGTTGGTGAAGGAGGAACTGCAGATGCTGTGACCTGTGGTGGAGCGATAGCCTCATAAAGCGTATCTAGGCAAGCAGACAAACACTGCATAGACTGCGCCAACTCCTGCTTGTCTAGATAGGACAGGATTTTTGCAGTCGCATGAACTCCAGATACTTGCTCACCCGACGGATCCATTGGGACAGTGCTTACTGTCATGCTGGGCTGAAGGTGAGGTTCCAACGAATGGGCTTCAGCTAGTGGAGTGGATGGCTATACGGGAAGAAATCGAGGAGGCTGGATATAGTAACTTCTCATATACTATAGTGCTCAAAGAATGGCCAATTGAATCATAAATACTTGAAGACTGAAGAATGATTGTTTGGTGAATGTGGCTGAAAAACACTGAAGAATGCTGCTGAAGAATAAATGCTTAATAGTCATGACTGAAGAACACTGAAGAATGCTGCTGAAGAATGGATGCGGAATAGTCGTAACTGAGGAATACTAAAGAATGCTGCTTTGAAGACTGAAGAATTACTGCTGAGTAAATGTAACTGAAGAACACTGAAGAGTGCTGCTTTGAAGAGTGAAGAAAGAATGCTGAGTGGATGAGACTGAAGAACACTGAAGAATGCTGTTTTGAAGACTGAAGAATAAATACTAAGTAAACGTGACTGAAGAACACTGAATATTGCTGCTTTGAAGACTGAAGAATGGATACTGAGTAGTCGTGGCTGAAGGGCACTGCAGGTGACCTGGTTGGCGTCCAAAAGGCAGACAGCTGTGAACTTCAGAACAGAGAAGCCAATGACATGGGTATAGCTGAAGGTAATGGGAAGATATGTACAGTGGAGATAGAGGCCCTTGGAACACGGGAAAACCACAGGGAGTATCTGGGGGAGCTCAGAGGTGGAGCTTCTGCTCAAGGCAGTAACATAAAGCACTGGCAGTGTTAGAGACTGGGCTGACCGCTTTTGTAAGGGGAAGCTGCCTGGGATTGGCTGAGTAACACAGCCCCTTGTGCTGCAGACACATGAAACTCTTCACCCATCTGGTTCCCCGACTCCCACGCTCCGGAAGCTGCACTGTCACCACTGCCAGGCCCGCTGCACCCCACCACGGCCACACAGCACTGCCAGCAGCCGGACGGGAAATTCGCAGAACCCGGCTCGGGATTTAAGCCCCCAGCGCCTGACAAGGCCATTCCTGTGGAAAGAATAGTATGTAATGTAAAAGAACTTAGAATTAATTCATCTGTCTCAAGAGAGAGTGTAAAACCCTCAATTAATTTAAACTTTATCCAGTATTGGGTATACACTTTCATTTTACCAGACAATACAAGTTATATATACTATACATGTTATGTTTTGGTCACCAGCTACAGTGATCTTAACCTACAAATCTTAGCTTTGACTGTGCCATCATCAAAAACCAAATACCTCCAGCCTGAGTAATTGAATATGCCTTGCTGACCCCATTGGTCCTAACTTTGACCTGCACATGATTGTTTTGCTCTCATCTCTTAAGTTGAATACACCATTCCAACTGTTTGTAAACAGACAAGGTTGTGCTTCCATGGTCTGAACGTTACTAAAACAACGCCCCCTCCAATCTTCCCCACTGTCAGCTGATGAATTCACATACACATTTGTACAGGAATTCTTACTGTGGGTAGCTTACTTCCAGAAATTCCTAAGCGTACATATTATATCTGTCCCTCCTGCACTACACATGGTTTTGCCTATTAGAGGAAAATGTTGTTTTGCAATCAACTTGAATTAAGTGTACTCATCAAGAGATATGGAGAGGAAAAGGCTCAGAGTCACAGCCGAACTCCACATCAGCTGTAGCTACATGCTCCGGCCACCTGTGTTTCCACTGCAGAGAGCCCTGCCAAACAGAAATCACTGTCTGCAGCTTGTATGGAGACAAGGCTTTCTTCATCTCTGAAAAACAAAGTTAGTCTGTCAGGGTCCGCCTGCATGTGCCAGCCACCTGAGGTACAATTAGCCGCTAGGAACAGCAGTGTGTGGGGGCCTCTGAAGTGTAGGTGTCGTGGGACTATCGCCCCTTTTGCCCCACCTTTAATCTAGCCCTGCCCGCACTGTATCTAACCAGCAATGTATCCAGCACTGTATCCGACCTGAATTGTATCCCACACTGTATCCGACCCGCACTGTATCCAACCCACATAGAATCCAAGTAGCACTGTATCCAACCCACACTGTATCCAACCTGCACTGTATCTTGCACTGTATCCAACCCACACAGTATTCAACCAGCACTGTCTCCAACCCATACTGTATCCCGCACTGTATCCAGCCAACAATGTAACCAGCACTGTATCCAACCCACACTGTATCTGACCTGCCGTGTATTCCGCACTGTATCCAACCCACACAGCATCCAACCTACACTATTTCTGACCCCACTGTCTCCCACAGTGTATCCAACTGGTAATATATTCCACATATCCCACCCACACTGTATCCAACCCACACCGTATCCAACCCACACAGTCTCCAACCCACACTGTATCTAACCCAAACTGCATCCAACGCACAAAGTATCCAGCCAGCACTGTATCCAACCCGCACTGTGTCTTGTACTTTATCCAACCCACACAGTATTTAACCAGAACTGTATCCAACCCACACTGTATCCCGCACTGTGTCCAATCTGTCCTGTATCCCACACTGTATCCAACCAACACTGTATACCACAGTTTAACCAGCCAGCCTTTGTCCAATATTGGTGAAACCAATGTTGTTAGCTGTGAGTTGTTCAAAATTGAGTGGAAATGACTGTAAATTAATGTTATTAAGATTACTAATACTCTAGGGACAAAAAAAGCCCAAATTAAGTAATTTAAGCTTTTTTTTTTAAAAATGTAAAAAAATCCAAATCCAAATCCAGACATGGCAGTTTGGCAAATCCAAAGCCAAAACCGCCCAATGAATCAGAACAAAATCCAAATCCATCAAAAATGGCCCAGCACACATCCCTACTACAAAGCCAGTGGCTGCGTCCTCTGATTCAGTTTCATTTGCCCCTGCAGCATAGTTTTGACAGATAATGCTGCGACCAGTGTTCATGATGGTGATCTTATGCTGCATCTTTGGATGCAGCCAGTGGATTAGAGAAACTGGCAATGGGCATATTTTTACATAAAGACACCTACTGCAGCTTTTGCATACACAGCTGCAGCAACATCTGCATCCACCTCTGAATCAAGCCCTATATTTGCATAAGTAAGAGAGAAATCAGGAGATTATAAAATTCTTAATTTAGTTGAAGTATATCCAAGCACAATACTACATTTCCTGGAAGTGCACAAACAAAATAGTAAATTAATTGCTAATCATTATTAATATGACTATTTTTTTTATCTTAATGTAGTTATCTAGAGTGTGATTGTCATGGGGACTACAGTTTGTTTTGTGGTTCAGTGTGTCAGAAAGGGACTGAGGGTACAATTACTTTTTGGGTTAGGGTAATTAAACGTATCAGTCTATAGGGGTAGGCATCTATCATATTAAGGTAGTAAGGGTTTGATAGGTAGGTAGGCTATCAATTATCCATTATTTAGGGGCTCAATTTATAGAATAAGTTACATTGTTATTAGTTTATAAAGGTGAGATGTCCAGTTTACATTATTTCATGTCAGTTATTGTTAAGGGTTAGAGGAAACAGTTACATTTAAAGTATCCTAGAACATTTGTGGAAATTATAGCATAAAAAATTGCCCTGTACTGATCCTATAAATGGTGTCATATTAAAGAAAGTGTTACTCAAATTATTGATTAGCATAATTGCCTATAGATTGTAAACTTGAGAGCAGATCCCGCCTACCTCTGTGACTGTTAGTTATCACCCAGTTTTCATTTATCATTGTTATTTCCAATGGCAAAGCGCAATGTAATTTCCTGCTCTATATATGGAAATGTTAATAATAATAATTGTCTACAATTTACATTGTTATTTATTTGAAACTTGTATTCCTTTCTGTCCTTTAATAATAACATCAACATCCTTTCTGGGTTATTTATTGTCAGATCTGTGTAATGTTTTTTATTTTATTTTATTGGGGGAAGGAAGGAACAAGGTTTGCTATACCTACCCTATAGTCCATAGGGAAGAAGTAAAATAGTACCAGTGGAGGCACAGCCAAGAAGAACGTCTTCCAGGAAAGCTTGTATTGTGTGACTCTGTTTCTCAAATAAAGGTTTCCACGATCTGGGGTGATGGTGAGACAATAGATGACACTGTAATGATCTCTGTTTTTTCTTGAAGTACTGTAAGTTAGTACATGATGTAGGCAACAAAAATATTTTGCTGCATCGCAGATGCTCCTACAGGTAAGTGCAAGTGCAAATGCTGTGGAATATTACCATTGTAAACAACATTTTCCATTTCATATCCCATTACATGCATTTTATAACATTAAATACTACTACTACTACTACTACTAATACTACTACTACTACTACTACGACGATGACGACTACTGTATTTTAAACTTTACTACTGTATTTTAAACAGATAAGGGAAGAAAAATAATCACTTGATCATAGAGACGTGCAGTTGGACAGAAATCCGAATCTATCCAAATTTTGTTGCTCCAAACCCAGTACGGCTTATCTGAGAAGATCAGATTCAAACCGAGTCCAAGATAGAATCTTCCCAAGATTTGGACTTTGGATTATAAATTGCATTTTGGGTTTTTGATTGCAAAAATGACATACTGTAAATTTAGCTGTTTTTATTGCTTTCTAGTGTTTTTTATTAATAATTATCATTTTTTAATTGATTTTAAACTGAACCAAAATTTGAATCTGAACCAAAACACTTGAGGGTGGTTTTGTCAAACCCAAAACACTATGATGGATTAGAACAAAAACCAAAACCTAAAATCTCTAATTGATCAATATTTTTGTAAATATGGTATTTTAGAATAAATTGACTTTTTTTTTAAATAAATCTGATTATTATAATGCAGTAATTGTTACATATATTAATATATACAGTATATTTATCTATCTATATGTCTATCTCTCTATAAAAAATTTAATTTATCTAATTTTTGATGAGTAATCAATGGCCTATTTTCATATGTTTCCTTTATTCTTTGTTGCCTAGAATTTTTTTATGTATAGTCAATTAACTATTGCTACTGTATGCTTTTTCCAACTTACCAATGACATTGCTGAAATCCTCCCCTTCACTGTTTATTGTTCTTGTGGGGCTACTGGATTGTCACATAGCTGGCAAGTACATCCTGCCCTGGGCTACTAAAAGTAAGGGGCAGATGTACTAAGCTTAGGAGAGAGATAAAGTGGAAAGAGATTAAGTACCAGCCAATCAACTCCTATCAGCCTGTAACATGACAGCTGATTGGCTGGTAATTTATCTCTCCACTTGATCACTCTCCAATGCTTAGTACATCTCCCTTAAATGAGATTGGAACAGGTATCTCCACAAGATGTTGCCCTGTGGCATAATCAAAAAGTCCAGTATACGTAGCTTTAGAACGCAGGGCTGTTAATTAAATAACATGTTCCAGGAGACACTGCTCCTTTTTAGAGACTTAGTTGTATATGTTTTGATTATTGCTTCTATTGTAATAGTCATGCTTATTCTTGATGTTGATTAGTACCCAATTTGTATCATTGTTAGAACCAGTACCAGTTAGTACCAGAATACAGTATCTATATATAGACTAAAACTTTTTTTGTATTTAGTGATTTTTAGTGGGGTTGAAACCTTACATGAGACCACAAATGTTTAAAACTTATTTTTTTGGCATTAAAAAAACAAAACTATTCTTAAGTTCAAATATGTCTCACAAGCTCCTTCCAATGAGAGCATGATTATGTACTGGTCAGGCTGACAATCAGGAGCAATGTCTTACAATGATAATTTAAGTAACAGTTCTAACAAAAACTACAATGTAATTAAGAGAAATCAATTCCCAATTTTGGTTTAAAGACAGATAGAAAAATTATAAAAATATTTTAAAGGTCAAGTCAAGCAGCATTTAATCATAGACAAAAAGAACTATTGCTATACCTCAAATGAAGAGATGTGCACTTGAAATTTTTCGGGTTTTGTGTTTTGGTTTTGGGTACGGTTCCGCGGCCGTGTTTTGGGTTCGACCGCGTTTTGGCAAAACCTCACCGAATTTTTTTTGTCGGATTCGGGTGTGTTTTGGATTCGGGTGTTTTTTTCAAAAAACACAAAAAAACAGCTTAAATCATAGAATTTGGGGGTCATTTTGATCCCAAAGTATTATTAACCTCAAAAACCATAATTTCCACTCATTTTCAGTCTATTCTGAACACCTCACACCTCACAATATTATTTTTAGTCCTAAAATTTGCACCGAGGTCGCTGGATGACTAAGCTAAGCGACCCTAGTGGCCGACACAAACACCTGGCCCATCTAGGAGTGGCACTGCAGTGTCACGCAGGATGGCCCTTCCAAAAAACACTCCCCAAACAGCACATGACGCAAAGAAGAAAAAAAGAGGCGCAATGAGGTAGCTGTGTGAGTAAGATAAGCGACCCTAGTGGCCGACACAAACACCTGGCCCATATAGGAGTGGCACTGCAGTGTCACGCAGGATGGCCCTTCCAAAAACACTCCCCAAACAGCACATGACGCAAAGAAGAAAAAAAGAGGCGCAATGAGGTAGCTGTGTGAGTAAGATAAGCGACCCTAGTGGCCGACACAAACACCTGGCCCATCTAGGAGTGGCACTGCAGTGTCACGTAGGATGGCCCTTCCAAAAAACACTCCACAAACAGCACATGACGCAAAGAAGAAAAAAAGAGGCGCAATGAGGTAGCTGTGTGAGTAAGATAAGCGACCCTAGTGGCCGACACAAACACCTGGCCCATCTAGGAGTGGCACTGCAGTGTCACGCAGGATGGCCCTTCCAAAAAACACTCCCCAAACAGCACATGACGCAAAGAAGAAAAAAAGAGGCGCAATGAGGTAGCTGTGTGAGTAAGATAAGCGACCCTAGTGGCCGACACAAACACCTGGCCCATCTAGGAGTGGCACTGCAGTGGCACGCAGGATGGCCCTTCCAAAAAACACTCCCCAAACAGCACATGACGCAAAGAAGAAAAAAAGAGGCGCAATGAGGTAGCTGTGTGAGTAAGATAAGCGACCCTAGTGGCCGACACAAACACCTGGCCCATCTAGGAGTGGCACTGCAGTGTCACGCAGGATGGCCCTTCCAAAAAACACTCCCCAAACAGCACATGACGCAAAGAAGAAAAAAAGAGGCGCAATGAGGTAGCTGTGTGAGTAAGATAAGCGACCATAGTGGACGACACAAACACCTGGCCCATCTAGGAGTGGCACTGCAGTGTCACGCAGGATGGCCCTTCCAAAAAACACTCCCCAAACAGCACATGACGCAAAGAAGAAAAAAAGAGGCGCAATGAGGTAGCTGTGTGAGTAAGATAAGCGACCCTAGTGGCCGACACAAACACCTGGCCCATCTAGGAGTGGCACTGCAGTGGCACGCAGGATGGCCCTTCCTAAAAACACTCCCCAAACAGCACATGACGCAAAGAAGAAAAAAAGAGGCGCAATGAGGTAGCTGTGTGAGTAAGATAAGCGACCCTAGTGGCCGACACAAACACCTGGCCCATCTAGGAGTGGCACTGCAGTGGCACGCAGGATGGCCCTTCCAAAAAACACTCCCCAAACAGCACATGACGCAAAGAAAAATGAAAGAAAAAAGAGGTGCAAGATGGAATTGTCCTTGGGCCCTCCCACCCACCCTTATGTTGTATAAACAGGACATGCACACTTTAACCAACCCATCATTTCAGTGACAGGGTCTGCCACACGACTGTGACTGAAATGACGGGTTGGTTTGGACCCCCACCGAAAAAGAAGCAATTAATCTCTCCTTGCACAAACTGGCTCTACAGAGGCAAGATGTCCACCTCATCATCATCCTCCGATATATCACCGTGTACATCCCGCTCCTCACAGATTATCAATTCGTCCCCACTGGAATCCACCATCTCAGCTCCCTGTGTACTACTTTGTGGAGGCAATTGCTGCTGGTCAATGTCTCCACGGAGGAATTGATTATAATTCATTTTAATGAACATCATCTTCTCCACATTTTCTGGAAGTAACCTCGTACGCCGATTGCTGACAAGGTGAGCGGCGGCACTAAACACTCTTTCGGAGTACACACTTGTGGGAGGGCAACTTAGGTAGAATAAAGCCAGTTTGTGCAAGGGCCTCCAAATTGCCTCTTTTTCCTGCCAGTATAAGTACGGACTGTCTGACGTGCCTACTTGGATGCGGTCACTCATATAATCCTCCACCATTCTTTCAATGGGGAGAGAATCATATGCAGTGACAGTAGACGACATGTCCGTAATCGTTGTCAGGTCCTTCAGTCCGGACCAGATGTCAGCATCAGCAGTCGCTCCAGACTGCCCTGCATCACCGCCAGCGGGTGGGCTCGGAATTCTGAGCCTTTTCCTCGCACCCCCAGTTGCGGGAGAATGTGAAGGAGGAGATGTTGACAGGTCGCGTTCCGCTTGACTTGACAATTTTGTCACCAGCAGGTCTTTGAACCCCAGCAGACTTGTGTCTGCCGGAAAGAGAGATCCAAGGTAGGTTTTAAATCTAGGATCGAGCACGGTGGCCAAAATGTAGTGCTCTGATTTCAACAGATTGACCACCCGTGAATCCTTGTTAAGCGAATTAAGGGCTCCATCCACAAGTCCCACATGCCTAGCGGAATCGCTCCCTTTTAGCTCCTCCTTCAATGCCTCCAGCTTCTTCTGCAAAAGCCTGATGAGGGGAATGACCTGACTCAGGCTGGCAGTGTCTGAACTGACTTCACGTGTGGCAAGTTCAAAAGGTTGCAGAACCTTGCACAACGTTGAAATCATTCTCCACTGCGCTTGAGACAGGTACATTCCACCTCCTATATCGTGCTCAATTGTATAGGCTTGAATGGCCTTTTGCTGCTCCTCCAACCTCTGAAGCATATATAGGGTTGAATTCCACCTCGTTACCACTTCTTGCTTCAGATGATGGCAGGGCAGGTTCAGGCGTTTTTGGTGGTGCTCCAGTCTTCTGTACGTGGTGCCTGTCCTCCGAAAGTGTCCCGCAATTCTTCTGGCCACCGACAGCATCTCTTGCACGCCCCTGTCGTTTTTTAAAAAATTCTGCACCACCAAATTCAAGGTATGTGCAAAACATGGGACGTGCTGGAATTTGCCCATATTTAATGCACACACAATATTGCTGGCGTTGTCCGATGCCACAAATCCACAGGAGAGTCCAATTGGGGTAAGCCATTCCGCGATGATCTTCCTCAGTTGCCGTAAGAGGTTTTCAGCTGTGTGCGTATTCTGGAAACCGGTGATACAAAGCGTAGCCTGCCTAGGAAAGAGTTGGCGTTTGCGAGATGCTGTTACTGGTGCCGCCGCTGCTGTTCTTGCGGCGGGCGTCCATACATCTACCCAGTGGGCTGTCACAGTCATATAGTCCTGACCCTGCCCTGCTCCACTTGTCCACATGTCCGTGGTTAAGTGGACATTGGGTACAACTGCATTTTTTAGGACACTGGTGAGTCTTTTTCTGACGTCCGTGTACATTCTCGGTATCGCCTGCCTAGAGAAGTGGAACCTAGATGGTATTTGGTAACGGGGGCACACTACCTCAAGAAATTGTCTAGTTCCCTGTGAACTAACGACAGATACCGGACGCACGTCTAACACCAACATAGTTGTCAAGGCCTCAGTTATCCGCTTTGCAACAGGATGACTGCTGTGATATTTCATCTTCCTCGCAAAGGACTGTTGGACAGTCAATTGCTTGGTGGAAGTAGTAAAAGTGGGCTTACGACTTCCCCTCTGGGATGACCATCGACTCCCAGCAGCAACAACAGCAGCGCCAGCAGCAGTAGGCGTTACAATCAAGGATGCATCGGAGGAATCCCAGGCAGGAGAGGACTCGTCAGAATTGCCAGTGACATGGCCTGCAGGACTATTGGCATTCCAGGGGAAGGAGGAAATTGACACTGAGGGAGTTGGTGGGGTGGTTTGCGTGAGCTTGGTTACAAGAGGAAGGGATTTACTGGTCAGTGGGCTGCTTCCGCTGTCGCCCAAAGTTTTTGAACTTGTCACTGACTTATGATGAATGTGCTGCAGGTGACGTATAAGGGAGGATGTTCCGAGGTGGTTAACGTCCTTACCCCTACTTATTACAGCTTGACAAAGGCAACACACGGCTTGACAAATGTTGTCCGCATTTCTGGTGAAATACTTCCACACCGAAGAGCTGATTTTTTTTGTATTTTGACCAGGCATGTCAATGGCCCTATTCCTCCCACGGACAAGAGGTGTCTCCCCGGGTGCCTGACTTAAACAAACCACCTCACCATCAGAATCCTCCTGGTCAATTTCCTCCCCAGCGCCAGCAACACCCATATCCTCCTCATCCTGGTGTACTTCAACACTGACATCTTCAATCTGACTATCAGGAACTGGACTGCGGGTGCTCCTTCCAGCACTTGCAGGGGGCGTGCAAATGGTGGAAGGCGCATGCTCTTCACGTCCAGTGTTGGGAAGGTCAGGCATCGCAACCGACACAATTGGACTCTCCTTGTGGATTTGGGATTTCGAAGAATGCACAGTTCTTTGCTGTGCTGCTTTTGCCAGCTTGAGTCTTTTCATTTTTCTAGCGAGAGGCTGAGTGCTTCCATCCTCATGTGAAGCTGAACCACTAGCCATGAACATAGGCCAGGGCCTCAGCCGTTCCTTGCCACTCCGTGTGGTAAATGGCATATTGGCAAGTTTACGCTTCTCCTCCGACAATTTTATTTTAGGTTTTGGAGTCCTTTTTTTACTGATATTTGGTGTTTTGGATTTGACATGCTCTGTACTATGACATTGGGCATCGGCCTTGGCAGACGACGTTGCTGGCATTTCATCGTCTCGGCCATGACTAGTGGCAGCAGCTTCAGCACGAGGTGGAAGTGGATCTTGATCTTTCCCTAATTTTGGAACCTCAACATTTTTGTTCTCCATATTTTAATAGGCACAACTAAAAGGCACCTCAGGTAAACAATGGAGATGGATGGATACTAGTATACAATTATGGATGGACGAGCGACTGCCGACACAGAGGTAGCTACAGCCGTGGACTACCGTACTGTGTCTGCTGCTAATATAGACTGGATGATAATGAGATGAAATTAATATATATATATATATATATATATAATATCACTAGTACTGCAGCCGGACAGGTATATATATTTATTATGTAATGACTGATGACGGACCTGCTGGACACTGTCAGCTCAGCAGCACCGCAGACTGCTACAGTAAGCTACTATAGTAGTATGTATCAAGAAGAAAGAAAAAAAAAAAACACGGGTAGGTGGTATACAATTATGGATGGACCAGCGACTGCCGACACAGAGGTAGCTACAGCCGTGGACTACCGTACTGTGTCTGCTGCTAATATAGACTGGATGATAATGAGATGAAATTAATATATATATATATATATAATATCACTAGTACTGCAGCCGGACAGGTATATATATTTATTATGTAATGACTGATGACGGACCTGCTGGACACTGTCAGCTCAGCAGCACCGCAGACTGCTACAGTAAGCTACTATAGTAGTATGTATAAAGAAGAAGAAAGAAAAAAAAAAACACGGGTAGGTGGTATACAATTATGGATGGACCAGCGACTGCCGACACAGAGGTAGCTACAGCCGTGGACTACCGTACTGTGTCTGCTGCTAATATAGACTGGATGATAATGAGATGAAATTAATATATATATATATATATAATATCACTAGTACTGCAGCCGGACAGGTATATATATTTATTATGTAATGACTGATGACG
This sequence comes from Pseudophryne corroboree, assembly GCF_028390025.1. NCBI lineage: Eukaryota > Metazoa > Chordata > Amphibia > Anura > Myobatrachidae > Pseudophryne > Pseudophryne corroboree. The sequence continues at coordinate 392,168,806 of NC_086444.1, read as the reverse complement.
GACCTGCTGGACACTGTCAGCTCAGCAGCACCGCAGACTGCTACAGTAAGCTACTATAGTAGTATATATAAAGAAGAAAAAAAAAAAAAACACGGGTAGGTGGTATACAATTATGGATGGACCAGCGACTGCCGACACAGAGGTAGCTACAGCCGTGGACTACCGTACTGTGTCTGCTGCTAATATAGACTGGATGATAATGAGATGAAATTAATATATATATATATATATAATATCACTAGTACTGCAGCCGGACAGGTATATATATTTATTATGTAATGACTGATGACGGACCTGCTGGACACTGTCAGCTCAGCAGCACCGCAGACTGCTACAGTAAGCTACTATAGTAGTATGTATAAAGAAGAAGAAAAAAAAAAAAAAAACACGGGTAGGTGGTATACAATTATGGATGGACCAGCGACTGCCGACACAGAGGTAGCTACAGCCGTGGACTACCGTACTGTGTCTGCTGCTAATATAGACTGGATGATAATGAGATGAAATTAATATATATATATATATATATATAATATCACTAGTACTGCAGCCGGACAGGTATATATATTTATTATGTAATGACTGATGACGGACCTGCTGGACACTGTCAGCTCAGCAGCACCGCAGACTGCTACAGTAAGCTACTATAGTAGTATGTATCAAGAAGAAAGAAAAAAAAAACACGGGTAGGTGGTATACAATTATGGATGGACCAGCGACTGCCGACACAGAGGTAGCTACAGCCGTGGACTACCGTACTGTGTCTGCTGCTAATATAGACTGGATGATAATGAGATGAAATTAATATATATATATATATATATATATATATATATAATATCACTAGTACTGCAGCCGGACAGGTATATATATTTATTATGTAATGACTGATGACGGACCTGCTGGACACTGTCAGCTCAGCAGCACCGCAGACTGCTACAGTAAGCTACTATAGTAGTATGTATAAAGAAGAAGAAAAAAAAAAAACACGGGTAGGTGGTATACAATTATGGATGGACCAGCGACTGCCGACACAGAGGTAGCTACAGCCGTGGACTACCGTACTGTGTCTGCTGCTAATATAGACTGGATGATAATGAGATGAAATTAATATATATATATAATATCACTAGTACTGCAGCCGGACAGGTATATATATTTATTATGTAATGACTGATGACGGACCTGCTGGACACTGTCAGCTCAGCAGCACCGCAGACTGCTACAGTAAGCTACTATAGTAGTATGTATAAAGAAGAAGAAAGAAAAAAAAAAAAAAACACGGGTAGGTGGTATACAATTATGGATGGACCAGCGACTGCCGACACAGAGGTAGCTACAGCCGTGGACTACCGTACTGTGTCTGCTGCTAATATAGACTGGATGATAATGAGATGAAATTAATATATATATATATATATATATATATATAATATCACTAGTACTGCAGCCGGACAGGTATATATATTTATTATGTAATGACTGATGACGGACCTGCTGGACACTGTCAGCTCAGCAGCACCGCAGACTGCTACAGTAAGCTACTATAGTAGTATGTATAAAGAAGAAGAAGAAAAAAAAAAAAAAAAACACGGGTAGGTGGTATACAATTATGGATGGACCAGCGACTGCCGACACAGAGGTAGCTACAGCCGTGGACTACCGTACTGTGTCTGCTGCTAATATAGACTGGATGATAATGAGATGAAATTAATATATATATATATATATATATATATATAATATCACTAGTACTGCAGCCGGACAGGTATATATATTTATTATGTAATGACTGATGACGGACCTGCTGGACACTGTCAGCTCAGCAGCACCGCAGACTGCTACAGTAAGCTACTATAGTAGTATGTATCAAGAAGAAAAAAAAAAAAAACACGGGTAGGTGGTATACAATTATGGATGGACCAGCGACTGCCGACACAGAGGTAGCTACAGCCGTGGACTACCGTACTGTGTCTGCTGCTAATATAGACTGGATGATAATGAGATGAAATTAATATATATATATATATATATATATAATATCACTAGTACTGCAGCCGGACAGGTATATATATTTATTATGTAATGACTGATGACGGACCTGCTGGACACTGTCAGCTCAGCAGCACCGCAGACTGCTACAGTAAGCTACTATAGTATCTATGTATAAAGAAGAAGAAAGAAAAAAAAAAAACACGGGTAGGTGGTATACAATTATGGATGGACCAGCGACTGCCGACACAGAGGTAGCTACAGCCGTGGACTACCGTACTGTGTCTGCTGCTAATATAGACTGGATGATAATGAGATGAAATTAATATATATATATATATATATAATATCACTAGTACTGCAGCCGGACAGGTATATATATTTATTATGTAATGACTGATGACGGACCTGCTGGACACTGTCAGCTCAGCAGCACCGCAGACTGCTACAGTAAGCTACTATAGTAGTATGTATAAAGAAGAAGAAAGAAAAAAAAAAAAAACACGGGTAGGTGGTATACAATATTATATATATATTATATACAATTATATATATATATATATATATATATATATTAAACTGGTGGTGATTATTAAACTGGTGGTCAGGTCACTGGTCACACTATCAGCAACTTGCAAGTAGTACTCCTAAGCAGACAATCACAATATATATTATACTGGTGGTCAGTGTGGTCACAATGGCAGTGTGGCACTCTGGCAGCAAAAGTGTGCTCTGTACGTTATATGTAGTACTCCTGAGTCCTGCTCTCAGACTCTAACTGCTCCCCACTGTCAGTGTCTCCCCCACAAGTCAGATATACATTATACAGTCACACTATCTATCTAACTATCACTTCAGCAAGTAGTAGTACTCCTCCTAATGCTCCCCAAAATTACTACTGTGTCTCTCTCTCTACTCTAGTCTCACTCTCTTCTTCTCTTCTCTATAAACGGAGAGGACGCCAGCCACGTCCTCTCCCTATGAATCTCAATGCACGTGTGAAAATGGCGGCGACGCGCGGCTCCTTATATAGAATCCGAGTCTCGCGATAGAATCCGAGCCTCGCGAGAATCCGACAGCGGGATGATGACGTTCGGGCGCGCTCAGGTTAACCGAGCAAGGCGGGAAGATCCGAGTCGCTCGGACCCGTGTAAAAAAACATGAAGTTCGGGCGGGTTCGGTTTCCGAGGAACCGAACCCGCTCATCTCTACTCAAATGGAGGGTTCTCTTCAAAGCCGGCCCTAACCAATATGATGCCCTAGGCAAAATTTTGGCTGGTGCCCCCTAGCACCACCGCTGGTTCCGCCTCTGACCTTGTACCTCTTTCCCAGCACCATCACATCTCACCTATAGCAGTACTTATTTTGGTGTTTGTACCCTCTATATTTTAAATAGGAACAGTTCGCACATTTGGCGCACAGCCCAAAAAGGGGTGTGTTTTTGCTGGCAAGGGGCATGGCCACACAATAGTAACCCCAATTCCAATTACGCCACACAGTACTGCAACTTTATTCACATTTGATAATGCGATAGTGTCCATAATGCATATTACATCCCACAGTAGTATCACTTTACCTTATAAACATTACTCCTCACAGTAGAGCCCCTTATTCACATTACGTCACACTGAATTGCTCCTTATTCACATAACACCACACTCTATTGCTCTTTATTCACATTAGATGACACAGTAGTGCCCTTTCTATATGCAACGCCACATAGAAGAGCACCTTATACACATAATGCCACAGATTAGTAAAGCATTTGTACACCTAATTCCATTCAGTAATGGTGCTTACACATATGAGACACCTTATTAATGTCCTTATAAACATAATGCGCCTTACACACTATGACAACCTTTATTAATGCCCTTTTACACATAATGTCCCTTACACACATGCCGCACATTTTTAATACCCTTATACACATAATGACACACACAGTGCCTCCTACACATTTGCTGCACATTATTAGTGCCCCTATACACATAATCACCCACATAGAGTACTACCCTGTTACACATATGTCGCACAAATTTTTAATGCCCTTATACACATAACACACATAGTGCCCCTTACACATATGTTGCTCTTTATTAATGCATTTTTACATGACACACATAATGCTCCTTACACATATTCCGAACACTACTGCACAACCAAACCACTCACATGCACACAGCACTCACACTGCCACTAACACTGTGACCCCTGCCTCTGCTTGGATACAGATGTGTCTTCATAAATCTTGCCTCAATGCTAACATCGGGCACCTTTTTTTCTTTATTAAAATGCATCTTATTTGCATTGCTGTGTGGCTAGGATGCACAAGCAGCTTCTGCTGATTAAAATTATATGCAGCATGCCTATATACTGTGTGCGACTGTGGCTGTATCTGCATATGAAATGCTACACACAGAATATAGGCATGCCGCATATCATTTTAATCAGCAGAAGCTGATGATGCCCCTAGGCATATCAAATGCCCTAGGCAATTGCCTAGTTTGCCTATGCCTATGGCCGGCTCTGGTTCTCTTTCTTGGATATCCATGCAATGGGGAATATTCAATTGTTTTAAAAGTCAGTTGGGTGTGAAAAACAGACACAAAATGGACTTTCATCCTAACTGTTTAAACACCTCAGATTTGTGTGAGAACACGTGCTGGAGATATATACACAAAAAACGTATACTGTCTGTTACACATCAGCAAATTGTTATGACTTGTGCATATGTAAAACACACAAATCAATGCTTAATTTCTAAAGCAATGTTGGTATTATATGTATAAATCACAGCAATTGTACAGCAGTAATAAAATACATATGTGCTTAGAATTATATTCAACTGATACTCTGCTCACTGTTTAGCAGCAATATAATATGTATGTGCCTAGAATTACATCTAAACTGATACCCTGCTTAAGGTAAAATACTATGTTACTATTCTAAAAGGACTCTCCTATATCAGCTGGAATAACCTGGTCAGCAGTGTACTGTGAAATAAAATATATATGAAGTAATTACAGAACTAGGCAGCTTCATTCCGAGATGCTATGGTGTCAAGTGCTATTTAGATAGTATGGCAGTGCTTTCGGTGCATTAGATACAAAGCATTAGATACAAATGTATCAGGTACAGGAATTTGGCTCACAGTGTGTAACAAACAGTTACTGTTTCAACTGAAAGGGTAATTCATGTACCCATTACACTGTGAATCCCAGAGAATCTATCATTTCAGCATTCATATAGCTACTATCATTTAAACATGAGTACGTTGAACAGTGTATAATAGAAACACCAACATAGGGGAAAATTAAGCAAGAAAATAAATCACCTTCATTCAAATTACATATCAGACCATAGGAACATACTGTAGGAACTCATCAAATGAGTATAACAGTGATATATGAAAAAAAGAGTTGGCACACGGCTTGTTTTTATTTTTATTATTTTTCACAGAGACAAAAGTATTTATCTAAATTTTCTTCACTTTTTTTTCTATACTTTATCTGTTTTTAAATATTTCGCTTTTGTATGACCTTATACCCAGGTCATAATAATACAACATGTGGGATAATTAATAAAGGATATACATTCCACGTGGGTATTGGGATTTAATTATTTTTTTGAAAATAATGATAAAAATGATGTACTAAAAAACATTGCACAATATTTATGTGAATGGGATGGAGTACACCCAGATAAACTGATCCCTGAAACGAGTTTTTTTCAGATTTATCCTTTGGATCAGGTTGTAGCACCCATGTTTTGTATTATGTGTGGACCAAACATACACAAGAAATTAAACATTTAATCCCCTGTATTACAAGTAATTGTAAATAGTTCTGGCGCTGGACACCGCTCTCTAAAACTCAATTGACTTTTCAAACAATTGAATACCACCCAATATGTTATATATTGTGCTCTAAGGAGCAGAAGTTTTTTTATGATTTATTAAACAGGAAATTGTGCATAATTAGCATTATATAAAGTATGTGCTTGTTACAATTTCATTTATATATTTTACTTAACATTGTGTTTATTTAATCCATTCAATTTTATCCTTAAGCTCTTCTCACTCCCCTCTGTTTTTTGAAAATTTTCTTTTGGTCACAGCTACCATAATATTGAGATACTGCAGCTGCAGTTGGGAAAATGTGATCCTTTTCCAAAGGCACCAGGAGTTGGTTTTTGTTGGTCTACATTTTGTAATGGTTTGATCCCATTACCCATGGATTTCAATTTCCCCCTTCAAACATATAGATTTACTATTCAGGTTTGAAAGGTGCTCTGATACCCACCAGCAAGGCACATCCATATTCAAATGGCCATTCCATCAGCTGATTATGGGGATATGCCAGTGGCTTAGAGATGACTGCCATTACCATCAGGAGGATCTTGCAGTATTAAACTAAAATGTGTTAACAGAAGTACTAAAAAAAATGTGAATACCTTGTAAGTTATAATTAGAAGCAGTGCCCTTTTGTATTCTAAGATTATGTGGTATCCTATTCTATTCTGAATAAAAAATGTTTCTTAATAAATGATCATGCTCTATATATTTAATGTGCTGCTGTACACTATTTATTGTGAACATAGCAGGGGGCTTCACTGTTAATTATTATAGTAAGAGTAGGCACTATTTTTATTTGTACTCTGTAAGGACTGTAGTGTAAATTAAGACATTTTCTCAATACATTTGTTAACAAATGTTATTTTATTTCTGCAGAAAGAAGGAAGGGGGGTCTTTTGCATTATTTATTGTTTACTGAGGTTGGGAAGGCAAGATACAGTAGCTCAAATAGTGGTTTCATAGTCGCTTAATTTTTTAGTCAGGTTTTTTGCAGTGGTTTGTCTTCATTTTTCAAAACTGGCACGAGAAATTTGGCAGATTTTTCTTTGTATTAAAATTTGGGAGAGTGATATATCATGCAGAAGTTTACACTTTTTGACTTCTCTGACAGATTTTCAATGGTTTTGGATTTAGTCATTCCAATGGTTTAAAAATAATCAGAAAAATGCCAAAAAAGGCATTCTTAAAAATAAATCACTCTTTAGAATATTTTTGCTTCATTTTGTGTGTGAGTGCATAATTCATAAAGCTTTACATCATGTGTTGAACTATTTGTTGTATGGTAATCAAATAAGTTAAATGTGACCCCAATTTAAATAAAATGTACTATAAGAAATAAGTGATATGAACTGCAGTTGATTGTTTACTGAACTTGATGAACTTCTATCCATCCTATCAAATAAAAAGTAGCTGACCTTTGTTTCTTGTTAGTGCTTGTCTGTTTTATGCCTGTATAAAAAGCTTCTGAATTCCTTTTTTGATCTCTCTATTCCTTATGCTATAAATGATTGGGTTTAGCAAAGGGGTGACTATTGTGTATATAAGAGACAAAATCTTGTTAGCTTTACTTGAAAAATATTTTGATGGCAAAACATAGACACTAATGAGTGTCCCATAATATGTAGATACAACAGTCAAGTGGGAGCTACACGTGGAAAATGTTTTACTTCTGCCTGTTGATGAAGGGATCTTGAGTATAGTGAGAATAATACAAACATACGAACCTATAACAAACACAAATGGAAAAAGGGTCACTGAAGATGAGAATATAAAAGTCTCAACTTTAACAATATTTGTGTCTGAGCAAGAAAGTTCTATTACTGGAGCAAAATCACAGAAAAAATGATCAATGACTTTGGGTCCACAAAAATCCAACTGACTAACCAGTATTAGTGTTATTAGCATGCTAGCAAAACCGCACATCCATGAGCACAGAACCAGTTCCCCACAGAACTGTAAATTCATTACAGAGACATAATGCAGTGGATTGCAAATAGCTACATAACGATCATATGACATGGATGCAAAAATAAAGCACTCTGTTGCCCCTAAAGATCCACACACGTAAAACTGTGCCAGACAGCCAGTGAGATACATAGCAGCTCCATCTTTCCATAGCTCATGTAATAATACAGGGATAAGATTGGTAGTGAATATAATTTCTGATAAAGATAAACTGCAAAGGAACAAATACATTGGAGAGTGAAGATGAGTTTGAGTTGCAACCACAGAAATAACCAGAAAATTGCCTGTTAGTATTGTGATGTATATTATTAGGACAAATGTAAAAAGATATACTCTTGTCTCTTCCAGGTTTTCTAATCCTGTTATCCAAACTTCCATAATTCTGGAGTAATTCTCTTGAAGCATATTTTATTGGAAGACAGTGATGTGAGTTATAGACTTGAATTATTTAAGCATGGTTTGTAAATAATGAATTGCAATGTATATCACAGTATAGTCTCTAAATGACAAACAGTTATTCTTCATATCCCATGCTATCTCCTATTGTAGAAAAGAAAAACATTCTGATTTGCTTTTATTTTTATACATGAGGGTTTTGTTCTAAGGTATGCCTTGACTTCTGAAGACCAATTAGAGGCATCTTAGATCCATTTATTCTAAACACTAAATTCCCTTTCTAAACTCCCCAAGGAACTTTGATAGCTTACAGTATCTTCCAAATATAGTACTATAATTATTTAATTAACTTTAAGAATAGTGTCTTGTAGTAAATATATTTACAGTTTATGAACTATCACAGTTTTTCGCTTGTTGGTCATAGGACACATGACCAGAGATTGCAGTGCTGTATATTTATCTTTTGTGTGTAACAGATCAAAATGTTAAACATGTCATAATCTACTGGGCACTTAGGGGCAGATGTACTAAGCCTTGCAGAGAGATAAAGTGGGGAGAGATAAAGTGCAAATAAGTTTCTGTCACTTTTCAAACATAGCCTGTAACATGGCAGTTAGGAACTCGTTGGCTGGTACTTTATCTCTATCCACTTTATCACTCTCCACACTGCCCCTTACAGTTAATTTAAAGAAATAAGCTTATGCTACAAGTATGTAGGCCATAGATTGCAATAGTACCCCCCCAACCCCCCTTATGGATGACCCATGGACACCTATTGGGCTTTTGGGGAAACTTGTCTTGGAATGACTGGATCAGGTGTGAAGCATGCATGTCAGAAGATTTCATCCAAGCTTGTTCTTCTGGTCTATAGCCTAGCAGTGGTGCACCTACATTTGGGATCTTGAAGCTTGAACTGTTATGAGGGCCGCTTGGCAACTAGCAACATTAGGGCAACATCCTACAAGGAGCTTTGCTGTCCTTGCAAGTACCTTCGGGCCCAAATGTCAGAGAATGAAGTGGTGGGGTAAAGTCCTTAGAAATGGGCCATACAGTGCACCCCTTCCCAGCAGCCTGTGTCTGAGTCATGTATTTGGCACAATTAGAGACTCTGCAGGTACAGATGTGGTGGGTGAGGGTATGATAGGGTCTGTGGGGCAGATGTGGTGGGTGACAGGGTGAGAGTCTGTGGGGTGGTCATGTTACAATACTCCCGCCACCCCCTTTAATGTCTACCTCTAATAGCATGGATATAGTTTGCATTCTAACAGACGGGATGCCAGTGGTTAGAAGACCGGTGTCGGAATCCCAACAACTGTCAGGATGCCGATGCCGGAATCCCAACTGTCGTAATCCTAATCATAAATATGCGGGGGAAGGTTAGGGTTAGGCTGCTGGGGGAGGTTAGGGTTAGCACTAGGGGGAAGGTTAGGGTTAGGCTGCAGGAAGGGAGGGATAGGGGTAGGGTAAGGGTTAGTTTAGTTGCTCACACATGTCTGGATTTTGGCCGTCAGGAAACCAGTGTCAGTATTCTAACCACCTTCATCCACTCTGACGATATCCCGTACCCAACCCCACAGCACTTCCCCCTTCAGTATTCAACTAACAGCACCCTCTTTCAGTAATCACCTCATAGGCACCCCCTCTTCAATAATCACCTCACATAACCCCCACTTCAGTAATCAATGCAAAACACTCCCCTCCCCTATTTTCAATAAACACCTTACAGCACATACCACTCAGTGCCATCAAAATTACTTTTGTAGATGCTTCCTTGCTCTGGGCTCCTTCTCACCTTTCATTGCTTCCAGTCTCATTCCTAGAACGCACCCTCTCAGGCTCCGCCATTCTTGTGAATGTCACTAAGAGTAGTTCTGCAGGCTGTAGGGAATTGTTGATTAAAATGGATACATGTTTCATGCTATTTATAGAACACATTTCACAGAGCTAGACTACAGCAGCTTCTGTGGTACTAAGCGAAGTACATTCATGCTGTAATAGTGGCTATGCTGTCCTAGAAGTCTGGTTGTCATGGTGTTATTGGTGATGAACCTTAACCATACAGTACATAAAAAGAAGAGGTGAAAATGGGACGCTCTGGGATTAGGAACCCTGAAGCTCAAGATTCATTAGTTTAATAGTGGTAGTGTTTCCAGAGATTGAGATTCCACAAATCAACTTTCCATTTAGATTGGACTTTGGGAGTGGAAACAGTTCAAAATTAAGGGTTTCAACAGAGATATGTGGCAGGAATTTGGAGTAAAATGGGTGGTCATTTTTATTTTCAGGCCACAGAGTTGATGAATCATTCCAATGAGAGTATAGTATGGGGCAAACTTCATGGAAGATAACTTAAGTTTTGTATTGCAAGTAGAAGCCAACAGTTGCTCTCCAGGCTTGAGACATGGAACTGCCTGTCCCTTGTGATCAAAACTCTTATAACTGAGAAGAGTTCTTTAGCAGTGAGGAACAAATTTTCTTCCAGATCTTGGCAAATTGTTAAAAAGCAGTATCAGCAGCAGTTATAATGGCTGTAGGTAAAGTTAGAAATTCAGGGACATGAGGGTGAAGCCCATAGACTGTAAAGAAAATAATAAATCTGAAGACTTATTGTATTTGTTATTGTGAGAATAATCCATCCAGGGTAATAATTCAGCCCAAATATCTTGAGAGGAGGAAATGCAGAGTCAAAGAATGTTTCCAAATCTTGGTTTACCCTATTGCTGTGACCATTTGTTTGGGAGTAATAGGCTGAATAAAATATGAGTTTCACCTGAAGTGCTGCACAAGGACCACCAAAATTGGCAACAAATTGTAACCCATGAACAGATATAATTATAGACCAGTCAGAGGTATGAAATGGGCCATTCTGGAAAAACAGTGGACACAACCCAGATTATGTTTTATTTATTTAAGAGTAGAGATCGGTGATGAAGTCCATTGAAAGGTGTGTCCATGGTTAATGAATGATAGATAAGGGTTGTAATTGCCCTGCAGGATCTTGGTGTCAGATTTTGTGCTGACCACATTTTACACAAGAAGCCACAAAATCCTGGATGTCTTGTGTAAGAATAAGCCACCAACAGGACTTCTGAGTAAATTTGAGAATATTATAGACTCCAGCGTAACTAGCAAAATGTGAATCATGTGCCCAGTGTAGAAGTTTCTTGTGGAGAGAAGTCAGGTAGATTTTTCCTTGTGGAGTAGGAAATTGACCATAAAGAGGATTAATTAAAGGATGCTTTTCTGTAGACAATGAGTCTCTGTTCTGTACCAATGTACAAGAGAGGGTGTCAGCCTTGCCATTTTGGGAACCAGGTTGAAAAGTTGAAGTCAAACCTAGAGAAAAAGTCCATCTTGTTTATGTAGGGTTGAGACATTGAGCCAACTTCAGATAAAAGAGATTTTATAGTCTGTAATAATCGAAATTGTATATTTAGCACCTTCCAGCATAGGTCTCAACTCCTCCAAGACCAGTTTAATTGCAAGTAATTCAGGATCACTAATGGAATAGTTTCTCTCAGCTGGGAGAAATTTATGAGAGAAAAACCTGCAAGTATTAAGTCTTCAAGTCACTGGGACAAAACAGCACCAACTCCTTCATATAATTTCTAAAATGAAAGGACCAGGTACATCTGGCCATCTTAAAACAGGAGCTGAGGTAAAGAGCTGTTTGATACATTGAAATTCTAACTTAGCTTCCTCTATCCAGTGAGACAGATCAGATCCTTTACGTGTAAAAGCAGTTATAGGTGCAACATAGGTTGACAAGTTCTTGATGAATTTGTGGTAATAATTATGCAAATCCTAGAAATAATTGCACTGCCTTCAGAGTAGTTGGAAGAGACAAATTTAGGATTGCCTGAATTTTGCATGAATCCATCTACAGGACTGTTTCTAAAATAATGTATCCCAAGAAGGAAATTATGTATATTTCAAATGTACTTTTCTCCAATGTGCAGAAAAGTTGATTGGAGCAAAAACAGGCAGAAAAGTTGATTGGAGCAAAAACAGAGGGGGACCTCCTTGACATGTAGATGATGGGACTTAAGGGTGCCAGAAGATTAGAACATCATCCAGATATACTGTACAACAATGAATAGTAGAGGACATCACAAAAAATCTAATTGACAAAATGTTGGAATACTGCAGTAGCATTGCATAGGCCAAAAGGAATGACAAGGTATTCGTAGTGCCCATCTTGGGTATTGAAGGCCATCTTCTACTCATCTCCTGCTCATATTCTAATCAGGTTGTATGCTCCTCTCAAATCCAGTTTAGTAAACATTTGTGAGATATATCCACCAGCACTGCAGCTTCTATGCTGCACACAGACTTGCTTCCAGCCACTCCATTGTCAGCATGGCTTGTGTATTTGTGGTTCATTCCACCTGCTGCTGTACTCACTGCATACCATTCTTGTAGACTCCATTCTTCGTCTTGGCTGACTACTTCCTTGGACTGTGCTTTCAAGTATTACTAGTAATCTGTGATTAGAATGATCCATGGGAGGAACAGAATTGCTCAGGCAATGAGCTGATTCCTGAGGCTGGTTGATATACAGATGTACAGTACAAAGCCATGTTCATCTTTGCTGTGATGCGGCATGCTGCCTGGCATGCCGGGCTGTGACTGTATGCAGTTAGCGATCTCTCCATTAACTCCATTAGGAATTAATTAAGAGATCGAAGGCTGCAAATAGTCATAGCCCAATTCAGCATGCCGCATTGCAGCAAAGATGAACATGCCTACATCTGTAGGGAGTGGTGTCAGCTCATTGGTCTGGCTGACCAGGTGAGTGGTGAGGTGAACAGGTAATCACTAAGTCTGAAAGGAGGTCTGAATACAGCAAGGAATGAATGCTTAACCCTGTACAGGTGGCTAAGACCACTATTCGTGACTCTGAGTATCAAAAGCAGAGATATCCTTGGCGATGTTGGATTCAAACAAGAGCAAAACTTTTGTTTTGGCCCCTCTCCAGTGGCTGAAGGCTGTCATGGTCAAGGTACAGTAGTTGGTGTGCCCAGAAGCTGTCATTCCTACGCTTCTCTAGGTTTCAACTAGATACATCATCGAATTTAAAAGGCAAATTGTGTGTAGCTAGTTCTTCTTTTATCTTATCAGATAAAACACTACATAAGGCATCAAATAAACAGGTATCAAAACATTGTTCCATGTCGGGTCGGAGGCTAGAGACCGAATTTGGACTACATACTGGCCCATGGTGCAAGAACCCTGTCATAACTGTAGAATGTTGACTGAAGCAGAAGTAGTTTTACCAGGTTGATCTAAAATCCATTGGAAGGTTGAAATAAGGCCTGAATTGGAACAAGAACCCAAACTGGAGCTGGAGTGCATTGATCAAACCCAATAGATGAACCCAAACTGCTGATAGCAAGTTGAATATTAACCATCCATGTATACAACTCCTGTAGAAACTGCATACTGTAACTCATCTTGCATAGACTCTTGGTTCTCCAATCTGCTCACAAAGCTTTGCATGGATCCTACTCATTGACCCTGATCTTCTGCTGAATCCATGAGGCCAGTGCAACCTTTCAGAACTAAAGATTTTCTGCATCCAACTGGAGTTTATGGTGTGAGATGGATTGGAGATGACGTGTAGAAAGGTGGGGGGATTTATTAGGTTTCTCCACTTGTAGTTAGCACTGAAAAGTCTACTTGGCACTGGTAGGGAACAAGAGATTAGAGACTTGAAAAATCAGCTAGATGAGTTCTAGTATTAGGTACCTGGACTGGTACTGGTGATGCATATCAGTAACCAGGCTGGAACCAGTAATGCAAATAGAGTGACTGTGCTTGAACCGGTAATGCACATTGGAGTAACCAGATGTGGACCAGAAATGTGTACTGGAGTTACTGGGCTAGAATCAGTAAAACATACTGGCATAACCAGGCTAAGATCAATAATGCATACTGGAGCAACAAGGTTGGGACTGATAGTGTATGTAGAGTAACTGGGCTGGACTTGATTGTGGGTATAGAATAACCAAGCTAGAACCGGTAATGCTTGCAGAAACACTGTATTAGAATACAGTATACTGGAATCCACTGGACCAGGAAGGCATCCTGATGAGATTATGTTGTACAGGCAAATGGCCAGCTCACGAGGAAGGGTTTAAATGGGGCTGTTAGTCCTTGATTGTCTTCTTGGATCAGATGAATGTAAGACAGCCACTCATTGAATGACCCATGATCAGGTGAGCAGATCCATTATAGTGGCGCCCATGCCAGTGCTCCAGCTGCAGCTAACTGCAGGGGAACCATCAGCCAGGACACAGAAGAAGACCCAGGGAACTGGTAGACAGTGGCAGAGCTGAGGGAAATCTGAGGAGAGGCAGCTGTGTGCTGAGTATTGGGGCACTAAACCCCAGACTGTGACAATATTGATTTAGTTAAAATATAGATATTGTATTTAGAGATGAGCGGGTTCGGTTCTCCGAGATCCGAACCCCCCCCACGAACTTCACCCATTTTACACGGTTCTGAGGCAGCCTTGGATCTTCCCGCCTTGCTTGGTTAACCCGAACGAGGCTGAACGTCATCATCCCGCTGTCGGATTCTTGCGAGATTCATATTCTATATAAAGAGCTGCGAGTCGCTGCCATTTTCACTTGTGCATTGGAGATTGAACGGAGAGGACGTGGCTGCGTACTCTCCCTGAAAAGCTCCGTAATCTGTGCTCAGTGTGCTGCAAATATCTGTGCTCAGTGTGCTGCAAATATCTGTGCTCAGTGTGCTGCAAATATCTGTGCTCAGTGTGCAGCAAATATCTGTGCTCAGTGTGCTTTAATGTGGGGACTGGGGACCACCAGTATATAATTATACTTATAGTAGTACAGTACAGTAGGCCATTGCTGTATCTTGCAGCTCTGTGTCACTGCAAGTATCCATTCCATATCTGTGCAGCATTTTTGTGAGCAGTATATATAGTATTTCAGTGCAGCATTTTGGTGACCCAACAGTATATAGTTGTGTACAGTAGGCCATTGCTGTATCTTGCAGCTCTGTGTCACTGCAAGTATCCATTCCATATCTGTGCTGCATTTTTGTGAGAAGTATATATAGTATTACAGTGCAGCATTTTGGTGACCCAACAGTATATAGTTGTGTACAGTAGGCCATTGCTGTATCTTGCAGCTCTGTGTCACTGCAAGTATCCATTCCATATCTGTGCTGCATTTTTTGTGAGCAGTATATATAGTATTACAGTGCAGCAGTTTGGTGACCCAACAGTATATAGTTGTGTACAGTAGGCCATTGCTGTATCTTGCAGCTCTGTGTCACTGCAAGTATCCATTCCATATCTGTGCTGCATTTTTGTGAGCAGTATATATAGTATTTCAGTGCAGCATTTTGGTGACCCAACAGTATATAGTTGTGTACAGTAGGCCATTGCTGTATCTTGCAGCTCTGTGTCACTGCAAGTATCCATTCCATATCTGTTCTGCATTTTTGTGAGCAGTATATATAGTATTACAGTGCAGCATTTTGGTGACCCAACAGTATACAGTTGTGTACAGTATGCCATTGCTGTATCTTGCAGCTCTGTGTCACTGCAAGTATCCATTCCATATCTGTGCTGCATTTTTGTGAGCAGTATATATAGTATTACAGTGCAGCATTTTGGTGACCGACAGTATACATATATAGTACAGTACAGTAGGCCATTGCTATTGATATATTACTGGCATATAATTCCACACTTTAAAAAATGGAGAACAAAAATGTCTAGGGTTAAATAGGGAGAGATCAAGATCCACTGCCACCTTGTGCTGAAGCTGGTGCCACTAGTCATGGCTGAGACGATGAAATGCCATCAACGTCGTCTGCCAAGGCCGATGCCCAATGTCATAGTAGAGAGCATGTAAAATCCAAAAAACTAAAGTTCAGTAAAATGACCCAAAAATCTAAATTAAAAGCATCTGAGGAGAAGCGTTAAACTTGCCAATTTGCCATTTACTACAAGGAGTGGCAGGGAACGGCTGAGGCCCTGGCCTATGTTCAGGGCTAATGGTTCAGCTTCACATGAGGATGGAAGCACTCATCCTCCCACTAGAAAACTGAAAAGAGTTAAGATGGTAAAAGCACAGCAAAGAACTGTGCGTTCTTCTAAATCACAAATCCCCAAGGAGAGTCCAATTGTGTCGGTTGCGATGCCTGACCTTCCCAACACTGGACGGGAAGAGGTGGCGCCTTCCACCATTTGCACGCCCCCTGCAAGTGCTGGAAGGAGCACCCACAGTCCACAGTTCCTGATATTCAAATTGAAGATGTCACTGTTGAAGTACACCAGGATGAGGATATGGGTGTTGCTGGCGCTGAGGAGGAAATTAACAAGGAGGATTCTGATGGTGAGGTGGTTTGTTTAAGTCAGGCACCCGGGGAGACACCTGTTGTCCGTGGGATGAATATGGCCATTGACATGCCTGGTCAAATTACAAAAAAAAATCACCTCTTCGGTGTGGAATTATTTTAACAGAAATGCGGACAACAGGTGTCAAGCCATGTGTTGCCTTTGTCAAGCTGTAATAAGTAGGGGTAAGGACGTTAACCACCTAGGAACATCCTCCCTTATACGTCACCTGAAGCGCAGTCATCAGAAGTCATTGACAAGTTCAAAAACTTTGGGTGACAGTGGAAGCAGTCCACTGACAACTAAATCCCTTCCTCTTGTACCTGCAAACTACACCACCAACTCCCTCAGTGTCAATTTCCTCCTTAGACAGGAATGCCAATAGTCCTGCAAGCCATGTCACTGGCAAGTCTGATGAGTCCTCTCCTAACTAGGATTCCTCCGATGGATCCTTGAGTGTAACGCCTACTGCTGCAGGTGCTGCTGTTGTTGCTGCTGGGAGTCGATCGTCATCCCAGAGGGGAAGTCGGAAGACCACTTGCACTACTTCCAGTAAGCAATTGACTGTCCAACAGTCCTTTGCGAGGAAGATGAAATATCACAGCAGTCATTCTGCTGCAAAGCAGATAACTCAGGCATTGGCAGCTGTGGTGGTGTTAAACGTGTGTCCGGTATCCACTGTTTATTCACAGGAATTAGTCAATTTATTGAGTTAGTGTGTCCCCGGTACCAAATACCATCTAGGTTTCACTTCTCTAGGCAAGCGATACCGAGAATGTACACAGACGTCAGAAAAAGAGTCACCAGTGTTCTAAAAAATGCAGTTGTACCCAATGTCCACATAACCACGGACATGTGGACAAGTGGAGTAGGGCAGACTCAGGACTCTATGACTGTGAAAGCCCACTGGGTAGATGTATTGCCTCCCGCAGCAAGAATAGCAGCGGCAGCACCAGTAGCAGCATCTTGCAAACACCAACTCGTTCCTAGGCAGGCTACGCTTTGTATCACCACTTTCCATAAGAGGCACACAGCTGACAACCTCTTACAGAAACTGAGGAACATCATCGCAGAATTGCTTACCCCTATTGGACTCTCCAGGTTATTTGTGACATCGGACAATGCCACCAATATAGTGCGTGCATTACATGTGGGCAAATTCCAGCACGTCCCATGTTTTGCACATATATTGAATTTGGTGGTGCAGAATTTTTTTAAAAACGACAGGGGCATGCAAGAGATGCTGTCGGTGGCCCGAAGAATTGCGGGCCACTTTCGGCATTCAGCCACCGCGTGCCAAAGACTGGAGCACCAGCAAACACTCCTGAACCTGCCCGGCCATCATCTGAAGCAAGAGGTGGTAACGAGGTGGAATTCAACCCTCTATATGCTTCAGAGGATGGAGGAGCAGCAGAATTACATTTAAGCCTATACATCTGCCTACGATATAGGCAAAGGAGGAGAATGCACCTGACTCAAGCGCAGTGGAGAATGATTTCAACGTTGTGCAAGGTTCTGCAACCCTTTGAACTTGCCACACGTGAAGTCAGTTCAGACACTGCCAGCCTGAGTCAGGTCATTCCCTTCAACAGGCTTTTGCACAAGCAGCTGGAGTGATTGAAGGAGGAGCAAAAACAGAGCGATTCCGCTAGGCATGTGGGACTTGTGGATGGAGCCCTTAATTCGCTTATCCAGGATTCACGGGTGGTCAATCTGTTGAAATCAGAGCACTACATTTTGGCCACCGTGCTCGATCCTAGGTTTAAAACCTACGTTGTATATCTCTTTGTGGCAGACACAAGTGTGCAGAGGTGCAAAGACCAGCTGGTAAGACACTTGTCAAGTCAAGCGGAACGTGACCCGTCAACAGCTCCTCCTTCACATTCTCCCGCAACTGGTGCTGCGAGGAAAAGGCTAAGAATTCCGAGCCCACCCGCTGGCGGTGATGCAGGGCAGTCTGGAGCAAGTGCTGACATCTGGTCCGGACTGAAGGACCTGCCAACGATTACTGACATGTCGTCTACTGTCACTGCATATGATTCTGTCACGGTGGAGGATTATATGAGTGACCGCATCCAAGTAGGCACGTCAGACAGTCCGTACGTATACTGGCAGGAAAAAGAGGCAATTTGGAGGCCCTTGCACAAACTGGCTTTATTTTACCTAAGTTCCCCCCCTCCAGTGTGTACTCCGAAAGAGTGTTTAGTGCAGCCGCTCTCCTTGTCAGCAATCGGCGTACGAGGTTACTTCCAGAAAATGTGGAGTAGATGATGTTTATCAAAATGAATTATAATCAATTCCTCCGTGGAGACATTCACAAGCAATTGCCTCCAGAAAGTACACAGGTACACAGGGACCTAAGATGGTGGATTCCAGTGGGGACGAATTAATACTCTGTGAGGAGGATGTACACAGTGAAAGTGGTGAGGAATCAGACGATGAGGAGGAGGTGGACATCTTGCCTCTGTAGAGCCAGTTTGTGCAAGGAGAGATTGATCTCTTCTTTTTTGGTGGGGGCCCAAACCAACCAGTCATTTCAGCCACAGTCATGTGGAAGACGCTGTGGCTGAAATGATGGGTTTGTTAAAGTGTGCATGTCCTGTTTATACAACATAAGGGTGGGTGGGAGGGCCCAAGGACAATTCTATCTTGCACCTCTTTTGTTATCTCTGCATCATGTGATGTTTGGGGCTCATTTTTTTAAGTGCCATCCTGTCTGACACTGCAGTGCCACTCCTAGATGGGCCAGGTGTTTGTGCCGGCCACTTGGGTCGCTTAGCATAGTCATCCAGCGACCTCGGTGCAAATTTTAGGACTAAAAATAATATTGTGAGGTGTTTAGAATAAAATGGAAATGATTGGAAATTGTGGTTATTGAGGTTAATAATACTATAGGATCAAAATCCCCCCAAATTCTATGATTTAAGCTGTTTTTGAGGGGGTTTTGAAAAAAAAAACCCGAATCCAAATCACACCCTAATCCGACAAAAAAATTTCAGGGAGGTTTTGCCAAAAAGCGTCCGAATCCAAAACCAAAACACAAAACCCGAAAAATTTGCGGTGCACATCTCTAATTGTATTACATATGAATATTTGTAGCAAAAGATTTTGTCTCACATTCAAGTCAAAGATGATGGGAGGGTACACATTTTTGCCTGTCTCTTTAGAGACAAAATTTTAGTACACAGTTTTGACTTATTTGATTTTTCTAAGGTTCTTAAGAAATTACTTCAACCCGAAGATAATGTGGTAATGTGAATCATAGAACTTTTAGTGATAAACTATTTTACCTGACTAGACAGTGTGCTGCAGATATGGGTTCTTTAGAATGATCCACAAACATTAATGGAATCCACCATTGCTGTGAGACAGTTTCGGGGCATGCAGCAGAAGGCTAAACCTCTAATTACTTTAAAAAAAAATCTGGTCAAAAATTTTTGAGTTTGAAAAAGATTGTGTTTTTTGGGCCCAATGTCTGATGCTATTGGATCCCAAGGAAAGCATAAAGTCTTGCACTAGTCTGGACTCTCCTGGTACTATGTCATATCAGGAAAAACCTGGTTGTTTTGGGTGACATTAATATGTGCCACACAAGTGGTTTTTGCATTAGTGACTTCTGGAAGTAAACTTACCTAGGTTTTACCTGTATTTTGACTGTACAACTTCCTACATTTCAGGTTCACTGTATACATGGAATTACTGAGATTTATGCAAGGCCGGCTCTACCATTAAGCAGCTTTAGGCGGCTGCCTAGGGGCACCAGCGCCTGGAGGACGCCACTGAATTAATCTAGCAAAAAACTGAAGGATGTCTCTGTATGCAGCCTCCTCTTTTTACACTGTGCTGCCTGGTGCTGCAGGTCTAATCAGTCTATCATACTATCAGGCTGTACCACATAGTGCCTCAGCGCTTCTTCTGTGCCACACATGTAACATCAAGTCATGTGAAGGCACATAGGAGGCAGATGTAACTATAGCTCTCAATGGGGTGCCCCCATGGCGGCTCCTCACAGCCCTGATGCACCTGCTGCAGGAGGGTTTCAGGTTAGGGGGCACCAAGTTGAAGCTTTGCCTAGGGTCTAGAGAGATCTTGCACCGGCCCTGGGTTTACAACAGAATCCCATTACCAATTACATTCATGGGACATCTGGTTTAATGTTCTATGAAAAAACATTAAAGGAGCGCTGATATCAGATAAGAAATCATTTAATAGTAAAAAAAGGTGGAAAAACCACCTAGAAATAAGTAAAAAAGACAAAATTGGTCAAGGCACTGACTCAAATTAGGGAGAATTTCCCAACTCAATTGCCCACTTCAATCTGGGTGTACTGCAGCTTCAATAAAAAAGGGAGATCACTGATTCTCACAGAAAAGTACCACCAAACCAAAATAATAATTGAAGTGCTGCACAGCCAGATATAATTTTTTATAAATTTATTAATAAAATTAAAGACAAAAAACACGTAAACATACAACACTAAACACATGGCCAGTGTATAAAATATAATAAAATTTGACAATTAATTCAAAAATTCATTAATACTACACAAGCTAACCATGGAGATACATCATACAATACTCTCCATTCTCCAAAGAGCAACAAAAAACTCAGTCCTTGTTAGTTGATTAATCAGTGCACATTAATAATCAATTAATTGATCATAACTCTGTCATAGTCATCAGAAAAGACCTTGCTGGTCATTCATTAATTAGAACCTCAGTTCAAATCAAGCAGACATGCAGATCGTTAGTGAAAATTGATGTTAAACACTATCCACAGCTGTTATTCAGATGCTGCATGCATGAATAAATGTTAGCTTCTGCTGAAGCTCAAAACAAGGTTACAATTGGTTAGTGGATCAATCAGAGAGCATCTGTAGCAAAGTATATGGTCACAACTGATGCGTTTCCAAATTAGTACGTTTTAAAACATTTGTTAGTAGATAGCATGCACTCACAACTTGACACATTCCCCGTTACCACGGGTGATGGATGGACACTGGAATCTTGGTTGGCTTTTAGCGCAGTGATCACCCCCAGTAACTGCAGACTGTACTGGGAGCCGATCCCCCCTCCAGCTATACAAATGCTGTATGACACTTTGGCTTGTCCGGGGTCCTGCCGCACCAAGTCCGTTAGATTGATGTCCCAATGGTCAGAAGGTCGCAGCCGTGCATAAAGATCAAGCTCTACGCGTTTCTCCGCCTCTATACTCGGCGGCTTCCTCAGGAGAAATAAGTGGTTAGAAATTAAAAACATAAGCAGTGCAAATACATATATATATATATAAATAATCACATTCACAGAAAAAAATTAATTATATGTAATTGGCTTCTACGCCAATTGTAATTGATATTGCAGTCCACAATAATAGATTAAGCTGGTGGCATCCGTACTGATAAGGGACTTAAATAAATGTCTCAACGGGATATTTGAAAAATCTGCTGATAAGATTCAAGCAGAGGGTTTTTTTTGCTGTTGCTCACCCCTAACATTAAGATCCGTTCTCACCCGTAATTGTAAATGCTGATTCCCGTCAATAGCAGTTAGCGGAGGTGGCTCTCAGCAGCCAAAAGCACCTGTGTCAGGGTGTCCGGCAGGGAAAATCACAGTTGCTGCGTAACACCTCAGCAAACGGGGCTTTTCAAGCACAGCAGGGAGAGTTTGATAAAGGTACATCCAGTTAAGAAGATGATGAAAGAACGTCCTAGTCCCTCAGTATCAGTAGCGGAAGGTCCGTGAGAGTCTCCAGCAGTGGACAAGCAAAATCGATGACCCTCTACGCGTTTCTCCGCCCACGATACTGGCGGTTTCCTCAGGAAGTGTGAATAACCATTTGACAGGTGTGAATGTATTTAAATAGGCAGCAGCCAACCAGCTTTAGAGTCTCTTTGTTCACACCTGGGAGCTGTATTGGGTTTCACACTATGTTTGGTCATTTGCACATATTTCATTCACTGGCTTTAATCAGGTGTAAAAATTATGTAAATTCCAAGTAATAATACAAAACAGATTAAAACAACAGAAAAAAATAGAAAATAAAAGGTTTTTAAACATTATAATGCCGTTGTCAGTAAAAAAGGAGTTGAAAATATGTGCATAAATGGTCTCATAATTTACATATATATATATATATATATATATATATATATATATATATATATTAGGCACATGGAGAAACTTACTTGGAGCAAATAAAATTAACACTCCCACATTATAAGTTATAATAAGTTTCACAGGGGTTATAGTATATTTACTTATTAACTACCCTTGATGTACAAGATTATATTTTAGTTTTTACTTCATAGTGATCAACATTATTTCATCACCTTTATACCGAAAACGACTATTGGCAAAGATATGGCATCCCAGAGTAATTATATGTTTAAAGAACCAATACTTGTTCTCACGGCTGCGGTAGCCTAACGGACAGAAAGATGGACTGCGGCCAAAAAGGCCACCGGTTCAACACCGGAGTCAAGGAACACATTTTCGCATTTTATTTTTATAGGTAAAATAGATGTCTACTGTTATATAGAAGAGGGAATTTTAGAGATATTTAGATTAATATGGTCATACACGGCTCAGATTGAAACCAAAACTACACGGTATAGAGAAAGAGAAAGCAATTTATGAGAAAGGTACAGAGAAGTATATTATCTATAGACAGACGTCGACAGTCTGTATCTCGTACCCCATTCGGTGCTGACTTTAGCATAATTGAAATTCAAAAATAGTACTATGTTGATAGTAAGGAATATGGACAAGAGACTATTAGGAGGATGATTTACTTTTAAAACCAATAACACCTACCCTAATACAGAAGGAGAATATCTTAATAAAAACGTGGAACCTACCCACAACATAGATATATAGGCATAAAAATATAGAGAAGAGAAACATCTACAACTAACATATGTGTGGGTGTCGGGATCAACATATGCACAAGTGTACACCAAGTGCACGTGTAAACATATGAATGTGAGCACATACATCCACACACATAAACAGGCTCTTACAAGAGATAAGGAATCAAATACCATTAAGTTCAATATTTTCATTAAGGCCCATAGGGTACAGTGTTTCTAAGTTGCAGATCCAGTAGGCTTCTCTATTACAAAGGTGGTTATATCTGTCACCACCTCGTGTGGTTTTGTTAATGTGTTCTATCCCTTGTAAAGACAAGACTCTACAGTCCCCATCATGTATGGAGTTGACATGTTGAGGTACACTGAGTTTCATTGACTTGTTGAGGACCAATCTTCTATGTTCCAGAAACCTAGTATTAAGTTGTCTGGTGGTCCTACCTACATACTGTACCCCGCAATTGCAGGTAATTAAATAAATGACAAAGGTCGTTTGACAAGTAATTTGGCTCACAATATCAAAGGTCTTCCCAGTTTTGAATGAAGAGAATTGATTGCTCTCGTTGATAAACCTACAAGTCATGCATCTAGATTTATTGCATCTTTGGCATCCTGAGAAGTTAAGACTAGAACCTGAAGGATCATTTGATTTCACAAAATGACTGGGAGACAGAAGGTTTTGCAGATTCCTAGTTTTCTTGAAGATAATCTTTACTTCCTTTTCCAAGGAGCCTGCAAGGATTCTATCCATTTTGAGTATGGGAAGATTCTTATTTAGAATCTTCCTTATCGAATGCGATGCACTATTATATTTTGAGATAAACATAGGTTCACTATCTCTATACTCTAGAGGGGGGGGGAGGAATGTCAAAGGTTTTTATTTTTAATAAATCATCTCTATTTCTTTGTTGTGTTTCAATGAGAGCTCTATCCAAAACCTCTTGGGGGTAACCTTGATCTAAAAAGGACTGTGTTAATTCATTACTTTGTATTAAGTAGTCAATTTCGTTTGAACAATTTCTTTTGAGCCTCAAATATTGGCTCTTTGGAATATTGGTTACCCATGGGCGGTAATGGCAGCTTGAATAATTTAGAAAGGAGCTACAGTCAACTTTTTTCTTAAAAGTTTTGGTTAGAATTTTTCCTGAGGTTAAATCGGTGTATTGCGCAATATCCAAGAAATTAATGTCAGTATGATGAATGGTGCTTGTAAAAGACAGACCAAAGGTGTTAGTGTTTAAGTGATCAACAAAGGAAGTGACTGAGTGATAATCCCCATCCCAAATAATAAAAAGATAATCTATATACCTGCAATAGAGCACCAGGTTCGCCCCAAAAGGACCACCCCAAATGTATTGATCTTCGAGGTGACCCATATAAAGATTGGCAAAACTAGGGGCAAACCTGGTGCCCATGGCGGTACCGTGAATCTGTAAATAATAATCACCATTTAACGTGAAATAGTTACGTGTAAGTATAAAGTGAATGGCCTCCAAAATAAATTGATTAAGATTACTGGAGATAGAAGAATCAAGATCTAGGTAATGTTTAATAATTTTCAAACTGTTGTCATGGGGAATATTAGTGTATAGTGATTCAACATCGCAAGTGACTAGGAGATAGTTCTCCTGCCACTTGATGTTCTTAATAAGGTGTAGAAAGTGAGTAGTGTCTCTAATATGTGATTTAAGATCTTTAACAAAAGGTTGTAAATAAGTATCCACAAATGCTGATAAATTAGAGGTGAGTGAACCCACTCCCGAAATAATAGGACGCCCAGGAGGTGAGGTAAGTGATTTGTGTATTTTGGGGAGGTGATAGTAAGTTGGGGAAACCGGGTATGTATTAAACAAAAAGTGGTACTCAGTCCTGGATATTGCGCCACATTCGACGGCCTCCAGAAGTATCCCCTTAAATTCCCCTACAAACCTCGGGGTAGGGTCGCCTGATAGCTTAGAATAGAATTTATTGTTAGAAAGTTGATGGTAAGCTTCTTGCAAATAATCTGAAACATCCTGAATGACCGTTCCACCCCCTTTGTCAGCTGCCTTAATTATGATAGATTTATCTTTCTGAAGAGTCTTAAGAGCCTGCCTCTCATTATTATGTAAATTGTCCCTATATTTTGCTCTCCTGTGTTTGTGTTTTCTCTCTCCATCTTTTCCCACATCCCCACAGAGATTCCTCAGGTCCTGAAGAGTGGTAGCATAGAACGATTCTATGTAGCCACTCTTATAGTATGTAGGATAGAATTCACTTTTATTCCGAGAGAACTTGTTAGTACTTTGAGTATCATAGATTGGAATTGCCTGTGCTTGGTTCCCCTCTGATTGTAGATCTATTAGAATATCTAAGGAGGGTTGATCACTAGAGTCTAGAATGATGGGGGTTCCCAGGATCCCCTTTTTCTTCAGGGTTTTATTCAAGAAATATCTTTTTCTTCAGAGATCTCGTGTGAACCTATTCAGCTCGATGTAGAGGTTGAAGAGCTGGGGACCTTTGGTAGGAGCAAATTTTAGCCCTTTGGCTAAAATGGCCTTTTCACTCTCAGATAGTAATCTGGAGGAAAGGTTAAAAATCCCCTTATTTCTCACTTTTGTTTTAGATTTTTTGCGGGATTCGTTTCTTCCTCCTCTACATCCTCTAGGTTGGAGTCCCTTCCTCTTTTTGGTGACCTTGAATCTAGAGGGCTGAATCTGTTCCTGTTCTTCCAAATAGGGTAGAGTTCCTGTTCTAAAAAAGATGGAGAATCAGTGGTCTTCCTTGGCTCCTCATGTCTCGTAGACACTTGGTGTGGATACTTTGGTCTAGCTCCTTTTTAAGCATACTCCCTTGTGTGTGTCGAGATTGCCATAGGTGATGTCTGTCTTAGTTCTTTTCTCTACTCTATCTGGGAATTGCTTCTAATAGAGACAGGGGTAGGTTAATGGCCAGAATTGTATTTATTGTTTTTATTATTGTGCTTAGAGGGATCTGACAGTTTCTTAGAACTATAGGGTTGTTTAAACATATCTGCAGTCCTTCTCCCCCCTCTATTGTAAGAATGTACAGTGTTGTTAGAATAGTCATATCTATCCCTATCCAGCTTTTTGTTTTTGTTAAAAATGACTTCCTTTTCAAATTCCTCTACTCTTTGATTCAGCCGTGAGAACAAGTATTGGTTCTTTATACATATAATTACTCTGGGATGCCATATCTTTGCCAATAGTCGTTTTCGGTATAAAGGTGATGAAATAATGTTGATCACTATGAAGTAAAAACTAAAATATAATCTTGTACATCAAGGGTAGTTAATAAGTAAATATACTATAACCCCTGTGAAACTTATTATAACTTATAATGTGGGAGTGTTAATTTTATTTGCTCCAAGTAAGTTTCTCCATGTGCCTAATATATATATATATATATATATATATATATATATATGTAAATTATGAGACCATTTATGCACATATTTTCAACTCCTTTTTTACCGACAACGGTATTATAATGTTTAAAAACCTTTTATTTTCTATTTTTTTCTGTTGTTTTAATCTGTTTTGTATTATTACTTGGAATTTACATAATTTTTACACCTGATTAAAGCCAGTGAATGAAATATGTGCATATGACCCAACATAGTGTGAAACCCAATACAGCTCTCAGGTGTGAACAAAGAGACTCTAAAGCTGGTTGGCTGCTGCCTATTTAAATACATCCACACCTGTCAAATGGGTATTCACACTTCCTGAGGAAACCGCCGGTATCGTGGGCGGAGAAACGCGTAGAGGGTCATCGATTTTGCTTGTCCACTGCTGGAGACTCTCACGGACCTTCCGCTACTGATACTGAGGGACTAGGACGTTCTTTCATCATCTTCTTAACTGGATGTACCTTTATCAAACTCTCCCTGCTGTGCTTGAAAAGCCCCGTTTGCTGAGGTGTTACGCAGCAACTGTGATTTTCCCTGCCGGACATCCTGACACAGGTGCTGTTGGCTGCTGAGAGCCACCTCCGCTAACTGCTATTGACGGGAATCAGCGTTTACAATTACGGGTGAGAACGGATCTTAATGTTAGGGGTGAGCAACAGCAAAAAAAACCCTCTGCTTGAATCTTATCAGCAGATTTTTCAAATATCCCATTGAGACATTTATTTAAGTCCCTTATCAGTACGGATGCCACCAGCTTAATCTATTATTGTGGACTGCAATATCAATTACAATTGGCATAGAAGCCGATTACATATAATTAATTTTTTCTGTGAATGTGATTATTTATATATATATGTATTTGCACTGCTTATGTTTTTAATTTCTAACCACTTATCTCTAGGTGGTTTTTCCACCTTTTTTACTATGAAATGATTTCTTATCTGATATCAGCGCTCCTTTAATGTTTTTTCATAGAACATTAAACCAGATATCTTCGATTAAGGCATCCAGTTGCCCTTTAGGAGCTGCTATCATACTATACATTTTTTATCAGGTGTTTTCTTGAATTAATTTATTAGCGCCCGATATAACGGGGTAGACATTCCCCGTATCTTTTCTTGCTACATTCATGGGACAAACAGTGAAGATGGTAGCCACCATAGTACTGAAGAAACCATATCATCTCATGTTGGGGTAAAACTTTCCTCTCAATTGACAAGATCTTCTGTGAGTTGGATAATACTCATCTGAATAAATTTCAGGAGACTAGGGTGTATATTTACAAAAGTGCAGTTTTACAGAAGTTGAGATGTTGCTTATGGCAACAAATCAGATTCTAGCTATTATCATCTAGGACATGTGTGGGGAACCTTTGGCTCTCCAGCTGTTGTAGAACTACACATCCCAGCTTGCCCTGCAACAGTTTTAGCATGGCCAAATAACAAAACTGTAGCAGGGCATGCTGGTATGTGTATTTCAACAACAGCTTGAGAACCACAGGTTACCCACCTGTGGTCTAGAAGGTGCTAGCTAAATGATAAGTAGAATCTGATTGGTTGCTATTACAGATGTGTGCTGGACGATTTTTGCTTGGTTTTGGTTCTAATTCAACATTTGGTTTTGCAAAAATGTTGTGACAGATTTTGGTTTGTATTTTTTTGTATTGTTTTTTGTTCCTAGAGTATTATTAACTTCAATATAAAAATCATCCAAAAATGCAAGATAATTATGTTTCTATGTGTAATATAAAAGATCACAAATAAACCTCCCAAAACCTGGTTCTATATCTGGATTATTGTTGATGAAACTTTTAACTGCATCAAACACTTTTGCATGCTCAATTGAGTTATATATTGATGTAAATTATTTAAATAGATTAATACTGCCATAGAATCCTTAATATATGAATTCCTTCACATATTTATTGATAAACACCTCAACGCATTCAGATATAAGGGCAGTTAAAGAATCTATCCTTGAAACAATGGGGCGACCTGGCAGATTGAATATGTTTTTATGCACTTTTTGTAAGTGGTAACAGATCGGGATTTTGGGGTGTCTGCGTGAAAGGAAGTTACATTTGTTTTGTGTCAAATAACCTCATTGTTTACCTCTAACCACCTGAAGGGCTATAACAAAATCCTCAGTGGGATCTCCAGCTAATTTCCTATATGACTCAATGTCACTGAGAAGATCATGAACTTCCTTAATATAGTCTTGTCTGTCCATGATGACAACTGCACCCCTTCTAGGGCATATTCAGGGTCTTCCTAATCCAATGGTAATGACAATATGCCACAACAAATGCATATTGCTATCAATGAACTGTGAAGTCCCTTATTATTCTTTAATTTTTTATTGTTTTTTGATGCCTCATAATTTGACTTTTATCTGCTGTATTTGTACTCGTTAATTTTTTTTTTAATGAATGTACTAGGTCATTAATTAAGAGTAAAGGCTTCCAAAAATACACAGAACTACAGTACATAAAAAATATTTGCATAATTGTTTGATTGCAGTATTGGTTAGTTTATTAATGTATCTTTCCCCTCTATATTTGTACTAACTGCTGTGGCAAGACGATTCTTGCTGTTCAGCTGCTACTAATCTACAACACTACTGTACTAAACTCTAACCTGTCTTCCTAATTGATCTAGAATTCAGTTGAAGCTTCTCGCCCTACTAAATTCGTCACCATTGCATCTGCTCCATGCATCTTTGGCATCCTGTTCTGTCTATCTCTCTTCTCTGCCTTGGACGCCAGCTTCTCCTTTTCTCTATTTGCCATCTCTCAATACCACCTCCAAGATTTCTCCCATGCTACTGCCTAGCTACCCATGCCCTACCAGACAATCCCCAACCTTCAATCTTTCAAGTTCTCCCTCAAAACACACCTTTTCACTTTGGCTTATCTTACCCCAGAATCTGCTCACTCTACTAAACCATACCAAAAACTACCTTCAATTCTACACCCATCTGACAATACTACATCTGCTAACTCCACTTCCTACTTTCACTTATGTCCTACAGTACTAGCTCCGGTCACCTTGGCTTTTCCCCCTCCCTTAGACTAGAAATTCTCTAACTTCTGCTCCATGTTTGCGCCTTCTTTGTCAGTCTCATTTGTCTCATTTCTCAATTGCTGTGGAATCTGTCGTACCTTAAAAATAGACATTAATAACAATGAAACTACTCAATAGCCATTTTGCAACTTACATTATATATAACAATTTCCATGTAATTTTGCGCATAGAATCCAAATATGCCATCAGAAATTTGATATCAAGTAAGGTTTTGAGATATTTAAAAAAAATAGAAAATTGAAGTATTTAATAACAGTAAGTGCTCAGCAAGACTGGGGTACACATCCTGCCCAGACCATCATCCTCTTGTGATCATTTTCCCTCCTCCTTATCTTCCCCATTGTACTCCATGCACTGATCTTGGGACAGAACCTTCATAGCATTGGATGCCAAATTGTTTGCTCGTCCTATCCCACTATATCACAAAGAAGTGTCCAGAGGGATTAGGGCCGGTGCTAGGGTGTTCGGCTCTCCCCTGCAAACTATAAATTTGTGCCCTCCCATACTTTACAGAGGGACAGCGCACGTCTTTGGTGCACACAGAAAAAGTGGTGTGGTCTTACACAGAAGGGGCATGGCCACACAATAGTGCCCTCATTTCAGATTATGCCACAGTAGCACAATCTTATTCACATAACACCGCACCTAGTAGTGCTTCTTATACACAAAATTGTATAAGATTCACACACACATACATACACAAACAGATACACACACACACACACACACATACATACACACATACACAAACAGATACACACACATACATACACAAAGATACACACACACATACAGATATATATACACAAATACACATACATACACACATACAGATATACACACACACACAAACATACACACATATACAAACAGATACACACACATACATACATACATACATACATACATACAAATACACACACACATACACAAACAGATACACACATACACACACATACACAAACAAACAGATACACACACATGCATACATACACACATACACAAACAGATACAGACACACCTACATACACAAACAGATACACACATACATACACACAGATACACACATACACACATACTTACACACACACACACACACACACACACACACACACACACACACACACACACACACACACTTTCTCAAGATCACTCACTCTCTTTACCAAAGAAAGTGTGGCTGGTTGGAGCTGTCCATCCTCCTGTTCCTCGTTATCATGATCAGCCTGGCCCCGTGTAACTCTGCCCCTCTGTTCCATGTAGCTCTGCCCCTTTTTGGGTCTTCAGATCCTACACAGTGCACACTATGTGGCTGTTCTGTCACACAGCCAGGGAGGAGAGATAACACTTAAAACTGCTGGCACTGCTGCCAGTGACAGGCAGCGGCGCCAGCAGCCGGCAGCAGCAGCAGGGGGGACAGGCGGCGCAGCACAGGGATGCAGGGCAGGGAGAGTGCCTCTCCACCCTGGCGCCTACCTGCACTGCATCCCTTTGCTGAGTGGGTAGCGCCGGGCCTGAGAGGGAGAAACCTATGTTTCTGGAGAAAAAAAACATCAAGTACACTCCATTGGTTAAGCCGCATAAAATTACATTAATTTTGGCCTAATAAAGAATTTGTTAAAGTTCTGGATATAGAAGGCCAGGCTTTTAGAAGAAAAGGTTTCCGAATTTAAACAAAACCAAGCTAACAGAAGGCTTATTTGTTGGTCCACAAATAAAACTGCTTACAGATTAAATATTTAATATTAAATTTACATAAATGAATGCTTGGTCCTCCTTCAAGGCTGCTGAGTGTTTATTCTTAGGAAACAGAAAAAGGCATACTACAGTATGTGTCCATCATGAATGAACTATTGGGCAACTACAAGAATAGGAGTTGTATAAAGTCACTTAAAATTCATTATTCACATTTCCATTTAGACTTTGACAATTAACTCTTTGCGCTATAAGATATGGTATGGCTGATGATCAAATAACCAAACAATAAATTCCATATATTTCATATGTTTTAATATACATATATAAAAAACTAGACCGGTCTAAGATATCTTAACAATATAAGAACATCAGTATACTCAATAATATCAGATACTATTAAAAATAACTCAAGGAGGTGGAACCAAGCTAATCTGTCCAGAGTACTAAAACGGACAAATGGTTATCTGTGTTTCAGTCCGTATAATAAATTTGTTATAATGCGCAACAATTTGCATTTAGAACCCATGTAGGAATAGAAGTTCCTTAAATGTTTTTATGAAAGCAATGTTCCGTATTTTATTGCCCAGCAGCAATGACTGAAAAGTAACATGAAAGTGTGCTCCCAATTGGAGCCTTACGTGTGGTTTCCGTCAATATGTATGACACAAGGTGGAGTCCCAATGGTGAGCAAAGCGGTCCCGATTTCAGGGGATCCAGCGTCTACAATGACGCCCGCTCGTGACGAAGATGTCCGGCCACGGGAAACAGCGAGACCGCACCGCTCCAGTGCTACTTGCAAGCACCCAGGTCACGGTCTCTCTCCTCTCAATTAGTGTCCGGCTGATGTCAATGGCAATATCTCTTTTTGCAGCTTGGGGAACTAATTATTAATTTATTAATTGATACTAGTTATTTACTAGCGCCTGGCTGCGGCTTGTGTGTTTTCATTTAGACTTTGACCTTGACAATCTGGGTACTGTAAGTGATGAACGGGGGGAACTTATTCACCATGACATTCTGACAATGAAGCATCATTACCAAACAAGCTGGGACCCTGCTGTTTCGTTTTTAAAGAGACCAATAAGACATATTACACACAGAAAGTGTTAACATCTTATAGTATTTTTGTATTATTATTTTTTTAGTATTCTTTTATTTATAATTAAATTTGGCTAAATTAAATTTGTAAGAGCTTCTGAAATTTAGTTTCTGCAGTTTTAAGTGTTTCTGTAGTTTTATATTTTTTTAATGAATACAATGAGAATATTTAAATTCTATTATCTTGATAGAGACAATCTGTTTTTTTTCCACTGAATTCAGCATCCCAAAATTAGGCAAAACCAAAATATTCACATGCCAGATACAGAGATTTTCTTAAAAAATGTGTTGAGTAGTGTTATTCTATGGACATCCGAGAAATATGTTACCCAAGTCATATACAGCGCTAACACAGAATTACCCTTCTCTTATGTATTGTTCAGTATTTACAGCATATGCAAAATACGCAAGCAATGACAATTTATGAACTGTAAAGTAGCTTTTTAGGGCTATATTAAATGAAAAATACAGCATGAGTTTGGTGGCACATGCCCTTATCTGTGTCTCCAAACAGCTGTATCTTGTTGCATATACAAAGGTGGATTTTGTTATGTTTAATATACACATGATGCCAACCTGCCACTTATATGACCTTATTCAGACCTTGGTATCTTAATGTAAAATGCATTGAATTCTATGTTACACCAAAAATATGAATACACAATATCAGTATGGTAAATAGAGAGAAAAAAAAAAAAATCATGAGACATTAGAGGAAATGGTATCTTCTGTCTCCAAACATGTTAGTGTAAACCATTCAGGCTTTAACATATCAAATAGTTAATCTTCATAACTGCTTCCTTGCAAGAGTCTGTGATAACATTTTTTCAATCAAGGTAACAGCAGCTTTCCTTAGTGATTCATTCTTGAAGCTGTAAATGATAGGATTTAGCATTGGAGTCACCACAATGTAAAATATGGAAACAACTTTATTTTGATGAAATGGGGCATTCACTGTTGGCCTCAGGTATATGAAAATGACTGTGCCATAAAATATCCCAACCACAGTGAGGTGAGAGATGCAGGTAGAGAATGCTTTTCTTTTCCCTATGCTGGAAGGGATACTTATGACAGTGGAAATAATATTAGTGTAAGAAATGGAAATGCAGATTAAACAGCCAAGAATTATAGCCCAAGAGAGACAGTTAAAAATAAATTCGGTAACGTAGGTGTCTGTACAGGAAAGTTTTAATAGTGGAATAAGTTCACAAAAGAAATGGTCAATTTTATTGGGTCCACAAAAATTAAGCTTTGACACAGAAGCTGCTGGTATTGTGACAGACAAGGCACTGATAGACCAGCATGCTAAAATAAGTTGGATACAAAACTTATTGCTCATGATGCCTCCATAATGAAGAGGTTGGCAAATAGCCACATAGCGGTCATAAGCCATGATGACCAGTAGAAAATGCTCTGTTGCAGCACAGAGAGAGAAAAAATGATACTGAGTGATGCAGGCCGCTATGGAAATTGACTGACTCGGACCAATTAAATCTGAAAGCATTTTGGGCACTGTAACTGCTGAATAGCAGATCTCAAGGAAAGAAAAATTACTGAGAAGCAGATACATTGGGATATGAAGGTGATAATCAATGTACACAAGTATAATAATCATCACATTGGCCAGAAGAGTTAAAATATAAATTAGAAGAAATAACAGAAATAGATAAATGTGCTTATCTTGTTGTAGGGAAAATCCTAAGAGAATGAATTCCGTAACACTGGAGTGGTTCATTTTGCCTGTTGGCATAGTAACAGCAGATTCTAAAACAGTGCTCATTGCTATCAGACACTACATTACAATAGAAGTATTATTTATTTATTTATTTATTTATTTAATTAATTAATTAATCAATCAATCAATCAGAAAATACATACAGGGCCAAATGTAATAGAGTGAGAGTTTCAGAAAGTGAGAGATTTGGTAAGGTTTTTCAGGGTTTTTTTAAGTGGCAATCATTTACACTGCAAGATCAACCTGGTTTTGCAGTGTAAATGATTGCCACTTTAAAAAAAACTGAAAAACCTTACCAAATCTCTCACTTTCTGAAACTCTCACTCTATTACATTTGGCCCACAGTATGCATGGCTATACATACTTAAAATCAGTGCACTTATGTAATACAGACTGGAAGATTATGATAATGAACTCACATTTGTTTTATCTACTAGAAAGTCAATTATTATAATTATCATGTAATGCTGGAACTTCCAGTAATATATTTGGGCGAATACTACAGATGCAGCCTTTCTTATCTATGCCTGCCTAGTCGCAGGCGTGCAATCCCGGCGTGACTAGGCAATCCATCCACCTAGTCACGCCGGGAGTGCACAGAGTCGCTTCCCATTGTAAGCGTCTCTGTCTAGGCGCGTGCGCACGCCCGCATGGAGACGCTCTCCATTCAAGTGAATGGGGAGCATCTCCGTCCGGGCGTGCGCGCCCATCCAGATGAAGATGCTTACGGTGACTAAGTGCAACCAGGAGGGCATGTCTAGTCACAAACGGAGCCACGACTAGTGTGGCTCCATCTGTATAATTCATTTGCGCAACCTAATTGTTATTAATATTTATACTTAAAATTTGAATATAACATTAAAAAGGATATGTAGGCAGTCCTTGCAGCTTCATTGCTAAAACATCTTCTGCAATTATCTAGTGCACAACAGTAATTATCATGTAAGTTTCACTCCATAAGTTTATTTATTTAGACAGGTAAAAAAGAACTAGTGCTGTAACCAGAGGTGTAGCCAGGTGCTATGGTGCCCAGAGCAAGGGTATGTTTTGGCACCCCCGTACTGAATTGGGGGCTTACCAACATGTGGTGGCATGTTTCATTTGAAAAGAAACATTATTTAAAAATACTAAATTGGTGACAGGGCCGGTTCTAGACCTTGTGGAGCTCAGGGTGATAGTTTCCCTTGGGTGTCCCTCATGTTTAAAATATGCTTGCAACAACAATATACAGTAGGGGCATGGCAAAATGGATGGTGTAATGGTGAGCATTACTGCCTCACAGCACTGAGGTCATGGGTTTAATTCCCACCATGAACCTAACTGTGTGGAGTTTGTATATTGTTCCCGTACTTGCATTTTTTTTTCCAGATACTGTACTCTGCTTTTCTCCCACAATATAAAAATATACTGTATAGTAGGTTAATTTGCTCCCGACAAAAATTAACCCTATTGTGTGTGCATGTACATGTGGTAGGGCGTATAGCGGAGGTAGCGCCGATATTTAAAAAGGGGAGCAAGGCTGACCAGGTAATTATAGACCAGTTAGTCTTACATCTATAGTGGGGAAAGTATTGGAAGGTATTCTAAGGGACAGTATTCAAAAGTTCCTTGAAGCAAATAAGGTCATTAAAAGGAACCAACTGTTAGGTGCCGCGGTCTGCGGCGCCGCTCGGTCTGCTTCCGAGCGACGCTCACGGCCGCCGCACCTAACTCCCTGCCCGCCCGGCACCTAGCAACACCAGGACGTCGTGCGTACTGTAGCCGCCGGGTCCCTGGCAACACTAGGACGCCGGGCGTCCTCAGCCGCTGGGTCCATAGCAAAGGGGACACCATTGGTGGACCGCGTTCCCCATTGCCAGATAGGATTGATTAGTTGCTCTTGCAGCAGGGCAGCTGCACGGCAACTAGTAATTAGGGTCTGGGGGCTGGTCTTGCTGGCCCTCCTGTCATTGGCCAGCAGGGTCTTTTTATGGGAGCCAGCACACTGCAGCCTCGCCGGTGATAGCTTCCTGTATGCTGTTCCTGCCTTGCAATGTCTGTTCCTGGTCAGCTGTATCTGGTCGATCCTGCTCCCTGTGCTCCTGAGTTCTGGAGTTCTGAAGCGGGTCCTGGGAATCCTTCCTGTCCAAGTGAACCTGTTGCGGTCATCTGGGGGTTCTCGCTTGTTGGGGTTCTCTCCCGGTTTCGTGAGTAGCGGCTTCTGCCGCATGTTGCGGCCTAGGCCGCTTAGTCCTTGTTTAACTTTTGTATTGGTGGTTTTTGCGGAGGTTTCCGCTTTTCACTGTCCTCCCCGGAACTCGGCGGTGCCGTGTGGGGGAGTGGACAGTGGTATCTTTTGTTGTTCTTTTCCTTTGGCGGCGTGCCGCACATATATTTAGTTTTAGGGTAGTTAGTAGCCCCTAGCTTCTGTTTGCTTTAGTTAGAGGTCCCCTTGTTATTATCCTGTCTCGGTTCACGCCTTGTCTCACTCTAAGACCTGGGGGCATCGGAGTTGAGCAGACCTAATCCGCCCTTCAAACGTGGCTGCCGTGGGCCCAAGAAACCATAGTCACTCAGGCGTGAACTGACCACACAGGTAAAACAACGGAGGTAGGGTGCTAGGGGCTATTCCCGTACCATCCCTTATTTCAGTGTCACGTCCTGGTGCTCTGGACTCTCTACACAAACATCTCTCCAGTTCTGAGCATCAGGAACGTAACATTATCACCGGCCCAAAAAAAAAAAAGAATAATATTAAGAGTTATTTGTTTTTGGTGGGCCTTGAAATTCGGCCTCATGAATCCGGCAGTATTAGGACCGAATCCCAGCCAGCTTTTGGCCAACCAGATTCAGGAACTAACTCAGATGGTTCAGGATCTTACTCTTCGGGTGAGATCGCAGGAAGATCTTTTGCGAGCCTCCCCGAGTATGATTCCAGAACCAAAGATGCACCTTCCTGACCGTTTTTCAGGTAACCGAAAGGATTTTTTTAATTTTAAGGAAGCTTGTAAGCTTTATTTTCGTTTAAGGCCCCGATCCTCTGGTACTGAGTCTCAACGGGTTGGGATTGTGATGTCTTTACTACAAGGCGATCCGCAAACCTGGGCTTTTGGGCTAAAAGCCGATGATGTTGCCTTGCTATCTGTAGATGCCTTTTTTAAGTCTCTAGGCCTTTTGTACGATGACCCTGATAGAGAAGCGTTGGCTGAGAGCCACTTGCGTGCACTTAAGCAAGGGAACAATCCAGCAGAGGCGTATTGTACCGAGTTTCGCCGTTGGTCGAACGACTGTGGCTGGAATGACCCAGCCCTGCGCAGTCAGTTTCACCTCGGTTTGTCTGAAGTTATTAAAGACAGTCTCCTGCAGTACCCCGCTCCAGAGACTTTAGACAAACTCATGGAGCTTGCTATTAAAATTGATCGTCATCTCCGGGAGCGGAGGGCTGAAAGAGGAGCTAGTTTCAGGCCTAGTCCATGTGTGTATACTTTCCCCTTAGGACGTCGAGGAGCCCATGCAAATGGGTCTCTCCTGGCTGTCCCCAGAGGAAAGAACCAGAAGGCTAAATTCTGGTCTTTGCTTGTATTGTGGTGGCAAGGGACATATCGCACGTAATTGCCCGAATAAGCAGGGAAACGCTCTGACCCAGTGAATTGTGAGGGGGTTCACTTGGGTCTGCAGTTGATCTCCTCTAATGATTCCTTATTAGTTCCTGTAAAAATTTCCTTTGGTAGCCTCAGTTCGTTGGTGTCGGCCTTCGTCGACAGTGGAGCTGCGGGAAATTTCATGGATCTTGGTTGGGCTCAGGCTTTGGGCGTTCCTTAGATACCTTTGGATAAACGTATCACCATGCACGGCTTGGATAGTGGTCCGCTTTCTAATGGGGTAATCACTCACCGCACACCTCCAGTACAACTGACAGTGGGGGCCCTACATTCAGAGAAAATCGAAT
This sequence comes from Pseudophryne corroboree, assembly GCF_028390025.1. NCBI lineage: Eukaryota > Metazoa > Chordata > Amphibia > Anura > Myobatrachidae > Pseudophryne > Pseudophryne corroboree. The sequence continues at coordinate 392,130,404 of NC_086444.1, read as the reverse complement.
TTTACCTTACCCATTGTCCGGCTGTCCCCGTAGTTTTGGGTCACCCCTGGCTTGCCTTTCATAATCCCACCATAGATTGGCGGTCTGGGGAGATTTCCCGATGGGGTCCCTTTTGTGTTAAGGAATGTATTTCCCGTCCAGTCCGGGTTGCGGCAGTCACCCCAGAACTTATTCCTTTGGAATATCAGGACTTTGCCGACGTTTTCTCCAAGGGTAATGCGGATATTCTGCCTCCTCATCGGTCCTATGACTGCGCTATCGACTTAGTTCCCGGTGCCTCTTTGCCTAAGGGGAGACTATATGCCCTGTCTGGGCCGGAAACTACGGCAATGAATGATTATGTACAGGAGAGCCTAAAAAAAGGCTTCATTAGGCCCTCGAAATCTCCATTGAGAGCAGGGTTCTTTTTTGTTGAGAAAAAAGATGGGTCGCTCAGACCATGTATTGATTATCGGGCTCTGAATAAAATTTCTGGTAAAAACACCTACCCCTTGCCACTGATTTCAGTACTGTTTGATCAGCTCCGGACTGCCGTTATCTTTTCCAAGATCGATCTTAGAGGGGCTTACAATCTCATCCGAATAAAATCTGGGGATGAGTGGAAGACGGCTTTCATCACACAGTCGGGACATTATGAATACCTGGTGATGCCGTTTGGGCTGTCTAATGCTCCTGCTGTATTTCAAGATCTCATTAACAACGTCCTTCGCGACTTTCTAGGAAAGTTCGTAGTCGTTTATTTAGACAACATTTTGATTTACTCTGAGTCTTTTGAACAACATATTACCCATGTGCGACTGGTCCTTCAGAAGTTACGGGAAAATTATTTATACGCCAAACTGGAGAAATGTGATTTCCACATCACAGAAGTGTCCTTCCTGGGGAATATTATTTCTACTAAGGGGTTTTTCATGGAACCAAAAAAACTCCAGGCCATCCTAAATTGGGCACAACCCACGAACTTAAAAGCAATTCAGCACTTTTTAGGGTTTGCAAATTACTATAGGCGTTTTATTCATACCTTCTCAGATTTAGTTGCTCCTATTGTGGCATTGACTAAAAAAGGAGCGGATCCTTCCAATTTGTCGCCTGAAGCCAAGTCTCCCTTTCTGGCCTTAAAGCAGGCCTTTGTCTCAGCTCCTGTACTCAGACACCCTAACCCGGATCTCCCCTTTATTGTCGAGGTAGATGCCTCAGAGGTTGGAGTGGGGGCTATCCTTTCTCAGGAAGACCCGGAGTCTCAGGAATTACACCCATGTGCCTTCATGTCCAGAAAACTCTCCTCCGCAGAATCCAACTATGATGTTGGCAATCGAGAATTGTTGGCAGTTAAATGGGCTTTCGAGGAGTGGAGGCACTGGCTGGAAGGAGCAAGGCATACCATTACGGTGTTTACTGACCACAAGAACCTGCAGTATATTGAGTCAGCTAAACGGCTTAATGCTCGACAGGCACGTTGGGCGCTGTTTTTTACTCGTTTCAGGTTTATTATCACCTTCAGGCCCGGTTCCAAGAATACAAAAGCCGATGCCCTGTCACGTTGTTTTCTTCCGGTTCACAATAACCACCCGGCTACTACCCCCATAGTCCCATCGTCTGTCATCCGGGCTGGCCTCACACAGGATTTATTTACACAGCTAGTCCAGCTTCAGCAGCAGGCTCCCAAAGTCACTCCTGCAGATCGTCTCTTCGTCCCTGAATTTTTGAGAGGCACTGTTCTAGCTGAGTTTCATGATAATAAGGTTTCTGGTCATCCGGGTATCACTAAGACCTTGGAGTTAATCTCTCGCTCAGTGTGGTGGCCTAATATTTCTAAAGATGTAAAGGAATTTGTCCGTTCCTGTCAGGTTTGTGCTCAGTACAAGGTATCTCGATCGTTGCCGGTCGGGCAACTCATGCCTTTAGCCGTTCCTCTCAGACCATGGTCACATATATCCATGGATTTCGTGGTGGACCTTCCTCTTTCAGCTGGATTTCGAGTCATTTGGGTGGTAGTAGACCGTTTTAGTAAGATTGCCCACTTCATTGCTCTCCCCCGATTACCCTCTGCTCAAGGGTTGGCAGTTTTATTTCTCCGCCATGTGTTCAGGCTCCATGGTTTACCCAGTGATATTGTCTCTGATCGGGGACCGCAATTCATCGCCCGTTTCTGGAAACGTTTTTGTGCCTCATTAAATATGAAACTCTCTTTAACATCTGGGTACCATCCACAGTCTAACGGACAAACTAAACGTGTTAATCAGTCGTTAAAACAGTATTTACAGCTATGTTCGGCCAAACTTCAGAATGATTGGTCTGAATTTCTTCCTTTGGCCGAGTTTGCCTATAATAACTCTTGTCATTCTTCCACCAAGGAGTCTCCATTCTTTTCGGTCTTGGGCTTTCATCCTAGAGCCAATTCTTGTTACCCTCATTTTCCAGTCTCCTCGTTGACCTTAACTTCCCATCTCAGAATGATTTGGAAAAAGGTGCACTTTGCCCTTAAGAAGGCTGCCTTCCGAGAAAAAAAATTCTGATAGGTTCCGACGCCCATGCACTTTTAAGGTGGGAGATAAGGTGTGGTTGTTAACCCGCAACATCAAGCTCCGACAACCCTCGGCTAGATTGGGACCCAAATTTTTTGGACCGTTCCTTATCGTTAAGAAGGTCAACCCAGTTGCTTTTCGGCTACGCTTGCCTAAATCACTCAAAATTGGTAATACTTTTCACTGTTCCCTTCTGAAGCAGTATTTTTCTTCCAGGAGATTCCCTCGGAAGACTTCCCAGGGTAGACCTCCGGTGGATGTTCAGGGGCAACAAGAGTTCTTGGTGGAGAAGGTTTTAGATTTCAAAGTTTCTCGGGGCCGGCTTTATTTTTTGGTTCACTGGAAAGGCTATGGCCCGGAAGAAAGGTCTTGGGTCCTGGATAACGATTTACATTCCCCTAAACTTAAGAAATTATTCTTTCAGGAATTTCCTCAGAAACCTGGCTTTCGGGGTTCTTTAACCCCTCCTCAAGGGGGGGGAACTGTTAGGTGCCGCGGCCCGCGGCGCCGTTCGGTCTGCTTCCGAGCGACGCTCACGGCGGTCGCACCTCCCTCCCTGCCCGCCCGGCGCCTAGCAACACCAGGACGTCATGCGTACTGTAGCTGCCGGGTCCCTGGCAACACTAGGACGCCTGGCATCCTCAGCTGCTGGGTCCATAGCAACGGGGACGCCATTGGCGGACCGCGTTCCCCGTTGCCAGATATGATTGATTAGTTGCTCGTGCAGCAGGGCAGCTGCACGGCAACTAGTAATTAGGGTCTGGGGGCTGGTCTTGCTGGCCCTCCTGTCATTGGCCAGCAGGGTCTTTTTATGGGAGCCAGCACACTGCAGCCTCGCCGGTGATAGCTTCCTGTATGCTGTTCCTGCCTTGCAACATCTGTTCCTGGTCAGCTGTATCTGGTCGATCCTGCTCCCTGTGCTCCTGAGTTCTGGAGTTCTGAAGCGGGTCCTGGGAATCCTTCCTGTCCAAGTGAACCTGTTGCGGTCATCTGGGGGTTCTCGCTTGTTGGGGTTCTCTCCCGGTTTCGTGAGTAGCGGCTTCTGCCGCATGTTGCGGCCTAGGCCGCTTAGTCCTTGTTTTACTTTTGTATTGGTGGTTTTTGCGGAGGTTTCCGCTTTTCACTGTCCTCCCCGGAACTCGGCGGTGCCGTGTGGGGGAGTGGACAGTGGTATCTTTTGTTGTTCTTTTCCTTTGGCGGCGTGCCGCACATATATTTAGTTTTAGGGTAGTTAGTAGCCCCTAGCTTCTGTTTGCTTTAGTTAGAGGTCCCCTTGTTATTATCCTGTCTCGGTTCACGCCTTGTCTCACTCTAAGACCTGGGGGCATCAGAGTTGGGCAGACCTAATCCGCCATTCAAATGCGGCTGCCGTGGGCCCAAGAAACCATAGTCACTCAGGCGTGAACTGACCACACAGGTAAAACAACAGAGGTAGGGTGCTAGGGGCTATTCCCGTACCATCCCTTATTTCAGCGTCACGTCCTGGTGCTCTGGACTCTCTACACAAACATCTCCCCAGTTCTGAGCATCAGGAACGTAACACCAACATGGATTTGTGAAGGACAGATCATGTCAGACCAACTTACTTGTCTTTTATGAAACAGTAGGTGTGAACCTGGATCAGGGAAAGGAGGTGGATATAATATTTTTAGACTTTGACAAAGCTTTCGACACTGTACCACCCATGCGTCTTATCTACAAGCTAAGGAATAGGGCTAGGGAGCACAATATGCACTTGGGTCAGTAATTGGTTAGATAATAGGGAGCAGCGTGTTGTGGTCAATGGATCATTTTCAAATTGGACTAAAGTACTAAGTGGTGTGCCACAAGGGTCTGTACTTGGACAACTTTTGTTCAACATTTTCATCAACGACCTAACAGTAGGTCTAGAGAGCATGGTATCAATTTTCGCAGACGATACCAAATTGTGTGAGGTTATAAATACTGAGGGGGATGCTGAGTCTCTTCAGAACGACTTAACTAAACTGGAAACATGGGCAGCAAAATGGAGAATGAGATTCAACACAGACAAGTGTAAGGTAATGCACTGTGGGGGTAAGACCATAAATATAACCTACATACTAAATGGGGTAATAATAGGGGATTCTGTACTGGAAAAAGACTTAGGGGTTCACATAGATAACAAATTAAGCAGCAGTAGCCAAAGTAGGAGTGCAGCAAAGAAGGCTAATAAGATATTAGCATGCATAAAACGGGTAATTGATGCAAGGGACGAGAGTATTATACTCCCATTATATAAATCACTAGTGAGGCCTCATCTTGAATACTGTGTGCAATTTTGGGAACCATATTACAAAAAGTATATCCTGGAGCTAGAAAAGGTTCAGAGGCGGGCGACCAAACTAATCAAGGGCATGGAGATGCTGGAATACGGGGAAAGTCTTGCAAGGCTAGGCATGTTTACATTGGAAAAGAGGAGACTAAGAGGAGACATGATCAACATCTACAAATATATAAGGGATCAATACACAGAGTTTGGGAGGGACCTGTTTTCTGTAAGATCAGCACAGAGGACACATGGTCACTCGCTTAGGTTAGAGGAGAGGAGTTTCCGCACATTGAGGCGAAAAGGTTTTTTCACAGTAAGGACAATACGTGTTTGAAATTCCCTGACTGAGAGAGTAGTAACTGCGAACTCAGTCAACACCTTTAATAATGGGTTAGCTAAATTCCTATTGGATAAAGATATGCAGGGTTATGGTGCGTAGGCACGCATTATAGTTAATATAACTAGTCCTAACATAAAAATAACTAGTCATATAATAAGATTGCATAGGAGACCACAAATAGGTTGAACTCGATGGACAATTGTCTTTTTTCAACCTTAGTAACTATGTTACTATGAATATAGATTGTAAGCTCCCATGGGACAGGGACTGAAGTGAATTGCAAAATATTCTCTGTAAAGTGCTACGGAATTATATGTATGCGCTATATAATTAACTGGTAATAATAAATAAATAATGGCTTCATTGGGAAGGTGCATAGCCACAGAATAGTACCAATTCACATTACACCGCACAGTTGTATCCGTTATTTGAATTACACCGCACAGTAATACTCCTTATACACATTACGCCACACAGTAGAGCCCCTTATACATGTTACACTATGGTTGAGCCCCTTTTACACATTACACCATTGTAGAGTCACTATGGAAGTAGCTGTATTTAACTATTTACTGGTTTATTTCAAATAAATTAAACACTATATATGCCCTGACTGACCTGACCTCACAACCCCCAATCCCTCAATGAAAATAAAGCCCCAAATGTGATCCCCCCACAGACCTAATAAGCCCCTCAAACTCTGATTGAAAATAATGGCCTAAAACTGACCCCCCCAGATATGACAATCTCTCAATGACTCCGTGAAAATAATGCCCCAAATGTTACGCCCCCACTGACCTGATAACCTCCCCAATCTCTGAATTAGAAAAATGCACCACAATTGCCACCCCCCCCCAGATTTGATAATCTCCCAATGCCTCAATGAATTTAATACCCTACAACTGCCATCCCAGACCTGATAATCCCACTATACTTCAATGAAAATAATGTCCCAATATTGCCTGAGGGTCAGAGAGAGCTGTGCAGCAGCAACCTGAGGGGCAGAGAGAGGTGCTGCAGCAGCCTGAGAAACAGAGTGAGGTGCTGAAGCTTCTAATGCAGAGAGAGGTGCTGCAGCATCAATGTAGAGAGAAGTGCTGCAGCAGCCATGGCAGAGAGAGGTGCTGCTGCAGCTCGGGCAAAAAAAGGTGCTGCAGAGAGAGATGCTGCAGCATAAATGTAGAGAGAAGTGCTGCAGCAGCCGGGGTAGAAAGAGGTGCAGCAGTAGCTAGGGCAGAGAGAGTTGCCACAGCATCTAAAGTAGAAACATGTGCTGCAGCTTCCAGGAAAGAGAGAGCTGCTGCAGCATCTGAAGTAGAAACATGTGCTGCAGGTTACAGTAAATAGAGAGCTGCTGCAGCAGAGGGGAAAGAGAGTGATGCTGCAGGACAGACATAACCCTGCTGCACAGCTACAAACAAACAGTGACATATTTAAAGAGGGCGGCAGAGCTCTGGCAAGTGCCAGCTGCCATTGTCTCCAGCATTGCCTCTGGCCTGCCCTATTCCATACCTAGTCTCCGAGTTGGAGTCAGTGTATGCCCAACCTGCTTCTCCTCCTCCTGCTCTGCCAGTAGAGTGGCCAACAGGAAGGGAGGGGGGTGGCGGGCAGTAGCTCGCTACCTAACATTTTCGGCATCTGGAGCTTGCGCTCAACATGAGCCATCCTAGCTACACCACTGGCTGTAAGCCAAAGCAAACTATAAGATATTAACTATCATTAGACTGGGAGCAGAAGGCAGCTTATACAGTAAATTACTGATACAGTAGCTAATAGATACTATTGCTCACTGTTGGCTGCTATTACCATTTTGATTACCATTTTTTTATATATATGTTAATAAAGTATCATTATAAGTAGTGATGAGCGGGTTCGGTTTCTCGGAAACCGAACCCCCCCGAACTTCACCCATTTTACACTGGTCCGAGGCATACTCGGATTCTCCCGTATGGCTCGGGTAACCCGAGCGCGCCCGAACGTCATCATCCCGCTGTCGGATTCTCACGAGATTCGGATTCTATATAAGCAGCCGCGCGTAGCCGCCATTTTCACTCGTGCATTGGAAATGTTAGGGAGAGGACATGGCTGGCGTCCTCTCCGTTATTGTTGAACTTGATTGTGCTGTGCACTATTGCTTAATTGTGGGGAGGGCTGGGGAGCAGCTGTATATAGGAGGAGTACAGTGCAGAGTTTTGCTGATCAGTGACCACCAGTTATCCATTCTCTGCCTGAAAAAAACGCTCCATATCTGCGCTCACAGTGTGCTGCATATATCTGTGCTCACACTGCTTAATTGTGGGGACTGGGGAGCAGCTGTATTATATAGCAGGAGTACAGTGCAGAGTTTTGCTGACAGTGACCACCAGTATACGTTGTCTGCCTGAAAAACACTCCATATCTGTGCTCAGTGTGCTGCTTTATTGTGGGAACTGGGGACCACCAGTATAATATTATATAGGAGGAGTACAGTGCAGAGTTTTGCTGACCAGTGACCACCAGTATATATTATATAGCATTACGATACAGTAGGCCACTGCTGTACCTACCTCTGTGTCGTCATTCATTAAGTATACTATCCATCTACATTCTATACCTGTGGTGCATTTTAGTTTTGCAGTTTGCTGACACAGTGACCACCAGTATACTATATATAGCAGTACGGAAGGCCACTGCTGTACCTACCTCTGTGTCGTCATTCATTAAGTATACTATTCATCTACATTCTATACCTGTGGTGCATTTTAGTTTTGCAGTTTGCTGACACAGTGACCACCAGTATACTATATATAGCAGTACGGTACGGAATGCCACAGCTGTACCTACCTCTGTGTCATCATTCATTAAGTATACTATCCATCTACATTCTATACCTGTGGTGCATTTTAGTTTTGCAGTTTGCTGACACAGTGACCACCAGTATACTATATATAGCAGTATGGTACGGAATGCCACAGCTGTACCTACCTCTGTGTCGTCATTCATTAAGTATACTATCCATCTACATTCTATACCTGTGGTGCATTTTAGTTTTGCAGTTTGCTGACACAGTGACCACCAGTATACTATATATAGCAGTACGGATGGCCACTGCTGTACCTACCTCTGTGTCGTCATTCATTAAGTATACTATCCATCTACATTCTATACCTGTGGTGCATTTTAGTTTTGCAGTTTGCTGACACAGTGACCACCAGTATACTATATATAGCAGTACGGAAGGCCACTGCTGTTCCTACCTCTGTGTCGTCATTCATTAAGTATACTATCCATCTACATTCTATACCTGTGGTGCATTTTAGTTTTGCAGTTTGCTGACACAGTGACCACCAGTATACTATATATAGCAGTACGGTACGGAAGGCCACTGCTGTACCTACCTCTGTGTCGTCATTCATTAAGTATACTATCCATTTACATTCTATACCTGTGGTGCATTTTAGTTTTGCAGTTTGCTGACACAGTGACCACCAGTATACTATATATAGCAGTACGGAAGGCCACTGCTGTACCTACCTCTGTGTCGTCATTCATTAAGTATACTATCCATCTACATTCTATACCTGTGGTGCATTTTAGTTTTGCAGTTTGCTGACACAGTGACCACCAGTATACTATATATAGCAGTACGGTAGGCCACTGCTGTACCTACCTCTGTGTCGTCATTCATTAAGTATACTATCCATCTACATTCTATACCTGTGGTGCATTTTAGTTTTGCAGTTTGCTGACACAGTGACCACCAGTATACTATATATAGCAGTATGGAAGGCCACTGCTGTACCTACCTCTGTGTCGTCATTCATTAAATATACTATCCATCTACATTCTATACCTGTGGTGCATTTTAGTTTTGCAGTTTGCTGACACAGTGACCACCAGTATACTATATATAGCAGTACGGAAGGCCACTGCTGTACTTACCTCTGTGTCGTCATTAAGTATACTATCCATCTACATTCTATACCTGTGGTGCGCCTCTTTTTTTCTTTGCATCATGTGCTGTTTGGGGACTATTTTTTTGAAGTGCCATCCTGCCTGACACTGCAGTGCCACTCCTAGATGGGCCAGGTGTTTGTGTCGGCCACTTGTGTCGCTTAGCTTAGTCACACAGCGACCTTGGTGCGCCTTTTTTTCTTTGCATCATGTGCTGTTTGGGGACTATTTTTTTGAAGTGCCATCCTGCCTGACACTGCAGTGCAACTCCTAGATGGGCCAGGTGTTTGTGTCGGCCACTTGTGTCGCTTAGCTTAGTCACACAGCGACCTTGGTGCGCCTCTTTTTTTCTTTGCATCATGTGCTGTTTGGGGACTATTTTTTTGAAGTGCTATCCTGCCTGACACTGCAGTGCCACTCCTAGATGGGCCAGGTGTTTGTGTCGGCCACTTGTGTCGCTTAGCTTAGTCACACAGCGACCTTGGTGCGCCTCTTTTTTTCTTTGCATCATTTGCTGTTTGGGGACTATTTTTTTGAAGTGCCATCGTGCCTGACACTGCAGTGCCACTCCTAGATGGGCCAGGTGTTTGTGTCGGCCACTTGTGTCGCTTAGCTTAGTCACACAGCGACCTTGGTGCGCCTCTTTTTTTCTTTGCATCATTTGCTGTTTGGGGACTATTTTTTTGAAGTGCCATCGTGCCTGACACTGCAGTGCCACTCCTAGATGGGCCAGGTGTTTGTGTCGGCCACTTGTGTCACTTAGCTTAGCCATCCAGCGACCTCGGGGCAAATTTTAGGACTAAAAATAATATTGTAAGGTATGAGGTGTTCAGAATAGACTGGAAATGAGTGGAAATTATGGTTATTGAGGTTAATAAAACTATGGGATCAAAATGACCCCCAAATTCTATGATTTAAGCTGTTTTTTAGGTTTTTTTGTAAAAAACACCCGAATCCAAAACACACCCGAATCCGACAAAAAATTTTCGGTGAGGTTTTGCCAAAACGCGTCCGAATCCAAAACACGGCCGCGGAACCGAATCCAAAACCAAAACACAAAACCCGAAAAATGTCCGGTGCACATCACTAATTATAAGTAATTTAGAACTATTACACTATACGATTCAGTTTTATGGATATTTTATTGAAATATCACCTCTAAATCATGTGTTTCATTCAATTTATATGTAATTAGGCTAAATAAAATTATGAAGTCTATTTACATAAAGGAAGAATACAATGTCAGTCTTCTAGGCAAATCTAATCCAATCCATAAAAAGGCTAATATAGCAAGGAATTTTGAGTCATGAACTAGCATTATTATCCAGTTATGAGTGATTGTTTTTCTTAACAATCTACACACAAAAGCTATGTTTCTAATGTGAACTAATATTATATGCAGTTTTAACTTAACTTCAGAGGTTTACTTACCTGATGTGCTATTCCCTTGATCCAGTGCCTTCATGGGTTCAGCACTGTTTTCCTCTGTGCTTGCAGAGACTAACAGCATTGTCATCAGAACCTCTGTGTGGCCACTATATAGAAGACCTGTTTATCATTTGGGATGGTATTAGAATATAACTTTCAGATCATAACTACACTTCAGCTAATTTGTTGGTGTCTAATTTTCTTAATGCAGGGATTTCAGAGGATCACTGGCAATTAACAAAAGCTTGTTAAATCTAATATTTATATTAAACTTGTGTTCACCACAGACCATTGGCGTTTCTATCTTGGGTGCCCCTGGGTCCACATTTGCACCCATGTTGTTTTAATACTTACCTTTCCAGAGTCCCACAGCGGGAGCTGCAACTGCTGTAAATAAAGCAGCCGCTGCAAAAATCATACACAAAATGGCCGCAGCGCATGTGTAGTACAAAATTTGACTCCGGACCATGGCAGGTGCAATGTTTCCGGAGACATGCACATGCACAGTAGACTCTAGCACAATGCCATAGCTTACGGTGCCATAGAGAAAAGGGGGCCCACCCGGAGTCTGCCCATGGGCCTGATCCCCTCTTAAAACACCCCTACCACTGACCATAATTAGATGTCATATCAAATGGCTAATTGAACTTATAAAGAAGTACAGTAACTGTACTTTAGAATCCATATTTAATATTCAAGTAGCAAGATGATATAAAAAAAATCAAGGATAGTGGCTACCACAACAACTTTATGTAATTTTTTATGACCTAGTCCTCAATAGAGACTCCCTACTAGCTACTAATATTAGTAATCATTCTTCAAAGGGTTTTATGAAAGAGATACATTTCATTTTCAAATTCAACTATAAATCCTATAAAACAAGAAGAATTATTATAAAATGTAATTAAACATAACTATTTGTATTATTTGAGAGAATCCATATAGTATTTTTAACAAGATAAATAAATGGAATATCTTAATATCTAGCTCCCTATAACACATAGAGCAGAAGACCCAGGTAAAAACAAATATTTGGCTCCCTGAATGGCAGTTTTTTTTATGTATTAAAATACAGTGCACAACATGTGAGCATATGGTCAGTAAGCCAAAAATAATTATTTTACAAGATAGTAAGGGAGTTTCACAACTAATGATTTCATAAACTGTGATAGTACATATTGACTACCTGTATTAAAATGTTTATAACGCCTGTAGCAGGCAGGATAACTGGATCCCTTATCATTGAATAACCTCTGTTACTGAAATAGATACACAAAGTGTCAGAAAATGTTACTACCTATAATTTCAGTGTGACCATATCATACAGCTCATTCACAACCTGCAATCTGGTTGTTCACTGTGAACAAGCTCCCGTCAGCAAAACATACATCTGACGTATCTTCTGGTTTGGGTCAGACTTCCGGCCAGCAGAGTCATGGATTCAGGCGCACGCATCCCTCGTCTCATCCACCGGATTCTGCTCTGATACCACTTAGCAAGCGGCTACAGGCTACAATAGGCAGCGGCTAAGCAGCACATCCATCCCTAGCGTCCACAGGGGTACAGGTTAACATTCTTCACTTCTATTTTTTAACAGGAGCCCAGGGGCATCGGAACATTTAAAGGCTGGGGGGATGCAAGATAGAAAGAGAGGAGCAAGAGTAGAGAGAGTGGGACAGGGAGAGGAGTGAAGCAAGCGAGAGAAACACTACTGTACCGGATTACACAGCAGCAAAACCACAGGTATCTCATGGAGGCGGGCACTCCTCAGCATTAGGCCATGCCCCCTAAACACCCATGAATCACTGCACTGCTCTGCTTGGAGTTTGGGGTGGGGGAGCGTTTCCTGGTCCCTGCGCTGCATGGAGGTTGTGATGTATAGTCTTTCAACTGACTGCACATCGCTCCTCCTGTGTACACATTGGCCGGCACCTCTCATGTTTGGGGAGGGGGTTAGCTACACCTTTGCCCCACCCATTCCAATGCCTCTGCAGGAGCCTGCACTCTCATGTCAGCAGCTGGGTACTCTGCACTGCTTACAAGCATCAGAGCACCCTGAACAGCATTTAGGATAGCAGAAGCAGACACCTCTCTATTTTTGTAACCAGATTATCCATTACACAATGCACACTCTCTCTCATCCTACATTCAATGTTTTAACAGATGCAGGACAGCAGAAGAGTGTGCCTGTGTATATCTGGCTCCTTCTTTCTCTGCCATTTAACTTGCAAAATAGTAAAATACAGCATTTAAACCAGTGTCCCCAACAGTTTGGACACACATTGGGGTAATTAAAGCAAGCTGTCTGTCGTTGCCTGTGTTACACTGTACATATAAGCTAATTGTGTGCTAATGTACTAATATCATTGATGACCATTACTATATAACAGCATTAATATATATTTTCCCCAAGTGTTAATACTTAAAGTCTGAGCATTATCTTCTTGATTTTATGACACCTATGTACCTGTGGAAAAAAAGAGGCGACCCGGCACTGGTCTTTTCTAAGTCAAAAATCAAATTTAATAAACCAGAATTTGGACAAATATGATTTGTTTACATAAATAATCAAATCTCCATCCAGTTCGGTGGTGCGCCCAGAGCCAGAAAGAGCATATGTCAATGGTGAGAGAGGAAAGGAAGGCTCTTGTGTGGGCGCACTCTTAGTTAGTTGAAATAAATTTCAATGGGTTTTAATTAATCATGAATAATAAAAAAATATAACTTTTATTGAATATACATTAAAAAATTCATATGATTACCCATTGGAGAACATAGGATCCAAAGTGAATGTGGTGAAAAATAAAATAAGTATTAAATTGAAAAATATAGAAATCTTCTGGTCCTGTCTCACAAAATCTGATAAGAAAGGCTGTAGACACTTCAAAGTTCTACACCCATTTCAGCCCGACCAGTACAGAGAATCTCTGTACTGGTCGGGTTGAAATGGGTGTAGAACTTTGAAGTGTCTACAGCCTTTCTTATCACATTTTGTGAGACAGGACCAGAACATTTCTATATTTTTCAATTTAATACTTATTTTATTTTTCACCACATTCACTTTGGATCCTATGTTCTCCAATGGGTAATCATATGAATTTTTTAATGTATATTCAATAAAAGTTATATTTTATTATTCATGATTAATTAAAATCCATTGAAATTTATTTTAACTAACTAAGAGTGCACCCGCACAAGAGCCTTCCTTTCCTCTCTCACCATTGACCTATGTACCTGTATCAGGCTTGAAATGTTATGCTGTGTACACATGTTTTCCTGATCACCTACTCACACTATATACTGTATGACTGAAATAACAGTCCAAAAATTACAAATATAGGTGCATTGTTTACAGTGGATCAGGTGTTTGTGTAAAGGATACTGTTTCCAGTAGTACTATCAATGTGAAATAATACTATATACACTGTAGTCTGCCTAGTATTGAATATTTAAATTCATATTGTGACTGTATCACATATTGATATACATTGGAATACAATTGAGGTAAGGAACGGCCACTTCAAGGGACACACTCCCATATTGGGATTGACATTAAGTACGAGTGGTTTTCCCTTGCATGTGTATTTTTATGTCTGACATTTTTGCTATATATCATAGTGGGCTAAGATCAAATCAAATTGCAGCTTTTATATTTCTCGTAATTGATTATTGTTTGCTGACATATTCATGCACTACTTACAATGCACTCAAGACTTAGCCTAAGTGTTTTTAAAGGTACTATTATTAAAAGTTAAGTTTTAATAATAATTCATCAACACATTACAAGTGTGGCCCAGATAAGACTTATAGCCTTTCTGTTCTACCATCTTTATAGAACCTCTTTCTTTATTTTATATACCTTCCTACCTCTAGGTCTGTCTGTTATTACCTAGTTTTGTTCTATTACTGCTGTTCCAATTGTAAAGCACAATAGAATGTGCTGCAACATATAAGAACCTATTAATAAATAAATATCATCATGTTAACCCACTTGGTTGTAAAGTTACTGCATTTGAGTAGATCACTGTTCCTCTTATAGTGGTAACCATTTTTACAGACTGACAATGGGAGGCATACTGGATTATCAGACTTTGTTCGCTGTGAACTAAGAGTATCAAAGAGACTTCAGTGATTAATGGATTTGCTTATCTCAGTTTAATATTTTTTCACTTATCTGCTGTTCCTTTTTTTCTCTCCTTACGCATTTGTTTCACTGTTAGAACTTGGACCAATCATATTCAATTATATTGATATTGTCATGTGTGATTTTTTGGAAATGCCCCACAGTTTTTACTGTAGAGCCTTTTATTTTGAAGTCCATATACTATTTTGATCTAAATGTATATGAATGGATGCTTAGACTATTTTATATACTGTAGTATATGATATTTTCTTTTTAGAAGCTTTGTGAGCTGTTTATTATACTGTACATTGCATTTTACATTCCACACAAACTTCTATTATGTAAGATTCAATTTATATAACAGATACACATATATGCTTTAGATACTGTTTCTTTTACTGTAGGTTTGTGATAACATTGTTTAGGTATTGTATTATTTATTATGTTATTTACTGGTCTTGAAGATGAGTTATCTTCTAGAAGAGTTATCTTCTTGTCATATATCCTGGTAATTAATAATACTCATGAATGAGATCTGGAAACAAGCAAAATGATCACCACGAACAGTCTATTAAGAACTGTAAATTATATTATCCTATATACTGGTATATTGAAGACTTTCACACATTTAAAATGTGAATGATTAATTTTCTCTCACTTTGTTCTTACTGAACTGATTGGGAAAATGTTTAAGGGTACTGTCATATATTGCATTTTAAATAACAAAGCTAAAACATATAGGTTGCAATGGTCCTGCTAACACCACCTACAGAAGACTGAGCACTTTAAACTTAAATTGTGTGTGCAAAACTTTAAACTTTTAATTGTGTGTGCAAAAGGAAAACTTATTAAATCATTAGAAAAGATAGCCGTTTACCTGTAAATCACTTTTTGACTCTCAAGCTGGGCATCTTCTTTTTGTGCTAAAATTAAAACATGTATATAAAATTCCATGTAAGAAGCATGTTTACCTGTACCTTGAAATTTATGAAAGTACAACACATACTGCCTTATTGTACATTAGTTCTATAATCTGATTATTTGCTGTCTTGTATTTGCCATGATGATGGGAGGTGCTGTGCTATAGGATTAAACTCCATTAGCATTGTTTAAATAAAAAATAAAAAATGAGTTTAAGGTTTAAAAAAAATAATCTAGAGATGTATGTATTAATAGAAATTAAGAATGCATTGAAGATACATGGAAGCAAAGTTTTTCAATCTACAATATGTCTCTAATATTTAAAATCTTCTTGTTTATGGATATGAAACCAATTTGGGTAAAAACATAATTAAGTAATGTTTTTGTTATTTATAAACAAGTATGTGCAAGTGCACTGCAATGGAAGATGATTTATTGTTAGAAAATGAACAGATAGAGGAAGTATGCCAAACAACACATCTTTGCCACTTCTAAACACCTTACAGTACTTCAAAATCAAACATCTTTAAAAATTATCTAAAAAAGAAAATGTCTAAAGAATATTATATCCAACTTTAAAATATAATCCATCTCTAAGCAAAAAATGCTAAGATGAATTAAGAGAGGAAAACTTTATGATGCTGACTGAAATAGTATGAGTCATACATGTAAATTTATTTTTTGTTCCTTAATCATATACCAATTTATATCCTGCCTTGAATTTGCATCTTCATTGTCTGATTTATTATAATGAGGCCCCACAGTAGATTTATTACTTGGCCTCTAAAGATTACATTTTTTTATAACATTTTCCCTAATGTAGGACAGCACTAGTAAACAACATTTTCTTCAATCTGCAAAAAAAAAAGAAAAGAAAGAAAATACATATTTTTATGATTTAATATATACATTTTTATTGGATTCAATAAATAAAGACATATACATTTAGAAAAATAAGAAAACATGTTAAAAGTAATGTATGCATCTGCTAAATACGGCTGTGCAAGTATAGTTTTGTGATGTCATGCATCTTTTGTTTTTTAACAAATGCATTCATACAGGTAAATGAATGTACATTATTAGAGGATGAAAATGGTATAAAAGGCAACTGTGGAAAAGCTTGCTCTTTCTGAGCCTTCTTATTTTAGCACTGCTAAATGCAAGTCTCGAGTATACCAACTATACATAAATATTGTGTTGCATGAAATCAAATTCAAATGAGCTTGAAAGGGGTTGAGAGTGAGCATCCCCAAAACAATTTTTTTTTCTTACATTGGCACAGATTAACGTAAATCAGCCTACTATATATATATATATATATATATATATATATATATAACAATTTTTACAACTCTGGCACTCCATTGTCCTGCTCCGGTGCCCTCCTCAGGGTCTCACCCTGGATGATAGCTGTGCAATAAGAGGTGGTGGTCCCCAAAACATTGATATAATGTAGCACTTTAATACATGATTTAAGAGTTTACAAGGTCTCCGAGTGCCGCCTCTTATTGCACAGCTATATATAAAGCAACGGGAAGAACAAACAAGTGCCTATGGTGTAGTAATGAAATGTTTGTCACATGCAAAAATAAAATTGCGTACCGGGTTATGGCTTGACTCAAGGTAAATCAGTTTCCGATTCTGTAATTCAGGTATCTTGGGATCTGCCACACTTACGGCTTTTAAAAGGTAAGACAGTGTTGGTGACTTTCAGAAATTACTACACCAAAGGCGCTTGTTTGTTCTTCCCGTTGATTTTTCAGATTTACTTTGGGCCACTTGTACCTAGTGGCACTTTTGAAGAATTAAGCTGCCGCCCGTAATATGTGGAGGGTGTGAACGTTCGGCTAGTAAGCCTTTCTGTGACTTTAGAACATATCCTGTGTACCCTGAGTGCAGGAGCAGGATACAGGATACTGCATCCTGCAGGATACAGGATCGATTATTGACTAAATTGTGTGTACCATAACTAATATTAAAGGAATACTGATGGAGATGAGCGCACTGATCCCTCCTGCTGACTGCTGACTAAGAGAAGCCACTGTTTCTGCTGAGCATTTTCTACATAAACGATATTGTGGCTTAGAGTGAATTCAACATTATTGTGTGACTGTTTTCCTTACTGAGTTGATTTTTTATGAGATTTATTTGATCATTGATTGGTCATCCATTCTTTTATGTTCTTTCGATCCTATTGATAATGAGCCCCTGATGAAGTCCAGTTGGACGAAACGCGTTGGGTTTTGGTTCGGATATGAGAACATCGGATATGTACTAATTAAGAAAACAACATTGGAATAACGAATTGTCCACAACATACGGTTTCCATAACTGATGTCTGCTTTTTATTATGTCAGCCATTTGTCATTCACTGTGATTGTTCAGTATTTTATATAAATAAATCGGAATTTTTTAAGTGAGTTGTGGTCAAATCCTGGAAGATATACCCATTATCAAGCTCCCTCAAACACCACTCTTCTTTTTGTATATATATATATATATATATATATATATATATACTGACATAGTGGTCCGACACTCCTGCATACTCATTTCAGCTGCGCCCGGTGCCCTCACTGTCCTGTTAGGGTATATAGATTTCCAATGTGTGCAGCACTCAGGGCAACGTTTCAATTTACTAACAAATTGTTAGGGTCTCCTGCCCTGTGCTGCCACGTCGTCATGGCAACCGGGAGACAAGTGCTAGCGGAGTAACCTGAGCGCAGCTGATACTCCGGTTCGGGTCTTTTGCTGTGCAGTGGTTACAGGCTCTGTGCACGGCAGGGGATCCGGTGCTGGTTTTTGTGCCCACAGTCTGTGAGGTCTGAGTGGGGCGTGGACAGCACCTGCTTTATAAGGCCTCTTCTCAGGTTAAGCAGATGCTGCTGAATCTTTGTTGGTTAGTCAGTTCCTGAAAGTTAGCCAGTACTGTGTAGCTTTGTATTTGTTGTTGCTTACTGCAAACAGGCCTGGGGATTTGGTACTACACTCTGCCAATCCAGACCTAGCAGTAAGACTGGAGTCAGTCGTTTAGCTTGCTGGGGTTCTTTTACTTCTCTGTGAACTTAGCAAGTTTGCGGCTGTATTCTAAGACTTGCCTGCCTAAATCCTGTCTCACTGTGCAAGGTGTCAGGTGTCAGTTTAGTGGCAGTAAGCTGAACCTGTGCACTGCAAGTGAGAATTAGGATTGTGGAGACTCTCCTTGTGTCTATCATTCCATCTCTGACCAAGGAGTTTACTGCCACACCCGTTGGTAACCCTTTAGGGTTTTGCTGTTGCCCTTAGCAACAGCATTTCGGGTTCTCTACGTATTAAAACACAACAATCTTGCTTTTCCCTTCTGAGCATTACTAATACTAGGGAGACACCCAGTTCCTTAGCCTCTGGGCTTCTCTGTTCACTTTGTGTGTATTTTGTTACCCTATCACCTTCTGTGTCTGTCTGTGAGTTCATTTGCTTTGCATACCTATCCGTTCAGACACCAGTACATTCCTGCAGGCACTGGTGTGCATAACAGTTCAAACACCAGTACATTCCTGCAGGCACTGGAGTGCATAACAGTTCTGACACCAGTACATTCCTGCAGGCACTGGTGTGCATAACATATTCAGCAGCCTAATACTCCTGTTGAATTTTTGTGGGAATATGGAGCATACCCCTCAAAATACGTTGCAACAGGTGGTCGATCAGGTGCAGGTCCTGACTCGACAATTTAATGATTTGTCCATTAAAATGCACACCTCCCAGGCCGCTGGCGGAGCTCCCGCAGCAGCAGCACCTTCAGGGGTTAAGGAGCCAAAAGTAAATCTCCCGGATAGTTTTTCTGGAGATCGCTCTCAGTTCTTTTGTTTCAAGGAGAGCTGCAAGCTATACTTCCGGCTTAGGCCTCAGTCTTCTGGGTCGGAGATTCAGCGGGTGGGCATAGTGATTTCCTTGCTACAAGGAGACCCACAGGTCTGGGCATATGGGTTGCAGCCTGACTGTCCATCGCTTAAAAGTGTTGATGCTTTTTTTACGGCACTGGGCATGTTGTATGATGACCCTGACAAGACGGCCTCAGCCGAGGCTCAGATTTCGATCCTTAAGCAAGGGCGAAGGCCAGTTGAGGTTTACTGTACGGAGTTTCAGAGGTTGGCCCATGATACCCAGTGGAATGACCCAGCCCTGAGACACCAGTACCGAAGAGGTCTTTCTAACCAGATAAAGGACCAACTGGTACAATATCCCTTGCCTGATAGCTTGGATCAGCTCATGCAGTTATCCATCCGGGTGGATAGACGGCTGAGAGAGCGTAGGCTTGAAAGGGAGACTGAGGTTTCCTTCTTTCCCAAGGGAACCTCAGACTCTGAGGAATTTTCCGAGGAGCCTATGCAGATTGGAGCTACCCGCCTCTCCTCGCGTGAGAAGACGCGGAGGAGACAGCAGGGGTTGTGTTTGTACTGTGGGAATAAAGGTCATGTGGTAGTATCATGCCCAGAAAAGCCAGAAAACTTCAGGGCCTGAGGGTGATGGGAAATATCCTGTCAGGCCAGAAGTCAGAATTTCCCAAGAAGACTTTTATCATTCCGGTGACCTTGAAGATCCTCGGTCAAACTGTCAAGACTGAGGCCTTTGTGGATAGTGGGGCCGACGGGGTTTTTATGGACCGCCAATTCGCCCTGAAACACTCTGTTCCCTTAGTACCCTTGGCATCGGAAATTGAGATTTGTGGGTTAAACGGGGAACCATTATCCCAAGGTAAAATTACCTCTTGCACTAGCCAGATTTCTTTGTTTATTGGAGCCACACACTCTGAAAAATTGTCCTTTTATGTGACTGTCTGTACTTTTGCCCCATTGGTGTTGGGGTTACCCTGGTTAAGGGCCCACAATCCTCAATTTGACTGGGTCTCTGGGGAGATTCTTAGTTGGGGTACTGATTGTTTCAGGAGTTGCTTGAGCCTTCCAGTCAGGCTCTCGCAGCTAAGTTTGCCAGGATTGCCAGGGTGTTATGCAGATTTTGCGGACGTGTTCTCCAAAAAAGTTGCAGAGGTACTACCTCCCCATCGCCCCTATGACTGTGCCATTGATTTGTTGCCAAATGCTAAGCTTCCCAAGAGCAGGTTGTACTCCCTGTCACGTCCTGAGACTCAGGCTATGGCAGAGTACATTCAGGAGAACTTGGCTAAGGGATTTATCAGACCTTCACAGTCTCCAGTTGGGTCAGGGTTCTTCTTCGTGGGTAAAAAGGACGGTTCGTTGCGACCCTGCATCGACTTCAGGGAATTGAACCGTATCACGATTAAAAACTCATACCCACTGCCTCTCATTTCGGTCTTGTTTGACCAGCTTCGTACTGCCACCATTTTTTCTAAGATTGACCTACGCGGTGCGTACAATCTAATCCGAATAAGAGAGGGGGATGAATGGAAGACTGCCTTTAATACCCACTCAGGGCATTATGAATATTTGGTGATGCCTTTTGGGCTCTGTAATGCCCCGGCAGTCTTCCAGGATTTCATGAATGATGTGCTCAGGGAATATTTGGATAGATTCTTAGTTGTATACTTAGATGACATCCTAATCTTCTCCCATCGGAACATCGGAAGCATGTACGCTTAGTCCTCCAGAAACTCAGAGACCACCGGCTTGGGGCGAAGCTGGAGAAGTGCGAATTTGAAGTTCAGCAAATCGCATTTCTAGGATATATTATCTCCCCAGAAGGTTTCCAAATGGAGGGTTCCAAGGTACAGGCAGTCTTGGATTGGGTGCAGCCCACTAGTTTGAAGGCGCTTCAGCGTTTCCTGGGCTTTGCGAATTTTTATAGACGATTTATCGCTGGATTTTCGTCTATAGTGGCGCCTTTGGTGGCACTCACTAAGAAAGGGGCGGATGTTGCTCACTGGTCTTGTGAGGCTAAAGCGGCTTTTGCCCGTCTCAAAAGGGCATTTGTATCGGCCAAGGTGCTGCGACACCCAGATCCAGAGCGTCCTTTTGTGGTGGAGGTGGATGCCTCTGAGATGGGTATTGGGGCAGTGCTTTCTCAGATGGGAGTGTCTGATAATCGCCTTCATCCCTGTGCTTACTTTTCCCGTAAATTTTCGCCTGCCGAGATGAATTATGACGTGGGTAACCGGGAATTGTTGGCTATTAAGGATGCACTCGAGGAGTGGAGACACTGGCTTGAGGGGGCTAAGTTTGTGGTCTCAATTCTCACCGACCATAAGAATCTGGCATATTTAGAGTCAGCGAAGCGTCTCAATGCCAGACAGGCACGATGGGCTTTGTTTTTTGCTCGCTTTAATTTTTTGATAACATATCGCCCTGGGTCAAAAAACATCAAGGCTGATGCGCTCTCGCGGAGTTTTGCTCCAATCCAGGAGACCACCGAGGAGCCGTTGCCCATTGTGTCCCCATCATCTATTAAAGTGGGCATTACCCAGGACCTCTTATCATTAGTCCTTAGAGCACAGGAGCAGGCTCCTCCAGACCTTCCGGTAGGTCTTTTGTTTGTGCCTCCTAGGTTAAGACAGCGAGTGTTCCTGGAATTCCATGCCAAGAAGTCGGCAGGTCACCCGGGTATTGCCAGAACTCGGGAGTTGCTATCTAGGGCGGTGTGGTGGCCCTCGGTGGCTAAGGATGTGGATCAGTGGGTTCGGGCATGTGACATCTGTGCCCGAAATAAGACTCCTAGAGGGGATCCTGTTGGCCCATTACATCCACTCTCTATCCCATCTAAGCCATGGACCCACATTTCAATGGATTTTGTGGTGGACTTGCCCAAATCCTCGGGGATGACAGCCATCTGGGTTGTCGTTGACAGGTTTTCGAAGATGGCGCACTTCGTTCCACTGGTTGGGCTGCCATCGGCCAGACGCCTGTCTGAATTATTTATGCTGCATGTTGTGCGTCTCCACGGGTTGCCACTTGATGTGGTCTCTGACCGCGGATCCCAGTTTGTGGCCAAATTCTGGAGGGCATTTTGTTCCGATCTCCAGATTTCTGTCAGCTTGTCGTCAGGCTACCATCCGCAGTCTAATGGGCAGACTGAAAGGGTGAACCAGTCCTTGGAGCAGTTCCTCAGGTGTTATGTCTCCAAGTGTCAGACTGACTGGGTTGCTCATCTGTCCATGGCGGAGTTTGCCTATAACAACGCGGCTCACTCTGCTACAGGGATCTCTCCCTTCCTTTGTGTGTATGGGCATCATCCTAAGGCCAATTCTTTTGACCCCCTGGACTCCACGCCTGGTGGTTCCTCTGTGGTTTCGGTCCTTAGAGGTATTTGGCGGAAAGTGAAGAAAGCCCTTGTGTCTGTGTCATTAGTGACCAAAAGGGTTTTTGATAAGCGGAAAAGACCCTGCAGCTTCAAATTAGGAGACTTCGTCTGGTTGTCTACCAAGAATTTGAAGTTGAGACAGCCATCTCATAAGTTAGGCCCCCGGTTCATCGGCCCTTATAAGATCACCAGGGTTATCAATCCGGTGGCATTTCAGTTAGATCTGCCCCGTTCTTTGGGTATCAATAAAACATTTCATTGTTCCCTTTTAAAACGGGCGATTAGTAATCCTTCTTCCAGTGGAAGACCTTCCCCTCTTCTGATACGTGGCCAGAGGGAGTTTGTTGTTGAAAGGATTCTTGACTCCAAGATGGTTCGGGGTCGGCTGTCATTTTTGGTGCACTGGAAGGGGTATGGCCCGGAGGAGCGGTCGTGGGTGCGCAGTTGTGATCTTCATGCCCCCAGACTGATACGCTCTTTCATCTCGCAGTTCCCCGATAAACCCGGTGGTAGGGGTTCTTTGACCCCTCGTCAGAGGGGGGGGTACTGTTAGGGTCTCCTGCCCTGTGCTGCCACGTCGTCATGGCAACCGGGAGACAAGTGCTAGCGGAGTAACCTGAGCGCAGCTGATACTCCGGTTCGGGTCTTTTGCTGTGCAGAGGTTACAGGCTCTGTGCACGGCAGGGGATCCGGTGCTGGTTTTTGTGCCCACAGTCTGTGAGGTCTGAGTGGGGCGTGGACAGCACCTGCTTTATAAGGCCTCTTCTCAGGTTAAGCAGATGCTGCTGAATCTTTGTTGGTTAGTCAGTTCCTGAAAGTTAGCCAGTACTGTGTAGCTTTGTATTTGTTGTTGCTTACTGCAAATAGGCCTGGGGATTTGGTACTACACTCTGCCAATCCAGACCTAGCAGTAAGACTGGAGTCAGTCGTTTAGCTTGCTGGGGTTCTTTTACTACTCTGTGAACTTAGCAAGTTTGCGGCTGTATTCTAAGACTTGCCTGCCTAAATCCTGTCTCACTGTGCAAGGTGTCAGGTGTCAGTTTAGTGGCAGTAAGCTGAACCTGTGCACTGCAAGTGAGAATTAGGATTGTGGAGACTCTCCTTGTGTCTATCATTCCATCTCTGACCAAGGAGTTTACTGCCACACCCGTTGGTAACCCTTTAGGGTTTTGCTGTTGCCCTTAGCAACAGCATTTCGGGTTCTCTACATATTAAAACACATCTTGCTTTTCCCATCTGAGCATTACTAATACTAGGGAGACACCCAGTTCCTTAGCCTCTGGGCTTCTCTGTTCACTTTGTGTGTATTTTGTTACCCTATCACCTTCTGTGTCTGTCTGTGAGTTCATTCGCTTTGCATACCTATCCGTTCAGACACCAGTACATTCCTGCAGGCACTGGTGTGCATAACAGTTCAAACACCAGTACATTCCTGCAGGCACTGGAGTGCATAACAGTTCTGACACCAGTACATTCCTGCAGGCACTGGTGTGCATAACACAAATGTTCATCAATATACAAATCTTACCTTATATCCCCACCACTGTGTCCGAGGTTGTGCCTGATAGTCGCTCACTCCCGGCGGCTATGGCACTTTCTGATGTTGCAGGACTTCTTGTCTCTGTTGTCTTCTTTATTTAGAGTGCCACCTTTGGGATATTTCTATATATATATATATACAGATGTGTCCACTATTACCTTTATGAAAACAGAGCTATGGTAGTAAATTTGGCATGACATATATTCCTTGTGCTTTTGTGCCGTCATATTGTGCCGTGACAATTCGTGACAATTGATAGTTTCACCACTGGGTGGCCAGTGCATCACGTAACATAGCTTTGCACTAACATTGCTGTTAAATAGACACTGTAATCAGTATGGCCAGCTTTAAAGTCTAATTGCTAATTGTGTAGGTGTGAAAATCTCAGTGTGAGAGGCCTTTGAAGTAGACTCCTTGGGGGTTACAGATTTTATCCTGGCTGGGGGATGTTACTATCAGTGACGTGCGGTGGGCACGTCCCTGCTTACTATACAGTATGTTGCTCAAAGCACAGAGGTGAATGAAATCTAAAGTGAAATTAAATAATAAGTTAATAAAAACCTTAGTGCTATAGAGTAAAAGAACATATTATAAGATTTTGCAATGATAAAATATTTCCAAATAAAGGGCCTCATTACGAGTTGATCAGACAAAGATGCTTTTTTCAGCCCGTGCGACAAACTAACCTCCGCCTATGGGGGTTGTTTTTTTTCCCATAACAAGGCTTTGATCACTTGTGCAGGCCTGTTATGGTAAAAAATGTTGTGCAGTTTCTAAGTAGTTCTGGACTTAGGGGGTCATTATGACCCAATCGCAGCGTGTTGTCGTTCGCACAGCTGCAATCGGGTCCCTACTGCACATGTGCGAAGGCCGCTATGCGCACGCACGGCCATCGACGGGAAACGACGCTGGAACCGAAAAAAGCGATCGCTGCAATGATCGCACGAAGATTGACAGGCGGAGGGGGTACCTGGGCATCAACTCACCGTTTGCAGCCGTTTTCGGGGGGGGGGGGGGGTAAGAAAACGCGGGTGTAGTGAGAGAAACGCAGGCGTGTCCAGGACGGGTGTTTGACGTCAGAGCCATGACCGAACAGGCTGAAAACATTGCAGCAGGTAAGTAAGTCACCGGCACCCCTGCACTGAGGACACCGCCGGCACTGCCCACACTGCCGGCACCCCTGCACTGGGGATGCTGCCAGCACTCCTGCGCTGAGGACACCTCCTGCACTGCCGACACTGCCGGCACTTTTGCACCGAGGACACTTCCGGCACTCCCACACTGCCTGCTCCCCTAACTGCTGACCCTTCTGGCACCCCTGCGCTGGGGATACTGCCAGCACTCCTGCACTGAAGACACCTCTCGCACCAAGGACACTTCTGGCACTCCCACACTGCCGACACCCTTGAACTCCTGCACTAAGGACACCTCCAGTACTCCCGCACTGCTGACACTGCCGGTACCCCTGCACTGAGGACACCGCCGGCACTTCCCGCACTGCCGACACTCCTGCACTGGGTATACTGCCAGCATTCCTGCACTGAGGACACCTCCTGCACTGCCGACACTGCCGGCACCCCTGCACAGAGGACACTTCCGGCACTCCCACACTGCTGGCACCCCTGAACTCCTGCAATGAGGACACCGCCCTCACTGCCAGCACTCCTGCAATGAGGACACCTTTTGCACTGCCGACACCCCTGCCCTGCCGGCACACCTATTGCTAGCACTCATGGACTGAGGACACCTCCCGCACTGCAGGCACTTCTACACCGAGGACACTTCCGGCAACCCCACACTGCCGGCACCCCTGAATTCCTTTTAATGAGGACACCTCCCGCACTGTCGACACTGCCGGCACACCTGCACTGGGGATACTGCCAGCACTCCTAGACTGAGGACACCTCCCGCACTGCTGGCACCCCTGCACCGAGGACACTTCCGACACTCCCACACTGCCGACACTGCCAGCACCCCTGAACTCCTGCACTGGGGACACCTCCCACACTGCCAACACTGCTGGAACCCCTGCACCGAGGACATTTCTGGCACTCCCAAACTGCCGACACCCCTGAACTCTTGCACTAAGGACACCTCCAGTACTCCCGCACTGCTGACACTGCCGACACCCCTGCACTGAGGACACCACCGGCACTGCCTGCACTGCTGACACTCCTGCACTGGGGATACTGTCAGAATTCCTGCACTAAGGACACCTCCCGCACTGTCGACACTGCCGGCACACCTGCACTGGGGATACTGCCAGCACTCCTAGACTGAGGACACCTCCCGCACTGCTGGCACCCCTGCACCGAGGACACTTCAGACACTCCCACACTGCCGACACTGCCAGCACCCTTGAACTCTTGCACTGAGGACACCTCCCACACTGCCAACACTGCTGGAACCCCTGCACCAAGGACACTTCTGGCACTCCCAAACTGCCAACACCCCTGAACTCCTACACTAAGGACACCTCCAGTACTCCCACACTGCCGACACTGCCGACACCCCTGCACTGAGGACACCACTGGCACTGCCTACACTGCTGACACTCCTGCACTGGGGATACTGCCAGAATTCCTGCACTAAGGACACCTCCTGCACTGCCGAAACTGCCGGCACCCCTGCACTGAGGACACTTCCGGCACTCCCACACTGCCGGCACCCCTGAACTCCTGCAATGAGGACACCGCCCTCACTGCCGGCACTCCTGCAATGAGGACACCTTTTGCACTGCCGACACCCCTGCCCTGCCGGCACACCTATTGCTAGCACTCATGGACTGAGGACACCTCCCGCACTGCTGGCACTTCTACACCGAGGACACTTCCGGCAACCCCACACTGCCGGCACCCCTGAACTCCTGCAATGAGGACACCTCCCGCACTGTTGACACTGCCGACACCCCCGTTCTGCCGGCACACCTATTGCCAGCACTCCTACACTGAGGACACCTCCCACACTGCCGACACCGCTACCCTGCCGGCACACCTATTGTTAGCTCTCATGGACTGAGGACATCTCCCGTACTGCCGACACTGATGGGACCCCTGCACCGAGGACACTTCCGGTACACCCACATTGCCGACACTGCCAGCACCCCTGAACTCCTGCACTGAGGATACCTCCCACACTGATGGCATCCCTGCACCGAGGACTACATTGTTTGACCAGTAATGAGTGAAGCTGAAGCAATTATATTTTTAAATACATACCATATTTTTTTATTGCAAGGAACAAGAAATGTATAAAAAAAACTTTTAATATTGTAGCTGCATACACTAAAGTTAGAAGCTGAGAAAACTTGTGACAATAACTCGGCATTCAAATCGTATTTTTTATATATAGTGTACAGTACATGAAATATACAGTACAATAGCTGCTGCAGGAAATACAGTATCTAGCAATGACTGTTGAAGGATATACAGTATCTAACAATGGACAGTATTAGGTTAGGCAGAGGCTGTGGTTCAATACATGGCTTTGGGCTGAAATTAGCAGAGTTCCACGTTGGACATCATTATCCCAGGGCTGTACTCTGCGCATCCTTAGCAATGAATTCAAAGTACTCTTAATCTTTGTAATATCACTGTTTATTAGTTGGAATTTCTCCCCACATCGCTTCAGGATATCCTCCTTCAGATTTACCGGTAGCGCCCTTTTTATCTTGTTACCATCAAAGTTCACATTATTAACCCAAGCCAGGTACGTTGGTGTGGAACATGCTCCTGGAATATGGCTTGGGCATATCGATGAAGATGTCCCTTGCTCAGGGTGAACAGCAATAAATCTGTTTCAGGTGAGATGTTTCTGAGTGGTATGTTTTCCACAGGTCTTCCTGCTATCGCTGAAAAATCACTTTGTGTAAGTTGCTCAGGTGTGCTGAACCTGTGTGGCACTCCTGTATCGCTATCCCCAGTCCTTCTTACTGTTGATTGCTGTACTGGTGTTATCGGTGCAGTGGCATCGTTAGTGAAAAGTAAGTCATCTTCCATGCAGACATTGTCAAAATCATTTAAGAATTGTTTGGGATTTTGAGATTCTGTCTCTTTCATTGTAGTACTTTGCTTAGTAATAGCATTCTTCCACTCAACAGCAGCCTCTCGAACAGACTCATGGACAGTGTCCTGAACAACATTTCTAACAGTTTCCACCAAAGCAACACTCATAATGTCCACTTCAGCCCTGAGCTGTGTCCTCATCTCGGCTCTCAATTCTTTTACCTCACCCATCAGCTGACTCACCAACTCAGCACAGGTGCTTGTACAGACACCATCACTGACTCCCATGTACTCAAGTTTCCTACGGAGTCCAAGCGGGGATCTGCTACATGGTAACACTGGTGTGACTGTACTGTTCTCTGGTAAAACGTTGTCTTGCACCATTATACCAATATCATCCATTAATGGCATAAAATTAGGTGTAGCTGGGTCCTTCTGGAAGTTCACTGCTTGCTCCACATCGATGTTGGCTTCCCAGTTTCGAGAAAGAACTGCACACTTTGCCTTTGCAGTTTTTTTCCTTGCATTTGGTACATTTTCTTTCCCCACTTTCTGTGGTTTAGTGGTCTTCGGTACCATACTGGCAAGCTTCTTGGAAACACGTCTATTTGGAGATTTGTTATAGAAAGAATTCTTCTTCATTCTGCTGGTCTTTGTTCACAGAAAGCGTAGTACTGTGAAGTCCAATAGGTAACAGACCACTATTTAAACTGTGAACTAATTTGTATACAATCCTGTCTCAAGTTCCCAAAGGTTGTCCTTGAAATGATTGGACAGCTTTACGAGACATCCCACATTCAAACCTGTATGTACTGGTCTGCTCTTATGACCTCCTCCACTTTTCGGCAGTACATAAAATTATACCTACTGTAAACAGTATGTTTGTACACACTACAAGATGACACGCACAATTTCAAAGAGTGTGAGCCAAATCATTGCTAATATGAAGAAGGAGAATAAGAAAATAAGTGAGATAAAACAGTGGCTGCAATACAGTGGTATTGAGGTCAGTTTACCCACGGTTCGTTATCATGCCTTTGAGAGGACTTTACTAAGAATCAACACACCTACAAAATGCACATGGTACGTATAGTCATTTTCAATATCTGTTGTTTCAATTGTTTACTTTACAGTTTCAAAATATATCACTATATTTAATATTATGAAGCCAGGAAATCACATTCTAGTTAAATGACTGCACTTTAATGTAGACATACAGTACATATTAGTGCTTAAAAATATGGTAGCAAATAGTATTTCATACACTGATGCAGTATAATGTAATTAAATTACTGACAGTGATTGTGTGACTTTCATCCACTGTTTGCCTCAAAACACAGAAAGAAGGAACAAGAAATTTGGAGACAGTGTATGTGCTACTTTATGAGAATGAGACTGTACAAAAGTCTCAATACAACATCAATTAGCATTAACAAAAGGCAGGGGGGAGGGCAAATGGAGACCTAATTAGCTGTCTGTCTGGGGACAGTGCACTGGGCCTCATGTATGTAGCTTAAAAAGTGATAAAATGCAGAGTGATAAAGTACCAGCCAATCAGCTCCTTACTACCCTGTCACAGGCTGTGTTTGAAATATGACAGTTAGGAGCTGATTGGTTGGTGGTTTATCACTCTCCACTTTATCACTTTTTAAGGCTTAGTATATCTTACCAATTGTCTCCAAATTAATTTCTCATTCCCCCTTTGTGTTGAGGCAAACAATAGATGATAGCAGGGTCTCTTTAAGAGAGCAGGAGGCGCGTGTGATCGCTGACATCACTGGGCTGAAAATTGCTCAGTGCATACACACTGAGTGATTTCCCCCCTGCCCAGCGATGTCAGCGGGGGTGAATGGCTTTCCATAGCAGGACGCTATGGAAAGCCGTCCACCCCACCATTCATTTGCTGGTAATACCAGCAGATTAACGGCTGCAGCCGGCGATGAAACGGAAACACACATCGGCGCTCACCGTTCATCGCCGGGGCATACACACTGGGCGGTTTTGAGCTGAAAGCAGCTCAAAACACCAAAAGGGAGCTGCTTTCAGCTCAAAATCGCTGGAGGAGAGAGCACAGATACACAGAGCTGGATTAAAGTGGGGGGGGGGAGTACGTACCCCGGGCCCCCCTTTCCAAAGGGTCCCCTGCCACACCACAGATCGGATCTCTCTTCCGATCCAATCTGCGGTGCTGGGCTCCCGGCTCACGTCCTCACTGCATAGGCGGCCGCACAGGTAGGACAGCTGAGCTGAGCGACAGCTCAGCTGTCCAATAATATATGAATGAAGCAGCCAGTCCCTGCAGCCTGCGTGCCCATCCAATGACTGGCTACTTCATTCATACATTATTGGACAGCTGAGCCGTCGCTCAGCTCAGCTGTCCTGTCTGTGTGGCCACTGCTGCAGTGGGGACGGTAGTGCAGGGCAGGTCAGGAGGTCCGCCGTGTGCTGCTTGGGGTGCACATTAAGCTGCTGCATATATATATATATATATATATATATTCAGCTGCCTTCTTTTTATTAGGGGCTCCACAGTATTAAGAGCCACAGGCCCCCCATGGTCTTAATCCGGCTCTGCCGATACACATACAGTACGATACACCCTTGTCATTTGTTTTTATTTAAACTCTTTGACAATACTGTATTCTTGCTGAATTGGCATAGATATACTATAGATAGTACTTTACATTTTGATTATAATCTCTAATTTTTCATCGACTGTACTTTAGGAGAGTCAAGAAAATAGTAGATGAGCTGACTGCTGATAATGATGAGCTTATTGCCATAGAACTCCGTCGTATTCTGCAAGCTGAGTATGGCCTTGACATCTCCTGTAGTAGCATAAAAAGAATGCGGAGGCAACTTGGTTGGACTTATGCCGGTGCTAGGTACTGTACAGTAAATTGAAATTTCAATTACAATTATAATACAATTTCTATACAGTTTGTATACAGTGCGGTAAACTAATTACATCTCTGAAATCAGCATCTGATTTTTCTTTAACATTATCTTAGTTTGGACGCTCAATTATCCTATTTCCACTGTAAAATGTATCCCATTTTACATTTCTTTCACAGGATGACTCACATGATTAGAGATGTTAACAAGGAAAAGAGAGTTCAACAGGCTCGTCAATGGATTGCTATTGGAGAAAATTTTGACAATGTCATATTTACAGATGAAACTTCTGTAGCACTTGAGAGGTTTGCAAGGAGGTCCTTCCGCTAACGTGGCCATTTATCATTTAAGCCATCTCCAAAGCACCCATTAAAAGTACATGTGTGGGGTGGTATCTCCCGCAGAGGCCCAGGACCAATTTTAATTTTTGAAGGTACATATAAAGTACAGTAGTAATGTACATTACTATGTTGTTTTTCAATATTTTCTATTTAGAACTACTGTCCAGTGACTACTGTAAGTCTATGGACTACGAGAAAAGGATTTACTGGTAGGTATATAAAATCCTGTTTTTTTTATTGTTCTACGTCAGGTATCATGGATAAAACATTCTTCCAGTCCATGATCATTAATGATACTTTAGTGCCGTATGTAAGAAAGTATTGGTCATCTGGACATCGAATGTTCCAGGACAATGATCCAAAACATAGTGCTTCGGCCAAATTCGTAGAGGAAAAAGGCATCATTTGGCAACGCACACCACCAGAGTAAGTACAGTTTTGCCCTATAGACTGATGCTTCCTGTAAAGCATGAAATGCCAAATATTCCATTTTTAAATTCTCTCCCTTTATTGACTTTTCACAGATCACCGGACATGAATCCTATCGAGCTAGTGTGGTCTCAAATGAAAAGTTATATTCGTTCTCAATGTAAGCCAAGGACAAAAGAGCAACTGATTGATGGCATCAATACATTTTGGAAAAACGTACTTACATTGGAGACCTGTAATAATTATGTAGACCATTTATTTTCTGTGCTGCCAGTGATTATAGAAAGAAATGGACAAGCCAGCTGCATGTAATTGGAATGGATCATATTGTCGACAAAAAGAAGGTCAACAGTCATTAGGTCGACCAATATTGGTCAACAGGCCATATGTCGACACATCAAAAAAGACAGTACGCAAACGAATAATGCATAGAATTTGCATAAAGGGCCCTTTACCTATCGTACTCATCCTTTCTGCAAATGCTTGAAATATCAAAATTAGACTACCTGCTTAAATTAATTAATTTGTTATATTTTATCTGCAACATGTACTTCACCCTAGTATTACATTTGTTATGCAATCTTGAAAATTGTTTTAAAAAAAAAAGTAGTCACCTCTGCAACACTGTATACTGTAATTGTGTATGGATTGTACAAAGCATCCAAGTGATTGCATTCAGTTTTGTCTAACTTACAGTATATTTATACTATTTAGTTGGAATTATTTTATCATTGCAAAGTCTTATAATATGTTCCGTTACCTTGTAGCACTATTAGGTTTTAATTAACTTATTCTTTAATGTCACTTTAGACTTCATTCACCTCTGTGCTCTGAGTAACAAATAACTCCAATTTTTGCATTAATAAACTGAGGCTCTGAATTGCTAAAAGTTCACTGTTTATTTCAAATTCCAGTACAGCAGCCCTTCCCTCACCCAGAATACATGTTACTGTGCTGTATCTCTATTCCCCAAGGAATCTACTTCAAAGGCCTCTCACACTGAGATTTTCACACCTACACAATTAAGAACTGGACTCTAAAGCTGGCAATACTGTACATCAGAATGACCTGAATACGATCACACACACATAGCGATTTGGGCTGCTTTTCTAATTGATTTGCTGAGTCACTTAGAAATACAGCACAAATCGCTATGTGTGTATGGACTATAGCGATAGTGATGTGCGTCCCTGCATGCTTGAAAGATCTAGTCATCACCCATGTTTAATGTGATAATGTGGCAGTGTGTTGGAGCAAACGATTATCAGCCGTTTGCTCCCACACGCTGAAAAACGGACAGAAACGGTCTGTCCAACTAGTTGGGAAAATCAAACCTGTTTGATTTTCCCAACTAATCGTTCAGGTGTAGGGGAAACTTTCCCCTCAACTGAATGATAAGTAGGCGGACACTGCCTGCTAGTGTCCGCCTACTGCGCCGGCAGCATGAAAAGCTCCCCCCCCATTACCTGTGACAGCGGGCTGTGCAGTGCGGGGCCTGGAAAGGGGGCGGAGCTACGGTGGCACGAAGGGGCGGAGCTACACGGGATAGAGGGGCGGAGCTACACTGGACCAGACAGCTTTGCAGTGATGGCCAGCCATACTTGGTAAGTGGAGGGTGAGAGAGAAGTGTGTGTGTGTGTGTGTGTGTGTGCGCGCATGGTGGGGGGGTGTCTTTGTATATATGTGTGAATTGTGTGTGTGTGTGTGTGTGTGAGGTATGTCTGTGTGTGCGTGCTTTATGGACGCCACTGCTGGGGGGGCCATTACATGCAAGGACGCTACTACTATAGGGGGGGCATTACGTATAAGGAAGCTACTATTGCTGGGGGAGGGCCTTACATATAACGACACTACTGCTGGGGGGGCATTATGTATAAGGACGCTACTATTACTGGGGGGGCATTACCTATAACAATGCTACTACTACTGGGGGGCATTATGTATAAGAACGCTACTACTACAGGGGGGCATTACATATAACGATGCTACTACTACTGGGGGGGCATTATGTATAAGGAGGCTACTAATACTGGGGGGGCATTACATATAAGGACGCTACTACTGGGGGGGCATTATGTATAAGGACTCTTACTACTGGGGGGCATTATGTATAAGGACGGTGCTACTACTACTGGGAGGGCATTACATGTAAGGATGCTACTACTTCTGGGGGGGCATTATGTATAAGGACGCTGGATCAGGTGAGTTTAATTATCTATTATTTATTTTCAGGTACCCGTGGATTCTACTTGGAGAAGAGGACCGACTGCTTAGTGTCAACATAGGTAAGTATGTGTGTGTCGACATGTGTGAAATAAAGTTTTACTGTCACGGTGTGTGTCTCCTGTTTTTATTTGGGTATTTTTTTTCCATTAGAACTACAGGTACCAGCAGGCACGTTTTTCTCCTGCATGCTGGTACTTGTGGTTCTCCAAGTACCAGCTTGCGGGGGAGGCTTGCTGGGACTTGTAGTACTACTGGAAAAAACAATATTCTTTCAATTTTCTCAAGGCTATCAGCCCCCCATCCGCAGCCTTTGGATGGGGGGGACAGCCTCGGGCTTCACCCCTGGCCCTTGGGTGGACCCCTTGATTGAAGGGGTCCCCACTCCCCCAGGGTACCCCGGCCAGGGGTGACTAGTTGGATATTTAATGCCACGGCCGCAGGGCACTGTATAAAAGTGACCCCCGGCTGTGGCATTATCTGTCCAGCTAGTGGAGCCCGATGCTGGTGTAAAAAATATGGGGGACCCCTACTCTTTTTGTCCCCCGTATTTTTTGCACCAGCACCAGGCGCAGAGCCCGGTGCTGGTTTTAAAAATACGGGGGATCCCCTGTCCGTTTTCCCCCAGGATTTTTAGAACCAGGACCGGCTCGAAGAGCCCGAGGCTGGTTATGCTTTGGAGGGGGGACCCCACGCAATTTTTGGGGGGGTTTTTCCCATTCCATAAAAAAAAAAAATATATATATATAATAATAATCTTTTTAAAATATATAAATAATACTTTTGCCTCCAAAAAAGAGGGCACCAGGCAAGCTGTACATTTTACTACATTCGGAGTGCCGAATATCTACATCATATATATATATTATATATATATATATATATATATATATATATATATTTGCCTTGGCAGCCCGACCATGCTGGTATCCATAGTTCAGTATAAAAATAAGTAAATCTAATAAATGTATGGTGGTGAAAGAAAAGCCCAGTTTCACTGAAAAAAAGACACTTCTGCATGTTTTGAAATTAAAAAACAAAACAAAACTGAAGAACTGTAGGCAGGCACTGTCCGCCTACTTCGGTGACATCACAAGTTGGACAGAAGTTGGAAGGTTGGTTGGTCTGATGAAAAGTTGGTTAGATGTGTGGAGCACTGGTAAAAAGTTGGTGAGATGTGTGGGGCACTGTTTTAGTTGAACAGACAAGTTGGATGGTTGGAAGTTTGGAGTGTTGGAGAAAAGTTGGTCTGATGTATGGCTAGCATTAGTGCAGGAGTTCAGAGGTGTCGGCTGTGTGGGAGTGCAGCAGGTGTCCTCCTTGCAGAAGTTCGGGGGTGCCGGCAGTGTCAGCAGTGCAGGAGGTATCCTCCTTGCAGGAGTTCAGGGGTGCTGGCAGTGTCGGCAGTGCGGGAGTACTGGAGGTGTCCTTAGTGCAGGAGTTCAGAGGTGTCGGCAGTGTGGGAGTGCCAGACGTGTCCTCGGTGAAGGGATGCCAGCAGTGTTGGCAGTGTGAGAGGTGTCCTCAGTGCAGGAGTTCAGGGGTCCTGGCAGTGTCAGCAGTGCGGTAGTACTGGAGGTGTCCTTAGTGCAGGAGTTCAGAGGTGTCGGCAGTGTTGGAGTGCCAGACGTGTCCTCGGTGCAGGGATGCCAGCAGTGTTGGCAGTGTGGGAGGTGTCCTCAGTGCGGGAGTTTAGGAGCGCCGGCAGTGCGGGCAGTGTCCTCAGTGCAGGGGTGCTGGCAGTGTGGGCAGTTCGGGAGTACTGGAGGTGTCCTTAGTGCAGGAGTTCAGGAGTGTCGGCAGTGTGGGAGTGCCAGAAGTGTCCTCGGTGAAGGAGTTCAGGGGTGTCGGCATTGTCGGCAGTGTGGGAGGTGTCCTCCTTGCAGTAGTTATGGGGTGCTGGCAGTGCGGGAGTGCCAGAAGTGTCCACGGTACCATCAACCAAGTGCAAGGAGGACATCTCCCGCACTACTGACACTCCTGCACTGGGGATACTGCCAGCCCTCCTGCACTGATTACACCACCTACACCTCTGCACCGAGGACACTACTGGCACTCCCACATGTATTGGAGATATATTAATACTTCACAATTAGCTGCCGCTGCTGATATTCCCGTGTGCCTGATGGATAAATTGCCCTGCACATATGGATGTCCATGTTGCTGCCCACGGTGCTGTTGGTGGCTAGAGGTGGGAGGAGAAGCCACCGGCATCCTTGATTCTGCTGACCGGAAGTCTGACCCGGTCACATGCTCGTTGCCAGGGGTTACATGCTCGTTGCCAGGGGTTACATATGCTTTTTGCCATAGGGGTTATATGCTTAGAGCCAGGGGGTTACATGCTCATTCTGGGTAGCGCTGGGTAATGGTCTAGTAATACCCCTGGCATCTGTCTCCTATAAGGGCCATCTTCCATGCTGTCTGCATGGAATCTGCAGCTTCCAGTAGTAGGTAGAGCCTAAGCATCTATTGTGCCGGCGCTGCGTCCCCCCAGGACTCAGCTATCCAGGCTGCAGCCTTATGGCTGATCAGGCCCTGGGTCTCATGTTTCTTCACCCACTTGTATGGCAGGCAGAGCACCCACTGACTTATGGAGCACAGCCCAAGCACAGGACTGATTTGTGGCAGACAGGCACAGAACCCACTTGTATGGCAGACAGAGCACCCAGTGACTTATTACGGCAACACAGCCTCAGCGCTGGACCGATTTGTGGCAGACAGACGCAGCACCCACTTGTATGGCAGACACTGTCGATCTTCAGACCGGATCCCAGTGAAATATATGTGGTATTGAAATACCAAAAATTCTCTCTACTCGCACCTTAACCACCAAACAATTGCAAAAAATGACAAGTATCAATAGTGCCTTTTAGTTAGTATCATAATTTCTATATTGAATCTCTGTGTGGAGTTTGTATGAACTCTTCATCAGCACATTATCAATCACAAGGAAAAAGATTTTTTCAAACATATAGGCAACATTGAGCCAGGTACATGTTGGAAGTTAGTATGAGAGATGTATTGGAAAAATATTAATACTTCATAATTAGCTGCTGCAGCTGATATTCCCGTGTGCATGATGGATAAATTGCCCTGCACATACGGCTCATGGGGGTCATTCTGACCCGATCGCTGCTGCTGACCAGCCGCTGCGGGCCGTGTAGTAATGAGTAGCTCCCGGCCAGCACGCTAAAGCTGCGCTGGCCGGGAGCTACTCCTGAAGTACAAAAGCATCGCCGCTGTGCAATACTTTTGCACTTCTGCAGGGGGGGGGGGGGCGTAACTGACCTGCGGGGCGGACTGGCCCTGTGCTGGGCATCCCCCGCATGTCTCTGTTCCTGATCGTAGCCCTGCAAAATTTTGCAGGGCTACGATCAACTCGGAATGACCCCCCCATAGCTGCAATTTTGTTAGCAGATGGGCAAAACCATGGGGGTCATGCAGGCCTGATTGCACGCTAGGTTGTTTTGCTGAGCTGCGATCAGGACATAACTGCGCATGTGTGTGCCCCGCAATACGCAGGCGCGTCGCACAGGTACAAAGTGGATCGTTGCTGAGCAATGGATTTAATGAAGAATCCATTCGCACAGACAATCGCAAGGAGATTGACTGGAAGAAAACATTTGTGGATGTCAACTGACCGTTTTCTGGGAGTGTTTGGAAAAACGCAGGTGTGTCTATGCGTTTGCAGGGTGGGTGTCTGATGTAAATTCGGGGCAAACACTTTAGCCTGTTCGTGTCCGGAATTGACGTCAGACACCTGCCCTGCAAACGCTTGGACACGCCTGCATTTTTCCAAACACTCCCAGAAAGCGTTCAGTTGCCACCCACAAATGCCCTCTTCCTGTCAATCTCCTTGCGATCTGCTGTGCGAATCGATTCTTCGTTAAATCCATTGCTCAGCAATGATCCGCTTTGTACCCGTACGACGCACATGCGCATTGAGGTGCATACGCATGTGCAGTTTCGACCTGATCGCAATGCTGCAAAACAACCTAGCGTGCGATCATTTTGGAATGACCCCCATGGTTTTGCCCATTTGCAAATAAAATGCTGCTAGAATCAGGTCTGAACTACTCCCTCTAGAATCTCTTTATCAGACTTTCTGCTTGCTCAGTTTCTGAAAATGCCACCTGCTGTCTGAAAAGTGGTACTGCACTATATTTCAGAGGAGATACACATGGCTTGCCGTGTATATCTTAAGAGGAAAGCTTATCTCGTGCCATGAACGGCAGGCCATGATACTTTTTCAGAAAGGTAATAGTGGACACATCTGTATACATATATATATACACTGTATATATATATATATATATATATATATATATATATAATGGATAGTATCCATTCTTAACCACTTAACTGATGATTTATTTTGCCAAAAACGGCTCAGAAATTGTTGTTTTTTTCTGAGTGAATTAGGTGAAGAACATGACTTTAATCCTATCCCAAATGATTTTAGTTAAAAAAGGGGGAAAAAAAAGTTTTGATGTTTTTTTTCTTTTCAAACATCGAAACATCAATCAGAAACATCGCTACCATCGGAACATTGGGAACATCAAGACCATCACAGCTTTCATTTTGAAAGCCGGGGCAGCCTGTAGGTATAGATGGGGGGTTCTGGGGGTGGCTTGGGAGGATTCATTTACTCTCCCCAGCAGCTGCAATTGTCTGCAGCCGCTGGAGGGGGGTGATCCTGCCATGCTGACTGATCAGCAGTGATCGGCAGCACGGCAGACTCAGTGGGAGAGTGCAGGGAAGCAG
The DNA here is from genome assembly GCF_028390025.1 of Pseudophryne corroboree. Classification (NCBI taxonomy): domain Eukaryota; kingdom Metazoa; phylum Chordata; class Amphibia; order Anura; family Myobatrachidae; genus Pseudophryne; species Pseudophryne corroboree. Next base: position 392,091,394 of record NC_086444.1, on the reverse strand, counting down.
AGGGACCTTCCGGTCCCTCTGACAGCAGCAGCGGAGGAAGTTTATCTTCCCTGCCACTGCTAACACTCTCTATCTGACTGGTCGCATCCTGTGCGACCAGGTCAGATAGAGCACTTGCAGGCATGGTCGTATCTGATGCGACCATGCCAGGCAAGTGGTTAAGGAGAGATTCTATGCTGACCAGCTGGCTGATCAGGGCTGTGTATTGAAAAGGTTGTTGAAAGGGGTTATGAAATATAATGAAAATACTTATACAGGACTTAAACAAGAGGAAAACAGACAAATAACTCTACAGCAAAGAACTAAAAGTCAATCAACATGCCTTTCACCTTCATGTAAACTCATCTGTCCATTTAAATGTATGTACATATTTTCCACTCTGAAATCCTCATGCACTCTAAGAACAGAATGCAACAAAGTTTTATGTAAGAAAATCAGTTGTTATATCATAATTTGCTTGCGACTGTAAATACTTGGGTTTGCTATTTTGTTCAGTTATGTACAGTGAATGAAGGCATGCTGGCCTGCTATTTGCATAGTCATATAGAGTGTCATTTTTCACCTTTCACCAACTAAACATTTGCCTCACTGGTAGCTTTTATTAATTTGCCAAGCATTTTTTTAGATGCAATTTTAGGGTCAGCTGTTCTAATCAATGTGCACTTATACATTGATCAGCATAGTGTTTGTAAACAGCTGAACAACACCAGTAAACAGATATTTTAACATTTAACTTTAAATATAGCAACTTCTTTATGGTCTAAGAATAAAGGACTGTACTTTTATTTCAAACAAACCATGTACTCCAAATTGTTTTTCTTCATTGCACTCCATAGGTTTTTCTAAAAAAACAATAAAATCCTTCATTCTCCCTGCAACTCACCCCTCTGTACATATTGCCACCTCAATTATCCACTACCCTCTTATTAACACTCATGAGCTTTTTATTTATTTTTCTACTCTGACAATAATTTCCACAACCAGACATCACAAAAAACAGTCACAAACCTCCAACAACTGCATATATCTCTATCTCCTGCTTCTATTAGCTGGTGACATTTCACCGAATCCAGGACCCAACCACTTGTCCAACTCACATTTACCTGATTCAAGCAATATAGGAATTCAGCCAACCTCATAAATGGGAGGACATCAAATGTCTCCCTGCACCCTCCAAATCACTAAAATGTTCATTAGGGAATTCAAGTTCTGTTTGTAAAAAATGAACATCATTACATGACCTCTTCACATCTCTCAACTTTAATCTGCTGGCTGTAACAGAAACATGGCTCACACAATCAGACACAGCCTCCCATGCAGCACTGTCACATGGTGGTCTCCACTTTACACACACCTCCAGGCCTGGTAACTGTAAAGGAGGTGGGGTTGGATTGTTACTTACCCAATCTTTCACATACAAAGTTCTACAACAGGCACCATCACTCACATTTACATATTTTGAAGTAAATTCCATCAGGATTTACACTCCTTTCGCTTTACATGTTGCAGCTACCTATCGTCCACCTGGGCAACTCAAACAATTTCTGGAATATTTTTCTGGCTCATTCACTTCCTATCCTCTGACATCTCCACCATCATGGATGATTTCAATATCACTATTGATAGTCCAAAATCTGCACCTCATGCCTCCAAACTACTCTCTCTAACCTCCTTTCCCACCCTCTCTCAATAGACTGACTCCTACACTCATCAGGAGGGCCACCTCCTTGATCTAGAATTCACCAGACAATGCTCAGTTTTTGAATTCACTAACACTCCTTTCCCTCTCTCAGATCACGACCTTATCATCTGTATGCTCTCCACCATTACTTTAAACTCAGAGTCATTGAAGTCCTCCATCAGCCTCAAACCTGCAGAAATAATAACAAAATTAATTTTAAAGAACTATCCACCTCTCTGTAACAACTGCTCTCACCTATTTCTGCATTTTCTTCTCCTGAGACAGCTGTATCACACCTGAATCAGACTCTAGAAATAACCCTTGATGAAGTACCTACTGCAACCCATCACACTACACATAGACCTAGATGTCATCCATGGTACTCTACATTAACAAGACATGTACAAAAACTCTCACAAAAAGTTGAACATCAGTGGCATAAATCTTGTATTTCAAGCAACTTCCTCACATATAAGACTCTATACCCCTACTATTGTAATGCCCTGGACACTGCCAAACAAACTCTCATCTCTGCTTAAGTCTCTAACCCCAAACAACAACGTTATAATACATTTAAATCACTTCTGAACCCTCCCTCGCCCAACCAACCAACCAGCCACTATTAAGGCACAAAATCTTGCTTTCTACTTCAAGGACAAGATTGATAAAATACAAGATGAATGGTATGCTCTTCCTCAACAGTAACCTGCTCAATTCTCTTCCTGAACCCTCTGGCACCCTCTCTTCATTTGATCCCACAAATGAAGATGAAGTGTCAACACTCATCTCATCCTGCTACTCTACTACCTCTCCTTTTGAGCCTATACCCTCACAAGTAAGTAAATCTCTGTCTGCTATGCTCATCCCGACCTTAACTAACACCTGTAATCTCTTTCTCTACTGGTATCTTTCCTTCACTGTTCAAGCATGCAGTGATTACTCCCATTCTGAAAAAACTAAATTCTGACCCTAATTCTCTCTCAAACTACCACCCCATCTCTCAACTCCCATGTCTTTTTAAGCTACTTGATAGACTTGACTACACTTCCCTAACACATTTTCTTAATTCACACAATTTATTGGACAACTTCAATCAGGCTTTTGTTCCCAACACTCCACAGAGACAGCACTGACTAAAGTAGTGAATGATTTAGCCACTGCAAAGGCCATTACTCACTTCTTAATCTTCTAGAACTCTCTGCTGCTTTTGAAACTGTTGACCACTCTCTTCTCATACAAACACTATAATCCCTAGGTCTTCAAGACACAGCTCTCTCCTGTTCCGTATCCTACCTATCTAATTGCTCCATCAGTGTTTGTTTCTCTGAATCCACCTCCTCTTTGCTACTTTTTTCAGTTGGAGTACCGCAAGGCTCGGTCTTATGTCCTCTGTTTTTCTCAATCTATACCACTTCTGTTGGTAAACTAATCAGCTCTTTAGGATTTCAGTATCATCTGTACACAGATGATACTCAAATCTACCTATCCTCCCCAGACTTGTCACCATCTGTATTGGTTCGTGTTACTGAATGCCTTTATGCTGCTTCGTCTTGGATGTCATCTTGCCACCTCAAACTTAATATTACCAAAGCAGAGTTAATTGGATTTCCACCAGCCAATAGTAGTTACCAACCTGATAACTCTATCACTGTTTTGAACTCGACAATCAATCCTACCCCACAATCTCATGACCTAGGTGTCATCCTTGACTCTGAACTATCCTTTGTTCCCCACATTCAATCTTTCTCAAAATCATGGTACATGCAGCTAAAACACATATCCAAAATACTACCATACCTTTCACAAGAAATTCAAATCTCTAATTCCATGCTCTCATTATCTCTCACATTGATTATTGCAATAGTCTTCTTACTGGTCTTAACAAAAAGAGACTCTCACCACTATAGTCCATTCTGAATGCAGCTGCAAGGCTAATCTTTGCTAGACGTTCATGGGATAGGATAGGTGCTATCTATTGCATAATCCAATTTATCAGTCCCTCCATTGTTTACGTGTATTCTACTGTATTCAATATAAAATACTTTTACTCACACACAAGGCCATTAACCAAACTACACCAATGCACATCTCTTGGCTTATCTCAAAATATCTCCCAACCCGACCTCTGTACTCTTCACAAGATCTACATCTCTCATCCACACTCATTATTTGCTCCCATTCACGATTGCAGGACTTTCTTTGGACAGCACCCACTATGTGGAATGCCCTACAATGCACAATAAAACTCTCCCCTAGTCTCCGAATCTTCAAAATTCCCTGAAAACTCACCTCTTCAAGCTAGCTTTTCACATTCCAGAACCCTCACTCAACCTTCATAAGCTTTCCTATCCAGTTACATCCCCTCTGCACAGACCACACATATTCTCTTTCTTCACTTTCCCATCATCCTGACCCCAGGCCAACATCACTGTGTGAGCTTATCATACATCCCACCAAGAACATTGCTATCTAGTGGACAATTATGGTGGACCTATCCTTGTGGATCAATGCCTATTTCCCAATAGATAGTAAGCTTGCGAGCAGGGCCTTCCTACCTCTATGACTATTTGTTATTACCCAGTTTTTTTAACCATTGTTGTATCCAATTGTAAAGCACAACGGAATATGCTGCACTATACAAGAAACTGTTAAAAAATAAAATAATTATAATTTATAAAAGGATTGTGTGAAATGAGGGTGTGAAATCTGGACAGTCAAGAAGCAAGATAGTAAGATTATTGACGCCTTTGAATTATTGTGCTGGAGATGAATATTATGTATACCATAGACTGCCCAAAGAACAAATAATCTGTATCAGATTAAATTAAACCTAAGATCTCACTAGAAGCACTAATGCTAAGACTGCGCCTTTCCTACTTTGGACACATCATTCATCGAAACGGATCCATAGAGAAAGACATTATGCTTGGGAAAGTTGAAGGCTATCGAAAAAAGGAAAGACAAGCAGTGAGATGGCTTGATACAATCACAACAACTGTGGATACCACATTATCAATATTGAGTCATTTGACTGAAGAACAAAATTCGCTCAGGACAGCTATCCATAGGGTCACAAAAAGTTGGCATCGACTTGATGGCTCTTAGCAACAACAACAAATGAGACACATAAACTAAAGACATTTTGATTCCTTCTTGATTTATTAACAACATTAATGACACACGAATGAGAGAGATTTACATGCAAAAAAATTAAATTAATTAAGTATGCAGTAGTGCTAAAGTGGTTGTAGGCCAGGTTTTCATTTTTCCTTTATCTACCACATATATTTCCACCTGCAACTCCTCAAACAGCAAAGTGAACAACTAAGCATGTTTGATCATCTTCATATTTTGCATAATCTGCAGTTAGTAAATTAGCTTTTAGTGTATCAAATCAGGCATGACAGGTGCTTCTATGCTATAGTACAGCTGAGACTTTAATGATGTCCCTAGTTCACTGCCAATACAATATTGTGTACCCACTGTAATAAAAATAAATGCCGACTCGGAACTTAGAGAGAAATTATATCCATTATAACTTTTCAATAGTTGTTACTGCCACACTCTGCAAGGCTCTTAATAATTCTGTAAAAGCACACGTATGACATCAAGAATTTCACTGTAGGCGTCCCTACAGTAGAACCACAAGAATAGATGGATGATTGGTAGGTAGTTTCTACTCCCTTTTGTAAATATTTCATAAAAAATGCCTACAAATTATGTTAATGATGTGAATTTTAGATATTCTATGATACCATTAACACATTATCCAAACATAATATTAATCTTTCAAGCTACTGTATATTATCAAATGAACCCAAGCATAACAAAAAGAGATCATACATAGTTTTAGCACAGATACCTACTAAATTTTGCTTTGTGGATAGACCCTCAGCCCTAACTCTGGGTCTGATTCAGAGATGGACACAGTAGCACAATAGCTGGATGTTTAGATTAAGATTTAGATTATATTGTTAATATATACTAAAGCTGCAGGAGGTACCCTGTGTAAGTAGACGCCACCTGCATGCTTCTGTGATCCACTGATGCATCCAAAGTTGTTTATAGGGTGAGTTAATTTGTATCGAAAGATGCAGACAATGACCTTGGCACTCCCAGAAAAAAAGTCATGACACACCCTTATTTTCAGGAACACTGCCCAATGCTGCCTCCTTTCCTTTTTCCACCTAAATGACCTGATTTTCTTCTACTTGCTGTTGACCTTACCAGAGAGAAGGAAATTATTTTGAGAGCTGGCATTCTGGATAGAGAGGACAATGCTGAAAAAAGAGCTATAAGAGTGGAGATTTTGACAGTAGCTGGCAGCACCCAAAGGCAACAAAATATATTGCGGTAGGTAATCTATTAGTAAAGAGGTATGTTTTAAAAGACCACTTGGATTATTTCCAGTACGTTTTGGAGAAGTTTTGGTAACACAGGCGGAGTTCTGTAAGTGTGTAGCAGTTAAGAGAGATAGATAAGAAATACATGAGGAGATGATTATGATTATTATGATGATTACATAGAAGATATTGATGCAAATGCTTTTCAAAGGCAGCAATGCATTCAGAATTCTCACATTGTCTCCATTAAGAAGAAAGTTTCATGGCCGTTTTTTCAATGCATTCAGGGAAAGACACTCATTATATAAAGAAATGGATCAGATATTTAGGTAAATGTGTCTATTTAAAGGGGATGTACTGTACACTGATCTGCGGGTTAAGATGACAGTGTTTCTAAAAAGGTGCTGTACAGTACTGTCACAACACTAGAGCTTGGGTCCGGACCCCTTGGGCAAGTTGTATGTACTGGTGTGTGAGGGAAGCTGGGTGGCTTAACAATACTATTCCTCTTGCAGGTCACTGGTAGAAGCAGAAGTTTGATGCTGCTGAATGGGTAAGGCAGATATTGAGATCAGGTGCTGGCTTGCAGTATAGCCTGTGGCTGTAGCAGTATGTAGGATATCTTGGAGCAGACTGCAATTATAATGGAACTGGAATGCTGTGAAGCAATTACTGAAACAAGTTGGCTGGTAGACATAAGTTAGAATGCTGAATAGCAAATATGTACATGTACAGTACTGAGCCAGGAGCCAGGGTACTGATCCTCAGAAAGAGATGTACTAGCAGTGTACTGTCACCAGTTACTATGTGGCCCACTAGGTTCTGATAGGCTGGGGGGAAACGTGTGACTGAAGTTGCTGGAAGTTGGTTTCAGAATGTGCTGAACTCCTCCAATCAGGGATCAGCACATGCCCTTCTCGCACCTGTCACTTGAGAAACAATGCAGCAGGAATGACTGCCCTTCCTGAAGCACTGTAAGAATAGCTGGTAGTGTAACAGCAAATATCCACATCCTTTAACAGCTGTGGAGCCTAGAGTCACCCCTTGGCAGAGATCTGATTGAATGCAGCTGCTTTTAGAAACTACCTTGTTACATGCTATTCACATCTTACACCTCATCTACAGATGTGTCCTCAAACATCTAGCCTAAGTATGCCATACAGTGGGGATGCCTGGCGTGAGTGAGCTGACAGGTTCAGTGTAACTCCATTAATGCTGAGCACTAGGATGCACCTGGAGAATGTGCTGATTAATTTGATATGTGACACTTGTATATCTATGTGAAACTGAGTCTGTATATGATGTGCAATGAAACTCGGCATGGTAAAAAGCCACGGCTGCTGCATCATAGTACTTTGTATGCAGATTCAGAGACTAAGTCACACACCGACACAGTATACAAGTGTTGCATATCAAATCAATCAGCACAGTCTCCTCGTAAATCCTGAGGTGTCTCCACAGTCTCCTGGTTAGACCTAGTTACATAGCGTTGTGACTAAGATGTATTTTCCACACAAAAAAACAAGGGACATGGTGTGCCATGAGGGTCCGTTTGGTGCAACTTCAGCAAAGATGTATGTACAGAGGAAAATTTGCAGCGAAAATGTAAAGCCATGTAACGTCACTATGGTCTGATGTATCAGTCATCAATGTTTAAAGTGATGTTTATAGATTTTTTGAATAATATTATGTTGGATATGGTTTAAATAAATATTCTCTACCTAATTAAATCATAAAAAAATTACAACTATTAGCCAGTACAAATATTACAAATATATTAGCCAGTTAAAGGGTTAAATCAGCTTAGCAGATTGTTGCAACCAAAACACAGTTTATTTCATAGATGGCAATACAGACATGTGGATAAAAAGTTACCAGACATATGGAAGTTGTTTTGAGGGACAAAAGAAGGGGTCAATGACAGAACTTCAGGGACCCTGATGGGATGGAGAATTAAAAGCAAGGTGGAGGTAGATGTAAATATGGAGCAGTGGTTGGACAAGTAGACTAACCAGGAGATTGCTGACTTGCAAAGCTCATTAGAGTGCAGGGTTTGGAGAAAAAAAGGGTTGTCAGTGGTGTTGTCACAACTGAGGGCTGGTGCTGATGGCAGGAAGCCTCAGTTGTAGGGGCTGAGGAATACTTAAACTTAGGAGGCAGGATAGGGTTCCTGAACATGCGTGTACACTTGTAGTACCAGTGCCTGAAGGCGTGACCACGACAACCAGAGGATAAGTTTCAAAGGTTTTATTAAGTACACAGCTCACAGGTACAGTATATTAGCAGTTGCAGTGTGGAAGTCACAGACAATAAGTCACAGTTCCTTAGAGTGCAGTGGAAGTCTCTAGGTGTGGTTTTAACAGGAGAAAGTCTTAAAGGACCTTGAGGTGGTATGTCCTTACCAACACCGATGCACTGAGTGGTGACTTTGGGAACAGAAGCTGGTGACTGTGTAACTGCTGGGTTTTACCAGATGGGACTGATCCAATGGATGAGCTGTGTTGATAGTGCTAGTGAGCACTAATGTAGCTAGGGAGCGGAGATACAGATGAGTGATGCTTGATAGCATATACAGGTGATGCTTGGGAGCATATACAGATGATGCTTGGGAGCATATACAGGAGATGCTTGAGAGCGCAGATTACCAGGGAACAGAGACAGGACACTGCTGGGAGCTGGAGTGCTGGGAGCCGGTGTTAAGTAATCTAGCAAAGGCAGGATGCAGTGTTGAGACACTGCAGAGTCAGGCTGCACCAGGAGGAGTAGAACTGGTGTCGGTCTCTAGTGGAGTTTGCAGGCAGGAACGACCACAATGAGGAGAGACTGGTATCACTGGGATGACAACTGAAGCACTGACAATCCTCCAGCACAGGAACAGGATATTTATACCTGCTGGTGTGCAGGCATTGGCTAAGCAATTAGGCAGTGTTCTGTAGCGCAGTGGATTGGAGGAAACATCAGCATGTGACCACAAGCAACATGGCTGCACCCATGTTACTATTTGGAGGGATAGTCAGCTTGGGAAGTAACATGTGGAAAACAACAGCAATGGCGGCGGAGGCCGCGGCAGGCAGGAGATGCCACACTGATCCACTTGCACAGCCACACCACAGGGACAGCGGCAGAGACCGCAGTGGGCAGAAGACGTCATACCCAGCTCTCTGCACACTGAGGGCATGGACCTGTGGCAACAGAGATCGTGGCGGGCAGATGACGCCACACCTGCTCACCCACCCAGCAAGGCCACAGGGACAGTGACAGAGACCGCAGTGAGCATGAGACGTCATACCCAGCTCTCTGCATACTGAAGGCACAGGCACGGCTGCAGCAGTCACGGCGGGATGAGAATGCCATTCAGGGACCTGACAAGCATACTGGGAGAGGACACTGTATTAGTACTATGGGCTAACAGTGAAGCGATGCGGAATACATACATCAGAAACACAGCTGGGACCCGAGCCTGGAATGCAGAGCCAACCTCAGAAGACACTTGACAGGTAAGAAATGATGACCAGTTACCCGAACTGTGACAGGTGTAAAACACCATTTTGAAGTCAAGGGGCATAAGAATAGAGAAGGGTCCATGAGGAAGTTGACCTTGATCCTGAGGTTAGCAGGTTTGGTGGAATTAATGAAAATGCTAAGTTGGAGTGCATCTAGGAGGGGAGAAGAGTGATAGAAAGTTAGTGAGTTAGGAAGTTTGAGAGTGTTTTTCAAGAATGGATGTGACCAAGGCATGCTTGAAGGAAGAAGAGAATGTACCCAAGTGAGAGGAATAAGTTAACCAGATGGACAAAGATAAAGTATGCTTCAGGCAGAGTGATTGGAAGAAGTTAGAGAGAATGGGATTAAGGGGGTAGGTGGAGTGTGGAGAAGGCACAGACCTCAGCCTTGAAACAATGGTGAATGAAGACAAAAGTGTAACAAAATAAAGTGAAAGAGTAGGTACTGGTATAGAGAGTAAGGGGGAAGTTGCTGAAATCAGAAATGAGAAAAAACAAGGTCAAGTAAATTACTGTTGTAAGGAGGTCCATTGTAAGAGACCTAACAAGGAGGAGGTGGAGAGAATGTCAGCGGTAGCAAGGTTGGAGAAATTATGAAAAATCCCCCTGGATGAGGGAGGAGAGTTCAGAGGAGAGAAAGTGGGAGAGCCATGTGGAGAAGCTATCAAGAAATTGGGATTTCAGACTAGTTGGTCAATTAATGGTGGAAAGAAGTAGTGAATCAGAAAGGGGACTGAAATAAATGGTTCTGCGGCAATGACATGGAAAGTAAAGTTGAGGTTTATAAGAACTACACCACTACCACCATTGTGGCCATTAAGTGTCAGGTGTTGTAAAATGGGAGTTCCCATAGTGTAGGGCAGTTGGAGAGGTGGTGTCTGTAGGAGACATTCATATGGAGATTGAAGTAGTTACAGTTATATGGCTCATTGATGAGGGTCAGTTTGTTGCAAACTGACCTGGTATTCCAGCAGGCACATTACATGGAGATGGATGAAAGAAAAGATGTAGATGAGGTTAGAAGGTTTGCAGGAGCATTGATGAGTGTTGGGTTTGAACAAAAGAAAAATTGGAGCTAGGATGGGATCTGGTGAATGTAAATAATAGATGGTGAAGGGAAAAAGAAGGCGATAGAAATAGGTCTAATTAGATGTAAAGGAAATTACAACTATGGAAGGACAGAGACAAGGAGTAAATGAGTGAGGGAGGGAGACAACGAGTAAGCATGTGTTGGAAGCAAGTGCAAAAGAGACAGTGAGTTCTCATCAGTAGTCATGATTCAAAAATTGTATACACAGGATTAACCATAATAACCATAGAGACATTGAGGACTGAAGGCATTAACAGCTCAATATTTTACAATATGAGGCAGCAAAGAGAAATAGTCAATATGTGCCAAAATGGTAAGTAGATTAGAGGCTAGATTGCATTAGCCAAGCAAGGAGTTCAGTAAGTAGTGTCCAGATTATGCACAAAGCAAGTGCTTGAGGTGGAGGGTAACAAACTTGATGGAAATCTGTGTCTGGTTCTCACTCTTAGGAAGAGACCTCACACTATAGGTTTTCCTATTATAGTGTAATAATCTGTTGTGTTCCTGAATATAAAAGACTCTCTATTTCTGACCAATCCAGTCTATCCATACCTTGTAATGATTATAACTTTCAGAGGCATATTCATCATAAGGTATGGGCCCGTCAGAGGCGGAAATCCTGGAGACAATGGAGTCGGCTGCCGCCGGGCTCCTGCCCTGAAGGGGGCACCTCTCCTTCATTGTCTCTTGTTGCATGTGCTGACATGCTGCTGCTGTACATGGGGGCCAAGCAGAGTGCTATCAGCACTCCATTAGTATGGGCAAAGCAGTTAAATGGCAGTCTTTTGGAAGCAGTGGGCTTCAGTAGTTCTAATGATCTCCTAACAACATGTGTCAGCTGACTGCTTATGCTCTCCAGCTGCTGCCAGCAGCTACTGTTGCAGCAAGTCAGGACACAGCATGAGCAAATGGGAGAATACCACCTCTTCTCCCACCTCGAGCTCCACCACTGCGGCACCACCATAGGGAAATCAGACAGATGGGAGGAATAAAACCTCTGCACAGTGATCCCACCACAATTTACAGGTAGGGGCACGGCTTATTTATTACACACTTTGCAACAATCTTATTGTTACACTCTGTATTCCCAGCTTTCAATTCAGATTAATCTTTTATTTAATTTATTGTTTTGTTATTTTTTTTTAATTACTCAGTACTCCTTTACATACTCAGTAACCATATATATGATGCAGTGTATTTTGCTACTTACAGATTTAGAAACTCTATTAATCAAGTGTATGCAAACTACAAAACAATCCAAACTTCCTCCCTTTCCAGCTCCGTTATACCACTTTTATGAATATGGGGTGATATACATAAAATTATGTCATTGTTTATTGTAGTGATAAAAAAATAAATTTTCTATAGTTTATGAAGTCTTAGGGGCCCATTTATCACAGTATATTTGCAGCTATGTGTTTTAGTGGGTTTTCTGCAAATATTATGTATCCCCCACCTGCAGACGCATCTCCCATAAAAACCTATGGGGGATCCGATGCTGCCAGATGCTTACCAATATCAGGTATGGAATGCATTCCTGATATTGGTCCCCACAGCTACTACAATCTCAAGATGGCAGTAGCTCATTGTAGCCTATGGGCTACAGATCGCAATTGCAGCCATATCCAGATTAAGGGGGGATGCAGGGCATACTGTACCCCAGGCCCCCCTTATCATTGGGCCCCCCCGGCCAGAGCACACTGACATCACTAGCTTTCCCTCTTAAGCAGCAGCAGAACCAGCAGCCAGAATGTGAGCAGGACAGTAGGCAGTGCAGGCAGAGACACAGGAATATCATGTTTCATGAGCTAACGACAGAGCATTTTGACCAGAGGAGAGATAGGAGGGTGTAGAGAGCTGTAAAGGACACAGGGATCCCAGCTTCTCCTCCTCCCCACCTGAGTGTCTGAGTCCTGAGTAAACTGTTATGCAACTAAACCATTTGGCTCTAGATATGGAGATACACACAGAGAGTCCTCCTGAGTCCTGTCCCAGTGTGTAGGTAGTACAGAGGCTGTGACAAGATCAATTATTTTATATTTCTATGTGTATTTTAATGTTAAGTTGTCTTTGTTCCACTACAAGAAAAGTTTATAAAATAGTTGTCTTTCAATTAGGTGGAGCTAAAAACAATACCCAGGCATATTTAAACTATTAGTTAAAACTAATATACACCATTGGTTTAAAGGTTAAATGTAATATAAATAATCTATACCTCTCACCATGACCCATTACAGAAGGGACAAAATGCTCTCTACCTCGACTTCCTTCTTAATTTATGATTGCAATCACCTGTGTTGAAGTACCTTTCTTATCAATTAAATAGTTAAACACAGGTGACACCAATCATATATTAAGTGGGAAGTCCAGGTAGAGAGCATTTTGTCCCCCCTGGAATGGGACCTGTTGGGAGGTATGCACAATTTAATATACATCCCCCAACTTCCATTGGGGCCCCCCCCTTGTCTTAAGTGCCCCGGGCACCCCCAAGGCTAAATCCATACCTGATTGCAGCCGGCAGACAGTTCCCAGGTGCTATGCATGTGCGTTCTTAGCTGACCACACATGCACAGCATACCTGGCAGCATTTCACAGCCACTGCCCCTGCATGTGCTGGATAATACATCCAGCCAATAGATCACATATTACAATGCGATCCAGGGCAGTAAGATCATTCCCAGATTGCATTTAATATGAGATGCATGAGAAATTGGCCCCATAATCATATAATTAGGGCAGACTGTGTTACAGTGCACATGAGGCCATGATTTACTAGGGGACGGCACAGAGGATGTATGATAAGCTCACACATCACTGTGTGAGCTTATCATACATCCCACAAAGAACATTGCTATCTAGTGGACAATTATGGTGGACCTATCCTTGTGGATCAATGCCTATTTCCCAATAGATAGTAAGCTTGCAAGCAGGGCCTTCCTACCTCTATGACTATTTGTTATTACCCAGTTTTTTTAACCATTGTTGTATCCAATTGTAAAGCACAACGGAATATGCTGCACTATATAAGAAACTGTTAAAAAATAAAATAATTATAATTTATAAAAGGATTGTGTGAAATGAGGGTGTGAAATCTGGACAGTCAAGAAGCAAAATAGGAAGATTATTGACGCCTTTGAATTATTGTGCTGGAGATGAATATTATGTATACCATAGACTGCCCAAAGAACAAATAATCTGTAGAAGATTAAATTAAACCTAAGCTCTCACTAGAAGCACTAATGCTAAAACTGCGCCTTTCCTACTTTGGACACATCATTCATCGAAACGGATCCATAGAGAAAGACATTATGCTTGGAAAAGTTGAATGCTATCGAAAAAAGGAAAGACAAGCAGTGAGATGGCTTGATACAATCACAACAACTATGGATACCACATTATCAACATTGAGTCATTTGACTGAAGAACAAAATTTGCTCAGGACAGCTATCCATAGGGTCACAAAAAGTTGGCATCGACTTGATGGCTCTTAGCAACAACAACAAATGAGACACATAAACTAAAGACATTTTGATTCCTTCTTGATTTATTAACAACATTAATGACAGACGAATGAGAGAGATTTACATGCAAAAAAATTAAATTAATAAAGTATGCAGTAGTGCTAAAGTGGTTGTAGGCCAGGTTTTCATTTTTCCTTTATCTACCACATATATTTCCACCTGCAACTCCTCAAATAGCTAAGTGAACAACTAAGCATGTTTGATCATCTTCATATTTTGCATAATCTGCAGTTAGTAAATTAGCTTTTAGTGTATCAAATCAGGCATGACAGGTGCTTCTATGCTATAGTACAGCTGAGACTTTAATGATGTCCCTAGTTCACTGCCAATACAATATTGTGTACCCACTGTAATAAAAATAAATGCAGACTCGGAACTTAGAGAGAAATTATATCCATTATAACTTTTCAATAGTTGTTACTGCCACACTCTACAAGGCTCTTAATAATTCTGTAAAAGCACACGTATGACGTCAGGAATTTCACTGTAGGCGTCCCTACAGTAGAACCACAAGAATAGATGGATGATTGGTAGGTAGTTTCTACTCCCTTTTGTAAATATTTCATAAAAAATGCCTACAAATTATGTTAATGATGGGAATTTTAGATATTCTATGATACCATTAACACATTATCCAAACATAATATTAATCTTTCAAGCTACTCTATATAACTATATTTTGTTTTGTAGATAGACCCTCAGCCCTAACTCTGGGTGTGATTCAGAGATGGACACAGTAGCACAATAGCTGAATCTTTAGATTAAGATTTAGATTATATTGTTAATATATACTAAAGCTGCAGGAGGAACCCTGTGTAAGTAGACGCCACCTGGATGCTTCTGTGATCCGCTGATGCATCCAAAGTTGTTTATATGGTGCGTTAATCTGTATCGAAAGATGCAGACAATGACCTTGGCACTCCCAGAAAAAAAGTCATGACACACCCTTATTTTCAGGAACACTGCCTAATGCTGCCCCCTTTCCTTTTTCCACCTAAATGACCTGATTTTCTTCTACTTGCTGTTGACCTTACCAGAGAGAAGGAAATTATTTTGAGAGCTGGCATTCTGGATAGAGAGGACAATGCTGAAAAAAGAGCTATAAGAGTGGAGATTTTGACAGTAGCTGGCAGCACCCAAAGGCAACAAAATATATTGCGGTAGGTAATCTATTAGTAAAGAGGTATGTTTTAAAAGACCACTTGGATTATTTCCAGTACGTTTTGGAGAAGTTTTGGTAACACAGGCGGAGTTCTGTAAGTGTGTAGCAGTTAAGAGAGATAGATAAGAAATACATGAGGAGATGATTATGATTATTATGATGATTACATAGAAGATATTGATGCAAATGCTTTTCAAAGGCAGCAATGCATTCAGAATTCTCACATTGTCTCCATTAAGAAGAAAGTTTCATGGCCGTTTTTTCAATGAATTCAGGGAAAGACACTCATTATATAAAGAAATGGATCAGATATTTAGGTAAATGTGTCTATTTAAGGGGGGATGTACTATATGCTGATCTGCGGGTTAAGATGACAGTGTTTCTAAAAAGGTGCTGTACAGTACTGTCACAACACTAGAGCTTGGGTCCGGACCCCTTGGGCAAGTTGTATGTACTGGTGTGTGAGGGAAGCTGGGTGGCTTAACAATACTATTCCTCTTGCAGGTCACTAGTAGAAGTAGAAGTTTGATGTTGCTGAATGGGTAAGGCAGATATTGAGATCAGGTGCTGGCTTGCAGTATAGCCTGTGGCTGTAGCAGTATGTAGGATATCTTGGAGCAGACTGCAATTATAATGGAACTGGAATGCTGTGAAGCAATTACTGAAACAAGTTGGCTGGTAGACATAAGTTAGAATGCTGAATAGCAAATATGGAGCAGGTACAGTACTGAGCCAGGAGCCAGGGTACTGATCCTCAGAAAGAGATGTACTAGCAGTGTACTGTCACCAGTTACTATGTGGCCCACTAGGTTCTGATAGGCTGGGGGGAAACGTGTGACTGAAGTTGCTTGAAGTTGGTTTCAGAATGTGCTGAACTCCTCCAATCAGGGATCAGCACATGCCCTTCTCGCACCTGTCACTTGAGAAACAATGCAGCAGGAATGACTGCCCTTCCTGAAGCACTGTAAGAATAGCTGGTAGTGTAACAGCAAATATCCACATCCTTTAACAGCTGAGGAGCCTAGATTCACCCCTTGGCAGAGATCTGATTGAATGCAGCTCCTTTTAGAAACTACCTTGTTACATGCTATTCACATCTTACACCTCATCTACAGATGTGTCCTCAAACATCTAGCCTAAGTATGCCATACAGTGGGGATGCCTGGCGTGAGTGAGCTGACAGGTTCAGTGCAACTCCATTTTTGCTGAGCACTAGGATGTACCTGGAGAATGTGCTGATTAATTTGATATGTGACACTTGTATATCTATGTGAAACTGAGTGTGTATATGATGTGCAATGGAACTCGGCATGGTAAAAAGCCACGGCTGCTGAATCATAGTACTTTGTATGCAGATTCAGAGACTAAGTCGCACACAGATACAGTATACAAGTGTTGCATATCAAATCAATCAGCACAGTCTCCTCGTAAATCCTGATGTGTCTCCACTGTCTCCTGGTTAGACCTAGTTACATAGCGTTGTGACTAAGACGTATTTTCCACACAAAAAAAAGGGACATGGTGTGCCATGAGGGTCCGTTTGGTGCAACTTCAGCAAAGATGTATGTACAGAGGAAAATTTGCAGCGAAAATGTAAAGCCATGTAACGTCACTATGGTCTGATGTATCAGTCATCAATGTTTAAAGTGATGTTTATAGATTTTTTGAATAATATTATGTTGGATATGGTTTAAATAAATATTCTCTACCTAATTAAATCATAAAAAAATTACAACTATTAGCCAGTACAAATATTACAAATATATTAGCCAGTTAAAGGGTTAAATCAGCTTAGCAGATTGTTGCAACCAAAACACAGTTTATTTCATAGATGGCAATACAGACATGTGGATAAAAAGTTACCAGACATATGGAAGTTGTTTTGAGGGACAAAAGAAGGGGTCAATGACAGAACTTCAGGGACCCTGATGGGATGGAGAATTAAAAGCAAGGTGGAGGTAGATGTAAATATGGAGCAGTGGTTGGACAAGTAGACTAACCAGGAGATTGCTGACTTGCAAAGCTCATTAGAGTGCAGGGTTTGGAGAAAAAAAGGGTTGTCAGTGGTGTTGTCACAACTGAGGGCTGGTGCTGATGGCAGGAAGCCTCAGTTGTAGGGGCTGAGGAATACTTAAACTTAGGAGGCAGGATAGGGTTCCTGAACATGCGTGTACACTTGTAGTACCAGTGCCTGAAGGCGTGACCACGACAACCAGAGGATAAGTTTCAAAGGTTTTATTAAGTACACAGCTCACAGGTACAGTATATTAGCAGTTGCAGTGTGGAAGTCACAGACAATAAGTCACAGTTCCTTAGAGTGCAGTGGAAGTCTCTAGGTGTGGTTTTAACAGGAGAAAGTCTTAAAGGACCTTGAGGTGGTATGTCCTTACCAACACCGATGCACTGAGTGGTGACTTTGGGAACAGAAGCTGGTGACTGTGTAACTGCTGGGTTTTACCAGATGGGACTGATCCAATGGATGAGCTGTGTTGATAGTGCTAGTGAGCACTAATGTAGCTAGGGAGCGGAGATACAGATGAGTGATGCTTTAGAGCATATACAGGTGATGCTTGGGAGCATATACAGATGATGCTTGGGAGCATATACAGGAGATGCTTGAGAGCGCAGATTACCAGGGAACAGAGACAGGACACCGCTGGGAGCTGGAGTGCTGGGAGCCGGTGTTAAGTAATCTGGCAAAGGCAGGATGCAGTGTTGAGACACTGCAGAGTCAGGCTGCACCATGAGGAGTAGAACTGGTGCGGGTCTCTAGTGGAGTTTGCAGGCAGGAAAGACCACAATGAGGAGAGACTGGTATCACTGGGATGACAACTGAAGCACTGACAATCCTCCAGCACAGGAACAGGATATTTATACCTGCTGGTGTGCAGGCATTGGCTAAGCAATTAGGCAGTGTTCTGTAGTGCAGTGGATTGGAGGAAACAGCAGCATGTGACCACAAGCAATATGGCTGCGCCCATGTTACTATTTGGAGGGAAAGTCAGCTTGGGAAGTAACATGTGGAAAACAACAACAATGGCGGCGGAGGCCGTGGCAGGCAGGAGACGCCACACTGATCCATTTGCACAGCCAGACCACAGGGACAGCGGCAGAGACCGCAGTGGGCAGAAGACGTCATACCCAGCTCTCTGCACACTGAGGGCACGGACCTGTGGCAACGGAGATTGCGGCGGGCAGGAGACGCCACACCTGCTCACCCACCCAGCAAGGCCACAGGGACAGTGACAGAGACCGCAGTGAGCATGAGACGTCATACCCAGCTCTCTGCACACTGAAGGCACAGGCACGGCTGCAGTGGTCACGGCGTGATGAGAACGCCATTCAGGGACCTGACAAGCATACTGGGAGAGGACACTGTATTAGTACTATGGGCTAACAGTGAAGCGATGCAGAATACATACATCAGCAACACAGCTGGGACCCGAGCCTGGAACGCAGAGCCATCCTCAGAAGACACTTGACGGGTAAGAAATGATGACCAGTTACCCGAACTGTGACAGGTGTAAAATACCATTTTGAAGTCAAGGGGCATAAGAATAGAGAAGGGTCCATGAGGAAGTTGACCTTGATCCTGAGGTTAGCAGGTTTGGTGGAATTAATGAAAATGCTAAGTTGGAGTGCACCTAGGAGGGGAGAAGAGTGATAGAAAGTTTGTGAGAGAGGAAGTTTGAGAGTGTTTTTCAAGAATGGATGTGACCAAGGCATGCTTGAAGGAAGAAGAGAAGGTACCCAAGTGAGAGGAATAAGTTAACCAGATGGACAAAGATAAAGTATGCTTCAGGCAGAGTGATTGGAAGAAGTTGGAGAGAATGGGATTAAGGGGGTAAGTGGAGTGTGGAGAAGGCACAGACCTCAGCCTTGAAACAATGGTGAATGAAGACAAAAGTGTAACAAAATAGAGTGAAAGAGTAGGTACTGGTATAGAGAGTAAGTGGGAAGTTGCTGAAATCAGAAATGAGAAAAAACAAGGTCAAGTAAATTACTGTTGTAAGGAGGTCCATTGTAAGAGACCTAACAAGGAGGAGGTGGAGAGAATGTCAGAGGTAGCAAGGTTGGAGAAATTATGAAAAATCCCCCTGGATGAGGGAGGAGAGGTCAGAGGAGAGAAAGTGGGAGAGCCATGTGGAGAAGCTATCAAGAAATTGGGATTCCAGACTAGTTGGTCAATTAATGGTGGATAGAAGTAGTGAATCAGAAAGGGGACTGAAATAAATGGTTCTGCGGCAATGACATGGAAAGTAAAGCTGAGGTTTATAAGAACTACACCACTACCACCATTGTGGCCATCAAGTGTCGGGTGTTGTAAAATGGGAGTTCCCATAGTGTAGGGCAGTTGGAGAGGTGGTGTCTGTAGGAGACATTCATATGGAGATTGAAGTAGTTACAGTTATATGGCTCATTGATGAGGGTCAGTTTGTTGCAAACTGACCTGGTATTCCAGCAGGCACATTACATGGAGATGGATGAAAGAAAAGATGTAGATGAGGTTAGAAGGTTTGCAGGAGCATTGAGGAGTGTTGGGTTTGAACAAAAGAAAAATTGGAGCTAGGATGGGATCTGGTGAATGTAAATAATAGATGGTGAAGGGAAAAAGAAGGCGATAGAAATAGGTCTAATTAGATGTAAAGGAAATTACAACTATGGAAGGACAGAGATAAGGAGTAAATGAGTGAGGGAGGGAGACAATGAGTAAGCATGTGTTGGAAGCAAGTGCAAGAGAGACAGTGAGTTCTCATCAGTAGTCATGATTCAAAAATTGTATACACAGGATTAACCATAATAACCATAGAGACATTGAGGACTGAAGGCATTAACAGCTCAATATTTTACAATATGAGGCTGCAAAGAAAAATAGTCAATATGTGCCAAAATGGTAAGTAGATTAGAGGCTAGATTGCATTAGCCAAGCAAAGAGTTCAGTAAGTAGTGTCCAGATTATGCACAAAGCAAGTGCTTGAGGTGGAGGGTAACAAACTTGATAGAAAGCTGTGTCTGGTTCTCACTCAAAGGAAGAGACCTCACACTATAGGTTTTCCTATTATAGTGTAATAATCTGTTGTGTTCCTGAATATAAAAGACTCTCTATTTCTGACCAATCCAGTCTATCCATACCTTGTGATGATTATCACTTTCAGAGGCATATTCATCATAAGGTATGGGCCCGTCAGAGGTGGAAATCCTGGAGACAATAGAGTCGGCTGCCGCCGGGCTCCTGCCCTGAAGGGGGCACCTCTCCTTCATTGTCTCTTGTTGCACGTGCTGACATGCTGCTGCTGTACATGGGGGCCAAGCAGAGTGCTATCAGCACTCCATTAGTATGGGCAAAGCAGTTAAATGGCAGTCTTTTGGAAGCAGTGGGCTTCAGTAGTTCTAATGAGCTCCTAACAACATGTGTCAGCTGACTGCTTATGCTCTCCAGCTGCTGCCAGCAGCTTCTGTTGCAGCAAGTCAGGACACAGCATGAGCAAATGGGAGAATACCACCTCTTCTCCCACCTCGAGCTCTACCACTGCGGCACCACCATAGGGAAATCAGACAGATGGGAGGAATGAAACCTCTGCACAGTGATCCCACCACAATTTACAGGTAGGGGCACTGCTTATTTATTACACACTTTGCAACAATCTTATTGTTACACTCTGTATTCCCAGCTTTCATTTCAGATTAATCTTTTATTTAATTTATTGTTTTGTTATTTTTTTTTAATTACTCAGTACTCCTTTACATACTCAGTAACCATATATATGATGCAGTGTATTTTGCTATTTACAGATTTGGAAACTCTATTAATCAAGTGTCTGCAAACTACAAAACAATCCAAACTTCCTCCCTTTCCAGCTCCGTTATACCACTTTTATGAATATGGGGTGATATACATAAAATTATGTCATTGTTTATTGTAGTGATAAAAAAATAAATTTTCTATAGTTTATGAAGTCTTAGGGGCCCATTTATCACAGTATATTTGCAGCTATGTGTTTTAGTGGGTTTTCTGCAAATATTATGTATCCCCCACCTGCAGACGCATCTCCCATAAAAACCTATGGGGGATCCGATGCTGCCAGATGCTTACCAATATCAGGTATGGAATGCATTCCTGATATTGGTCCCCACAGCTACTACAATCTCAAGATGGCAGTAGCTCATTGTAGCCTATGGGCTACAGATCGCAATTGCAGCCATAGCCAGATTAAGGGGGGATGCAGGGCATACTGTACCCCAGGCCCCCCTTATCATTGGGCCCCCCCGGCCAGAGCACACTGACATCACTAGCTTTCCCTCTTAAGCAGCAGCAGAACCAGCAGCCAGAATGTGAGCAGGACAGTAGGCAGTGCAGGCAGAGACACAGGAATATCATGTTTCATGAGCTAACGACAGAGCATTTTGACCAGAGGAGAGATAGGAGGGTGGAGAGAGCTGTAAAGGACACAGGGATCCCAGCTTCTCCTCCTCCCCACCTGAGTGTCTGAGTCCTGTGTAAACTGTTATGCAACTAAACCATTTGGTTCTAGATATTTAGATACACACAGAGAGTCCTCCTGAGTCCTGTCCCAGTGTGTAGGTAGTACAGAGGCTGTGACAAGATAAATTATTTTATATTTCTATGTGTATTTTAATGTTAAGTTGTCTTTGTTCCACTACAAGAAAAGTTTATAAAATAGTTGTCTTTCAATTAGGTGGAGCTAAAAACAATACCCAGGCATATTTAAACTATAAGTTAAAACTAATATACACCATTGGTTTAAAGGTTAAATGTAATATAAATAAACTATACCTCCCACCATGACCCATTACAGAAGGGACAAAATGCTCTCTACCTCGACTTCCTTCTTAATTTATGATTGCAATCACCTGTGTTGAAGTACCTTTCTTATCAATTAAATAGTTAAACACAGGTGACACCAATCATATATTAAGTGGGAAGTCCAGGTAGAGAGAATTTTGTCCCCCCTGGAATGGGACCTGTTGGGAGGTATGCACAATTTAATATACATCCCCCAACTTCCATTGGGGGCCCCCCCAAGGCTAAATTCATACCTGACTGCAGCCGGCAGACAGTTCCCAGGTGCTATGCATGTGCGTTCTTAGCTGACCACACATGCACAGCATGCCTGGCAGCCTTTCGCAGCCACTGTCCCTGCATGTGCTGGATAATACATCCAGCCAATAGATCACATATTACAATGCGATCCAGGGCAGTAAGATCACTCCCAGATTGCATTTAATATGAGATGCATGAGAAATTGGCCCCATAATCATATAATTAGGGCAGACTGTGCTACAGTGCACATGAGGCCATGATTTACTAGGGGCCAGCACAGAGGATGAGCATGGACCCCCTCCTCTCATAAGACATTCCTGGTCCGAACCCATTTGTTTGTCAATATTCTTTTGTGTGTGTGTGTGTATTGTGTGTTCCTAAACAACAATTAGTTGTTTAGAACTACCTCTTGATGAGTCATTTTCTGTTTTTTTTTTTTATCATGTTTACCATGACAGAAAATGTATATTTTCACACAATTTACCTTTTCTTGTTCCCAGCGAAAAGCTGGAAGCAGTGTGATATATACCAAAATTTATTTTGCCTCTGGTATTTGGGACGAACTTACGTCTCTGGGGCCCGTTACACATGTGGAAACACACATTTCCTTATGATTTAGGAAACCCGATGTGGCCACCTCGTATTCCACAAACTCTTACAACTGAATGTTGTTGGAGTTTGCTTGCAGGGACTAACACTTTCTTCATATAGTGTTAGTAACCTCAGGCCTGCTTCTTCCTATTAGGTCTCTCCAGTAGCCCTCTCTGTATGGGCTATTACACACGCTCCAGGCAGCGACGGCCGGCAAAATACCGGACGGCTTTTTTCCATGGCCGTGCTTCTGAGACACATGCAAAGCCGGGTTGCAGCCGTATATATCCACTGACAGACACAGGCAGTAAGTTAAGTGTGTGAATGGGCGCTTTCACACACAACGGTTTTTTTGTGTCGTGCTGCTGCTATGGCACATGCGCACAGCCTTAAACACAGCACACAACCGTTGTGTGTGTAAGGCACTGACGTATGGCAAAAAGCCGGACAAAGTTTGCCCTGCTTTTTGCCATCCGGTGAAGACCGGATAGCGTGAAACAGCCCTTAGTATCTGTAAACTGAGTTCATGCATGTGCCCTGACACAGTTTAGCATTGTAAACTTTCACTGCTTGTAATTAGAGGTAATTAGAGGTCATAGGGATCATGGGACAGCTGCTACTTGGAGCAGCTCTCCTGCATCTGGAAAAATACAGAATTGTTCCAGAACTTTAGTATCCATCACTGCAACTTACAGTGAGTGCAGTACTTAATTACTGGAAGGCCTATCTGCCCTCAATAATGACAAGGGACCTAAGAGGGTTATGCCATGCTGATTATCCTGCTGTGTTATTGGTAGCCAGTAGAGGTGAGTGGTTCGATTTCTTGGAAACTGAATCCACCCGAGCATACCGATTACGAGGAGATCCGAGTCCCGGTTGGATCTCTGTGCCATTTTCAGAATACAAAACAAGGCCCGAACATTATTCTCCCTCGACGGATTCTCGTGGGACTTGGTATCCATAAAAGATGCCACTGCCAGGACTCTGCGTCATTTATGTCTAGTGCATGCTACTGTTAACTGCGCAGTACTCTGCTTTAGGGGTTGTGTATAAGAGGCATGCTAGCTGTGCTATACTCTGCTGTAGGGGCTAGGTATAAGAGGCACACTTACTGTGCTGTGTCTGACTCTAGACTCAGAAACCATAGTTGTGCACTTATTACTGGGGTATACTGTACTACTGTGCTGTGTCCGACTCCAGACTCACAAGGGGCTGTGTATGTATATTAGTCACTGTGTATAGAGGTAACATGACTATATATTTTACTGTGCCTCTGCTGTAAATTGTACTGTTTGGTGCAATTTGTTCACATGAATCTATAATCCCTGTGATTGCATGCAGTTTGACTCTGACTGCAAGTTCAAAATCAGAAAAAAATAATAATATATGTTTAATTTGTTTTGTTTGCACTGTTTGGTGCACTTTACCCTATTGCACTATGGCCCTCATTCCGAGTTGTTCGCTCGCAAGCTGCTTTTAGCAGCATTGCACACGCTAAGCCGCCGCCTACTGGGAGTGAATCTTAGCTTTGCAGAATCACGAACAAAAGATTAGCATAATTGCGAATATAAATTTCTTTGCAGTTTCTGAGTAGCTCGGGACTTACTCTGCCACTGCGATCAGTTCAGTCAGTTTCGTTCCTGGTTTGACGTCACAAACACAACCAGCGTTCGCCCAGACACTCCCCCATTTCTCCAGCCACTCACGCGTTTTTCCCAGAAACTGCAGCGTTTTTTTGCACACGCCCAGAAAACGGCCAGTTTCCGCCCAGAAACACCCACTTCCTGTCAATCACACTCCGATCACCAGAACGATGAAAAATTCTCGTAATGCCGTGAGTAAAATAGCTAACTTTTGTGTAAAATAAATAAGTGCATGTGCTCTGCGAACCTTGCGCATGCGCAGTAAGCGACTAAACGCAATATGGCGAAACTCGGCAACGAGCGAACAACTCGGAATGAGGGCCTATATTCCTGTGCATCTATAAGCCCTGTGATTCCATGCAGTTTAAACCAGGCTACAAGTTCAAAAGAAGAAATGTAAAGAATGTACACATATATATATATATATATAAAGGTGAGTATTGGACCGGCACTCCCACAAATGGTGCAGCTGCCCTGGTGCCTTCTGACAGAAATCCACTTACAGATGTACAGAAAAAATCAGCGGCACTCAGAGACTGTTTGAGTAGTCAAAAAATCTATTAACAGTTACTACAAAAAACTGCCAACGTTTCGGGACTGAATCGTCCCTTTTTCAAGGTGAGTAACTCACCTTGAAAAAGGGACGATTCAGTCCCGAAACGTTGGCAGTTTTTTGTAGTAATTGTTAATAGATTTTTTGACTACTCAAACAGTCTCTGAGTGCCGCTGATTTTTTCTGTACATCTATATATATATATATATGTATATACATCTCCAACTCCGGCACTCCACAAACACTCATAAATGTAATATGCCCGGTGCCTTCCACATTACAACCAGCACGGCTGCACGCAATACACTCCTCCACTGGCGGCACTCAAAGGCTTTTCCAAAAAAACGACACAAGTCGGCTGTCTGTGGGCCCACAGACAGCCGACTTGTGTTATTTTTTTTGGAAAAGCCTTTGAGTGCCGCCAGTCGAGGAGTATATACAGTATATATATATATATATCAGGGCTGGCCAAACCGGTCCTCGAGATCTACCAACAGTTCATGTTTTCTAGGCCTCCAGGAGATCTGTAGAATTGTCAATTAGGAATGAATGCAGCACATCTTAATTAGTAATAACTACACCTGTGCACCAACTAGGTGGTCTGGAAAATGTGAACTGTAGGTAGATCTCGAGGACTGGTTTGGCCACTCTGAGATATATATATATATATTGTTTTGTTTGCACTGTTTGGTGCACTTTACCCTAGTGCACTTTGGGGTTAATTCAGATCTCTGATCGCAGCAGTAAATTTGTTAGCTAATGGGCAAAACCATGTGCACTGCAGGGAGGGGGTGGCAGATATAACATGTGCAGAGAGAGTAAGATTTGGGTTGGTTATATTGTTTCTTTGCAGGGTAAATACTGGCTGCTTTATTTTTACACTGCAATCTAGATTAAAGTTTGAACACATCCCACCCAAATCTAACTCTTTCTGCACATG
The DNA here is from genome assembly GCF_028390025.1 of Pseudophryne corroboree. Taxonomy (NCBI): domain Eukaryota; kingdom Metazoa; phylum Chordata; class Amphibia; order Anura; family Myobatrachidae; genus Pseudophryne; species Pseudophryne corroboree. The sequence goes on along the minus strand of NC_086444.1, from coordinate 392,065,304 downwards.
TTATATTTGTCCCCCCTAGAGTGCATATGGGGGGTCATTCCAAGTTGATCGCACATAGCAGCTTTTTGCTGCTCATGCGATCAACTAGACGCCGCCTATGGGGGAGTATATTTTAGCATAGCAAAGCTGCGATCGCTTGTGCAGCCCTGCTATGCTAAAAAAGTTTTGTGTGAAACAAGACTAGCCCTGCAGTTACTTACCCTGGGCCTAATTCAGATCTGTTCACTTGCTAGCATTTTTCGCATGGGTGCATTACTGCGCATGCATATGCACCACAATGCGTAGGCGCTTCGCATGGGTACAATGTGGATCGTTGCTGTGTGATAGATTTTACAAAGAATCCATTCGCACAGCCGATTGCAAGGACATTGACAAGAAGAAGGTGTTTGTGGGTGGCAACTGGTCGTTTTCTGGGAGTGTTTGGAAAAATGCAGGCGTGTCCAAGCGTTTGCAGGGTGGGTGTCTGACGTCAATTCCGGCCTCGAACAAGCTGAAGTGATCGCAGCGGCTGAGTAAGGTCAGACCTACTCAGAAACTGCACAAACTGTTTTTGTACAGGGCGGCTGCACATGCAATCGCATACTTTCAAAGCAAAAATACACTCCCCTATAGGCGGCAACTATCTGATCGCAGCGCTGCAAAAAATAGCTAGCAAGCGAACTGATCTGAATTAAGCCCCCTGTGCGATGGATCCAGTGATGAAGGTCCTGGAATTGACAAAAGACATCCGCCCTCCAAATGCCTGGACACACCTGCATTCGCTGCTCCACTCCCAGAAATGGTCTTCTTGCCATCGCAGCAGCGATCGCTTTCTTCGTTATTCCTGTCGTTGCCCAGCGAGAGCCGTCGCTGGGCAACGACGCGCGTGCGCATTGCAGCTGGCGCACATGTAGAGAACCGACCCGTTCGCACCGCTGCGACAAACAGCAGCATGCGAACGGGTCAGAATGACCCCCAGGGTTTTGCACATTAGCTAACAAATTTGCTGCTGCAATCAGTTCTGAATTAGGCCCATTGTTTTACTTTTTTTTTTGCTTTCTAGATGTGCCATGTTAGAAATTTAAGTGCCACATGTTTGTTCCACCCAATTCTGTTGCTTAGCTTAGTCATCCAGCTACCTTGGTCTTTTGGCCCTAACTGGATGAAAACAATATTGTGAGCTGTGAGGTGTTCAAAATTAACTAGAAATGAGTGGAAATGCATGTTATTGAGGTTAATAATACTGTAAGAACTAAAATCTATAATTTTAGCTGCTTTTATGATTTAAAAAAAAAAAATACAGATCCAAAACCAAAACTCGCAGGGTGGTTTTTGCAAAACTAAATACAGATCCAAAACACAAAGGAGATACAGATCCAAAACCAATACCCATGATTTGGGACGGCGCACATATCTAGTAGCCAGTAGAGTTATATTAATATGATAGTGGAGGGCCAGGTGGTGGGTGGGGATGGCACAAAATTTTTAAGTTATTAATTAATATAATGATGTATCCTCACTAATTTCAATGTATTTAATACGTGTAACACAGAAACCTAGTCTACAGTATTTTATTTAACTGTAGATAGTTATAACTAAGTAATTACCCTATCTGTTTGTTAGCTATACAGTGAAATAAATTTTTCTTTGTGTTACATTGTTTATTTTTCGCTGCATTATTGTGCCCTTTTGTGTATTTAAAATATATGTACTATATACACTTATAAAATGTGTGTCATTGTGTTCTCTATGATAAACAGCAATATATTTCAATTATATATGATGTTCAATATACTGTCTTACACCTTTCTGCTTATGTGGCTTGATGAGTGTCATAGAAAACCAAAGCTATAGTGCTCTGTAGCCTGTCTGTTGCAGTGTTTTGATGTCACCTTGTGGACAGTTATAAGTACTACCTGTGAAGGAACATTTCATTTTTCTACAGTGTATCTTTTATCAGAACAGTGTCCACTTAGCGAAAAAATATAAGAAATCAGGGCATTGTGCTAAAAAAAATAAAAAATATATATTAATAAGCACATACCGTAACAAATCAGCAAACATAGTTAAAGAAGCATGTGATTATTTATAGTATACAATAATAAAACAACATACGGTAATTTAGTATTTCTGTAGTTTTTATAAATATTGTTTCTATTGTGCCTCGTGCATTTTGAATCTTGTGACTCACTTAGCTTGAACTGTAATTTAAGAATTAATAAAAATTATAAAAATAAAAAGATAAACTTAAAAATTATTATCAGCTGAATAAAATCTGATTGACAGGATGCCACTGTTTGGGGGCAGGGGAAGGTGGCGACAGAAAGCATTTGCCAAAATGGACGCATGACGTCTCCATTTTGTGGGAGTCCCAAAGCCAGTGTCTCTATCTTCCAACACAGATTTCCTGGCCTCTACAGCATGAATTCCCTAGCCATCCTGAGTAGCCTGAGGGTTACCCAGATGACCGATGTTCATGGAGAGTGATCCAATGCAGTGTTATTGGTCACAACAGTGGATCACACAAACATGCAGAAGGCGTCTATGGGGGTAATTCAGAGTTGATCGCAGCAGTACATTTGTTAGCAGTTGGGAAAAACCATGTGCACTGCAGTTATGGCAGATATAACATTTGCAGAGAGAGTTAGATTTGGGCGGGTTATTTTGTTCCTGTGCAGGGTAAATACTGTCTGCAATTTAGATTTCAGTTTGAACACACCCCTCCCAAATGTAACTCTCTCTGCCATAGGTGTGCGCAGGGGGGGTGCCTGGTGCGCACAGGCACCCCCTAATGTCTGGCACCCTGATCTCACATGCCTGATGTAGCGATCGCCGAGCAAGCTGATTACAGTCTCCTCTGCGCTGCACCCTGTCAGGACTGTATTACTGACCAGACGCCTGGGTTAATCAAGGGTGCCACTGCCAGCGGCTTTCAAACTCCCAGCTCCACCTCCACCTCCATGTACAAAAACAGTATGATGTGATGTGATTACGTCATGCTGCTCGCACGCCCACCCGCCACATGCCCACCTCTCTCCTTCTATGCTATGCCAATGCCAGCCACTGATGAGGATCAGCATGCAGCCAGTGTTCCTCTTAGGAAGACAAATTCAATACTGGCAGGCGGTCGGCAGCAACATTGACACGTCACTTGTTTTTCCAGCAGCAGCAGTACTAGTCTGCGACTCTCAGTGTCAGTGAGTGACTGACTTGTAAGTAAGCTGCTGCAGCTTGCAGAGGAAAGAGAGGGGGAGCCTGACCAGGCTGAGGAGGAGTGTAATTGCAGTGAGTGCCATCAGGGGTGTTTGTTTGGCGCACACCACAACATCTGACAATGTATCTGCTTTATTAGGATTGGTACAAGGGTGGACATTTTATATTGCATTGACAGTCAATAGATGGTGCTAGACACACCCAAAAGGCGGTGCTAGACACACCCCTCCGATGGTGCACCCCCTAATAAAATGTGCTGCGCACGCCTATGCTCTCTGCACATGTTATACAGTATCTGCCCAGTCAGGGCCGGCCCGAGCTTAATTTTTTTGGTAAGCGAATTTAGAATTTAGCGCCCCTTGATGTGATCAAATTTTAAAAGAGGTATGGTCTCACAACGAAGGGGCGTGGCCACACAATAGTACCCCCAGGGGTGCAGGGAGATTGTCAGTGACAGGGGGAAATTGCGTGACTGGGTGGCAGAGGTGATGGAGATAGTGGGTGACTGAGGAGGCTAGGGTCACAGGGAGATAGTTGGTGCCATGTGCCCACAGTGCTATATATGCCCCCACAGTGCCAGGTATGACCCCACAGTGCCAGGTATGACCCCACAGTGCCAGGTATGGCCCCACAGTGCCAGATATGACCCCACGGTGCCAGATACAGATATGCCCCCACAGTGCCATGTGCCCACAGTGCCAGATATGCCCCCACAGTGCCAGATATGACCCCACAGTCCCAGATACAGATACACAGTGCCATGTGCCCACAGTGCCAGATATGACCCCACAGTCCCAGATACAGATATGCCCCCACAGTGCCATTTGCACACAGTACCAGATTTGCCCCCACAGTACCAGATATGACCCCACAGTGCCAGATACAGATATGCCCCCACAGTGCCATGTGCCCACAGTGCCAGATATGACCCCACAGTCCCAGATAGAGATACACAGTGCCATGTGCCCACAGTGCCAGATATGACCCCACAGTCCCAGATACAGATATGCCCCCACAGTGCCATTTGCCCACAGTGCCAGATATGCCCCCACATTGCCAGATATGACCCCACAGTGCTAGATACAGATATGCCCCACAGTGCCAGATATGCCCCCACAGTGCCACACATGACCCCACAGTGCCACATATGCCCTGACAGTGCTGCTCACCGCTGTGTAGAGAGCGCAGCGCACGCTTCTCCTGCCTGCCGCCCTGCCTCTCAGTCTGGTCTCCGGTGGTGACGGCAGCGTGTATATCTCAAATCAGGCGCCGGTCCGCGAGCTCTGTTTGGCTAACGAACCGGCACCTGATTTGAGTTATTCATTCCGTCGTCACTGCCGGAGACCAGACTGAGGGGCAGCGCAGCTGCAGGATGGCAGGCAGGCGAGGCATGCCGTGATCCAGGATGCCGGCACCTTCTTCACTGTGGCACCTTAACCGTATGCATACCCCGCGTAACCGTCGGGCCGGGCCTGCCTGCAGTGCACATGGGGCCTAATTCAGACCTGTTCGCTTGCTAGGGTTTATTTTTGCAGTCCTGCATTTGCATAGTCGCCGCCCATAGGGGAGTGTATTTTCACTTTGCAAGTGTGCGAACGCATGTGTAGCAGAGCTGTACAAACAAATTTTGTGCAGTCTCTGAGTAGCCCAGAACTTGGTCAGCCGCTGCGATCACTTCAGCCTGTTCAGGACCGGAATTGACGTCAGACACCCGCCCTGAAAATGCTTGGACACGCCTGCGTTTTTCCAACCACTTCCAGAAAATGGTCAGTTGACAGCCACAAACGGCTTCTTCCTGTCAATTGTGATACCCAGGTAAGTATTTGGTTTGGATGTAAGGGTAAGTAATTTAGAGATGTGCACCGGAAATTTTTCGGGTTTTGTGTTTTGGTTTTGGATTCGGTTCCGCGGCCGTGTTTTGGATTCGGACGCGTTTTGGCAAAACCTCCCTGAAAATTTTTTGTCAGATTCGGGTGTGTTTTGGATTCAGGTGGTCTTTTAAAAAAAACCTCAAAATCAGCTTAAATCATAGTATTATTAACCTCAATAACCATAATTTCCACTAATTTCCAGTCTATTCTGAACACCTCACACCTCACAATATTGGCCCTCATTCCGAGTTGTTCGCTCGGTATTTTTCATCGCATCGCAGTGAAAATCCGCTTAGTACGCATGCGCAATGTTCGCACTGCGACTGCGCCAAGTAACTTTACTATGATGAAAGTAATTTTACTCACGGCTTTTTCTTCGCTCCGGCGATCGTAATGTGATTGACAGGAAATGGGTGTTACTGGGCGGAAACACGGCGTTTCAGGGGCGTGTGGCTGAAAACGCTACCGTTTCCGGAAAAAACGCAGGAGTGGCCGGGGAAACGGTGGGAGTGCCTGGGCGAACGCTGGGTGTGTTTGTGACGTCAACCAGGAACGACAAGCACTGAAATGATCGCACAGGCAGAGTAAGTCTGGAGCTACTCTGAAACTGCTAAGTAGTTAGTAATCGCAATATTGCGAATACATCGGTCGCAATTTTAAGAAGCTAAGATTCACTCCCAGTAGGCGGCGGCTTAGCGTGTGTAACTCTGCTAAATTCGCCTTGCGACCGATCAACTCGGAATGAGGGCCATTATTTTTAGTCCTAAAATTTGTACCAAGGTCACTGGATGACTAAGCTAAGCGACCCAAGTGGGCGGCACAAACACCTGGCCCATGTAGGAGTGGCACTACAATGTCAGACTGGATGGCACTTAAAAAAATTAGCCCCAAACATCACATGATGCAGAGATAAATAAAAAAAAGAGGTGCAAGATGGAATTGTCCTTGGGCCCTCCTACCCACCCTTATGTTGTATAAACAGGACATGCACACTTTAACAAACCCAACATTTCAGCCACAGGGTCTGCCACACGACTGTGGCTGAAATGACTGGTTTGTTTGGGCCCCCACCAAAAAAGAAGCAATCAATCTCTACTTGAACAAACTGGCTCTACAGAGGCAAGATGTCCACCTCCTCCTCATCGTCCGATTCATCACCCCTTTCACTGTTTACATCCTCCTCCTCACAGAGTATTGTTTCGTCCCCACTGGAATCCACCATCTCAGGTCTCTGTATACTTTCTGGAGGCAATTGCTGGTGAATGTCTCCACGGAGGAATTGATTATAATTCATTTTGATGAACATAATCTTCTCCACATTTTCTGGAAGTAACCTCGTACGCCGATCGCTGACAAGGTGACCGGCTGCACTAAACACTCTTTCGGAGTACACACTGGAGGGGGGCAACTTAGGTAAAATAAAGCCAGTTTGTGCAAGGGCCTCCAAATTGCCTCTTTTTCCTTCCAGTATACGTACGGACTGTCTGACATGCCTACTTGGATGCTGTCACTCATATAATCCTCCACCATACTTTCAAGGGTGACAGAATCATATGCAGTGACAGTAGACGACATGTCAGTAATTGTTGGCAGGTCCTTCAGTCCGGACCAGATGTCAGCAATCGCTCCAGACTGCCCTGCATAACCGCCAGTGGGTGGGCTCGGAATTCTTAGCCTTTTCCTCGCAGCCCCAGTTGCGGGAGAATGTGAAGGAGGAGCTGTTGATGGGTCACGTTCCGCTTGACTTGACAAGTGTCTCACCAGCAGGTCTTTGAACATGTGCAGACTTGTGTCTGCTGGAAAGAGAGATACAACGTAGGCTTTAAACCTAGGATCGAGCACGGTGGCCAAAATGTAGTGCTCTGATTTCAACAGATTGACCACCCGTGAATCCTGGTTATGTGAATTAAGGGCTCCATCCACAAGTCCCACATGCCTAGCGGAATCGCTCCATTTTAGCTCCTCCTTCAATCTCTCCAGCTGCTTCTGCAAAAGCCTGATGAGGGGAATGACCTGAATGGCCTTTTGCTGCTCCTCCATCCTCTGAAGCATATAGAGGGTTGAATTCCACCTCGTTACCACCTCTTGCTTCAGGAGTGTTTGCTGGTGCTCCAGTCTTCGGCACGCGGTGGCTGAATGCCAAAAGTGTCCCGCAATTATTTGGGCCACCGACAGCATCTCTTGCACGCCCCTGTCGTTTTTTAAATAATTCTGCACCACCAAATTCAATGTATGTGCAAAACATGGGACGTGCTGGAATTTGCCCACATGTAATGCACGCACAATATTGGTGGCGTTGTCCGATGTCACAAATTCCCAGGAGAGTCAAATTGGGGTAAGTCATTCTGCGATGATGTTCCTCAGTTTCCGTAAGAGGCTGTCAGCTGTGTGCCTCTTATGGAAAGCGGTGATACAAAGCGTAGCCTGCCTAGGAATGAGTTGGCGTTTGCGAGATGCTGCTACTGGTGCGGGAGGCAATGCATCTACCCAGTGGGCTGTCACAGTCACATAGTCTTGAGTCTGCCCTGCTCCACTTGTCCACATGTCCGTGGTTAAGTAAACATTGGGTACAACTGCATTTTTTAGGACACTGGTGACTATTTTTCTGACGTCTGTGTACATTCTCGGTATCACCTGCTTAGAGATGTGGAACCTAGATGGTATTTGGTACCGGGGACACACTACCTCAAGCAATTCTCTAATTCCCTGTGAATTAACGGTGGATACCGGACACACATTTAACACCAACACAGCTGCCAAAGCCTGAGTTATCCGCTCTGCAGCAGAATGACTGCTGTGATATTTAATCTTCCTCGCAAAGGACTGTTGGACAGTCAATTACTTACTGGAAGTAGTACAAGTGGTCTTCCGACTTCCCCTCTGGGATGACTATCGACTCCCAGCAGCAACAACAGCAGCGCCAGCAGCAGTAGGCGTTACACTCAAGGATCCATCGGAGGAATCCCAGGCAGGAGAGGACTCGTCAGACGTGCCAGAAACATGGCCTGCAGGACTATTGGCATTCCTGTCTAAAGAGGAAATTTACACTGAGGGAGTTGGTGGTGTGGTTTGCAGGAGCTTGGGTACAAGCGGAAGGGATTTAGAGGTCAGTGGACTGCTTCCGCTGTCACCCAAAGTTTTTGAACTTGTCAATGACTTATGATGAATGCGCTCCAGGTGACGTATAAGGGAGGATGTTCCTAGGTGGTTAACGTCCTTACCCCTACTTATTACAGCTTGACAAAGGCAACACACGGCTTGACACCGGTTGTCCACATTTCTGTTAAAATAATTCCATACCGAAGAGGTAATTTTTTTGTAATTTGACCAGGGATATCAATGGCCATATTAATCCCACGGACAACAGGTGTCTCCCCGGGTGCCTGACTTAAACCACCTCACCATCAGAATCCTCCTTGTCAATTTCCTCCTCAGCGCCAGCAACACCCATATCCTCATCCTGGTGTACTTCAAGAGTGACATCTTCAATTTGACTATCAGAAACCGGACTGTGGGTGATCCTTCCAGCACTTGCAGGGGGAGTGCAAATGGTGGAAGGCACCACCTCTTCCCGTCAAGTGTTGGGAAGGTCAGGCATCGCAGCCGACACAATTGGACTCTCCTTAGGGATATGTGATTAAGAATAATGCACATTCTATGCTGTGCTTTTGCCAGCTTAACTCTTTTCTGTTTTCTAGCGGGAGGATGAGTGCTTCCATCCTCATGTGAAGCTGAACCACTAGCCATGAACATAGGCCAGGGCCTCAGCCGTTCCTTGCCACTCCGTGTCGTAAATGGCATATTGGCAAGTTTACGCTTCTCCTCAGACATTATTAATTTAGATTTTTGGGTCATTTTACTGAACTTCAGTTTTTTGGATTTTACATGCTCTCTACTATGACATTGGGCATCGGCCTTGGCAGACGACGTTGATGGCATTTCATCATCTCGGCCATGACTAGTGGCAGCAGCTTCAGCACGAGGTGGAAGTGGATCTTGATCTTTCCCTATATTACCCTTCACATTTTTGTTCTCCATTTTTTAATGTGTGGAATTATATGCCAGTTATATATGAATAGCAATGGCCTACTGTACTGTATTATATGTATACTGCTGGTCACCAAAATGCTGCACTGTCCTACTATATACTGCTCACAATAATGCAGCACAGAGATAGTATACTTGACACAGAGCTGCAAGATACAGCAATGGCCTACTGTACACACTGAGCACAAATATTTGCAGCACACTGAGCACAGATTTTTGCAGCACACTGAGCACAGATACAGAGCTTTTCAGGGAGAGAACGCAGCCATGTCCTCTCCGTTTAATCTCCAAAGCATGAGTGAAAATGGCGGCGACGCGCAGCTCTTTATATAAAATACAAATCTCACGAGAATCCGACAGCGGGATGATGATGTTCGGCCGCGTTCGGGTTAACCAAGCAAGGCGGGAAGATCCGCGTCAGAAGTTTTGGATTTGGACCCCTGCTTGAATTGGACCCGTACTTTATATCATCTCTTAATCCTCCGTTGTCGCTAAGTATTATTGCCGGGAGGAAAGAAGCCGCCCAGCGGTGCCTGCAAACGGCACGTAGAGGTGTGGATCCGGGGAGCATAGAAGCCACACATAATACATCAGGGCAGGCGCCAGTTCAGGTGCCGCTCTCCCTACAGCCAGAAACCACCGTGGTAGTTACTGGGATCCTCGCTCTGCTGACTGCATAGCCTCACGTAAGATTCTGCTGAGAACGGCTCTCACACAGCCAAATGTGTTATATTGGATGGTTACATTTGTGAAAGAACTATGATATAAAGTAACAAATTGCGGATACTGAATCATTATACGGGTTCTACTGGCAGCTGCTACGAGTTAACCATTGACTTTTTATATGGACTGAGTTTTATATTTACAGAGACAGTCTATCTAATTCTGTGCACAGATTATGCTTAAATCCACCTCCTTTTAGTGTAGAACGAAAAATATATATTTACTCTTTTATTCAAAGGTTATTAATGATAGTAAGACCGGTCTTGCTTTTTATTGTGGTATTTCTTCATTTATGAATAAAAAATCTTTATCATACTAAATAAATAGAAGTTTTGATATTATTGTCAGCCATATCATATATATCTTCTAATTTAGCGCAGGAGAGTAATTATTTTTGTTTGCCTCGGAACCGTGTAAAATAGGTGAAGTTCGGGGGGGTTCAGATCTCAGAGAACTGAACCCGCTCATCTCTAGTAAGTATGTATACAGATGTTGGTGTGGAATTACCTCTGTTCTGTCTCCTGTATTTTATCGTCTCTTGAATTTTCGCAGAGAGATGAGACTGACGACCTTCAAGGAATAACTGTCACCTGCGGTTTGCGTTAGAACTAATTATCAATTTATTAGAATAAGAGTTGTAAAAGCAAATTCTTGCAGGTTAGGTAAGCATTAGTTTATTGAAACAATTACAATACATTACAGTTTCAAATGTCAATAAAATGTTTCACCATAAGATTAATAAACGCGTTTATTAAACTGCTCCGTATCGTGTCGGCTCCTCCTCTTGATTTAGCGGATACCTAAATTCCAACTGTTAAAACATACAGGTCATATGTAACCATAAATACAAATACCCATAACACTTGGTAGATATATGGAATATAACTCTAAAACGCTTCTACGGTTAAACTCCAAGTCTGTCCCTACAATTCTGGTTCATTGAGTACTGGTTCCCTGAAGCTATTCAGAATGTCCATTGCAGCAAATGGAAGATGCTGTTAAAAGTTTGTGCTAGCAAATCCTGTTTGATTAGTTACTTAATGGGACGCTAGTTGCTTCCTTTCAGTTTGCCGTGGTAGCCAGTATGAAAATTTATCAACCCAGCAAAACTAGACCGAGTTAATAAATGCAAGTATGGTCACATGGTTATAGAAGCTATTTGTAATCTGGTTAGAGTGTAGGAAAATTCTCGCTAGCTAATCCTGACGTGACAGATTAATTGTTCAGGGATTCGGACCCAGTACACTGAGCAGGCTAATCACAGCTGTTACCATTGAATTACTACTGGGAAGCCAGTTCCTAACAGAAAATGCAGGGCGCTGCAGGCTGAAGTCTGGAATAACCTCTGTATACAAGCTGTCCCTGTGCGGTCACTCACTATGAATTTGATATCATACACTACTGCACTGCAGTATCAATTCTCTACTTTAGCGCCTATATATAATAAGTGCACTTATTATGACTAAATTGTCCTGGAGGTGTCCTCGCTGAATAATTAAGAGCTCTACACTGAGGTATGATGTTAACTGTGAGTGCAATATACCTCTTTAATAGCTGTCGCTGTAACCAGCCTCCTGTAGCCTTGTATGGTGCATAGCTCCGCCTCTCAATCTGCCCCTTCCAGTCACTCATATTGGGGCTAGTAGGCTGACTCCGGCGCTTCTGTCAATCACCAGCAGGCCACTGCCCGGACCACCTCCACAGCCTCTGACACCGCCTCTTTCCGCCTCCAGGGATGGATCAGTAGCCGGCTCTGTCCCGACATCACCAGGGTCTCTGGAGAGCCTAGGCTGAAGTTCTGCCACACACCACACACCACAGATACCAGAGGTCACTGCTGCAGCTTTTGCCTCACAGACTAGCCTCCTCACATCCCGCTCCGGTAACCCACCTTGTGCTGACTGCGCAGTCCTTTTTCCCCCTCCCAGCAGCACCCACGGTACCCTAATGGTCCTGTCGCAAGCGGGCTGGGAATCTCAACCCCCGCTCGCGCTGCCAGCCTGTCAGTCTTTTTCAGGGCTGCTGCCCGCGAGTCCATCTGGCTCCCCTGTTTGCGGCTTAGTGTAGCTGCCTGCTGCGTGCCAGGAGCACCCATTAACTATAGTCCCAGCTGTGCGGCCAGCTCCAACTCTGCCCCATGTGGGGGACCACTTTATCAGTAATATTTCCCTCTGTGAGGGATCCAAAGTTATATTTCTCTCTGTGAGGGATCTAAAGTTATATTTTCCTCTGGGAGGGATTCACAGTTAAAAACATATTTAATAGTTACCTTATTATACAGTGTAACATATATGAAGTTATTACTAATAAAACAATATATCTTTAATACATTGTGGTGTTACATAATCTCCTTGCGAACGCCCATGCAAATGGATTCTTTGCACAAACCCATCGCTGAGCGGCAATCCGCTTTGTACCCGTGCGACGCGCCTGCGCATTGCGGTGCATACTCATGCACATGCGCAGTTTAGATCTGATCGCAGGCTGTACGAAAATGCAGCCTAGTGATCAGGTCTGAATTAGGCACATGGGGGGTAATTCCAAGTTGATCGCAGAAGGATTTTTGATAGCAATTGGGCAAAACCATGTGCACTGCAGGGGAGGCAGATATAACGTGCAGAAAGAGTTAGATTTGGGTGGGTTATTTTATTTCTGTGCAGGGTAAATACTGGCCGCTTTATTTTTACACTGCAAATCCTGCTGCGATCAACTTGGAATTACCCCCATGGTTTTGCCCAACTGCTAAAAAGTTTTCTGCTGCGATCAACTCTGAATTAGGCCAAATGAACACAAAACATCTCCTGCAGTATTAGCATATTTTTGCACAGCAGCTATTGCCAAAGACGCAACTGCTGTGCTTACTGCATCCATCTTGGAATCATGCCCAGAAACTCATAGTTGTGCATGATTGCAATAGTGTTATGCAAATAATGTTTTTGCTTTTTACAGTGAGCATCTACTTTTATACATATACAACAATGTTTGTTGGTAAGTTGATGGATTTGTGAGCCAAAGCTGTGACATTTTTAAGGATCCAAAGTTTGCACCATTTTTCATATAATAGACCAAGTCAAAATGCCTCTTTACTCTTTTTATTACAGTTAGGTATAAATGAGGATACGATCACATTGACTTTTTCTTATCTTGGCATACAAATTCTTTGTGATGTGCAAGTATGGACTACCTTTGATCTACAGCAAAAATCTACTTCCAGCAAGGATGCCACAGCAAAGTCTTTAAATAGTAATGCTTTTTCCTTCATAGTTTTGACGTGCGTATCGTTCACTACTTGGTTTCAATATAACTTAAACCTCTGTCATAAAGCAGGTAAAAATCTTGTGTATGTCATTTTTTTTGTAAAAATCTTTTGTCTTTTGTATGAACAAATATTGACTAAATATGCACACATAAGCATACTATATGGTCAATCTGCTTCAGAGATGAATTTGCAACCAACCAACCAAAAGTTGTTAGGTAGTGCCGGTAATCATCATTATCATCCACATAAATTTGTGTCTGTAATCAAGCAAATGCAAAAAACAATTGTTTGCAACTGCACAAACATACTATACTCATTTTACATCTGTCTTCCCATTTCCATCCTCTCCAGGCACAAGTGGTATCAAGTGTCACATTCATGAAAAGCTGCTTACTGTATACACATATGCAGTTTGCCACTACTCGTGTGCAGAATGATTTTGAATATTCTAACTTTGCAAACTGGCATAGTGAGGGAGATGTATTAAACATTAGAAAGAGATAAAGTGGAAAAAGAATAAGTACGAAACAATCAGCTTCTAACTAATTTTTTAAACACAAGGGTCCAGGGAGATAGTTCAGACCTGTTCGCTAGGGTGTATTTTTTGCAGCCCTGCGATCAGATAGACGCCGCCTACAGGGGCAGGGATAAAGTCAGTTTGTGCAGTCTTTGGGGGTCATTCTGAACTGAACACTCGCTGCAGTTCTTCGCAGCGATCAGGTCAGAACTGCACTTGCCAGCACGCAAAAGCTGTGCTGGCCGGGAGCCACTCCTGAAGTACAAAAGCATCGCTGCTGTGTGCTGCTGTTGTACATCAGCGACTGGGCAGAGACTGACATGCGGGGCTAGCCCTGTGCTGGGCGTTCCCCGCATGTCTGTGTTTCTGATCGTAGCTGTGTTAAATTTAGCACAGCTACGATCAAGTTGGAATCACCCCCTCTTTGCAGCCCAGGACTTACTCAGCTGCTGCAATGTATTCCTGGTGATCGGGGCTGGAGCTGACGTCAGACACTCTCCCTCCAAACACCTGAGCCCGCCTGCGTTTTTCCGAACACCCCTGCAAAATGGCCACTTCCTGTCGATCACCCATGCAATCAGTTTTTTTGCACCATCCCGTCGCTAGGCAACGATGCCCGGTGCTGTTGTTTGACACGCTGGCGCATTGCGGTGCATAGGCATGCGCAGTTCAGATCTAATCGCCCGCTGTGCAAAAATTAACAGCAGAGTTCAGGTCTGAATTACCCCCTATGTATTAAGCCCTGGATTGCTAAATATGAGAGAGATAAAGTATCAATCAACCCCTAACTGACATTTTTTAAACACAGCTTGTAACAATACATCTAGGAACTGATTGGCTGGTAATTTATCTCTCCACCTTCTCTATCTCCAAGGCTTAGTTTATAGACCACACAGTCTGTAAAATGACAGTTACAAGCTGACTGGTTGGTAGTTTATCTCTCTCCAGTTTCTCTCTTTCCAAGGTTTGATGCAAAATATCATCCATAGGGGCTGGATATAATACAGTGCTAAAAATCACAAATGTAATGCAATGTAAGTTTTTAGTAAAAAAAACCCTCTATCTGCATGCAAAATCTGTCGAAAATATAGTCAAGAAACCTAGTTGTTAAACCCGCACCTCGTATGCAAGTTGCATTACATGGTGCAAGTTTTGACAAAAGCATGCACAGATCAGTGAGATCTGGGCATGCTTCTCTCTGTAAAAATGTTTAAAAAGTAAAAAAAACTGGATGTGCAGTCAATGGGGTTCTCTGGGGGGAGTGAGGACCTCCCAATAAAGGGGTCCCCCCCTCCAGACACCCAAGGGCCACAGTTGAATTCGGGGCTGTCCCCGGCATTCCTGGGCAGTGAATGCCAGGCTAATAGGCATTATGTAAATATTGTCTTTTAGCTGTGTCACTACGGGTTCCAGCAAGCCTCCCCCGCAAGTTGGTATTGGAGAACCACAATTACCAGCATGTGGGGCATTAAAGGGCCTGCTGGTACCTGTAGTTCCACCTGTAAATGAAATATTACAATAAAGATAAGACAAGCACAGAGTATAACGTTAATTAAACATACTTGCAAACTCAAAATCACACACATACATACACACACTTATATATACATTTGTAGCAGATAGAAAAAGAAAAGACTCTCTTTTTGGCGCACTCTGCCTATTAATAAAATATAACTTCTAATGAGTTAATCCAAAATTTGAGTAAATTTGAGAAAATTAACCAAAGGTTTAAAACCCACAGTGTAGGAAGACATGTGGGTGAAGTGTTAGTGCTCACAGTGAATATATTTTAAGATATTTACATATACAGTATATAATTTCACCAATCAATGGGTGAATGTTAATCCATAAAATGATAATGCATAATACCATCCCTTGACAGTCACTGAATTTTTATGCTGTGTATGGGAAACAATCAACAAAGTTGACATATTCACTCAGCGTGTTTTGCTGAGAAAGCCACCACAATTCAACACAGAGCAAGATACATATAAAAGATGATCGCTTTTGGACCATTTTCCCCAACATCCCCTTTCCATGACTCTACTTATATATACATACCTACTGTCCCACATAGGGGGTCATTCTGAGTTAATCGCTCGCAAGCTATTTTTAGCAGCCATGCAAACACATTGTCGCCACCCACCCGGGAGTGTATTTTCGATTTGCAGAAGTGCAAACTCTTGTGCAGCAGAGCGGCTGCAAAATCATTTTGTTCAAAACAAGACCAGCCCTGTAGTTACTCTTCGTGTGCGACGGAGGGACTGCTTTTGATGTCACACATCCGCCCAGCTTTCGCCCAGCCATGCCTGCATTCTCCCTGACACGCCTGCATTTTTCTAAGCACTCTCTAAAAACGGTCAGTTGCCACCCAGAAACACAACAACAAGAACTGAAGAAAAAATCTGCACTCTCAAATATCCAGTAACTTGACTGCAGTGAGGGAGAAAGCCTCACTTAGATACCCCAATGTATATCATAAGGGATTCCTCATATATATCTCCTGGGGGTGCTACCTAGGACAACCAAACTGGCATATAGTACAAAAGAGAGAATGGGGTTGTACTAATTAGGTGCACAGTGAAATATAATAAAATATAACTTTTATTTATTAATAAAGAAACCAAATATTGGGTCGACATGCGAAATATAGAGGTAATAAGAATAGAGATTCAAGAATGTGCTCTAAGATAGAAAAGTGATGAAGATTAAAAATTCATCCGCTCCGATGATTGCATTGGCTATTATATATACTAATATATTGATGTGTGTACCACAAAAAAGTGTCTTAATAGACAAATGAACACTGATGTATCTCTTCTGTTTCAAACGACTGTGGCTATCTGGTATTCTTTTGTTGGTTAATATATATTGTGTACTACCAGTTTATGCACTCTTCACCAATCACACAAAAATGAGATATCCAGCTATTGGATCATAGTTAGAATAAAATTGCAATTGTGCAGTATGCCTATCTGTCAATTACTCCTTGAATGGGTGAACTACAGTTCAGAAAATGAGTTTGGAAGACACATGTGCTGACTATATTGGCTGCTCATGCCCCATATTTGCCTGGCATGATCAAAAGAAGGTCATTATCTGTTGTATGGGGACTGCCTTTAGGAAACGAAATATCCGTATCCTGGGTCCCGTGATGGGAGGATGCCAACACTGCAGTATTGTAGAATAATCGATATTAATTGTCGTTTGTTGCCATATTGATAACAATTCAAATGAGTTGTCCCTCATACATTTTGATATGGTATACTAATGAGACCGTGCTTGAATGACATGGAGGCGGCCGCGCTGTAGCAATGTCCCACTTCCCCCTTATATGGTTGGTAAGTATTGCCTCATGTGTCCTGATTTAATGTGTTGCCCTCTGGAGCATCCAAAGTATAAGATGCTATGAAAAGTAGTGCTGTTTATAGGCAGTAGGACAGTACCTATACTGCAGCAGCTGTAATCTAATAATTATTCCAATACTCCTGTATTGACCCTGTGATGGTCATCTACTCTAACACAATACAAGCCAATTTGGTTATGAGATAGAATGAGTTGAACACGACTCTATTTATATTATGAGTAGAACTATGCTACAACGATTATACCAACATTTATCCTATTAACCGGGATTCCCGTCTCGGCCATGCTATAATTCTCAGTCTCTATTTTATTCAAAATGCAAGCTACTGTTAAAAAGAGTGCTGAGGTTTACAAATAACCTAGTTGTTAGTACTGCATCAGCATATAGTTGATCAGCACTTGTACGATCGGCAGGTGTTCCCGTACTAGCCGTGCTGTACTAGTTGTCAGCAGTTGGAGTATATAATTCTCATGCTGCTGCTAGTGAAAGTGTTACTGGTTAATATGTCCTAAATTAATAAATTAACCTCTAGAGCATCCAAGGTATGAGATGCTGTGTGTGATAACGCTGTTTGTTGGTACAAATAGGACAGTACCTATGCCGCAACAGCTGAAATTAATTAATGATCCAATTATCTGCTATCCCTATATGGACCATGTTATAGTCAACTGTTCTGAGACAATACAGGGCAACTTTATTTAAGAATAGAAATGAGTTTAAACACGATTTATTGTGAGTAGAACTGTGTTACAACAATCACACCAGCGTTTATCCTATTGACGGTAATTCCTATCCTGGCCGTGCTGTGATTCTCAATCTCTAATACACTCAGGATACACGCTACTGCTAATGAGAGTGCTGTAGTTTGCAAATAGACTAGGTAATAGTACTGCATCAGCATGTAGTTATTCAACATTAGTCTAATCAGCGGGCATTCCCGTGTTTGCCGTACAGTACTGATTGCCAATAGTTAGAATATATAATTTACATGCTGCGGCTAATGAAGATGTTACTGGTTAAGGTAACAATAAACAGGATACACGCTACTGCTAAAGAGAGTGCTATAGTTTGCAAATAAACTGGGTATTAATACTGCATCAGCATGTAGTTACTCGATGTTAGTCTGATCAGCGGGCATTCCCGTGTTAGCCGTACAGTACTGATTGCCAACAGTTAGAATATATAATTTACATGCTGCTGCTAATAAAGATTTTACTGGTTAAAGTAAAAATTAACATGGAAGTCAGAGCTGCAACGGTTTCTAATTGATCAGCATTTGTCCGATCCACAGGGTGTTCCCGTGATCACCGTGCAGCAATCTGACAACCGCGGGCACACAATATGACATTCATCAATGTAAGAGCATCGGAGCAGAAATAGGTGCCGATGCGCGCATTTCGCATACAGCTTTTTCCAGGCTTAACCCGAGTGTCTGCCCTGATAGGCTATTTATTAGTTTGAACTGGCCAATCCCGAACGATATCATAGTCACATGACCGGCTGCTCTAATTCACGGCCATCACTGCACTGAGAATTCTTGTCCAGACACATTGATTAACTTAATTACCAGATCCTGTGTGGTACTGATAGTACCCATACATGTATTGAAATGAAAAGTGCTTCACTTTCAGTGTGCTGATATACCTTGCTTCATAATTACTCATGTGAATTCTTAATGGAAAGGGACAATGCTGCTAAAGAGCTCCATAATAATTGCCCACTACCTCTGGTACCATAATTAACCCATTGTGAATTCTGACTTCCCACTGTCCATTATATATATTATTAAGATAGGGAAATGTTATATATTTATCTGATGTATTTTGAACCCAGATTGTGGCTGTACGGCTGTTGATGAGGGTTCCTCATAGCTTTAAAAATTCCCCTATGTCACCCTTTTTCCAGGGAGATCCCCCACATTGGTAAGTGCTATGCATTAATATTAAAAGTGAAATACAATGTATACCCGATTGCTACACTGTCCTAATTATTGGGGCCACCTGTCATGTGATTCCTCATATAAGCAATATAGATTGTCACAATAAATATTGATTATCCTACCCCTACACTGCATATTATCCTGTAGGAATCATAAATAATTAATAATAAATGATAAATAAGTAGAGACCCATTGGCTTCTACATTGTGCATCTAAATATTTTGCACAACATTAAACCTTTGGCTGGGTTGGTGAGTTACCAATATCACGACATTCTAAAGGTGCTACTCCTCATGTGTCATACTCCCACTGATCTTTTTAGACGGCCATGTATCTTTTTTCGATACGCAAGTCAATATGGTTCTCTTGAACCCTGATTATTTGTTAGGAGTGAAACCACCAATGATGCTACTGAGCTGCTGTGCAACCTATTAATAATGTGAGTTCCATGTGATCAAGTTGAAGCTGGTGATATGTGACAATCTAAGCCTATACTCCAAGATAGTGTATAAGAATAAATATAAGGTGAAAAGAAATGAGTTCACCATGTTTTGGTGAACATACCCCGCACAAACAAGAGGTCAATGTGTGACAATGTAATGTGATGATCCAAGATAAATTAAAATAAATGCTAAGTCAAGTGCCATGTGGTGGTAAGAAACTGAAAAAAGTGAGTGACAGAAAGTGAAAACAATGTGTGCCAAAATTCATGTGACAAAAGTGCAAAACTTATGTTGACGCGTTGAACATGTTTATGTCGTCCTGCCTATTGGTGACATGCCCTTTTGGATCACTTGTAATCTGATCCTATTGAACATTAGGAGCATGCATTGGATGCCGTGATATGGTAAGTGCTGATAATCCAATTCTTGAGAGATAGGTTTGGTATTTTAATTCTGCCTCCTCCCAAAAGGCCCACTTTAACAGAGAGATCTGTGGTTATTATTACGATATTATTGACATAGTTGATTTAATACTGCTGGTATCCAAAGATAATACCAGCCACTCAAAAAACGCCATCCTGATAACACAATTGTACTGTGAGGAATCCTGAACAGGCTAAATCATCTCATATGTATTGTGACCCTGGGGTTATAAATTCCCCTCTTAACGATAGGGGTATAAAAAAGCTATAAATTCTGTCCTCACCTTGTAGGGAATGTGAGATATCTTCAGAAACATGTATATTGATCCTAATTGAAGAATGAAATGACTCATGTTGGATTGCATAGAGACTTAGGCAGTATTTGATAAATAGAAGCAAACTATGATACCAATGCTGAGAGAGGAACGTGACATGGTACATTCATGAAAATGAACTGTAGCTATTGGTCTCACAGGGACGTGACATAGTATATTCATAAAAATGAACTGTAACTATTGGTCTCATTGAGGCCAGAGGTATGTAAAGTGTTCATGAGGAAGATCATCCTGGTTTCAGCTTTCAGAAGTTCTTGATCGAGATCCCCTCCAAGAATTCCTAATTTGATATGCTTCATCCCAAAGGCCTTGAGTCCACTGGGGTCGCCATTGTGGTACTGTTGAAAATGTCTTGCCACTGGTGAGATAATTCTGAAGTTGCTGAGATCTTTGTCCACGTTGTGTATGTTTCCAACGTGTTCTAATATTCTTACTTGGACATTCGAGATGGTAAACTGTACCCACAGTTGAACACGTGATTAGGCATGAAATAGTCCATTTCTTTTGAAATTTGTCCACAAAATATTTTGAGGGAGTCATGTACTTGCATGCTTTGCAGCGTCCACATTGCATGGATCCTTGGGGAGTCTTCTTAAGGTCTATCCTGGACATGTGGCTGTGAACAAGTTTATCCTGCACGTTAGGTGACCTCCGCCAACTGCATTTGACTTTGGCTGGTAAAAGTTTGTTTAGATCACTGTCTGTTCTAAGAATTTGCTAATGTTTCTGTAATATTGAGTCTATGTTACGCCATTGGGCGTTGAAGGTGCCAATGAATCGAATGGGCTCTTCATTTTGGGATCTCAATTTGGGTTTTAAAAGGGACTCCCTAGAGTGCCGTTCTGACTCTCTAATGGCTCGTTTGATGGTTCTCCCACTGTAATCTCTATCTTTGAATCTCCTGCTCTGTTCCCATTTCCTGATCTCAAAGGTTCCTTCATCAGAGCAATTTCTCTTGATTCGCAGGAGTTCACCCTTGGGAATGGCCTTGATGGTCGGGGAAAATGTGAACTTTTAGCATGCAAAATGCTGTTTGTTGCAGTAGCCTTTCTAAAGTTATCTGTGAGGAGATACCTTCCTCATCCAATCTTATGGTTAAGTCTAAGAAATTGATACATTCTTGACTTATTTCACAAGATAATTTCAGATTCAAATTATTGATGTTCAAAAGGGAGATGAATTTATTGAGATCTTGAAGTTGACCTTCCCAGAGAAAGAAGATATCATCAATATATCTACAATATATGAGAATATTCTCTGTATATTCTTCCATTGACTCGTTAAACACAAATTCTCTTTCCCACCACCCCAGGTAGAGGTTGGCATAGGTGGGGGCACACGCAGTCCCCATCGCCGTCCCCCTGACCTGGAGGTAGTGGGTTTCATTGCAGACAAAGTAATTCCTAGTTAGGATAAATTGTAGTAGGTTTATGATAAAGTTGTTAAACTCACAGTGTGCCTCCTTGTCAAGGAAGAATTTTAATGCTTGAATGCCCTGTGTGTGTCGTATGCTTGTGTAAAGACTTTCCACGTCACATGACACCAACCATACTCCCGGTTTGACTCGGAGATTGAAAAGTTTATTCAGGACATCCATTGTGTCCTTTAGATAAGATGGTAGAGTGATGACATGCTTCCTAAGAAATTGGTCCACAAATATGCTCGCTTTTTCAGTGAGACTGCCTTTTCCAGACACAATGGGCCTGCCCGGGGGTTTCTTCTCATTTTTGTGTACTTTGGGGAGGAGATAT
Organism: Pseudophryne corroboree; assembly: GCF_028390025.1. NCBI lineage: Eukaryota > Metazoa > Chordata > Amphibia > Anura > Myobatrachidae > Pseudophryne > Pseudophryne corroboree. The sequence goes on along the minus strand of NC_086444.1, from coordinate 392,043,438 downwards.
AGCGTTGGCGTTTTGGGGTTAGTCACTTTAAGGAATTCAAAATCTTTCTTAGAAATTGTTCCATCTCTGAATGCAGCTGTGATCAAGTTATATATTCCCTCAGGAATTGTTGTGTTGGACTAAAGATTAATTTCTTATAACAATTCGTATCATTGAGTTGCTTTTCTAATTCCTCAATGTAGAATTCCCTCGGCCACAACACCACATTCCCCCCCTTATCAGATGGTTTGATTATGACATCCTGCCATTCCGCGAGTTCTTGTAATGCCCTTCTCTCCTCTTTGCTGATGTTGTCTGGATAGTAACTATTGTGTTGGAACAGGGAATCCAGATCTTTCTATACTATTTTTTGAAATACCTGTACCTGTGGACAGATCTTGCCATCAGGATAAAATGTAGATTTTTTCTTAATTTTATCCTTATCAAAAGGTATCGGTCGAGCTCGATTCAGTGTTCTATCCTGGTCCAATTCCTCTAGTATTGCCAATGCCATGTCATCCTCAGGACCCAATGCCAGAACGGTTCCACCTGTGGCACTATTTGTGGGATTGTTGGGAGTGGGGTTACAGAAGAACTTTTTTAGGAGAAGTTTTCGCGTGAAGAGGTTGAGATCCTTCTCACACTCAAACCTGTCCAGATTGTGTGTGGGTGAGAAGGAGAGACCCTTGCTGAGTATAGAGGTCTGATGTTCAGATAGAACCTTATCGGTAAGATTGATGATTCTTAGGGAATCTGATGTATCCATGTTCCCTGTATTCATAGGTTCATTTATTTCCTGTATCTCCTTCTTTCTCTCGGTTCCTCTCTCCAATCTAGTGTGTCTCTTTTCCTTCTTGCCCCCTTTGCCCCTTCTAATTTTTCTCCATCTTTTCCAAAATCGTCCCACACTCTCCTGGGGTATTTGCCTAAAAAATCCCTTCTCTGGAATCTATTGCCACTCCTGGAACTTTCTCCCTCTGAGGAATCTGGTTCCGATGTGGAATAATTTAAAGACTTTGCATTCCTAATTTTCACGTTACTAGCAGTGGAGATGTTCCATTTAAAGACCCTGTTAAGTGAGTAGTCAGTTTTGTCTCTTTGGTATTTTCTTCTCTTTCTCTCAATGATCTCATTCTCATATTCTTCTATTTCTTTTTTATATTTTTCATAACGTTGTTGAAATTTATCCAAAGATTCAAAATTCTTCAATTTTTCCCCAAGCTGTATTATCTCCTGGTTAAGTTGATTCAAGACAATTTCATCATGTTTCATGAGAATTTTAATTAAATCCCTTGAACATTGGGTCAGAACTTTTTCCCATTCAGCTTTAAGATCATTATTGGCGAGTTCATAAGCTGGGAAAAAACTGAAACCAGGATGATCTTCCTCATGAACACTTTACATCCCTCTGGCCTCAATGAGACCAATAGTTACAGTTCATTTTTATGAATATACTATGTCTCGTCCCTTTGAGACCAATAGCTACAGTTCATTTTCATGAATATACCATGTCACGTTCCTCTCTCAGCATAGGTATCATAGTTCGCTTTTGTTTATCAAATGCTGCCTAAGTCTCTATGCAATCCAACATGAGTCATTTCATTCTTCAATTAGGATCAATATACTGTACATGTTTCTGAAGATATCTCACATTCCCTACAAGGTGAGGACAGAATTTAAAGCTTTTTTATACCCCTATCGTTAAGAGGGGAATTTATAACCCCAGGGTCACAATACATATGAGATGATTTTAGCCTGTTCAGGATTCCTCACAGTACAATTGTGTTATCAGGATGGCGTTTTTTGAGTGGCTGGTATTATCTTTGGATACCAGCAGTATTAAATCAACTATGTCAATAATATCTTAATAATAACCACAGATCTCTCTGTTAAAGTGGGCCTTTTGGGAGGAGGCAGAATTAAAATACCAAACCTATCTCTCAAGAATTGGATTATCAGCACTTACCATATCACGGCATCCAATGCATGCTCCTAATGTTCAATAGGATCAGATTACAAGTGATCCAAAAGGGCATGTCACCAATAGGCAGGACGACATAAACATGTTCAATGCGTCAACATAAGTTTTGCACTTTTGTCACATGAATTTTGGCAAACATTTTTTTCACTTTCTGTCACTCACTTTTTTCAGTTTCTTAACACCACATGGCACTTGACTTAGCATTTATTTTAATTTATCTTGGATCATCACATTACATTGTCACACATTGACCTCTTGTTTGTGAGGGGTATGTTCACCAAAACATGGTGAACTCATTTCTTTTCACCTTATATTTATTCTTATACACTATCTTGGAGTATAGGCTTAGATTGTCACATATCACCAGCTTCAACTTGATCACATGGAACTCACATTATTAATAGGTTGCACAGCAGCTCAGTAGCATCATTGGTGGTTTTACTCCTAACAAATAATCAGGGTTCAAGAGAACCATATTGACTTGCATATCGAAAAAAGATACATGGCCATCTTAAAAGATCAGTGGGAGTATGACACATGAGGAGTAGCACCTTTAGATTGTCGTGATATTGGTCACTCACCAACCCAGCCAAAGGTTTAATGTTGTGCAAAATATTTAGATGCACAATGTAGAGGCCAATGGGTCTCTACTTATTTATCATTTATTATTTATTATTTATGATTCCTACAGGATAATATGCAGTGTAGGGGTAGGATAATCAATATTTATTGTGACAATCTATATTGCTTATATGAGGAATCACATGACAGGTGGCCCCAATAATTAGGACAGTGTAGCATTCGGGTATTCATTGTATTTCACTTTTAATATTAATGCATAGCACTTACCAATGTGGGGGATCTCCATGGAAAAAGGGTGACATAGGGGAATTTTTAAAGCTATGAGGAACCCTCATCAACGGCCGTACAGCCACAATCTGGGTTCAAAATACATCAGATAAATATATAACATTTCCCTATCTTAATAATATATATAATGGACAGTGGGAAGTCAGAATTCACAATGGGTTAATTATGGTACCAGAGGGAGTGGGCAATTATTATGGAGCTCTTTAGCAGCATTGTCCCTTTCCATTAAGAATTCACATGAGTAATTATGAAGCAAGGTATAACAGCACACTGAAAGTGAAGCACTTTTCATTTCAATACATGTATGGGTACTATCAGTACCACACAGGATCTGGTAATTAAGTTAATCAATGTGTCTGGACAAGAATTCTCAGTGCAGTGATGGCCGTGAACAGAGCCGTCTTAACAGCAGTGTAGGCCCCTGGGCACAGCAATGCACTGGGGCCCCTACCCACCCATCAGCAGTAAGGATGGGGGGTGCTATCAGCGGCAGCTTTGATGTCTAGGTTCTATCTTTCGCTCAGCATGTAGGACCCGGAGAAATAATTTCTGCTAATTACTCCTTTACTGCACAAGTGGGCCGGGAAGGAAAACACTAAACTGTAGAAGGGGACATTGTGCTGAATAAAGGGGCCGTGGTACATGACTTCCAGAGTGGTAGGGGGTGTTTAATAAACAGGGGAGGGGTGGATAGTGGAGTGGGCTTAATATTCATCATTTTCCAGGGGTCAGGGCAGCTTGCTTTACTGAAGATATCTCCAGTTCCTGAAAATAGATATCTTAGCTTTAATGGGATAAAGAAAAACCTAGAGAGTTCCACCTTTCAGGAGGTACTGGGGACTTGGGGATCAGACTTCAGGAGCCAGAGCAATCCACCAACAAAAATATAAAACTACATATTAGGCGTGTGGAGCTAGAGCAGGGACCAGCTGCTTGAAGGCTAATATCTCTGGTTCTGGGCATAGTAGAGACAATCTGCCAGTGTCAACTGAAAGGGGAGAGTCCCAGCTTTTGGTCTGTATCCTCAGAAAAACTCTAAGTTAGACAAAACCCAAGATATCTGGCTGGGAAGAACAATTAACAGGCTTGGAAGGGGACCACTGCTTTGAAGTCAGATATCTCCGGTTCCCCAGGGCCGATTTTCAAAAACCTGGTACCGCTGGAAAGAGGGGACCCTCAGCTATCAGCCTAGGGCCCTTTTACTCCTGGGGCCCTTGGGCAAGAGCCCAAAGAGCCCATACGAAAAGACGGCCCTGGCCGTGAATTAGAGCAGCCGGTCATGTGACTATGATATCGTTCGGGATTGGCCCGTTCAAACTAATAAATAGCCTGTCAGGGCAGACACTCGGGTTAAGCCTGGAAAAAGCTGTATGCGAAATGCACGCATCGGCACCTATTTCTGCTCCGATGCTCTTACATTGATGAATGTCATATTGTGTGTGCCCGCGGTTGTCAGATTGCTGCACGGTGATCACGGGAACACCCCGTGGATTGGACAAATGCTGATCAATTAGAAACCGTTGCAGCTCTGACTTCCATGTTAATTGTTACTTTAACCAGTAAAATCTTTATTAGCAGCAGCATGTAAATTATATATTCTAACTGTTGGCAATCAGTACTGTACGGCTAACACGGGAACGCCCGCTGACCAGACTAACGTCGAGTAACTACATGCTGATGCAGTATTAATACCCAGTTTATTTGCAAACTATAGCACTCTCTTTAGCAGTAGCATGTATCCTGTTTATTGTTACCTTAACCAGTAACATCTTCATTAGCCGCAGCATGTAAATTATATATTCTAACTGTTGGCAATCAGTACTGTACGGCTAACACGGGAATGCCCGCTGATTAGCCTAATGTTGAATAACAACATGCTGATGCAGTACTATTACCTAGTCTATTTGCAAACTACAGCACTCTCTTTAGCAGTAGCGTGTATCCTGAGTGTATTAGAGATTGAGAATCACAGCACGGCCAGGATAGGAATTACCGTCAATAGGATAAACGCTGGTGTGATTGTTGTAACACAGTTCTACTCACAATAAATCGTGTTTAAACTCATTTCTATTCTTAAATAAAGTTGCCCTGTATTGTCTCAGAACAGTTGACTATAACATGGTCCATATAGGGATATCAGATAATTGGATCATTAATTAATTTCAGCTGTTGCGGCATAGGTACTGTCCTATTTGTACCAACAAACAGCGTTATCACACACAGCATCTCATACCTTGGATGCTCTAGAGGTTAATTTATTAATTTAGGACATATTAACCAGTAACACCTTCACTAGCAGCAGCATGTGAATTATATACTCCAACTGCTGACAACTAGTACGGCACGGCTAGTACGGGAACACCTGCCGATCGTACAAGTGCTGATCAACTATATGCTGATGCAATACTAACAACTAGGTTATTTGTAAACCTCAGCACTCTTTTTAACAGTAGCTTGCATTTTGAATAAAATAGAGACTGAGAATTATAGCACGGCCGAGATGGGAATCCCGGTTAATAGGATAAATGTTGGTATAATCGTTGTAGCATAGTTCTACTCATAATATAAATAGAGTCGTGTTCAACTCATTCTATCTCATAACAAAATTGGCTTGTATTGTGTTAGAGTAGATGACCATCACAGGGTCAATACAGGAGTATTGGAATAATTATTAGATTACAGCTGCTGCAGTATAGGTACTGTCCTACTGCCTATAAACAGCACTACTATTCATAGCATCTTATACTTTGGATGCTCCAGAGGGCAACACATTAAATCAGGACACATGAGGCAATACTTACCAACCATATAAGGGGGAAGTGGGACATTGCTACAGCGCGGCCGCCTCCATGTCATTCAAGCACGGTCTCATTAGTATACCATATCAAAATGTATGAGGGACAACTCATTTGAATTGTTATCAATATGGCAACAAACGACAATTAATATAGATTATTCTACAATACTGCAGTGTTGGCATCCTCCCATCCGGGACCCAGGATACGGATATTTCGTTTCCTAAAGGCAGTCCCCATACAACAGATAATGACCTTCTTTTGATCATGCCAGGCAAATATGGGGCATGAGCAGCCAATATAGTCAGCACATGTGTCTTCCAAACTCATTTTCAGAACTGTAGTTCACCCATTCAAGGAGTAATTGACAGATAGGCATACTGCACAATTGCAATTTTATTCTAACTATGATCCAATAGCTGGATATCTCATTTTTGTGTGATTGGTGAAGAGTGCATAAACTGGTAGTACACAATATTTATTAACCAACAAAAGAATACCAGATAGCCACAGTCGTTTGAAACAGAAGAGATACATCAGTGTTCATTTGTCTATTAAGACACTTTTTTGTGGTACACACATCAATATATTAGTATATATAATAGCCAATGCAATCATCGGAGCGGATTAATTTTTAATCTTCATCACTTTTCTATCTTAGAGCACATTCTTGAATCTCTATTCTTTTTACCTCTATATTTCGCATGTCGACTCAATATTGGGTTTATTTATTAATAAATAAAAGTTATATTTTATTATATTTCACTGTGCACCTAATTAGTACAACCCCATTCTCTTTTGTGTACTATATGCCACCCAGAAACACCCAGTTCATGTCAATCTTCCTACGTTCTGCTGTGCGACTGAAAGCTTCGCTAGAACCTGTGCAAAACCACAAAGGACTTTGTACCCGTACGTCGCGCTTGCGCATTGCGGTGCATACACATGCACCGAAATGTCGAATTTTAGCCTGATCGCTCCGCTGCGAACAACGGCAGCTAGCGGTCAACTTGGAATTACCCCCATAGTCCCTTGATCTCTTTGTTCAAGTAGTAATCCATAGGTTGCCTGTAATACAAAGAAAAATACTTACCTAATTCATTTTAGCAGTTTCTGAGTAGCTCTGAACTTACTCAGTCACTGTGATCACTGCTGCCTGTCTGGTCCCGGAATTGACATCAGACGCCCACCCTGCAAACACCGCGACATGCCTGCATTTGCCTCCCCACTCCCAGAAAAGGGTCAGTTGCCTCCCAGTTACGCCTTCCTGCTGTCAATCTTCTAGCGTTCACCGCTGCGAACGCTTCCATCATAGCTGCCGTCGCTGCCTGGTGGCGGGCGTCGCCGAGGAACGATGAGCTTGTGCATTGGTGGCCACATGCCTGCACAGTTTAAACCCATTCGCACGGCTGCAAAAAAAAAGCAGCTTGCGAACGGGTCGGAATGACCCCTATAGTTCCTTGGTCTCTTTGTCCAAGTAGTAATCCATAGGTTACCTGTAATAAAAAGAAAAATACTCACCTAATTCATTTTAGATTGGTCCTCTTGGGACCATGTATGCATCCAGGGGTTAAAAAACAAAAACGTACAGTATTTACCATAACCACCAGATATACACAAGGATCACCTTTTCCTGGATGCCGGGTCTCCACGTGACTTGTGTCACTTGGAGACCTGCCAGCCAATCAAGGAGCACCATGTCATAGCACTCAAGAGTGACCTCAATTAACCTTTGCGGTCTGCGGTAGACCGCAGGTTCCAAACATAGCTTTCAATAAGGATTTTTTCTTTTTTTCGCCATTAAAGTCTGTGGGCTCCACTTGATTGGCAGGTGAGGTGCACACAGCCAATCAGGAGAGCATTATGAAGTGGCGCTCCCTGATTGGCTGACAGATTCGGTTTAATGCAGGTTTTTTTTTTTTTTGATACCTGCATGGACCCCAGAGGACAGATATACACTGGATTAGGTGAGTATTTTTTTATTACAGGTAACCTATGGCTTACTACTTGAATAAGGGGTCTGAGGAACTTCATGGGACAGTAGGTAAGCATATATAAATGTGTGTATGTACTGTATGTATGTGTGATTGTGCAAGTATATTTTATTAAACTTATACTGTGTATGGTGTGCATGTCTGGTCTTTATTAGAATATTTATTTTACAAGTAGAACTACAGGTACCAGCGGACCCTTTAATGCCCCGCATGCTGGTACTTGTGGTTCTCCAATTACCAGCATGCTGGGGATGCTTGCTGGGACCTATAGTGACTCAGTAAAAAAAAAAGATTCTTAATTTTAAACAATGGCTATCAGCCCGGCATTAACCGCCGAGGAATCCTGGGGACAGCTCCGGGCTTCAGCCCTGGCACGTTGGTGCCTGGAGGGGGATAGACCCCTTTATTGTGGGGGTTCCCATTCCCCCAGGGAACCCCAGCCAGGCTGACTAGTTGGGGGATAATATCTAGAGATGAGCGGGTTCGGTTTCTTTGAATCCGAACCCGCACGAACTTCACTTTTTTTTCCACGGGTCCGAGCGACTCGGATCTTCCCGCCTTGCTCGGTTAACCCGAGCGCGCCCGAACGTCATCATGACGCTGTCGGATTCTCGCGAGGCTCGGATTCTATCGCGAGACTCGGATTCTATATAAGGAGCCGCGCGTCGCCGCCATTTTCACTCGTGCATTGAGATTGATAGGGAGAGGACGTGTCTGGCGTCCTCTCCATTAGAATAGAGATAGATAGATTAGATAGAGAGAGATTGTGCAGAGTCGCAGACAGAGTTAGTTTACCACAGTCAGTGACCAGTGCAGTTGCGGGTTAACTTTTATTTAATATAATATATCCGTTCACTTCTCTCTGCTATATCCGTTCTCTGCCTGAAAAAAAAAACGATACACAGCACAGTCAGTCACACAGTGTGACTCAGTCTGTGTGCACTCAGCTCAGCCCAGTGTGCTGCACAGTCATCAATGTATAAATTAAAAGCTTATAATTAATTGTGGGGGAGACTGGGGAGCACTGCAGGTTGTTAGCAGGAGCCAGGAGTACAATTATATTAATTAACAGTGCACACTTTTGCTGCAGGAGTGGTGACCAGTGCCTGACCACCAGTATAGTATTGTTGTATACTACTAATATCTCTTTAAATATCAACCAGTCTATATTAGCAGCAGACACAGTACAGTGCGGTAGTTCACGGCTGTGGCTACCTCTGTGTCGGCACACGGCAGGCAGTCCGTCCGACCAGAATTGTATTATTTATTATTATATACCTACCACCTAACCGTGGTTTTTTTTTCATTCTTTATACCGTCATAGTGTCATCCTAATTGTTACGAGTATACTACTATCTCTTTATCAACCAGTGTACAGTGCGGTAGTTCACGGCTGTGGCTACCTCTGTGTCGGCACACGGCAGGCAGTCCGTCCGACCAGAATTGTATTATTTATTATTATATACCTACCACCTAACCGTGGTTTTTTTTTCATTCTTTATACCGTCATAGTGTCATCCTAATTGTTACGAGTATACTACTATCTCTTTATCAACCAGTGTACAGTGCGGTAGTTCACGGCTGTGGCTACCTCTGTGTCGGCACACGGCAGGCAGTCCGTCCGACCAGAATTGTATTATTTATTATTATATACCTACCACCTAACCGTGGTTTTTTTTTCATTCTTTATACCGTCATAGTGTCATCCTAATTGTTACGAGTATACTACTATCTCTTTATCAACCAGTGTACAGTGCGGTAGTTCACGGCTGTGGCTACCTCTGTGTCGGCACACGGCAGGCAGTCCGTCCGACCAGAATTGTATTATTTATTATTATATACCTACCACCTAACCGTGGTTTTTTTTTCATTCTTTATACCGTCATAGTGTCATCCTAATTGTTACGAGTATACTACTATCTCTTTATCAACCAGTGTACAGTGCGGTAGTTCACGGCTGTGGCTACCTCTGTGTCGGCACACGGCAGGCAGTCCGTCCGACCAGAATTGTTATATTTATTATTATATACCTACCACCTAACCGTGGTTTTTTTTTCATTCTTTATACCGTCATAGTGTCATCCTAATTGTTACGAGTATACTACTATCTCTTTATCAACCAGTGTACAGTGCGGTAGTTCACGGCTGTGGCTACCTCTGTGTCGGCACACGGCAGGCAGTCCGTCCGACCAGAATTGTATTATTTATTATTATATACCTACCACCTAACCGTGGTTTTTTTTTCATTCTTTATACCGTCATAGTGTCATCCTAATTGTTACGAGTATACTACTATCTCTTTATCAACCAGTGTACAGTGCGGTAGTTCACGGCTGTGGCTACCTCTGTGTCGGCAGTCGGCAGGCAGTCCGTCCATCCATAATTGTATTATTATTATAATATATACCACCTAACCGTGGTTTTTTTTTCATTCTTTATACCGTCGTCATAGTGTCATACTAGTTGTTACGAGTATACTACTATCTCTTTATCAACCAGTGTACAGTGCGGTAGTTCACGGCTGTGGCTACCTCTGTGTCGGCAGTCGGCAGGCAGTCCGTCCATCCATAATTGTATTATTATTATAATATATACCACCTAACCGTGGTTTTTTTTTCATTCTTTATACCGTCGTCATAGTGTCATACTAGTTGTTACGAGTATACTACTATCTCTTTATCAACCAGTGTACAGTGCGGTAGTTCACGGCTGTGGCTACCTCTGTGTCGGCACTCGGCAGCCCGTCCATAATTGTATATACCACCTAACCGTGGTTTTTTTTTCTTTCTTTATACATACATACTAGTTACGAGTATACTATCTCTTTATCAACCAGTCTATATATTAGCAGCAGACACAGTACAGTGCAGTAGTTCACGGCTGTGGCTACCTCTGTGTCGGCACTCGGCAGCCCGTCCATAATTGTATACTAGTATCCAATCCATCCATCTCCATTGTTTACCTGAGGTGCCTTTTAGTTGTGCCTATTAAAATATGGAGAACAAAAATGTTGAGGTTCCAAAATTAGGGAAAGATCAAGATCCACTTCCACCTCGTGCTGAAGCTGCTGCCACTAGTCATGGCCGAGACGATGAAATGCCAGCAACGTCGTCTGCCAAGGCCGATGCCCAATGTCATAGTACAGAGCATGTCAAATCCAAAACACCAAATATCAGTAAAAAGCCTCTTTTTTTCTTTGCGTCATGTGCTGTTTGGGGAGGGTTTTTTGGAAGGGACATCCTGCGTGACACTGCAGTGCCACTCCTAGATGGGCCCGGTGTTTGTGTCGGCCACTAGGGTCGCTAATCTTACTCACACAGCTACCTCATTGCGCCTCTTTTTTTCTTTGCGTCATGTGCTGTTTGGGGAGGGTTTTTTGGAAGGGCCATCCTGCGTGACACTGCAGTGCCACTCCTAGATGGGCCCGGTGTTTGTGTCGGCCACTAGGGTCGCTAATCTTACTCACACAGCTACCTCATTGCGCCTCTTTTTTTCTTTGCGTCATGTGCTGTTTGGGGAGGGTTTTTTGGAAGGGACATCCTGCGTGACACTGCAGTGCCACTCCTAGATGGGCCCGGTGTTTGTGTCGGCCACTAGGGTCGCTAATCTTACTCACACAGCTACCTCATTGCGCCTCTTTTTTTCTTTGCGTCATGTGCTGTTTGGGGAGGGTTTTTTGGAAGGGCCATCCTGCGTGACACTGCAGTGCCACTCCTAGATGGGCCCGGTGTTTGTGTCGGCCACTAGGGTCGCTAATCTTACTCACACAGCTACCTCATTGCGCCTCTTTTTTTCTTTGCGTCATGTGCTGTTTGGGGAGGGTTTTTTGGAAGGGACATCCTGCGTGACACTGCAGTGCCACTCCTAGATGGGCCCGGTGTTTGTGTCGGCCACTAGGGTCGCTTATCTTACTCACACAGCGACCTCGGTGCAAATTTTAGGACTAAAAATAATATTGTGAGGTGTGAGGTATTCAGAATAGACTGAAAATGAGTGTAAATTATGGTTTTTGAGGTTAATAATACTTTGGGATCAAAATGACCCCCAAATTCTATGATTTAAGCTGTTTTTTAGTGTTTTTGGAAAAAAACACCCGAATCCAAAACACACCCGAATCCGACAAAAAAAATTCGGTGAGGTTTTGCCAAAACGCGTTCGAACCCAAAACACGGCCGCGGAACCGAACCCAAAACCAAAACACAAAACCCGAAAAATTTCAGGCGCTCATCTCTAATAATATCATGGCTGCAGAGACCTATATAAATATTTCCCCAGGCTGTAACATTATCTCTTTGACTAGTGAAGCCAGGTGCTCATACCAAAAATACGGGGGAATCCAATGTCTTTCTCCCCCCCCCCCGTATTTTTGGAACAAGGACCTTTCCAAGGCCTTGTTTCTAGGGACCCTTAGTAAAGTTTTTACTTATATTTTAGCAAACAGGACTGACTCAAAGAGCCTAGGGCTGGTTATGCTTTGAGGGGCTGCACCTCTTTTTTTAACTATTTCAACCCTTTTGCAGACAGAAGCATGCACGGATCTCACTGATCTGTGCATGTTTCTGTCAAACTCACCTATCAGAACCTCATGTAAAGTTTTCCAATTGTTGGTAAGGTGTTGTGTGCGAGTTTAGCGCTAAACTTACATTTTTGACCAAATCGCCGGCCATTACATCCTGCTCAGAGTCTACATTTATCCATTTGTGTATAAGAGAAGAGAGAAATGTATCAAGCCTTGGAGATAAATAAATTGGAGCAGTTACCCAAAACAACCAATTAACTACTATCATTTATCTAGCACAGTCTATGAAAAGACAGAAGTTGATTGGTTTATTTCTCTACTAGAGATGTGCACCGGAAATTTTTTGGGTTTTGTGTTTTGGTTTTGGATTCGGTTCCGCGGCCGTGTTTTGGTTTCGGATGCATTTTGGCAAAACCTCCCTGAAATTTTTTTGTCGGATTCGGGTGTTTTTGTTTTTTTTTAAGAAAAAAACCCCCTAAAAAACAGCTTAAATCATAGATTTTGGGGTTCATTTTGATCCTATAGTATTATTAACCTCAATAACTACAATTTCCACTAATTTCCAGTCTATTCTGAACACCTCACACCTCACAATACTATTTTTAGTCCTAAAATTTGCACCGGGGTCGCTGGATGACTAAGCAAAGCGACCCAAGAGGGCGGCACAAACACCAGGCCTATCTAGGAGTGGCACTGCAGTGTCAGACAGGATGGCACTTAAAAAAATTGGCCCCAAACAGCACATGATGCAAAGAAAAGAGAAAAAGAGGTGCACTGTGGTCGCTGGAAGGCTAAGCGACACAAACACCTCAATATCACAGGAATTATTTGTTCTAATCAATGGTATTATTGGTCCAAATCACTGGAAGAAAATGACAAAATCACTGGAATTATTCGCTCTAATCAATGGTATTATTGGTCCAAATCACTGGAAGAAAATTACAAAATTACTGGAATTATTAGTTCTAATCAATGGTATTATTGGTCCAAATAACTGGAAGAAAATGACAAAATCACTGGAATTATTCATTCTAATCAATGGTATTATTTGTCCAAATCACTGGAAGAAAATGACAAAATCACTGGAATTATTCGTTCTAATCAATGGTATTATTGGTCCAAATCACTGGAAGAAAATGACAAAATCACTGGAATTATTCGTAAGCATTTGTAGAAAGTCGCTGATTTCTGATGACAGAAATGCTCAGATATTTCTGCGAATCCACAATCCCTTCCCAGAGGAAAAAGAAATTGAAAAACCGTTGTTTGAGAACATTTGTTCTCTTTCCCTTACAAAGGAACAAACCACTTTCCAAGAAGACTGACGTTTTTGGGATTATGGAGACATAATGTTTTTGAATATAAATCCTAAAGCAGGTGGTGTATTAGAGCAAAAGAGTGCAAGAGACCAGCCATGCAGTTTCTGAAATATTATGACAAAATGTTACTGTATTTCATAAGCACTCATTCCTAACTCTGCTAAGTACTGTTTGGTATACTGTATCTGGCTTCAATGAGGTAGTTGTCCATTATTTCAGCTTCCATTGACCTTTTTGAAAGCGGTAGAAGTTATTGATTCTTTTTTATTATTTTTATTTTCCCCTATTTTTAATTTTCTCCTGCATAGCCCAGTAAAATGTTGCAATGTTAAGTATTGACTTGTGCCTTCTGGGGGTCCACTTCTTCACCAAACCCAGCCAAATATCATCCTAACCCTCTGTTCCACATTCTCTATTTACCCCATCTGTGTCACCCATGTCTGTCTACCCCTCCCCTTTAGATTGTAAGCTTTCACGAGCAGGGCCCTCTTCCCTCATATGCTTATCCTTTGTCTTACTTTAATAATCTTCAACTGTACCACATCCAGCAGTCTTCTGCCACCTGATACTTATTCCAGTGTCATCTGCTGATGTAACTATGTGTATTTACCCTGTACTTGTCCTATACTGTCATCAACTATAAGTTGCTGTTTTCCTGTTTGATTATTTATTTACTCTGTAATTGGGCGCTGCAGAACCCTTGTGGCGCCATATAAATAAAGGATAATAATAATAATAATAATATAGGGTGTATAATCCCCAGGTGTATCTCACACATTGCTCAGTACAGATTGCAGGATGTATAATCACCAGGTGTATAACACACATCGCACAGTACAGTATACATACTGGTCACAACAATGCAGCAGATATTGAGCACTGATCAGGATAATTGAAGTGACACAGAGCTGCAAGATACAGCAATGGCCTACTGTACTGTACTATATATGTATACTGCTAGTCACCAAAATGCTGCACTGTTCTACTATATACTGCTCACAAAAATGCTGCACAGATATGGAATGGATACTTGCAGTGACACAGAGCTGCAAGATACAGCAATGGCCTACTGTACACAACTATATACTGTTGGGTCACCAAAATGCTGCACTGTAATACTATATATACTGCTCACAAAAATGCTGCACAGATATGGAATGGATACTTGCAGTGACACAGAGCTGCAAGATACAGCAATATCCTACTGTACTGTACTACTATAAGTATAACTATATACTGGGCAGTGGCGGCAGTAGCTAATGGCGGGCCCAGGAGCAAAAATATGCTCTGCCCCCCCCTTCCCTTCACCACTACAAAAGAGAAAAACTAAATTACATGTGTAATCTCCTGAGATGACAATGGACCTCATTCAGGTTGGATCCCAAATCATGATCCAAATGGATTTTATATGTACCCCTGGCAGATGCATGCGCTGGGCTCATCCTGTGCTCGTACCCACTTTTACTGCAGTTGCCCTGCCGTATTTGTTAACACCTCTGCCTGGTTGACAGGCAGAGGTGTTCATGGCGCAGGAGGGGGGCAGCAATGCTCTATTTCTAAGGTGGAGGCGGATCGTTGCGGGAGCGGCAGCATGGAAACAGGGCATGGTTTAACGAATGAGGGCATAGCGTGAGTATGATCGGGCGGCACAAAAAGATGGCTGCACCCCTCCTGCCATCGCAGCCCAGCTGTGCTGGCAGGATGCATCCCTACTTTCTGCAACCTCACACTAATTGCAGCGTGATCTCAATTAGTGAGGGTCGCAGATGGGGGGAGGGCGATGGTTTGCATGCTGGATCGGCCTTGCCCTGTGATGGGTGGCCTACAGCATGTGAGGCAAAGGATTGCAATTTCTGCCAAAAATAAGAATTTGCAATCCTTACTGAATAGTGTCCAATGAGCACAAACTCACTGTCTCTTCACAGCTTACTACCCCATCATAGCACACACTGACCCCCTCACTGCTCATTTCTCTTATAGCTCACTGTCCCCCTTTGCAGCTTTCACTGCCCCCTCACAGGTTATGACCACCCTCATAGCACAAACTGACCCTCTGATAGCCTCGTCTACCCTTGCAGCACTTACTGCTCCTTCACAGCTTACATGCCCCCCTTATAGCACACTTGCACCCTCACAGCTTATAACTCCCCCTCATAGCACAAAGACCCCGCACCAATGGTGGATTTCCCAGTAGGCATGTGAGGCACATGCCTATGGTTGACACTTGCTGGGGGGATGGCACAGAATTCTCATTAGTATGAGAGTAACAAAACAACAGGTCAGGATTGTCTCTTTGTTGGCGCACTTGGAGAGAAAAATTATATATTCTTATTAGAGATGAGCGGGTCCGGTTCTCAGAGAACCAACCCCACCGAACTTCACCATCCAAGCTGGGAACTGAAACCAGCTCGGGATTTACCGCCATACTCGGATCCCAGAATGAGGCAAAATATCATCATCCCACTGTCGGATTCTCGCTGGTTTTGGATTCCATATAAAGAGCCACGCATCGCAGCCATTTTCACTCCGGACTTGGAGAGTGAGGGAGACAGACCTCTGTCTCTCTCTGTGGGTGGTGGCATCCAGTGGGGTCAGTGTGTGCTCTCTAGGGTTGCTGTACTGTCACTGTGGTGTCCCTATGATGTCATAGGTTCTGTCCGGGCTGTCACTGGTGTTTCATGTGCTGTTAGAGGAGCTGTACATGGGTATTGCTGTCCTGGCGGCCACTGTGCTGTACAGGGGGCAGGGTCACTGTCCTCCTGTATGCTGTGAAAATACAGGGGTGCTGGCCCTGTCTTGTATGCTGTAAAAATTCAGGAGTGCAGTGAAAATAAATGTACACAGGCCCTGTCTTGTATTCTGTAAAACTTCAGGGGTGCAATGAAAATAAATATACACTGGCCCTATCTTGTATGCTGTAAAAATTCAGGGGTGCAGTGAAAATAAATTTACACTAGCCCTGTCTTGTTTACTTTAAAAATGGGTGCTGTTGTTAAAATAAAAGTACACTGGCCCTGTCCTGTATCCTGTAAAAACACATGGGTGCTGTTGTTAAAATAAAAGTACACTGGCCCTGTCGTGTATGCAGTAAAATTACATGGGTGCTGTGAAAAAAAAAGGGGCACCATTCTGTGTGCTGTAATAATAAAGGGGTGCTGTCCTGTGAAATGGAGAACAAAAAATTGAGGAAAAAACAGTGGAAAATCAGGAACCACTTCTAGTTCCTAGTACTAGCGCTGAAGCTGCTTCTGCACCAGACATGACATTGACAATGCAATTCAATCAATGTCGTCTGCTAAGGCCGATGCCAATGTCATAAAGGGCATGTAAAATCAAAGAAGCAAAAATTAATAATCAGAAAAAAAGAAATGATCTGATGAGAAACCTAAAATTGGCAATATGCCATTCACGACACGAAGTGGCAAGAAAAAAATTAAGGCCTTGGCCTATGTTCATGACTGGTGGTTCAGCTTCTCATGAGGATGGATTCCCTCCTCTCTCTTGAAAAATTAAAAATATTAAGCTTGTTAAAGCTTAGGAAAAAAACAACTGTACGTTCAGAGATATCAAAAATCCCCAGTGTGTCCGTGGTTGCGATGTCTAGGCCTGACCTTCCCTAGACTGTGTGGAAAGAGGAGGCTCCTACCATCATTTGCATGCCCCCTGCAAGTGCTGGGAGGATCACCACCAGTCCAGTTCCTGATATTGAAATTAATGATGTCACTGTAGAAGTACACCAGGATGAGGACAATATTGGTGTCGCTGGCGCTGAGGAGGAAGTTGATGATGAGGATTCTGATGGTGAGGTGGTTTATATAAAAAAGGCACTAGTGGAGACACTTGTCGTCCATGGGATAAAAAAAGCCCATTGTCATGTCTGGGCAAAATACCAAAAAAGCCATCTGTTTATTGTGGAATTTCTTTCTCCCCAAATCCAGACAACAGGTGTCAAGCCATGTGTTGCCTTTGTCAATCCACAATAAGTAGGGGTAAGGATGTTAACCACCTAGGAACAACCTCCCTTATACGTCACCTGCAGCGCATTCATCAGCAGTCATTGTCAACTTCAGAAACTTTGGGTAATAGCGTAAGCAGTCCACTGACAACTAAATCCCTTCTTCCTGTTGTACCCAAGCTCCTGCAATTCACACCACCAACTCCCTCAATGTCAATTTATCCTCAGTGAGGAAAGCAAGTAGTTCTGCAGGCCATGTCACTGGCATGACTGATGAGTACTTTCCTATCTGGGATCCTCCAAAGGATCCTTGAGTGGTACAGTATACCTACTACTACTGCTGCCGCTGTTGTTGCTGCAGCTGGGAGTCGATTGACATCCCAGAGAGGAAGTTGGAATACCACTTGTACTAATTCAACTAAACAATTGACTGTCTAACAATCCTTTGCGAGGAAGATGAAATATGACAGCAGTCACCCTGTTGCAAAGTGGATTACTTAGGCCATAACAACTATGCAAGTGTTAGACGTGCGTCCGGTATCTGGCAGTAGCTGGTGGCATTTGGCTGCCATTTTGTGGGCACGGTCCAGCCAACGCAGGCATGGCCGGACCATGTGTGGGGTGGGCCGTAGTGGCTGCATGACATCACACACAGCCGCTGCGAGCCAGGCAGCGACGAGTAGCTCCCAGCCAGCACACAAAAGCTGCGCTTGTCAGGAGCTACTTCTGAAGTACAAAAGCATTGCTGCTGTGCGATTCTTTTGTACTTCAGCGACGGGGCAGAGACTGACATGCGGGGTGGGCTAGCCCTGTGCTGTGCGTTCCCCCGCATGTCTGTGTTCCTGATCGTAGCTGTGCTAAATTTAGCACATCTACGATCAAGTTGAAATCACCCCCTCTGTGCAGCTCAGGACTTACTCAGCCGCTGTAATGTATTCCTGGTGATCGGGGCCGGAGCTGATGTCAGACACTCTCCCTCCAAACGCCTGAGCCTGCCTGCGTTTTTCCGGACACTCCTGCAAAATGGTCAGTTGACACCCACAAATGGCCACTTCCTGTCAATAACCTTGCGATCGCCCGTGCGATCAATTTTTTCACAACATCCAGTCGCTGGGCACCGATACCCAGTGATCTCAGATCTGATTGCCCGCTGTGCAAAAACAAACAGCAGCAATCAGGTCTGAATTACCCCCTATGTACTAAGCCCTGGAGACTGCTAAAGGTGAGAGAGATAAAGTACCAACCATTCCCTAACTGACATTTTTTAAACACAGCTTATAACAATACATCTAGGAACTGATTGGCTGGTACTTTCTCTCCCTCCACCTTCTCTCTCTCCAAGGCTTAGTTTATAGACCACACAGTCTGTAAAATGACAGTTACAAGCTGACTGGTTGGTAGGTTATCTCTCCACTTTCACTCTTTCCAAGGTTTGATGCAAAATATCATCCATAGGGGGCTGGATGTAATACAGTGCCGAAAATCACAAATGTAATCCAATGTAAGTTTTTAGTAAAAAAAAAAAATGCATGCAAAATCTGTCGAAAATATAGTCCAGAAACCTAGTTGTTCAACTCTACTAGTTATAAACCCTAGTTGTGTCCTCTACTTAAATCCAATGGTGTAGGCTGTGCAAAGCCGTTTGGCTGTGCATCTATGATCTAAGCGTGCATTTTTATCAAAGCGTGATAAAATTGACACACAACTGCAGCGTTCCAACAGCGTTCATTTATCTTCAGCTGATATCGATTGTGAATTGGCGTCTCTTCTTGTCATCTACAGGTAACTTGATTGACTACAACCACCAACATATTCTGCTGCACTATATATTTGTATAGGCCAAGCTGATTCTGCTAGGTAACTTGATTGACTACAACCACCAACATATTCTGCTGCACTATATATTTGTATAGGCCAAGCTGATTCTGCTAGGTAACTTGATTGACTACAACCACCAACATATTCTGCTGCACTATATATTTGTATAGGCCAAGCTGATTTTGCTAGGTAACTTGATTGACTACAACCACCAACATATTCTGCTGCACTATATATTTGTATAGGCCAAGCTGATTCTGCTAGGTAACTTGATTGACTACAACCACCAACATATTCTGCTGCACTATATATTTGTATAGGCCAAGCTGATTTTGCTAGGTAACTTGATTGACTACAACCACCAACATATTCTGCTGCACTATATATTTGTATAGGCCAAGCTGATTCTGCTAGGTAACTTGATTGACTACAACCACCAGCATATTCTGCTGCACTATATATTTGTATAGGCCAAGCTGATTCTGCTAGGTAACTTGATTGACTACAACCACCAGCATATTCTGCTGCACTATATGTTTGTATAGGCCAAGCTGATTCTCCTAGGTAACTTGATTGACTACAACCACCAACATATTCTGCTGCACTATATATTTGTATAGGCCAAGCTGATTCTGCTAGGTAACTTGATTGACTACAACCACCAACATATTCTGCTGCACTATATATTTGTATAGGCCAAGCTGATTCTGCTAGGTAACTTGATAGACTACAACCACCAACATATTCTGCTGCACTATATATTTGTATAGGCCAAGCTGATTCTGCTAGGTAATGCAAATTGAAACATTATTGCATAGTATGTGATTTTGAAGTACTTTTTTAGTTTAGAATGATATAGACCCAGTTTAATCTTTGTGGAATGCCTGGTTCTTTTTCTAAGTTAATTTATTGCCTGGCACTTGAGGGGATGGGGTGTGGTTACAGATTTCAATTATTGGTTTCACTTGTATTAGTCCTCTACTTAAATCCAATGGTGTAGGCTGTGCAAAGCCGTTTGGCTGTGCATCTATGTTCTAAGCGTGCATTTTTATCAAAGCGTGATAAAATTGACACACAACTGCAGCGTTCCAACAGCGTTCAAACGAAGTGAAAAAGAAGGAAAACAGAAGCACACCAATCTAACAAAACAAAGAAACCAGAGGAACTAATAACAAATGTGAGTCACTTACTCTTCAGACCACTCACCTTCTGATTGTTGCATCTGATTAAATAGCACGGAACTACCTTACTTGGACATTTCATAAACCATCCATTTTACCAACAAATGCTTGTATCTATATTATTGGAATTTTGTTCTTCATGCACAGCTGCACCAATGCAATCTTACCTACAAACACCTAAAAAATCTTACAGAACCACCATTGCTTCTTAAACCTCACAATCTTTTCATTACATACGATCCAAATACATTTCTGCACCCACTTTATCTACACTTCTGATTCATTTCATACTAAATCAACACCCATTGAGCCGACACTGCTTTTCTCACCTGCATTTCTGCAATTCTTCAACTCTGAGTTCCTTACAGCCTCCACTCCTACTTCCACTTTCCCTCAACCTATTAACCTACTAAACACTATGTCAAGGCTTTCTTATACTCCCCACATTACTCAGTGTCTACCTAATCATGCGTCCTTATCCTTCCCCCCTAGTCTCCTACACCTCCTGCTCCCTCCCCTCCTCTGTCTCCCCTCCATCTCTCTGTATACTTTCCCCTCCTTTCCTGTTACCCCACTTTCATTCATGTCTACCCCATGGTCCTGCTACCCCACAACTCAGCCCTGCTCCCTCTCTCCCTTCCCTGTCACCTCCCCACACCCCAATCCACATCACACTGACCTCCCTCCCTACCCACCTCCTGCAGTTTCCCCTCCTAGCTCTGGCACCCGCACCATCACTACTCTCTCATCATCCCTGCCCTCAAAGTTAATCTCTCCTCATCGCTTCAGCAACCCTGATAATCTCATTCACATCTCTCCCACAAACTCATACCCCCTATCCTGTGCCCTGTGGAATGCCAGATCTGTTTGTAACAAACTGGTCCCCACTCATGACCTTTTCATTTCCAACTCCCTCCACCTACTAGCCATTACTGAAACTTGGATTACGCCCTCTGACACTACTTTTCCTGCTGCTCTCTCTGCTGGGGGCCTCGCATTCACACACACACACCCCGACCTGGGGGTCGCCATGGGGGTGGTGTTGGGGTCCTTTTACCTTCTAGTTACTCCTACCAACTCATACCACCAGAACCATCCCTTACATTCTCTACATTTGAGGTCCATACTATACGCCTCTTCCAAACAGTCCATCTTAGAGTAGCTGTCATTTACCGCCCCCCTGGCGTTGCTTCCAAATTCATCGACAACTTTGCTTCCTGGCTTCCTCACTTCCTCTCTTCTGACATTCCTTCCATTATCCTAGGTGATTTCAATATCCCTATTGACATCCCCACACAATCCCCTGCCTCTAAACTCCTTAACCTCACCTCTTCACTTGGTCTCTCCCAGTGGACCTCCTCACCCTCCCATGTGAATGGGAGCTCACTGGATCTGGTCTTCACTCACCGCTGTGATATTTCTGATTTTTCAAATTCCCCATTTCCCCTCTCTGACCACCACCTGCTCTCCTTTAACCTATCTCTCTCGACTTCCCCATCTCTACCTCCCAAGGCTACCATCACTAAGCGTAACATTGAGGCTATTGACACCACATTCCTTTCCTCCCTGTTTGAATCACTTCTCTCTCCTATTCTCTCTCTCTCATGCCCTGAACAAGCCACTTCCATATACAATGCATCCCTTACTTCTGCTCTTGACTCTGTTGCTCCACCAACCACTATTCACCC
This sequence comes from Pseudophryne corroboree, assembly GCF_028390025.1. Lineage (NCBI taxonomy): Eukaryota > Metazoa > Chordata > Amphibia > Anura > Myobatrachidae > Pseudophryne > Pseudophryne corroboree. The sequence goes on along the minus strand of NC_086444.1, from coordinate 392,021,339 downwards.
TCGCAAATTAACACCTCAACCCTGGCACACCAAATGCACCAGATATCTGCAAAAATGCTCACGTACTGCTGAGCGACACTGGAGGAAATCACGCTCTAAGGCAGACTTCCTCCATTTCAAACTTATGCTCTCATCCTTCAGTGCTGCCCTTTCTCTTGCTAAACAGTCATACTTCAAGAACCTCATCTCCTCCCAGTCTTCCAACCCCCGGCGCCTCTTTGCCACTCTCAACTCACTCCTCTGCCCACCTCCACCTCGTCTCCCTTCCTCACTCTCTGCTCTTGACTTTGCCACTTACTTCACATCCAAAATTGACTCCATACGTAAGGACATAACATCACACCAGACCATCAGTAGCCAGCTTTCCCCCATCCCTTACCACCCCTCCCCATCCCTCCCACCTACTCTGACCTCTTTCTCCCATGCAACTGGAGAGGAAGTCATGGCCCTCATTCGTTCCTGTCCCCTCACCTCCTCCCCACTTGACCCTATCCCCTCCCACCTCCTCCGCTACCTCTCTCCTTCTGCTTGTTCCCACCTTTCCCACCTTCTCAATCTCTCCCTCTCATCAGGCACTGTCCCCTCTGCCTTCAAGCATGCACTCATCTCTCCTATTCTTAAAAAACCTACCCTTGATCCAAACACTCTCTCCAACTACCGACCCATCTCTCTCCTCCCTTTTGCCTCCAAACTCCTTGAGCGTATTGTCTAGAACCGTCTTACTGCCTTTCTTTCCTCACACTCACTACGTGACCCATTCCAGTCTGGCTTCCGTCCTCTCCACTCCACTAAAACTGCCCTTACAAAAGTATGCAATGACCTCCATGCCGCTAAATCTAAGGGATACAACTCTCTACTTATTCTACTTGATCTCTCTGCTGCTTTTGAAACTGTGGACCATCCTCTCCTACTGCAAATCCTTCACTCCATTGGTCTGTGCGACACTGCCCTCTCTTGGCTGTCTTCCTACCTCTCTGACCGTTCATTCTCTGTCTTTTCTCATGACTCCACCTCCCCCTCACTTCCACTAACTGTAGGTGTACCCCAAGGTTCTGTCCTTGGTCCTCTCCTCTTCTCTCTCTATACATCCTCACTAGGTAAGCTCATTAGTTCTTTTGGTTTCCAATATCATCTCTATGCTGATGACACACAAATCTATCTTTCCTCTCCAGACCTCTCCCCTGCTCTCCTCACTCGTATCTCCAACTGTCTCTCTGCTACCTCTTCCTGGATGTCCCAGCGCTTTCTTAAACTTAACATGTCTAAGACCGAACTGATCATCTTTCCTCCCTCCCGCATAAACTCACCTCCTACAATCTCATTATCTATTGATGGCACTACTATCTCCTCTAGCCCCCAAGTGCGCTGTCTTGGAGTAATCCTTGACTCCTCCCTCTCCTTCAAACCACACATTCAGCACCTCTCACAAACCTGCCGTTTTCATCTAAAAAATATTTCCAGGATCAGACCCTTTCTGACCCAGGATGCTACTAAGACTCTTATCCACTCACTGGTCATCTCCAGACTGGATTACTGTAATCTCCTCCTGACTGGCATTCCTGACAAACACCTCTATCCACTCCAATCTATCCTCAATGCTGCTGCCCGGCTCATTTTCCTCACCAAACGCACTAAGTCTACCTCTCCTCTCTTACTAGACCTTTACTGGCTCCCCTTCCCTTTCAGAATCCATTTCAAGCTTCTCACACTCGCCTAACAAAGCCCTCACCCACTCCTCTCCCATCTACATTTCTGATCTTATCTCCCTTTACATTCCCACACGTCCTCTTCGCTCTGCTAATGCACAACGACTTTCCTGCCTACGGATCACCTCCTCCCACTCCTACCTCCAAGATTTTTCACGTGCTGCACCACTTCTCTGGAATTCCCTACCTCTCCCCCTCAGACTCTCCACCTCTCTACAAAACTTCAAACGGGCTCTCAAGACCCACTTCTTCACCAAACCCAGCCAAATCTCATCCTAACCCTCTGTTCTACACTCTCTGTGTCACCCCTGTATGTCTACCCCTCCCCTTTAGAATGTAAGCTCTCACGAGCAGGGCCTTCTTCCATCATGTGCTTATCCTTTTTTACTTTAATAATCTTCAACTGCATCAACTCCAGCAGTCTTCTGCCACCTGATACTTATTCCAGTGTCATCTGCTGATGTAACTATGTTTATTTACCCTGTACTTGTCCTATACTGTCATCAACTGTAAGATGCTGTTTTCCTGTTTGATTATTCATGTACTCTGTAATTGGGCGCTGCGGAACACTTGTGGCGCCATATAAATAAAGGATAATAATAATAATAATAATAATAATAATAACAACTCATACCTCATAAAGCAAGTTGCATTAGAAGATGCAAGCTTTGACAGAAGCATGCACAGATCCTTGAGATCTGTGCATGCTTCTCTCTGTAAAATTGTTGAAATAGTTAAAAAAGTAAAAAAAAATGGATGTGCAGTCAATGGGGATCTTTGGGGGAGTGAGTACCTCCCAATAAAGAAGTCCCCCCCTCCAGACACCCAAGGGCCAGAGCTGAATTCGGGGCTGTCCCTGGCATTCTTGGGCGGTGAATGTTGGGCTAATAGTCATTGTGTAAATATTGTCTTAGCTGTGTCACTACAGGTCCCAGTAAGCCTCCCCCACAATCTGGTATTGGAGAACCACAAGTACCAGCATGTGGGGCATTAAAGGGCCTGCTTATACCTGTAGTTCCACCTGTAAAATAAATATTACAATAAAAATAAGACAAGCACAACACATAAAGAATAACTTTAATAAAACATACTTGCAAACTCACGATCACACACATATATACAAACACTTATGTATACATTTGTAGCAGATAGGAATAGAAAAGACTTTCTTTTTGGCACAGTCTGCCTATTTATAAAATATAACTTTTAATTAGTTAATCTAAAATTTGAGTAGAAAAAAAATAACCAAAGTTTTAAAACCCACAGTGTAGGAAGACATGTGGGTGAAGTGTTTGTGCTCACAGTGAAAATATTTGAAGATATTTACATATATAAAATTTCACCAATCAATGGGTGAATGTTAATCCATAAAATTATAATGCATAATACTAGAGATGAGTGGGTTCAGTTCTCAGAGAACCGAACCCTACCGGACTTTGCCTTACGAAATCGGTTCCAAGACAGGCTCGGATTTTCCCGCCTGACTCGGAAACCCAAATGCGGCAAAACGTCATCATCCCGCAGTTGGATTCTCATGGGATTTGGATTCCATATAAGGAGCCGCGTGTCACGGCCATTTTCACTCCAGTCTCGGAGAGTGGATTGAGAGGATGTGTCATCAGTGTTCAGTGTCTGTGTGGGGGCGGTAAAGTGGGGTGGCGAGTCTTGTTCTGTGTTGTGCTGCTCAGTCCAGTCCAGTGTAGTCATTGTATTGTGCTGCATCAGTCCAGCCAGTCACAGTGTTGGTGTTCTCTGCTGCCATATATCCAGTGTAGCTGTAAAAAGTGGTGCTGTGTTGTGCTGTCCAGTCCAATGTAGTCAGTGTATTATGCTGCATCAGTCCAGCCAGTCACAGTGTTGGTGTCCTCTGCTTCCATATATCCAGTGTAGCTGTTTAAAGTGGTGCTGTGTTGTGCCGTCCAGTCCAGTGTAGTCAGTGTATTGTGCTGCATAAGTTCAGCCAGTCACAGTGTTGGTGTCCTTTGTTGCCATATATCCAGTGTATCTGAATAAAGTGATGTTGTGTTGTGCTGCATTAGACCAGTGGTAGTGTCCTGTCCATCAGTCATTCCAGTGACAAAATACACTGCTACTATATGTCCACTGCTGCCATATAATAATTATAACAACAACCACAAGTCCCTTACAGTGTTGTTGTGATGTGCTGCATCAGACCAGTGGTAGTGTCCTGTCCATCAGTCATTCCAGTGACGATATACGCTGCTGCTATATGTTCAATGCTACTGTATAATAATAACAACAACCACAAGTCCCTTACAGTGTTGTTGTGTTGTGCTGCATCAGACCATTGGTAGTGTCCTGTCCATCAGTCATTCCAGTGACGATATACACTGCTGCTATATGTCCACTGCTGCCGTATAATAATAATAACCACAGGTCCCTTACAGTGTTGTTGTGTTGTGCTGCATCAGACCCATGGTAGTGTCCTGTCCATCAGTCATTCCAGTCATTCCTGTGCTGCATATTGTTTTATATAACTCCCAAAAAATAATGAAGAACAAAAATTTTGAGGATAAAATAAGGTAAGATCAAGAAAAACTACTTCCTCCTAGTGCTGAAGCTTCTGCCACTAGCCATGACATAGACAATGAAATGCCATCAAAGTTGTCTGCCAAGGCCGATGGCCAATGTGATAGTAGAGGGCATGTAAAATCCAAAAAGCCAAAGTTCAGTAAAAAAGAACCCCACAAAAAAATGTAAATCACCTGAGGAGAAACGTAAACTTGCCAATATGCAATTTACGACACAGAGTGGCAAGGAAAAGCTGAGGCCCTGGCCTATGTTCATGGCTAGTGGTTCAGCTTCACATGACGATGGAAGCCCTCATCCTCCTGCTAGAAAAATTAAAAGAGTTAAGCTGGAAAGAGCACAGAAAAGAACTGCGTTCTGAGATGGTATCACAAATCCCCAAGTAGAGTCCAAGTGTGTCGGCAGTTGCGATGCCTGACCTTCCCAACACTGGATGGGAAGAGGTGGCTCCTTTCACCATTTGCATTCCCCCTGCAAGTGCTGGAAGGAGCACCCACAGTCCAGTTCCTGATATTGAAATTGAAGATGTCACTGTTGAAGTACACCAGGATGAGGATATGGGTGTTGCTGGCGCTGAGGAGGAAGTTGACGATGAGGATTCTGATGGTGATGTGGTTTGTTTAAGTCAGGCACCAGGGAAGACACCTGTTGTCCGTGGGATGAAGAAAGCCATTGTGATGCCTGGGCAAACTACCAATAAAGCCACCTCTTCGGTGTGGAATTATTTCTCCACAAATCCGGACAACAGGTGTCAAGCCATCTGTTGCCTCTGTCAATCTGTACTAAGTAGAGGTAAGGATGTTAACCACCTAGGAACATCCTCCCTTATACGTTACCTGCTGCGCATTCATTAGAAGTCAGTGTCAAGTTGCAAAACTTTGAGTAAGAGCGTAAGCAGTACACTAACATCTAAATCCCTTCTTCCTTCTGTACCCAAGCTCCTGCAAGCCACACCACCGAGTCCCTTAACGTCAACTTCCTCCTCAGTCAGGAACGTCAGTAGTCCTGCAGGCCATGTCACTGTCAAGACTGAGGATTCCTTTCCTAACCAGGATTCCTCCGTAGGATCCTTGAGTGGTACACCTGCTGTTGCTGCCGCTGCTGTTGTTGCTGCTGGGAGTCGATGGTCATCCCAGAGGGAAAGTCGGAAGACCACTTGTACTACTTCCAGTAAGCAATTGACTGTCCAACAGTCCTTTGTGAGGAAGATGAAATATGACAGCAGTCATCCTTTTTGCAAAGCGGATAACTGAGACCTTGACAGCTATGTTGGTGTTTGACGTGCAAACGGTATCCACCATTATTTCAGTAGGAATTAGAGAATTGTTTGAGGTACTGTGTCCCTAGTATCAAATCCCATCTAGGTTCCACTTCTCTAGGCAGGCGATACCGAGAATGTACACAGACGTCAGAAAAAGAGTCACCAGTGTCCTACAATATGCGGTTGTATCCAGTGTCCACTTACCCACGGACATGTGGACAGGTAGAACAGGGCAGATTAAGGACTATATGACTGTAACAGCCCACTGGGTAGATGTATGGCCTCCCGCAGCAACAACAGCAGCGGCACCAGTAGCAGCACCTCGCAAACGCCAACTCGTTCCTAGGCAGGCTACGCTATGTATCACCGCTTTCCTTAAGAGGAACACAGCTGACAACCTCTTACAGAAACTGAGGAACATCATTGCAGAATGGCTTACCCAAATTGGACTCTCCTGGGGATTTGTGATATAAGACAACGCCACCAATATTGTGCGTGCATTACATCTGTGGAAATTCCAGCATGTCCCATGTTTTGTACATACAATTAATTTGGTGGTGCAGAAATTTTTAAAAAATGACAGGGGTGTGCAGGAGATGCTTTCAGTGGCCCGAAAAATTGCGGACCACTTTCGGCATTCTGCTACTGCGTGCCGAAGACTGGAGCGCCAGCAAACACTCCTGAACCTGCCCCACCATCGACTGATGCAAGAGGTGGTAACGAGGTGGAATTCAACACTCTATATGCTTCAGAGGATGGAGGAGCAGCAAAAGGACATTCAAGCCTATACATCCATCTACGATATAGGCAAAGAACGGGTAATGCACCCAACTCAAGTGCAGTGGAGAATGATTTCCATCTTGTGCAAGGTTCTCCAACCCTTTGAACTTGCCACACGTGAAGTCAGTTCAGACACTGCCAGCTTGAGTCAGGTCATTCCCCTCATCAGGCTTTTGCAGAATTAGCTGGATAAATTGAAGGAAGAGCTAGGATGGAGCGATTCCACAAAGTATGTGGGACTTGTGGATGGAGCCCTTCATTCACTTTGCCAGGATTCAATGGTGGTCAATCTGTTGAAATCAGAGAACTAAATTTTGGCCACCGTGCTCGATCCTAGGTTTAAAGCCTACGTTGTATCTCTCTTTCCAGCAGACACAAGTGTGCAGAGGTGCAAAGACCTGCTGTTTAGTAAATTGTCAACTCAAGCGGAACGTGACCCTTCAACAGCTCCTACATCAATTTCTCCCACCACTGGGGCTGCAAGGAAAATAATAACATTTCCTAGCCCACCCGCTGGCGGTGATGCAGGGCCGTCAGGAGCGAAAGCTGACATCTGGTCCAGACTGAAGGACCTGCCAATGATTACTGATATGTCTACTGTCACTGCATATGATTCTGTCACCATTGAAAGAATGGTGGAGGATTATATGAGTGACAGCATCCAAGTAGGCATGTCAGACACTCCGTATGTATACTGGAAGAAAAAAAAGGCAATTTGGAGGCCCTTGCACAAACTGGCTTTATTTTACCTAAGTTGTCCCCCCTTCAGTGTGTACTCCGAAAGAGTGTTTACTGCAGCCGGTAACCTTGTCTGCGATCGGCGTAGGAGGTTACTTCCACTAAATGTGGAGAAGATGATGTTCATCATAATGAATTCCTCTGTGAAGCAATTGCCTCCAGAAAGTACACAGGGAACTGTGATGGTGGATTCCAGTGGGGACGAATTAATACTCTGAGGAGGATGTACACAGTGAAAGGGGTGAGGAATCGGAGGATGAGGATGAGGTGGACATCTTGCCACTGTAGAGCCAGTTTGTGCAAGGAGAGATTGATTGCTTCATTTTTGGTGGGGGCCCAAACAAACCAGTCAATTCAGCCACAGTCATGTGGCAGACCCTGTTGCTGAAATGATTGGTTTGTTAAAGTGTGCATGTCCTGTTTATACAAAAAGAGTGGGTGGGAGTTCCCAAGGACAATTCCATCTTGCACCTATTTTTCTTCTTTGCATCATGTGCTGTTGGGGACTAGGTTTTTTTGTGCCATCCTGTCTGTAACTGCAGTGCCACTCCTAGATGGGCCAGGTGTTTGTGCCACACACTTGTGTTGCTTAGCTTGGCCATCCAGCTACCTCATTGCACCTCTTTTTCTTCTTTGCATCATGTGCTGTTTGGGGACTAGTTTTTAAATAGTGCCATCTTGTCTGCAACTGCAGTGCCACTCCTAGATGGGCCAGGTGTTTGTGCCCGCACACTTGTGACGCTTAGCTTAGTCATGCAGCCACCTCGATGCAACTTTTAGACCTAAAAACAATATTGTGAGGTGTGAGGTGTTCAGAATAGACTGGAAATGAGTGGAAATTAATGTTATTGAGGTTAATAATACTGTAGGAGCAAAATTACCCCCAAACTCTGTGATTTTAGCTGTTTTTATGTTGTTGTTTTTCAAAAATCATCCAGATCCAAACCCAAAACCAAAACACGAAAGGGTGGTTTTGGCAAAACCAAACTCAAAACCAAAAACACAAAAGTGGAATTAGAACCAAAACCAAAACACAAAACGCCGCACATCTCTACATAATACCATGCCTTGACAGTCACTGAATTTTTATGCTGTGTATGGGAAACAATCAACAAAGTTGACATATTCACTCAGCTTGTTTTGCTGAGAAAGACACCACAATTCAACACAGAGCAAGATACATACAAAAGGTGATCGCTTTTGGACTGTTTTTCCCAACATCCCCTTTCCCTGACTCTACTTATATATACATGCCTACTGTCCCACATAGAGGGTTATTCCGAGTTGATCGCACGGTAGTTTTTTTCAGCCGTGCGGTCAGTTAGTTGCCGCATATGGGGAGTGTGATTTAGCTTAGCAAGGGTGCGAACGCTTTTGCAGGGGAGCTGTGCACAAACTGTTTGTGCAGCTTCTGAGTGGCTCAGAACTTACTCAGTCACTATGATAACTGCTTCCTGTCTGGTCCTAGAATTGATGTCAGGCGCCCACCCTGCAAACACCGTGACATGCCTGCTTTTGCCTCACCACTCCCAGAAAATGGTCAGTTGCCTCCCAGTTACACCTTCCTGCTGTCAATCTTCTAGCATTCACCACTGCGAAAGCTGCCATCGGTGCCTGGTGATGGGCGTCGCCGGGGAACGGCGCGCTTGTGCATTGGTGGCCGCACTCATGCACAGTTTGAACCCGTTCGCATGGCTGCGAAAAAAGCAGCTTGCGAATGGGTCAGAATAACCCCTATAGTACCTTGGTCTCTTTGTCCAAGTAGTAATCCATAGGTTACCTGTAATAAAAAAATTTACTCACCTAATTCATTTTAGATTGGTCCTCTTGGGACCATGTATGCATCCAGGGGTTAAAAAAACAAAAACGTATTTACCCGAACCACCAGATATACACAAGGATGCCCTTTTCCTGAATGCCGGGTCTCCACGTGACTTGTGTCACTTGGAGACCTGCCAGCTAATCAGGGAGCACCACGTCATAGCACTCAAGAGTGACCTCAATTAACCTTTGCGGTCTGCGGTAGACCGCAGGTTCCAACCTTAGCCTTCAATGGGGATTTTTTTCCCCATTAAAGTCTGCGGGTTCCACTTGATTGGCAGGTGAGGAGCACACAGCCAATCAGGAGAGCGTTATGAAGAGGCGCTCCCTGATTGGCTGACAGGTTCGGTTTAATGCGTTTGTTTTTTTTGGATGCCTGCATGGACCCCTAGAGGACAGATCTACAATGGATTAGGTGAGTATTTTTTTTATTAGAGGTAACCTATGGATTACTACTTGGATAAGGGGTCCGAGGAACTTCATGGGACAGTAGGTATGTATATATAAGTGTGTGTATGTACTGTATGTATGTGTGATTGTGCAAGTATATTTTATTAAACTTTTACTGTGTACAGTGTGCATGTCTGGTCTTTATTGCAATATTTATTTTACAGGTAGAACTACACGTACCAGTGGGCCCTTTAATGCCCCGCATGCTGCTATGAGTGGTTCTCCAATTACCAGCATGCTGGGGAGGCTTGCTGGGACCTAAAGTGATAAAGTTAAAAAAATTTAAATTATTCTTAATTTTAAACAATGGATATCAGCCCGGCATTAACCGCCGAGGTTTCCTTGGGACACCTCCAGGCTTCAGCCCTGGTATCTTGATGACTGACAGGCTCCCCAGACTGGCTGACTAGTTGGGGGGGGGGGTAATTTCACAGCTGCAGAGACCTATATAAATATTTCCCTAGGCTGTAGCATTGTCTCTTTGACTAGTGGAGCCAGGTGCTGATACCAAAAATACAGGGGAATCCTATGTCTTTCCGCCCCGTATTTTTGGAACAAGGACCTGTTCAAGGTCCTGGTTCTAGGGACCCTTAGTAAAGTTTTTACTTATATTTTAGCAACCAGAACTGGCTCAAAGAGCCCATGGCTGGTTATGCTTTGGGGGGTCTGCACCTCTTTTTTTTACTATTTCAACCCTTTTGCAGACAGAAGCATGCACGGATCTCACTGATCTGTGAATGTTTTTGTCAAACTCTCCTATCAGACCCTCGTGTAAAGTTTTTCCAATTTTTGGTAAGGTGTTATGGTGGTCATTCCGAGTAGTTCGCTAGCTACTTTCGGTCGCTGCTCAGCGATCAGGCAAAAAAATGGCACTTCTGCGCATGCGTATGCGGCGCAATGCGCACGCGTGACGTACTTTCACAACAGCCGAAGTAGTTTCACACAAGGTCTAGCGACGCTTTTCAATCGCACTGCTGGCCGCAGAGTGATTGACAGGAAGTGGGTGTTTCTGGGAGGTAACTGACCGTTTTCGGGGAGTGTGTGTAAAAACGCAGGCATGTCAGATACAAATGCAGGCGTGCCTGGGGAAACGCAGGCGTGGCTGGCCGAACGCAGGGCATGTTCGTGACATCAAAACAGATACCAAACAGTCTGAAGTGATCGCAAGTTAGGAGTAGGTCTGGAGCTGCTCAGAAACTGCACAATCTTTTTTTGTAGCAGCGCTGCGATCCTTTCATTCGCACTTCTACTAAGCTAAGATACACTCCCAGAGGGTGGCGGCTTAGCATTTTCACGGCTGCTAAAAGCAGCTAGCGAGCGAACAACTTGGAATGAGGGCCAATGTGCGAGTTTCAAACTTGCATTGCATTACATTACCCAAGATCTGTCTTTTGTATTGTAAAACATCTGGATGTGAGTTGACTATTGCAAATTTTTATTAAGCCTGAAAATGCAAGTTGTAATACATTTAAACCCTGTTACGTTTGTAGGATGGTCAAAATGTGCGAGTTGAGCGCTAAACTTACATTTTTGACCAAATCACCGGCCATTACATCCTGCTCAGAGTCTGCATTCATCCATTTGTGCATAAGAGAAGAGAGAAATGTATCAAGAATTGGAGAGAAAAAATTGGAGCAGTTACCCAAAACAACCAATTAACTACTATCATTTATGTAGCACAGTCTACGAAAAGACAGAAGTTGATTGGTTTATCTCTCTACAAGGATTGATACAAGGATCGTTTGCTCATGGGAAGTGGTGACAATAGCTAATGGCGGGCCCAGGTACAAAAATATGCTCTGCTCCCCCCCACTCCACCACTACAAAAGAGAAAAAACTGGACACATGAAATTACAAATAAAATTGTTCTTGCATTTATTAAAATATAGTGTAATAAATGCAACACAAATTACATTTGTAATCTCTTGAGATGACAATGGACCTCATTCAGGTTGGATCCCAAATCGTGATCCAAACGGAATTCCATCCTGCGCTCGTGCCCACATTTACTTCAGTTGCCCTGCTGTATTTGTTAACACCTCTGCCTGGATGACAGGCAGAGGCGTTCTTGGCACGGGGGGGGGGCAGCAATGCTCTGTTTCTAAGGTGGAGGTAGATCGTTGCGGGGGTGGCAGCATGGAAATGGGGCATGATTTAATGAAAGCGGTGTGGCATGGGTATGATCGGGGCGGTACAAAAAGATGGCTGCTCCCCTCCTGCAATGGCAGCCCTGCTGTGCTGGCAGGATGCTTCCCTACTTTCTGCGACCGCATACTAAATTGCAGAGCTATCCCCATAAGTGCGGGTCGCAGATGAGGGGGCGACGGTTTGCATGTTCGGCGGCCTTGCCCTGTTATGGGTGGCCCTCATCATGCAAGGCAAAGGATTACAATTGCTGCCAAAAAGCAGAATTTGCAATCCTTACTGAATAGTGTCCAATGAGCACAAACTCACTGCCTCTTCACAGCTTACTACACCATCATAGCACACACTGACCCCCTCACTGCTCACTTCCCTCATAGCTCACTGTCCCCTTTGCAGCTTTCACTGCCCCCTCACAGTTTACGACAACCCTCAAAGCACAAACTGAACCTCTAATAGCCTCATCTCCCCTTGCAGCACTTACTGCCCCTTCACAGCTTACATGCCCCCCTTATAGCACACTTGCACCCTCACAGCTTATAACTCCCCCTCATAGCACAAAGACACCAATGGTGAATTTCCCAGTAGACATGTGAGGCAAATGCCTAGGGTTGGCATTTGCTGGGGGGATAACACAGAATTCTCATTAGCATGAGAGTAATAAAACAACAGGTCAGGATTGTCTCTTTGTTGACACACTTGGAGAGAAAATATATATATTCTTATTAGAGATGAGCGGGTTCAGTTCTCAGAGAACCAACCCCCCCTCCCCCGAACTTCTCCATCCAAGCTGGGGACGAAGTCTGGCTTGAGACATACCGCCAGACTCAGATCCCAGAACGAAGCAAAATGTCATCATCCCACTGTTGGATTCTTGTGGGTTTTGGATTTCATATAAAGAGCCACTCATCGCAGCCATTTTCACTCCAGACTTGGAGAGTGAGGGAGACAGACATCTGTCTCTCCCTGTGGGTGGTGGTGTCCAGTGGGGTCAGTGTGTGCTCTCTAGGAGGTACTAACCAGACAATAAGACAGCGCTTCTCACTTTGTATCAAAGTATTTTTACTTCATGTATAAATTAAACACAATAAGGCACCGGCCAGTGCCAATACTAAAACATACAAATAATGTTTAAAACATGTTTTACCACATACAAATACTATATATTACACATTGGTATCGCAATCGCAATATGACTCTATTTAAAAAGACATATGGGAATATATATAGTATATAAACGAGCTCTAATTAATGACACATAGCAAGCTTATATACACAGATCTTCATTAGCTAATAAGCCCACATGTGAAGTGCAAGGTGTTAGTTCAGCAAGCAGCATGAAGTTAATAAGCCAGTCCACATGCAGGTAAATCACGATGTTAATCAAGCAGATATCATTGATTAAAGTCCATCCATGTTAGTACTTATAAAGTTGTTAGTATAGCTGATAGATCTAAATTCAGCTAATATGAAAGCATATATTTGGGAGGCAATAAATAAACACTGCAGTCCACAGTCCACCTAGGGTACATTTACTGTGTACCCAAAATTGATACCTCTCCTTAGTTGATAAAGGGCATTGCAGCCTATTCCGTGGAGACCGGTGGACAGATGAAGACCTGCACAGTGTTCCCTTTTTGGTAGATGCCTCTCTCCAATGTAGCAGCAGCGGCCAATGTAACTGTGAATAGCAGAGTGCGGTATTCCAGCGGCGAAAGAGTCACCAAACGCATTTTTCCGCCTACCCTCCGGCTTCGGCGGCTTCCTTCTTTTATCTTTTGGGGAAATTTGGGATCAAGTTCCCTAAGATAAGCTGCTCTCACTCTGTAGGTGACAGCGCCAGGTGTACATATTTGCAATATTGTTTTGCTCTCTAGGAGGTGCTGTACTGTCACTGTGGTGTCCCTGTGATGTTAGGGGTGCTGTTCGGGCTGACACTGGTGTTTCATGTGCTGTTATAGGTGCTTCAGCTGTACATGGGTATTGCTGTCCTGTCGGCCACTGTGTTGTACAGGGGGCAGGGGCATTGTCCTCCTGTATGCTGTGAAATTACAGGGGTGCTGGACCTGTCTTGTATGCTGTAAAAATTCAGGGGTGCAATGAAAATAAATGTACACTGGCCCTGTCTTGTATGCTGTGTCGAAGTCAAAAATATTACATACACATCACATACAAACTCCAAACAGATGGGTCTCTGTTCATGCGTTTTGTGCATATACGGTAGCATACGCATTTGTACAGAGTAGCCACAAAGACATATACAACATATTCATACAACACATAGACAAAACATGTTTAGCATCATTATGTATTAAATTATATAAAAGAGTTTAACATCAGATATATATATATATATTATTGGAATCGAACAAGATAAACAAAATCATGCTTAGTGTCAAAATGATCAGGGGAATGAGTGTGTTAATTTGATAACAATGGGTAGATTGTAGTATATTGCAACGATTAGTTATGATTAAATGTAGGAATATGAAGCTACAATTCTAAAGTGAACAAAGAACTTCCTGAAAAACCAGTGGCTAACCCCTCTTCAAGGCTGGACATCGCTTGCATATGAATTGACCAATAACACATCATGTATGATACATCACCCTACCCTGGACCAATAAAAGAATACTCAGTCCCAGACATTTACTTCCCCCAATACACAGTATATAGGTATTTCCCCCTCACCCAAGAAGGGCTGTTTCTTTTTCTGTTTAGTGTTTTTTGTTGCTGTTGGGGCAGATTCAAAGATGGAGAAGACTGTGCATTGAGCAAATTGGGTGAAGTATGCTGGCTGTAATTGATCCTAATGTAGCTACAACTGCTTCTTGTATAATTGTAACTCTGTAATCATATTTATATATTATATCTGAATGATATACTGTACATATGTTGTATGCATACCCTTTTAATATCAAATATATATATCTCTGAGCATTGGACCTCAGCCTTTGTGAGTGAGTGCTTTTTTTCTCTTTAGGGATATAGTGTTTGCAACGTACAAACGCACTTTTATCATATATGGTAATAAGATGCGCCTTGCATCTGCAGCATATATTAATGCTGGTATTTTAAATATTTATTAGAAATAATCTGAACTTCTCAGTTGGGGGCTCCGTCCGTAATATCCCGTACTTTAATTATGCGCTGTACAGACGCTGCTGTGGTCTACCAGCTAAGGATGGATGCATCTAGATGCTGCTGAACCGCATGCCATTTGTTTTTTTGTGTTATCATTAAGGTGCTGATATGAAATTCAAGGGACAATATATTTCTTTGTTGTGTGTGACAAAAAAACGCACAATATTTAAAATGCTTCAGCATATTTTTATTGTTGCTAAACAAAGTTTAAATAAGTCATATTGTGTTTGCTTCAGATTGGATTGTTTATCTGTTAAGTAAATTTAAAGAGCATTTAAAAGTTGGTGCATAGGTATGATATAGCTGTGTTAGCATGCTGCGTCCTATTCGCATACTGCTAACATAGGCCTAAAGTAGCAAAGCTTTGTTCGTGCTGAAAAAGCATGTGGAAGCAATGTTACCATGCAGTGGGAATTGTCTATTATGGCAACTTCCAGTGCTTGTATAATTGGGATTTATTTGTGACAAAAGAGCTAGCCGCAAGGTATTCTGGCAGCATGGTGTGACCACTATTTTGTCCATGCACATGGCTTGGGAAGGGGGAGGATCAGTGGCCATTTTATGTACGTAAGGTCACTATCTGCCTAGCTAACAGCTGACTTCCAGTTTGTTAAATAATCTGTTTCCTTTGTCACAAATAAACAATATATATGTACAAATCCAACACCATTTAAAAGCTACCAATGAATTTAACTAACCCATGCCATAGTCAATTACAAATAGTGTTGCAATTGGGTCTAGTGAGAGTAATAGTAATAGTGAGATAAATACTTGGCTTGATGTGAGAATTACACATGGATGAAGAGTTTCTTTTTTCTCCAGGATTTGTTAACCCTCTACCTGTAGCAAGATAGACAATTGAACTATTAATGAACCTGTTCAATCACTCTCTTGAACAACAAGCATGTGAACATCTGTTGATATGCAAATTAGAGGCTCTGTAGGAACTATGGCCCTCATTCCGAGTTGTTCACTCGCTAACTGCTTTTAGCAGCATTGCACACACTAGGCTGCCGCCCTTTGGGAGTGTATCTTAGCATAGCAGAATTGCGAATGAAAGATTAGCAGAATTGCTACTAAATATTTTCTTGCAGTTTCTGAGTAGCTCCAGACCTACTCCTAGGTTGCGATCAGCTCAGTCCATTTAGTTCCTGGTTTGACATCACAAACACGCCCTGCGTTCGGCCAGCCACTCTCCCGTTTCTCCAGACACTCCCGCGTTTTTCCCTGACACGCCTGCATTTTTTAGCACACTCCCAGAAAACACTCAGTTACCACCCAGAAATGCCCCTTTCCTGTCAATCATTCACCGATCAGCAGTGCGACTGAAAATCGTCGCTCGAACACCAGCAAATCTACTAAGTTTTGTGTTAAATAACTTAGCGCTTGCACTCTGCGTACCATGCGCATGCGCAGTTAGCAACAAATCGCAGCATAGCGAAAATCGGCAATGAGCGAACAACTCGGAATGACCCCCTATATTCATTCAGTATATGTGTAGGAATACATGTTCTGTGTGGGGGTTTTATGAGAGTCAAGTGATGTGTGTGTGTGTATATATATATATATATATATTATATAAAATGTGTATATTTATATCAGTGTATGTTCTGCAAGATAGCTATCCAATCTGAATCATAGCATTTAACTTATAGTCAATAGCCATATTATATTGAAGTGTTTTAAAATTGGTTGTTAAAGTGTTATTGATAATATATTTGCATTTCCTAAGTAAAGCTCCGTTCCTGCCTAAAGGTTTAGGTAGCAAGTAGCGGAAGCTTTCCGTCAGGGGACTTCCAGTGCTCAAAGGGAACGTGGAAGCATTTATCTAACTACTACAATACAATACAAATAGTGTTTTGTTTTTTATTGTATTGCTAGAGTTGGGTAACAGAGTGTGGCAAGCTGCGTGCAAAGGTACGCAGCGATACACATTTGCATATGCAAGTATACACATGTCATAGTACATTAGTACGTGGATGCGTATACAGCGACGCATGGGTACACACGTGGACGCACAGGTGGGAAACGTGAGTGCGTATTTATGCCATTGGAAGAAATTGATTGTTACGGTGGGATAAAACACATTTTAACAGGTAAGTATCCGATTTTAAATCACATTACTATAATACTTTGTTTAAGTGTAATACCTTTAAGGGGATGTAATCAATCACTGGTAAATGACTTTTTTTCTGTATAGAAAATCTAAAAGTGTGGGGGTGTTGAAAGAAAGTGTGAGTGGATTGAACCAAGACAAAGCGGGATCTCGTCGGTGAGACAAGTTTACTCACTGACCTTTCATACACACACACTGATTACAAGCAAACAGATCACAGGTGAGGATGGTTACCTTTAGTAGACATTCAAACACGTTTGTGTCAACTCTTGTTCAGGTTATCAGGCCAAAATCTCCAGGGTATGTAAACTTTTGATCAAGGTCATTTGGATAGTTTCTGTTGTCGTTATGATTTAAAAAGAGTAAACACAGTTGTTTGACAATAAATGGCTTCACCCAACCACTAACCATGAGTGAAAGAAAAGTTTGTGAGTTATCATTCATATTCTCTGACAAATGGCCAGAAAATCACAAATTCTGCTAGGGTATGTAAACTTATGAGCACAATTGTATATACTAAAAACCCAAAAATAAATGGAGAATATCCTGTCCACACATTAGCATTTCCCAGTAGGAAAGCGGACAGAGATGGGGTAACCCACAGGGTATTTCTTATTAATTACCACATAAGAAGTATTCATTACAAGGAATGCCCTTGTCTAGATAAGCTCAGAAATGTTTGTTGGACCATATACAGACCCTTAATACGGGATGAGAAGGATTGAATGAATTCTTTGCATGACCTAGAAGCTTTTTTTTTTTTTTCAGTACTAGAAAATTCTCCGTCAGGATAAGATCACTAGTAAACACTAATTCGGCAAATGGGTGGAACGAGAGAAGTGCAACATTAACCTTTGACAAAACCTGCTGAAGCTACGATTGGGCCTCTATGATGCTAAACCTTTTTCTTTTTTTCCTAGCAGCAGTGGCCCCTGACTAACTTAATCAACAGAGATTTTGTTATGTAAATTGAAATGTGAAATACATATGTTGTACTCCCACTCAGGAAGTACAAGGTATGTCAGATACTCCTCAAAGACTAATGTTGCATTCCACTGTTCTAGATTCATGTCCATCACAGATAGAGGAAATGATCTCGCAGATACCGGATTGCCTATGAAGTTAGGATTGACAGGACACTGGATTGATGGCAGAGGTAGTCCCAGTAATGACACAGCAAGCACAAGCTTTAAGGGGGGTAGACCAAGTAATCAATTCCCCGTAGTGCCCAATCCAGTTGTCATTTTAATAAAATCCTCTCCACCGCTACAAAACTTTACTGTCACCAACCTCTATTCTGTTTTTCTTCAGTTTCCTCTTCATCTTTTGCATTCCCAAAGATGGTAAAAATATATGGACCCGATTCTCCCAAGGTTTCAAGTGACAGCCTTGGTATTTTCTCCCAAGCCCTACATTACTGTTTACAGTCCTTTCAGCCTGAGAATGGGTCGGTGCTGATACAATATGTTGATGACTTGTTGTGCACTGATTTATTTGAGACGTCCCTGGCAGATACAAAGCAGTTTCTGTTTCATCTCTTCCAAACAGGACACCAGGTCTCAAGGGATAAACCGCAGTTGTGTAGGACAAGGGTCAAATACCTTGGATGTAGTACTGGTACATGATTTGACAGTTCATACACCACATGCCGTATTGGTCCTTCAAAGTTCTGCCCGAACCCGGTATGTCTCATCAGCATGATGGCACCAGTACTGTATATTACTGCAGTGTGCCTTGTAATGCACAAAGGGTGGAGGATGAGAATACTGGTGAAGGAAAATTTTGTATAGACACTGATATGCATGATGGTATGGAATATCTGAATCAGGCCTTTACTACGAGACCAGACATAAGCCCGTTGGTGAACGCAGACCTGACATTTTTTTCCCTCTAGAGATGTTTTTTTCTTTTTTTTTGAGTTATACTCATGGTACTCTACATTTGCAAACACACAACAGTTAAATTGAGATGCAAATTTGTGTTCCCTTCAGGAGAAGGCAGTCTGGAAGGTGAAGGGATATGGTCAGGAGTCCTCAGGCCAAGGTAAACCAGTATCTCCCAGGCCTAGCTGAGGCGGCATATGGTCTGACTCACCTAGGGTAAGGAAGGTATGTGCAAATTGGTAAGAGCTTACTGTCATGTACCAGGGTGCTCATCTCAGGCAAGCAGGAAAGCAATGACCTGTCTTACTTGCATGAGGAAGAACATTTGGTAAGGTAGCATCAACAGAGCCATCCCATACTCCTCATGTAGACAGACCTTTTTCAGGTAATACAAATTGACTTCATACAGTTAACACCCTGTAGGAATTTTAAATATGTATTGGTGTGCACTGATGTTTTCTCAAACTGGGTAGAGGCATTTCCTGCATCTACAAATACTGCTGTTTACCGCAAAGAAAATTGTGCAGAAATTTGTGTGTAGATATGGTATCCTTAGGAGTAGGAGCAAAGTGATAGCTTTACGTAGCATCGGAACCACTCCCAGATCCCCACTTAACGAATCACCCTCTTTGAATTTTTTTTTTTTTTGGAAGACAACCTCATGTCATGATCGATCAGCACCATGATCAGAAATACACCAGTGAGGTGACAGTACAGTACCTTATCAAGATGAACCAGCATTTGAGAACTTAACAAAAGAACTTGTAACTGTTGATTCCTGATATGCCAGCTACTAACTGTCTTAATTGTGAACCAAGAGACTGTGTGATTATTCTTTGCTCAGGTTGCCTAATAGACAGATGGGAAGGACCATACCAAGTTTTGTTGACAGCACAATTTCAGTGAAAGTAGCCGAGAGAGAGACTTGGGTCCATGATTCCCATCGCAGGAAAGTTGGTAGTCCGGAAGGAACTCGTAAATGGAGTGAAATCACAAAAGTATCACCCGAGAGTCTGTTCCGTGAAGACTGAGAGGCGGCACTGTTGAACACTACCTGAGTGTACTAAAGGATTACAGAAAGACAAGTCGTTGTAATGAATTTGCTATGGGCAAGATTTGTTTTGTTCTGTCTTTCTTTTTCCTGTTGACAAACATTTTTTTTCAGGACATTCTATTTTTGTGAGGTTTTCACGAGGAGTCGAGTGTGGGACTGGAACTGGTTCTGGAGAAAGGAGGGATGTTTTTATAGGATCCCAGGATCAGCCTATCACTTTGTTTAAAGCCAGAGAAAATCAAAGGTCTAGTAGTTACGGAGTTCGGAGGTAACGTGATAGGCTATTGTCTGAAGAATACTGTATTTTGTAGTAATTGTGACCCTACAATTGAAGATGAGTGCATCCAGAGATGTCAGTCTAGCAATAAGGCAGCATTTGACAGACATCCCTTGAGTGATTAACACTCACTAGTGGGTAAGGTCTTAAACCAAATGGAATGTTGGAAGTGCTCACAGGTACTTCTAAAACAAGGAATATAATATAACTAGACCCCCTAGTCTTAAGATCCACCAGTACCATAGATAAATCCCTGGTATGTTTAAATCTCTCCAATTTCAGGAAACCAGGAAATTGGGAGGTAATCAGGAACAATCAGACAATGGCTTATACACACATAGCAGATAAAAAGCTCATTAATTTAATAAATGTGAAAGAAAAGTTTGAGTGGCTCTCCCCGAACTCTGAAGGTTTATGTTATCTAGGAAGAACACTACCTGAAATAATAACCCTTGTCCAATGATGAAACAGACCTATCATACGATCCAGGAATGGAGGCAATGTTCAGGGAGTGATAGAAATATATACCATGAAAATGTTATATGTCTCTTTCACAATTTGTTTGTGTTTTCTCGCTCTACCCAGCAAAACCTCTATCGAATTCGAACATCAGTGTGCAAAGATGTAGGTGCATGTATGTGTGCAACGTTCATTCAAATCAGACATCATAGGCCATAGCACTGTCCCAGCATACTCTATAGGTTGAATGTCATCCCACACCCAACCAGTGGTCCCGAGACCGCCGAGTGCATATAGAGACAGTCCCATTCTCCTCCCTGTCTTCCTCAAATATAAAGAGCGGTGGTGTATCTGCACACACACAATTTATTAAATAGAAGGATGGAACATGAGTTCCAAAAAAGACCGCTATATATTGCTGGTAATTACCATTCCTTGTGGGGGTGCTACCAACTACAGCTATGGTAAGTACATAAGAAAAAAGAAGAAAGGCTGTATTATCGGTGCACATGAAGAGGAGTGATCTAATTGTCACATCCACTTAAAATATAACTTTTATTATTATTTCCATAAAAATAATGTAAGATAACATGAATAAACTACGAGTTTAGGCGAAACATAAAGGTTAAAATTGTTGACATAGACAAAACATACAAAGGTGCAATAAAGTTAATAAATGTGAATAAAGATAAAAAATGTGTGTCCACGTGTTTTTTCTAATGTCCAAATATATATAATGTTTTTCAGATATTAGAATTATATCCCACTCGAGTAAGTGTCATATGTATGGCTCAAAGAGGATCATTGACACTAGCGGGACAATCATAGAGGCAGCATAATATGTAATATACATGATCATGAATTTGCTTATACAGATGACGGGTTGCTGACGACTGACAGCGTCCGGGAGATTTGTATAGATAGCAGCCGTTACTATGACAAATATAACATTTCACTATTGGCCCCATGAGTCATGTGACCACAGGAGCAGTACTGAGATTGGCCAATAATCACAGGTGACCAGCTGGCCCATGCCGATTGGACAGCAGTGAAAGCTTAAATTATATGCCAGGAGAGGCATTCTGGTTCAGCCCTGACAAAGCTGTCAGAGTAACGGCAGAACACGCGTGTGGGCAGCGTGTGTTCGGCGTGCTTTCTATGTTCATGTCTAAATATTAAATACAAAGTCTAGCCAGTTAATAATTTGCTATGTATAGGGAAATTTAGTTGTTTATGTGGAGTGGAAGGCAGAGGATTAGACCAGTTCGTATTAACAGTAATATAATGATAGGATGATTAAATAGCACTATATTGGCTGCTAGATTCTTTATTGATATGCAGTAAACAGATGGTAAAAAAACACATCCTATATAGGTGCTCTGTGTATTAACATGACTAACCTAGGAATGTTGTGAGGCAGCTGTGATATAGTTGAGCAGACACAAATGTAACAAATGTCTCAATAAGTAACTCTTAATATTATCTAAGTGAATGCACAAATGTTACAGTTGCCAATCCTCTTGACTACATGTAGGAAATAGATGGCAACATATTAACCCAACATCGCAGCACAGTGCACTCATAGGATAAGTTTATGAATGCTGTGAGGTATATGTGATATAATTCAGCCAAGACAGATGTGTTACTTGTGATTCATAATAATAAAATCCATTTCTACACCAATACTACTTGTGAATATGCAGTGCAAATAAAACCTTTTTCTATAATTATAAATTTTGGATATATAAGGGCAAAGCATGATTTATGGATCTAGTAATACACCTATAATGAGATATTAATATACAAAAGCTGAGGTGTATTATCTATTAGGACTGGACCTAAAGATTGATGTACTACCTATTGGTCCACTGATATACACAGATCTAAATGTAATCATTTGGGAGGTGTCACTAGTCCTAAATAATGAAGGTGTTTCTCTTCTAAGGACAATAATATTGTGAACACAGGTCTGTTATAACAATTTGGGGAGGTGTCACTAGTCCTAAATAATGAAGGTGTTTTGCTTCTTTTCTAAGGACAATAATACTGTGAACACCGGAATGATATAACTGCCACAATACTGAAAATTGAGGGAGACATATACCCCCCAAGGTGTATTAGAAACTGGAACTAGTCCTAGTGCATCGCCTTTACTGAGGCTCTCTATTTTTGATGGTGTATTGCGTATTCATGCTGGATTATATATGTCATGATAACCTACATTCAATATAAAGAACAATTCTCACTACATTCATTATAAAAACATTTTTCAGCATAATCAGCATGATTATAGGAATATTGTAAATAGTGCACTTGATAAATCAATGGTGGCTAAAGCATCCTCCATTTAAATTTGATAGAATAATAATTATCTCACTATATCTGGTCTAAACCTAATTAACTCTTACAGAATTTTTATCTAATATTATATTGCTATTACAAGTACTAATATTTTCCAATATCCTCTCCACTATATAATTATTATGTTTGCATACATTAACAATATGTGAATATCCCATTATAGGGCATAAGATACGAGTCCAAAGCTCCCACAAAATTATTATCTATTAATGAATATTTAGAATAGTGTTGGGAGACAAATTGTGGATGAGTAAACCAATAAGGGATTGCTGGCTTCACGTATGAAAAACATTATATACTGTATATTTGTACATTAGAAAAAACACGTGGACACACATTTTTAATCTTTATTCACATTTATTAACTTTATTGCACCTTTGTATGTTTTGTCTATGTCAACAATTTTAACCTCTATGTTTCACCTAAACTCATAGTTTATGTATGTTATCTTACATTATTTTTATGGAAATAATAATAAAAGTTATATTTTAAGTGGATGTGACAATTAGATCAATCCTCTTCATGTGCACTGATAATACAGACTTTCTTCTTTCTTCCTTTTTCCTCAAATGTAGTCAATATCTGATTTGCGAAATGAATACATACGTGTGTCTAGGTCACCGATTATTGTTTGAAATATTTTTTTTGTAATTATGTTTAGTTTGACAGTTATGACAAATATTGCCTACTGTCAAAGGGTGTACTGTCGAAATAAAAAATATTACATACACAACACATACAAACTCCCAACAGATGGGTCTCTGTGCGTTTTGCGCATATACTGTAGCATACGCATTCGCACAGAGAAGCCACAAAGACATATACAACATATTCATACAACACCTAGACAATACATGTTTAGCATCATTATGTATTACATTATATAATAGAGTTTAACATCAGATATATATGTATTATTGGAATGGAACAAGATAAACATATCATGCTTAGTGTCAAAATGTTAAGGGGAATGAATGTGTTAATTTGATAGCAATGGGTAGATTGTAGCACATTGCAACGATTAGTTATGATTAAATGTAGGAATATGAAGCCACAATTCTAAAGTAAACAAAGAACTTCCTGAAAAACCAGTGGCTAACCCCTCTTCAAGGCTGGACATTGCTTGCATATGAACTGACCAATAACACATCATGAACGAGAGATCACCCTCCCCTGGACCAATAAAAGAAGACTTAGTCCTAGACATGTACTTCCCCCAATGCACAGTATATAGGTATTTGCCCCTCACCCAAGAAGGGCTGTTTCTTTTTCTGTTCTGTGTTTTTTGTAGCTGTCGGGGCAGATTCAAAGATGGAGAAGATTGTGTATTGAGCAAATTGGGTGAAGTATGCTGGCTGTAATTGATCCTAATGTAGCTACAACTGCTTCTTGTATAATTGTAACTTTGTAACCATATTTATATATTTATATTATAACTGAATGATATACTGTACATATGTTATATTGTATGCATACCCTTTTAATATCAAATATATACACTGCTCAAAAAAATAAAGGGAACACTAAAATAACACATCCTAGATCTGAATGAATGAAATATTCTTATTAAATACTTTGTTCTTTACATAGTTGAATGTGCTGACCACAAAATCACACAAAAATTATCAATTGAAATCAAATTTATTAACCCATGGAGGTCTGGATTTGGAGTCACCCTCAAAATTAAAGTGGAAAAACACACTACAGGCTGATCCAACTTTGATGTAATGTCCTTAAAACAAGTCAAAATGAGGCTCAGTAGTGTCTGTGGCCTCCTCGTGCCTGTATGACCTCCCTACAATGCCTGGGCATGCCCCTGATGAGGTGGCAGATGGTCTCCTGAGGGATCTCCTCCCAGACCTTGGCTAATGCATCCGCCAAGTCCTGGACAGTCTGTGGTGCAATGTGGCACTGGTGGATGGAGTGAGACATGATGTCTCAGATGTGCTCAATTGGATTCAGGTCTGGGCAACGGGCGGGCCAATCCATAGCATCAATGCCTTCGTCTTGCAGGAACTGCTGACTCACTCCAGCCACATGAGGTCTAGCATTGTCTTGCATTAGGAGGAACCCAGGGCCAAACGCACCAGTATATGGTCTCACAAGGGGTCTGAGGATCTCATCTCAGTACCTAATGGCAGTCAGGCTACCTCTGGCGGGCACATGGAGGGCTGTGCGGCCCCCCAAAGAAATGCCACCCCACACCATTACTGACCCACTGCCAAACCGGTCATGCTGGAGGATGTTGCAGACAGCAGAACGTTCTCATTGGCATCTCCAGACTGTGTCACATCTGTCACATGTGCTCAGTGAGAACCTGCTTTCATCTGTGAAGAGCACAGGGCGCCAGTGGCGAATTTGCCAATCTTGGTGTTCTCTGGCAAATGCCAGACATCCTGCACGGTGTTGGGCTGTAAGCTCAACCCCCACCTGTGGGCGTCCGGCCCTCATACCACCCTCATGTAGTCTGTTTCTGATTGTTTAAGTAGACACATGCACATTTGTGGCTTGCTGGAGGTCATTTTGCAGGGCTCTGGCAGTGCTCCTCCTGTTCCTCCTTGCACAAAGGCGGAGGTAGCAGTCCTGCTGCTGTGTTGTTGCCCTCCTACGGCCTCCTCCACATCTCCTGATGTACTGGCCTGTCTCCTGGTAGCACCTCCATGCTCTGGACACTACGCTGACAGACACAGCAAACCTTCTTGCCACAGCTCGCATTGACGTGCCATCCTGGATGAGCTGCACTACCTGAGTCACTTCATACAGGCATGTGGAGGCCACAGACACTACTGAGCCACATTTTGACTTGTTTTAAGGACATTACATCAAAGTTGGATCAGCCTGTAGTGTGTTTTTCCACTTTTATTTTGAGGGTGACTCCAAATCCAGACCTTCATGTGTTAATAAATTTGATTTCCATTGATAATTTTTGTGTGATTTTGTTGTCAGCACATTCAACTATGTAAAGAACAAAGTATTTAATAAGAATATTTCATTCATTCAGATCTAGGATGTGTTATTTTAGTGTTCCCTTTATTTTTTTGAGCAGTGTATATCTCTGAGCGTTGAACCTCAGCCTATGTGTGCGAGTGCTTGTTTTCTCTTGAGGGATATAGTGTTTGCGATGTACAGCACACTTTTATCATATATGGTAATAAAATGCGCCTTGCGTCCGCAGCATATTTTAACGCTGGCATTTTAAATATTTATTAGAAATAATCTGAACTTCTCAGCTGTAAAAATTCAGGGGTGCAGTGAAAATAAATGTACACTGGCCCTGTCTTGTATACTGTAAAAGCACAGGGGTTCTGTTGTTAAAATAAAAGTATACTGGCCCTGTCCTGTATCCTGTAAAAATACATGGGTTCTGTTGTTAAAATAAAAGTACACTTGCCCTGTCGTGTATGCAATAAAATTACACGAGTGCTGTGAAAATAAAGGGGCACCGTTCTGTGTGCTGTAATAATAAAGGAGTGCTGTCCTGTGAAATGGAGAACAAAAAATTATGAAAAAATAGTGGAAGATCAGGAACCACTTCCAGGTCCTAGTACTACTGTAGTGCTTCTGCACCAGACATGACATTGATGATGCAAATCCATCAATGTCGTCTGCTAAGACCAATGCCAATGTCATAGAGGGCATGTCAAATTTAAGAAGCAAAAATTAATAATCAGAAAAAAAAGAAATGATCTTATGAGAAACGTAAAATTGGCAATATGCCATTCATGACATGAAGTGGCAAGAAAAGGCTAAGGACTTGGCCTATGTTCTTGACTGGTGGTTCAGCTTCCCATGAGGATGGAAGCCCTCCTACCTCTTGAAAAATTAAAAAATTAAGCTTGTTAAAGCTTAGGAAAAAAACAACTGTGCGTTCAGAGATATCACAAATCCCCAAGTGTGTCCGTGGTTGCGATGTCTAGGCCTGACCTTCCCAAGACTGTATTGAAAGAGGGTCCTACCACCATTTATATGCCCCCTGCAAGTGCTGGGAGGAGCACCGCCAGTCCAGTTCCTGATATTGAGATTGAGGATGACACTGTAGAAGTACACCAGGATGAGGAGGAAATTGGTATAGCTGGCGCTGAGGAGGAAGTTGACGATAAAGATTCTGATGGTGATGTGGTTTATTTGAATAATGCACCAGTGTAGACAGTTGTTGTCCATGGAGTAAAAGAGCCCATTGTCATGTCTGGGCAAAATACCAAAAAAGCCATCTGTTCGTTTTGGAATTTATTTCTCCACAAATCCCGACAACAGGTATCAAGCCATGTGTTGCCTTTGTCAATCCATAATAATTAGGGGTAAGGATGTTAACCACCTAGGAACATCCTCCCTTATACGTCACCTGCAGCGCATTCATCAGAAGTCATTGTCAAATTCAGAAACTTTGGGTATTAGCGTAAGCAGTCCACAGACACCTAAATCCCTTCTTCCTGTTGTACCCAAGCTCCTGCAATCCACACCAACAACTCTCTCAATGTCAATTTATCCTCAGTCAGGAATGTAAGTAGTTCTGTAGGCCATGTTACTGGCATGACTGATGAGTCTTCTCCTATCTGGGATTCCTCCAGAGGATCCTTGAGTGGTACGCCTACTACTGCTGCCGCTGTTGTTGCTGTTGCTGGGAGTCGATTGACATCCCAGAGAGGAAGTTGGAAGACCACTTGTACTACTTCAACTAAATAATTGACTGTCCAACAGTCCTTTGTGAGGAAGAAGAAATATGAAAGCAGTCACCCTGTTGCAAAGTGGATTACTGAGGCCATAACAACTATGCAGGTGTTAGACAGGTGTCCGGTTTCTGCCAATAGTGCAGTGGGATTTAGACAGTTGATGGACATACTGTGTCCCCACTACCAAATCCCGTCTAGATTCCACTTCACTAGGCAAGCGATTCCCGGACTGTACAGGGACATTAAGAAAAATGTCCTCAGTGTCCTGAAAAATGCGGTTGTACCCACTGTCCACTTGACCACAGATATGTGTAAGTGTGTAGAAGGGCAAACTAAGGACTACATGACTGTGATAGCCCATTGGGTAGATGTATTGCCTTCTGCAGCAACAACAGCAGCGGCACCAGCAGCAGCATCTAATAGACAGGCTACACTGTGTATCACAAGTTTCTGTAAGAGGCAAACTGCTGAGAACCTCTTACGGAAATTGATGCAGGCAGGACATCACAAAATAGCTTACCCCACTTAGACTCTCCTTGGGATTTGTGATATCTGACAATGTCACAAATATTGTGAATGCATTACATCTTGGCAAATTCCAGCACGTCCCATATTTTGCATATACAATTAATTTAGAGGTGCAGAATTTTTTTTTCAAATGACAGGTGAGTGCAGGAGATACTGTCGGTGGCCCAAAAAATTGTGTGGCACTTTCGACTTTCAACCTTTGCGTACCAAAGACTGTAGTGCCAGCAAACACTCCTGAACCTGCCCTGCCATCACCTGAAGCAAGAGGTGGTAACAAGGTTGAATTCAACACTCTATATGCTTCAGAGGATGGAGGAGCAGCAAAAGGCCATTCACGCCTATACATCCACCTATGATACAGGCAAGGAGGGGGAATGCTCCTGACTCAAGTGCAGTGGAGAATGATTTTTGTGTTGTACAATGTTATCCATCCCTTCGAACTTTCCACATGTGAAGTCAGTACAGACACTGCCAGCTTGAGTCATGTCATTCCCCTAATCAGGCTTTTGCAGAAGCAGCTGGAGAAATTGAAGGAGGAGCTAAGATGGAGTGATTCCATATGTGGGACTTGTGGATGGAGCACTTCATTTCGCTTTGACAGGATTCAAGGGTGGTCAATCTATTGAAATCAGAGCACTACATTTTGGCCACCGTGCTTGATCCTAGGTTTAAAGCCTACGTTGTATCTCTCTTTCCAGCAGACACAAGTGTGTAGAGGTGCAAAGACCTGCTGGTGAGAAAATTGTCAACTCAAGCGGAAAGTGACCCATCAGCAGCTCCTCCTTCATTCTCTCTTGCAGCTGGGGCTGTGAGGAAAAGTATAACATTTCCTAGCCCACCAGCTGGTGGGGATGCAGGGCAGTCAGGAGTAAGTGTTGACATCCGGTCTGGACTGAAGGAGCTGCCAACAATTTCTGACATGATTACTGTCATTGCATATGATGCTGTCACCATTGAAAGAATGGTGGAGGATTATATCAATGATAGCATCCAAGTAGGTATGTCAGACAGTCCGTATGTATACTGGCAGAAAAAAGAGGCAATTTGGAGGCCCTTGCACAAACTGGCTTTATTTTACCTAAGTTGCCCCCCTCCAGTGTGTACTCCGAAAAAGTGTTTAGTGCAGCCGGTAACCTTGTCAGCGATTGGCCTAGGAGGTTGCTTCCAAAAATTGTGGAGAGGATGATGTTCATCAAAATAACTTATAAATTCCTCCATGAAGACCTTTATCAACAATTGGCTCCAGAAAGTTCACAGGGACCTGTGATGTTGGATTCCAGTAAGGACGAATTAATACTCTGTAAGGATGAGGATGTACACACTGAAAGTAGTGAGGAATCATGTAGATTCAGTTTGTTCAAGGAGATATTAATTGCTTCATTTTTGGTGGGGAGATTAATTGCTTCATTTTTAGTTGGGGCTCAAACAAACCAATCATTTCAGCCACAGTCGTGTCGCAGACCCTGTCGCTGATTTGATTGGTTTGTTAAAGTGTTCATGTCCTGTTTATTCAACATAAGGGTGGGTGGGAGGGCCCAAGGACAATAGTAATATATATATATATATATATATATATATATATATATATATATTTATTGTCTTCCTGGCAGCACTCACATATACAGCAGTGAAGGATTGGTGCCCTCCGTTCATACTCCCCAGCAGGGATATCAATAGTAGTTGGAAAAGTTGGCAGCACTCCATGATAAAGGCAAGAATACACCAATGTACTGCAATGTTTTAATGTATTTTTTCACATTGTCATCAGGGAAGTAACATACAAACACAAACTCTCACCTTAGATCCCTGTTTTCCCCTATGTGCTGGTGGTTGTTTCAGGACCCGGGAGGATGGCGCCCACAACTGACGTCATCACTTCCAGCCCCATTACCACGACAACCAATATAAAAACAAACCCAGAAGGTAACATGACGTAACCTGACCTGTGTAAAAATATAACAATTGCATCATCCCATAGTACAAATACCAGAGATATCATAAACATTAAAAATACTGTAAATAGTAAACTTGTCATGGACATAGGAATCTAATATAGTGAGAATATTCCCATTATATACATACATGTACACCAAACTGCTCATTCAAGGTCCAGATGTAGGACCAAGACGTTGATGTTTTTTGCTACTCCTTTTGCTATGGTTTGAATAAAGCTTAATTATGAAGACTGGTGATTGCACACCTGTTTTTTTTACATTTTGTATTTGGGTACTTTGCTTCCTGGAAATAACCCTAGTGTCACAAAATGGATGTTTAAAGTGCTTCCCAGTCGCATTTTGACCTATCTGCGGCGCAGCCCAAAGCACTGTCTGCATACGCTGGTCCATCCGGCATCCCGTGCTGTCAGTCACAGCATCCATTTTAGAATAGTTAGGCTTCAGCTCCTTTCCAGCCTGTAGGCCTCAGATCCCTCTGAAGCCTAACCTGGAGTACTACATGTTACTTCCAGATCAACTGACTCTGCAGAAAACACTCCAAACAGGTAGGGTTTCCCTGACAGGTGATCCCTTCAGCCTATCACCAGAGAGCAAGGGGTATATATTCCAGCTCCAAGCACTGGGAAGCTGCCACTGTTTTGTTGTTCTCCAGCCTGTATGGAGCTCATGCAATCTCCTGCTTAAAGAGACAGTGCATTACCAACATCAGCACTTTCTGACTCCCATCTTCAGGATATCTGCAAACCTGCACCGCTGGTTATCTCATCTCCAGGATATCTGCAAACCTGCATCGCTGGTTGTCCTAGCTCCAGTGTACCTGCAAACCTACACTGCTGGTCAGTACAATCTCCAGTTTATCTGCAAGCCTGCATCACTGAGTATGCTATCCAGCTATCCTGAACTGCTGGTTCAATACCAGCTTCCAGCTATTCAGCTATCATGTACTCCTGGTTCAATCCCAGCTTCCAGCTATCAAGCTATCATGTACTGCTGGTTTAATCCCAGCTTTCAGCTATCCAGCTATCCTGAACTGCTGGTTCATTCCCAACTTCCAGCTATCCTGTACTGGTGGTTCAATCACAGCTTCCAGCTATCCAGTACTGCTGGTTCAATAACAGCTTCCAGCTATCCAGCTATCCTGCACCGCTGGTTCAATCCCAGCTTCCAGCTATCCAGAGTATCCTGCACTGCTGGATCAATCCCAGCTTCCTGCTGTCCAGCTATCCTGAAATGTTGGTTCAATCCCAGCTTCCAGCTATCCTGTACTGCTGGTTCAATAACAGCTTCCAGCTATCCAGCTATCCTGCACCTCAGGTTCAATCCCAGCTTCCAGCTATCCAGAGTATCCTGCACTGCTGGATCAATCCCAGCTTCCAGCTGTCCAGCTATCCTGAACTGTTGGTTCAGTCCTAGCTTCCAGCTATCCGTTACTACCACAAGTGTCACTCAACTCTTATTGCACTGGTATCCTGTGTTCTAGTTCCCTGTAGTTGTCCAAACACCTGTGGCCAGCCATAGACTTTAGCCGAACCTGTCACGTCTGTATAAGCAGGTCATATATCAAGCCGCACTACTCCGTCCTCTGGACTCAAGCCAACTAGCTACTAGACCTCGTCCGGTTCCACAAGTAACAACCGGGACACCTAGGGAATTAATACTTACTTGTGCTGCTGATAGTGTGGCTGATAGAGTTTTCACAGGCACCAGTGCCAATGCAGTTGGTCTTGCCATTTTAGGGCATGGAGGTCTACAAGAGCCCATCCTAAAACTGTGAGTCTTATTTGAGCCAGAGATTGCTTATGTTGAGGTGTTGGAAACCCAGGACCCTGCTCCTGTTGACACACTGTATGTTTAGGAGTCAATCCCTGATGGGTTCAGAAGTCCCAGTTTGGGATGTCCAGCACACATGTGAGACTTTCTCTGATGTTGAATCACAGACAAAATCTGTTCCTTTGGAGGTATCTTGCCTACATGAGTCAGCCATGGCTAAACCAGTTGCAATACAGGAGTCTACTGCCAACATAATCTGGGAATCTGCTCCAGTGAAGTTCCACTCATGTATGTGGAGGATAAGGTGCAAAATTTCAGTCCTGAAGTTGGTGCACCCCAGCATGATTCACCATGAGAGGCTCAAGATCCAGTTGCTGAACTGAGTCAGTTCATAGAGGACTCACTAGGTAAAGAGAAAGAGCCTGTCTCAGAGGAATGGTTGCAGAGTGGGTTTTGTCCCAAAGATTTCTCAGCTTAAAACAGTTGGCAAAGATTAAATCTTGCCAGTGTCATGTGCACATTTTTTGGGGACATGAAAAGCTGAAAGGAGATATAGCAGGAGAGGTTCTTTGCCACCTGGAAATAACTGTAGGGAATAATCACTGGTTTGTGCCGCTGATAGAGTGGCTGGTGAAAGCCACTTACAGGGTCCTCTGGAATAGATGGGAAGTGTGGAAGGACCGTGTTTCCATCTATTGGGCCAGGACCAGGTCTTGTGGGCTTCTCAGTCCAGGAAGCTGCTTCATCACCCAGCAGTTGGCTGTTGCGTTTAAAGCAGAGTCTCTCCCACAAGTCAGGGCTTCTGACAGCAGTTAGTGCCCAGGCGATAGGCTTGCTAGGGACAGTGGGATCCAGAAGACTTGGGCACTAGTGTCAGGATTCCGGGACCTGGAGGGTTCCTTATTAAGGGAAAGGGAGTGTGGCAGTGTCTAATATCCATGTTTTTTTTTTTTTACAAATACAGTGCTCTATATGATTTATGTTTAACCCTATACTTGGTAAACCTGAATAAAAGGTATTTGTTGTTTTTGAACAAGCCTGGAGTCAGTCGCTGGTGGAATTTTTGTAGCTGAGTGCATTTTAGCAACACACTTGTAATAATGCATACTGCACATATGCACTTTATATGTATTGGTATCTTGTCACCTTAATGATGGATATACCTTGATGAAGACTGTATGCCGAAAATGGCTATTTGGGATGAATGTTTCAGGTATCATATTGCTCAATATTCTGATGACTGCTATTGCCTTGAGCTTTGAACATATTTAATATGAATAGTTTTCTGCATTAAGGGAGTTGTGAGTTGGCTTGATCCTCATTTGAACCCTTTCTTTTTTTTGGATGCTCTTGGGAAAGAATTTTGAACTATACTCCCTGCTCTGCATCCCTGCTGCTGCGTCTTTCCGTGTACTGGCTAACGGCTGCTGCACCTGTCACTGTGTGACAGGTAGCGGCACCAGCAGCTTGAAGCCTCCTTCCCCCTTCCCTGTGACAGTGCCAGTGTTCATCCTAAAAGTAGGCAGAGCTACACTGACTGGGGGTGGAGCTACATGGACTGATAAAGCAGAGCTACCTGGGACCACCAGGCTTCTGCAGATCCAGCCAGCCAGGCTGTGGTAAGTGGATGAAAAGATAACAAGAGAGAGCGAGAGAGAGAGAGAGAGAGGGAGGATGTGTGTGTGTGTGTATCTGTGTGTGTGGACATAGGGCCTAATTCAGCATAAATTGTTAAACTGAGAAATTGCAGTTGTCTGCAAGTAGAAAGGTGCCTCCCTGACAGAAAGAAATAATTTACTAATGCATTGCAGATCGCTATACACTCGCAGATGCATATGCTAAATTCCCGGCCAACGAAGAGTCTTTGCCATCTGAGCAAATGTTTGTAGGTCTGAGGCTGCCACTAATCTGCCACTGAGAAATGCTGGAAGTGGTCTGTGCTGACATCAGAGACCCTCCAAAAAACACCTGGGCACACCTGTGTTTTTACTGACACATCCAGAAAATGACACTCACTATTTAGGGTCTTCTGCTGCATACCCTCCAACTGTACCTTTTGGCAGGTACAGTACCTTTTTTATGGTTTGTACTGATTTTTGGCTCCCCAAGCTTCCATTGAAGGTATAGGAAAAAAGGCGTGACCACGTCACTTTACCCGTGGCCATGCCCCCTTTTCAAATTTGTACTGATTTTTATATGTAAATTGTTGGAGGGTATGCTGCTGCTGTATAGTGAGCTCTCTGTCTCCCATGCTGCTGGCTGGACTGGCATTGTGTAGAGTGCCATGTAGCCCCATCTCCTTTCAGCTAACTTTTATTTTCTTGCTCAGCACTGTTGCGATGATCAAAGGCAGCAGGGGGGAGGCTGGGGAGTGTCGAAGTCAGAAAAAGAAGACAATACAAACCACACACAGAGTGGCGCTTCACCATGCTTCTTTACTGTACATCATGCATGGAGTTGCATGGCGTGCATGTTGCAGCGTGGTGGGTGTATATACAGTAAAAGGTGCAATCACTGAGAAACACCATAAAGACGCACACAGACACATATTTCATACAACACA
Source organism: Pseudophryne corroboree (assembly GCF_028390025.1). Lineage (NCBI taxonomy): Eukaryota > Metazoa > Chordata > Amphibia > Anura > Myobatrachidae > Pseudophryne > Pseudophryne corroboree. Next base: position 391,987,111 of record NC_086444.1, on the reverse strand, counting down.
TAAATTACACATAGACAAAACATGTCCAGCACCAGACATTATATCGTATTTATACTGTATAATAGAGTGATAAAACAGATATAAATGTATTATTGGGATGGAACAAGTTTATTATACCATGTTTAGTGTCAAAATGGTCAGGAGAAGGGTGGTCATTCCGAGTTGTTCGCTCGCTGCTATTTTTATCAGGATTGCTAATAGGCTAAAATCCGGCAGTTCTGCGCATGCGTATGCACAGCAGGGCACACGCGCTAAGCAGTTTTACACAAAACTATGCTATTTTTCTAACGGGCGAACAAAGCTTTTCAATCGCTCTGCTGATCGCAGTGTGATTGACAGGAAGTGGGTGTTTCTGGGCGGAAACTGGTCGTTTTCAGGGAGTGTGCTAAAAAACGCAGGCGTGCCAGGTAAAAACGTAGGAGTGGCTGGAGAAACGGGGGAGTGGCTGGCCGGACGCTGGACGTGTTTGTGATGTCAAACAAGGAACTAAATGGACTGAGGTGATCGCAATCTAGGAGTAGGTCTGGAGCTACTCAGCAACTGCAAGGAAATAATAGCAGAATTGCTAATCTTTCATGGGCAATTCTGCTATGATTGTCACAACTGAGGGCTGGTGCTGACCAGGGGGAAGCCTCAGTTGTAGGGGCTGAGGTATATGTGTACCTGGGAGGCAGTACAGGGTTCTTGGACATGCAGGGAACCTTTAGAACAAATGCCCGAAGGCGTGACCACGACAACAAGGGAAAGTTCAAAGGTTTTATTAAACACAGTTCAGAGGAATACTGATGACTTGGTACTGGTAATAGGAAACACAGTTCAGAGAAATACTTGGGATCGATGACAGAACACCGATGGTGACTTGGAATCGATGACAGAACACTGATGGTTACTTTGGGATCGTTGGTAAGCTTTGAGTGAAGCTGGGGTTCGCAGATAGAAGTGCACTATTGTACTTAGAAGCACAGGTGAAGCATGAAGTGATGCTGGGGATCGCTGGAGAAGAAGCTGGATAATGGCTGCTGGGAAGCCGGAGTTCAGACACAGGTGAATCAGGGTAGACTGTAGAGGGTTAATCACTGGAGTGTCGGGTTACACTGCAGAGTATAATCACCAGGGAGTCAGGCTGTACTGCAGAGAAAGTCCATGGGAGAACTGCACACTGGAATCACTGAAGACTATTGAAGCACTGACATCTTTCCACCCCAGGAACAGGATATTTATACCTGCTGGGAAGCAGGGATTGGCTGGCTGATTAACCAGAGACCAGAGTGCAGCTGCTGTGTAATCAGGCTGAGAGCAGAGTGCAGCTGATAGGCTGAAAGGTAACATGTGATTAGGAAAACATGGCTGCGCCCATGGTAGCTTTTGGAGGGAAAGATTGTTTGTAACTTGAATGTGAGCTTTAACCATGAAGCTGCCAGAATCGCAGTAAAGAGATTTGAGACAATGAGATGCAGAGTGTTGCACACAGACAGTGCAGATGGAATCCAGGCTTGGAACACTGGGACAGTCTCAGGAGGCATTTGGAAGGTAAATACTGATAAGGAATTACCTAGATCGTGACAGCACGCCCTCCTTTTGGAGGCTGATCCGGACAGACGGATGGGACCGGATTGGGTCCAGAAAAGCTTGAACCGGCTGGGACCGGAGGAGTCTTCGGATTGACGGTTGAATCAGCTGGAACTGAAGGAGTCTCTGGACCTACGGATGGAACCGGATTGGGTCCAGAGATATCGGAATCGGCTGGAACCTAAGGAATCTTCAGACAGATGATGGAACCGGATTGAGTCTAAAGACAGTTGAATCAGCTGGAACTGAAGGAGTCAGAATCCGGTTAGAACCGGAATGAGTGGTATCCGAGTGTTCAGTTAGACCATCCTGGACCTGGTCCATGCTGGATGCCAACAGGGTGGTGCTCTCTGAAGACGGCAAACAGGAGTTCATAACTGCATCTGTAGCACAAAAATTTTCATCTGGGAACTTGGCTCTGGATACTTCCCTTGGGACTGAAACTTTGGTGACCCCTCCTGGGGTTGATGAATCAGACACCTCTCTCAGGGTTGTTTTCTCCAGCACCCCTCCTGGGGTTGACAGATCAGAAACTCCTTTTTGAGAAGACTCATATGCCCCTACTAGAGCTTGAACATTGGATACCCCTTCTTGGGCTGTAGACACAGACGCCCCTTCTTGGGCTGTAGACACAGACGCCCCTTCTTGGGCTGAGTAAAGAGCTTCATCATTCCAGGAAAGTTCGGACGCTAGGATCTGGTACTGTACCAGATATTTACCGACTGTTCGTGTCCCCTGACGTAGCCGGAGGATATCAGAGGAGGCAGAGGTCACACGACCTGGTTCATCAAAGATGCGCCTGAAGGTTGCCACGAAATCTGCATATGAAGAGAGCAGGGCATCAGACTTCTCCCATAGAGGTGATACCCAATCGAGGGCGGAGCCACTGAGGAGAGAGACGATGTAAGCAACCTTGGTGCGGTCAGTTGGGAAACTGCCAGGCTGTAACTCAAAATATATCTCACACTGATTTAGGAAACCACGACAGGCTTTTGGGGAACCATCAAACTTGGCAGGTGTCGGTAAATGGAGACAAGGAGCAGAAATGGGAATGGTGGGTGGGGATACCACTAAAGGTACTGCATTCGGCACACTGGACGCCCCTGAACCACGGAGGGTTACTTGTATTCCATCCAGCCGAGAGGAGAGGTCCTGGAGACAGCGGATCACATGGCCCTGTGCAGTCTCCTGATGTACAAGGCAGGCTGCAAGTTCTTGCATCGGCCTGGTCGCTTGGACCTGGCCTCCGGACGGATCCAATAGGTCAGTGCTTACTGTCACAACTGAGGGCTGGTGCTGACCAGGGGGAAGCCTCAGTTGTAGGGGCTGAGGTATATGTGTACCTGGGAGGCAGTACAGGGTTCTTGGACATGCAGGGAACCTTTAGAACAAATGCCCGAAGGCGTGACCACGACAACAAGGGAAAGTTCAAAGGTTTTATTAAACACAGTTCAGAGGAATACTGATGACTTGGTACTGGTAATAGGAAACACAGTTCAGAGAAATACTTGGGATCGATGACAGAACACCGATGGTGACTTGGAATCGATGACAGAACACTGATGGTTACTTTGGAATCGTTGGTAAGCTTTGAGTGAAGCTGGGGTTCGCAGATAGAAGTGCACTATTGTACTTAGAAGTACAGGTGAAGCATGAAGTGATGCTGGCGATCGCTGGAGAAGAAGCTGGATAATGGCTGCTGGGAAGCCGGAGTTCAGACACAGGTGAATCAGGGTAGACTGTAGAGGGTTAATCACTGGAGTGTCGGGTTACACTGCAGAGTATAATCACCAGGGAGTCAGGCTGTACTGCAGAGAAAGTCCATGGGAGAACTGCACACTGGAATCACTGAAGACAATTGAAGCACTGACATCTTTCCACCCCAGGAACAGGATATTTATAACTGCTGGGAAGCAGGGATTGGCTGGCTGATTAACCAGAGACCAGAGTGCAGCTGCTGTGTAATCAGGCTGAGAGCAGAGTGCAGCTGATAGGCTGAAAGGTAACATGTGATTAGGAAAACATGGCTGCGCCCATGGTAGCTTTTGGAGGGAAAGATTGTTTGTAACTTGAATGTGAGCTTTAACCATGAAGCTGCCAGAATCGCAGTAAAGAGATTTGAGACAATGAGATGCAGAGAGCTGCACACAGACAGTGCAGATGGAATCCAGGCTTGGAACACTGGGACAATCTCAGGAGGCATTTGGAAGGTAAATACTGATAAGGAATTACCTAGATCGTGACAATGATAAGATACACTCCCAGAGGGCGGCGGCTTTGCGTTTGCATTTCTGCTAAAAGTAGCTAGCGAGCGAACAACTCAGAATGAGGGCCGATGTGTGGATTAATTTGATAGCCATGGGTAAATTGTAGCACATTGCAACGATTAGTTATGATCAAATGTATGAATATAAAGTCACATTCTACGAGAAAAAAGGACTTCCTGAGACTTGAAACTGGACATTGCTTACATATGAACTGACCAATAACACACAAGGAATGAGAAACCTCCCTATCCTGGGCCAATGGAAGGAGACTGAAACCAACAACCTGTTCACTCTCACTGTTTGATATATGCAGTTTTCTAAGGCATAGTTAGTAAGTTGCTGTGGGGAAGATATGCTGAGTCTATCTACAGAGGACTGTTCTATGGGATAGGGTAATGTATGCCTTGCTGTAACTGATTCTTTTGTAACTGTAATCCTGTACCACTTACCTAGGCTTATACATGTTATACTGAATGATATACTGTACTTATGTTATTTTGTATGCTTAACTTTTAATATCAAATACATATATATATATATATATGAGCGTTGGACCTCAGTATACCATGGGGGTCATTCCGAGTTGTTCGCTCGCAAGCGGATTTTAGCAGATTTGCTCATGCTAAGCCGCCGCCTACTGGGAGTGAATCTTAGCATCTTAAGATAGCGAACGATGTAATCGCAATATTGCGATTACACACCTCGTAGCAGTTTCTGAGTAGCTCCAGACTTACTCGGCATCTGCGATCATTTCACTGCTTGTCGTTCCTGGTTTGACGTCACAAACACACCCAGCGTTCGCCCAGACACTCCTCCGTTTCTCCAGCCACTCCCGCGTTTTTTCCGGAAACGGTAGCGTTTTTTCCCACACGCCCATAAAACGGCCTGTTTCCGCCCACTAACACTCATTTCCTGTCAATCACATTACGATCGCCAGAACGATGAAAAAGCCGTGAGTAAAATTCCTAACTGCATAGCAAATTTACTTGGCGCAGTCGCAGTGCGGACATTGCGCATGCGCATTAAGCGGAAAATCGCTGCGATGCGAAGATTTTTAACGAGCGAACAACTCGGAATGACCCCCCATGTGTGCGGCTATTTGCTTTCTCTTAAGGGACATAGTGCTGCGACGTTCAGTGCACTATTATCATATATGGTAATAGGATGCACCTTCCGTCCGCAGTATATATTAACGCTGGTATTTAAATGGTTATTTGAAATAATGGAAATTCAAAGGAGACAGCTTGTTCCCTGTGCCCCCTCTTTATCCGGCTCTGCCAGGGCGGGCACAACATGTAACTGCATAGAAGAAACTGAAAGTAAACTACAGCTACTGCAGCAAGGGCTGCTGGGAGCTGTAGTTTATTTTCAGTTTCATTACAGCAATGCTTTGTGCCCGGCTCATTAGGCAGCCACAGCAGCTAGGAGTCTGGAGCTTGTGCTCCATTGGCTCTAAGGGACCGATGAGCATAGGAAGGGGGGTGTTAGGGGGATTAAACTGATCATGACAGCACTCCCTCCAATCTGGCGCCCAGGTCACATGCCTCCCTAGCCACCACCCCTTGTTACAGCCATGGGCAGATATAACATGTGCAGAGAGAGTTAGATTTGGGTGGAATATTTTGTTTCTGTGCAGGGTAAATACTAGCTGCTTTATTTTTGCACTGCAATTTAGATTTCAGTTTACGCACACCCCTCCGAAATCTAACTCTCTCTGTACATGTTATATCTGCCTCACCTGCAGTGCACATGGTTTTGCCCATTAGAGAAAGATTTTGCTTTTGCCATCAACCCTGTTTTAGGCCCATTATCACAGAATTGTCCCTGGCTGTAGTGTATGGGCGACGACACCTGCAGCTGTGGAAATCAAAAGCTGCATGTGTCGGAACAGTCAGTGATGCTGACCATTCATACATTGCACCCTCATATCGGTATGCTATCTTTTATCTCACTGAGCCCACACTGCCAGAGTAATACATGGGGGAGAAGCAATATTAGAATATTAGTGCGCATAATGTGCACTGAAACCACTTCTCCCCCATAACTATGGATCGTACATATACCCCTATGTGTATAAGCAGTGCTATTACTAGAGGTAACGTGTATAAGCTGCACCACTATGTGTATAAGTCATGACTAACTGGCGCCACTACTGGGGGGCATTATGTTTATTAGCGATGCCACAACTGAGCATCATGTTTAAGCGACACCACTACTGAGAACATTATGTATAAGTAGCGCCTCTACCGGGGGCATTATGTGTATAAGCTGTACCACTACTGGGGGCATTATGTATAAGCAGTGCCACTACTGGGAGCATTATGTTTAAGTGGCACTACTACTGAGGCCATTATATGTATAAGCAGCAACACTGCTGGGGGCATTATTTATAAATGGCGTTACTACTGGGGGTATTGTGTGAATAAGCAGCACTAGTACGTGCAATGTAATGTGAATAAGACTGTGCTAATTTGTGACGTAATATGAAATGGGGGATACTATTGTATGGCCATGCACCTTCCCTGTGAGACTACATCCCTTTTTTCTGACACACCACAAACATGCTGCCCTCTTTGAACAGCTGGAGAGAGGCCACAAAAGCAGCTTTGTCAACACTTACACCATACATATACTTCTGCATCCTGCTTTGACTGTGCCGGGCCAGGAGGAGTAAGTGCAGCTCACCATCTTGCCACACATGTGCTACATATCATGCTGTGGGTATTATGTATAAGGGGCATTACTACTATAGGCATTATGTGTATAAGCGCCACTACTACTGTGGGCTTTATGTGTATAAGCACCACTACTACTGGGAGCATTATGTGTATAAGCAGCACTATTACTGGGGGAATTTTGTGTTTAAGTGGCACTACTACAATGGGCATTATGTGTATAAGCATCACTTCTACTGGAGGCATTATGTGATAAGGGGTTTTACAACTGGGGCATTATGCATATAAGTGGCACTACTACTGGGGGCATTATGTTTATAAGTGGCACTACTACTGGGGGCATTATGTATATTAATTGCACTACTAATGGGAGCATTATGTATAAATGGCACTACTAATGGGAGCATTATGTATAAGCAGCAGTCCTACTGTGGGCATTATGTGTATAAGCGGCACTCCTACTGTGGGCATTATGTGTATAAGTGGCACTCCTACTTTGGGCATTATTTGTATAAGCAGCACTACAACAGGAAGCATTATGTGTATAAGTGGCGCTACTACTGGGGTCATTATGTGTATAAGTGGTACTACTACTGGGGGGCATTATGTGTATAAGCAGCACTCTTACTGTGGGCATTATGTGTATAAGCACCACTCCTACTGTGGGCATTATGTGTATAAGCTGCGCTACTACTGGGGGAATTATGTGTATAAGTGGCACTACTACTGGGGGCATTATTTGTAAAAACAGCACTAGTACATACAATGTAATGTGAATAAGATTGTGCTACTTTGTGATGTAATGTGAAATTGGTGATACTATTGTATGGCCATGCCCCTTCCCTGTGACACCACACCCCTTTTTATGACACGCCACCGGCACGCTGCCCTCTTTGAACATCTGGAGAGAGGCCACAAGAGCATCTTCGTCAACACTTACACCATACATCTACCGCTACATCCATCTTTGACTGTGCCTGGCCAGGAGGAGTAAGTGCAGCTCACCATCTTGCCACATACGTATTACATATCGCGCTGCCCTGCAATCTTTCCGGCAGCAACACCAGACCAGCCAAAGATGGGTAAAATCCACACCGGAGGCCCTTTTTAAAACACCAGACCAGCCAAAGACTGGTTAAATTTAAACTGAGGGCCTTGAATGGAAATACCCTTTTAACTAAGGAACATAAAGTGGATGCTTCTGATATATATTTTTATTTTTACCCTTTCATATATAGTAATATATTTTTTCTACTTACCAAAGAACTTTTTCATCTTATTGGAGGATCATATAGGATTGCATGCCACCCCTCTCTGTCCCTCATCCCTCTCTCTCTCCCATCTCTCCCTCACCCCTCTGTCCCATCTCTCCTCTCTCCTATCTCTCCCCTCTCTCTCTCCCATCTTTCCCTCACCCCTCTCTTTGTCCCATCTCTATCTTATCTCTTACTCTCTCTCTCTCTCTCTCTCTCTCTCTCTCTTCTCTCTCTTCTCTCTCCCTCTCTCCCCCATGGGGTAGCGTAATGTTAGTGAGCAGTTACTACTGTGCAGTATAATGAGAATAAGGTTGCACTACTATGTGGTGTAGTTTGAATTTGTTTGTTACATTTTTTGATTTCTATTTTAATTATATTTCATTTTTAATTTTATTTTAATTTGCAAAATCAAAATTTGCAAAAATCTCAAAAAACTTTTTTCACGTTGTAATTATATGGTATTGTTTGTAGAATTTTGAGGGAAAAAAATTATTTATTCAACTTTGGAATAAGGCTGTAACTAACAAAATGTGGAAAAAGTGAAGCACTGTGAATTCTTTCCAGATGCACTGTATGTAGGGGAGGGGATAGACATTGTATGTTATTACAACGAGAATGCGAATGGATATATAGACTCAATTCCACCACTCTATCAGGCTTAAATGAAGAACTCATAATGACTCCTTTTCTTTGAAGTTTTCCACATTTACCTTCACTAATGGAGCTACATATGTTTTTGATGCTGAATATGGTATTCTGAATTTGTCCCTAATATGAGATATAATATACTTGGTAGCGATTTTCCAATTGATGATTCTCTAATAGATGCTGCTACAGTATTTGATGTGAATTGTGTACATTTTGATGTTTTCTCATTTGTTTGTCTAATGTTTACTTGATACATTTCTATTTGTCACTTAGGATAACTATTTTGTAATTATAGTGCTGTGTGTTGCTTAGCAACCAGCCGGTAATCAGATTTGACCAAAACCTGAGCTTTGTTATGACAAAAGGAGATGTAATTGCTAATTTTTGCTATAAATGTTTTTGCTGTGTAAATTTGTATTTTTTTTTATTAGTGTACCTGTAACACTGTTTATGTGCCACCCTCACATGTGATTCGCCTTGGGTGCATAACCTTAGTGTGTTACCGCTTGGCTACGAGCGGAGGTGTGTTTCCTGCCGGCTGGATGTTGACAGCCGCGGTCCCACGATGTCACTTCCGATACGGCGGAACTCACTTCAGTTCCACCGGCAATGGGGATGACTGACTTTGGTTCTACCTGGCGTAATGCACGTGGATGGGGACACTGTGCAACACTTGTGGGCTATGTCTTTTTCAGGTGGGAGTTATTTCTACTAATTATTATGCTATATAAGGTCTTATTATGGTACATTTGAATGTGGCTGACCCCATGATGAAGGTGTTGTAACCAAAATGGGCCGTAGGGATGGCCATGTACCTACTTATGAACTACATCCACTGAATTTGTATGAGTATTAAAATTATCTGTGCTAAAGGCCTAAATATGCTAATTTTGCATTATAACTGTTTCTTCTATTATTCTACTTGGAGGTGTGCTGGTCTCCTTGTGTTTGTCCTTTGCGGACTTGGCAAGGTATGGACTGTATATATATATATATATATATATAATACAAAAATATCCTTATCTTGCGCTCGCAGAACCAGCAGCACTACAGGCGAGACCTCCGTTGCCAGATCTCAGACAAACATAAGATAGAAAACACAAATCCTGAGCGCGCTCTGTTTGATGTATAGATATAGCAGAAGTCCTTCCAAGTAGGTGTATCTTATACTATGGATAATTGGATTTCTTGGGTTCCTGCAGTGGATAACCCCTCACCAGAAAGTCACCCAAACAAATGGCCCAAGGCCAATTAGAATAAAATATTTAATACAAAAAGAATTCATAAAAGTCTTTGACATGAGAATTTTTTTTACAACAGGTTATACATGGATTTTGATAACTCTGACAGCAGAATCCAGTAGGTAGATGTAAACACTCCCTCACCTTAGCAAGGTGTGCGCTTGGCGAAGGGAGTAATTTTCCTAACTGGAATACTGACTAATGACTGATATCAGTCATTAGTCAGTATTCCAGTTAGGAAAATTACTCCCTTCGCCAAGCGCACACCTTGCTAAGGTGAGGGAGTGTTTACATCTACCTACTGGATTCTGCTGTCAGAGTTATCAAAATCCATGTATAACCTGTTGTAAAAAAAAAACTCATGTCAAAGACTTTTATGAATTCTTTTTGTATTAAATATTTTATTCTAATTGGCCTTGGGCCATTTGTTTGGGTGACTTTCTGGTGAGGGGTTATCCACTGCAGGAACCCAAGAAATCCAATTATCCATAGTATAAGATACACCTACTTGGAAGGACTTCTGCTATATCTATACATCAAACAGAGCGCGCTCAGGATTTGTGTTTTTTTATATATATATATATATATATATACAGGTTGAGTATCCCATATCCAAATATTCCGAAATACGGAATATTCCGAAATACGGACTTTTTTGAGTGAGAGTGAGATAGTGAAACCTTTGTTTTTTGATGGCTCAAGGTACACAAACTTTGTTTAATACACAAAGTTATTAAAAATATTGTATTAAATGACCTTCAGGCTGTGTGTATAAGGTGTATATGAAACATAAATGAATTGTGTGAATGTACACACACTTTGTTTAATGCACAAAGTTATAAAAAATATTGGCCATAATTAGCTTCAGGCTGTGTGTATAAGGTGTATATAAAACATAAATGCATTCTGTGCTTAGACTTCGGTCCCATCACCATGATATCTCATTATGGTATGCAATTATTCCAAAATACGGAAAAATCCCATATCCAAAATACCTCTGGTCCCAAGCATTTTGGATAAGGGATACTCAACCTGTATATATTAGTATTATTGGTTATTCAAACATGTCTGTAGTGGCACAATTATCAATCTTCTAACAAGCTAATTCTGCAGGTTATTAATAAAATAAATATAGCTTTGCCACCTGAATTATAATTATCAGAGCATTTAGGGAAAAAGTCTCTTGGGCAATCAAATATTAAATATTTTCTATAAAGCAAGAATACTGTAAAACGCTGTAATTTTTTTCATTGCTACTGTCACATGAGTTGTTCTTCTATAGATATACTTCTATAGCAAAATACTGTACCTCATAAGAAATGGAGAATGACAAGAATTGAAACAGATGAAAGGTGTTATATTGTAGCTTCTAATTATCATTGCATTTTTGTCTATGATATGTAACCATGTGTAATGGATCTAAGTGTTTCAATAAATTTTAGCGTGCTTTTAATAATTAGAATTTTTGTTGAAATGGAAAACCACAGCATTGTCAATGAGTTTGTCTTTACTGCTTTCCCCAAAAGTTTTGGTTTAGAAATATTATTTTTTATTTTGTTTCTAATACTCTACATTATTATAATTTTGGGTAATGTCATTATAATAATTTTAACATTGTGGGATACACATCTTCAATTACCAATGTATTTTTTCCTTGGTAACATTTCGTTTCTTGAAATGAGTATTTCAACTGTAGTGATACCCAACCTTTTGGTTATATTACTGTCATATAGAAAGACCATATCATTTGTAGGTTGCTTTGTCCAATGCTATTTATACTTTGCTTTAGGAACAACAGATTTTATATTATTAGCAGTAATGTCCTTTGACCGTTATGTAGCTATCTGCAATCCCTTACAATATGTAGTGATTATGAACTGGAACACAAGTTTCTATTTGGCTCTTGCATCTTGGATGGGAGGATTTCTCATTGTACTAACTCCTGCTGTTATCAAAGCAATGTTGCCATACTGTAAATCAAATGAAATTAATCATTTTTTCTGTGACTCTTTTAATATGATGAAACTTGTCTGTATTGACACTACACTTCTTCAACTATTTGATTTCTTCATGTATTCTTTAGTGATTGTGGGTTCTTTGAGTATAACTATTTGGAGTTACACAATCATAGCAATAACAATCTATAGAATACCATCTGTTACTGGACGCCACAAAGCCTTCTCCACTTGTGTTTCTCACCTTTTTCTTGTAAGCCTCGGCTACGGTGGAACAATTTTTATATATGTTATTCCAAAGGGAATCTACTATTTAAAATTAAATAAATTCATTAGTTTAATAACAATATTTGTCACTCCTATTCTAAGCCCATTTATTTTTAGTCTACGAAACCAAGCTGTACAAAATGCATTTATGAATATATACTTTAAGGTAAAATAAAATGTTTTATTTAATTTATGCGCACATAAAACATTTTTTTTCTTTTCTGAGTTGATGCTCGTGTATATAGCAGTTGGGATTTTTTGTTACTTTCAAAATGAATTATACAGGTATTATTATTCTGACCATTTTATTCTGAACAGTGTGATGTTTTTAATTAATGCCCTTCTCACTATTTCCTGGTTCCATAAAAATATAATATTTTTTTAATAAACTGGTGATGCTACACTCCAATGTATAATATCTAAATAAGCGGTGAGTAATTTATTTTACAAATTGTTAAGGCAGCCATACACTGTGCAATTACAGTATCAGTCCAATCAGTCAGTTATCTCCTGATAATAATTGCTAATAATTGTACAGAATGGCCATAACCTACCCTCAATGATCAGTCAGGCATGAAAACATTTTCAACAAACTCTAAATATAAAGAGCCTTCCTTTTGAGGTACTTACTAGCGAGCAGGAGGTTGATGATACTGCTATACATACAGAAGTGAAATTAGGACAAACTAGGATATAACATTTATTACATCCAGGGTGTCTTAAAGTAAAGTAGAATTTCTAAATACAGATATTTGGAAGACTTTGCAATTTATGAAGTTATATTACATATCAGGACCGAGTGGATGCTTATTGGATCTTAATTATAATACCATATTTTCAATAATAACACATGGAAACAATTTTAAAATCTTTAATTCACAATCTTTATTTTCTTTCACTTACATGTCTGTTGGTTTTGTAATTTAATGCTCTATGTTTCATTGTTGTCTTGGATAAACATGCAAACTAGACCTTTGCCAATTTTATTAAGAAAACATTAAAAGTTATATTTTAATTGAGTAAAATTATTCTTTCTCCTTGTGCGTCAACAATACAGATTCTTCTCCATTTTTTAAAATTTTTGTCAATTCTGATGGCTGCAAGCTTTTGCTTAATTGCCTGCATTCCCTTTTTACTCATTTTCTTGTCCAGAGTGGGAGTGGGAAGCCTGAAGTTCCCTCCTTATCAGGGTATTAAGATAGGTACCCTTGACAGTTGTTGCTTCCTCAGTACAAGGAAATTATGCACAGTCATTGGGTCTTGTGTAGCCGCAAAGAAAATTACTTTATGGCAGGCACAGTCATTGTTGGGTTTAGTCAACTTCAATTGCCTGTGATCCTTATGGAAAGAGTTTTCTGTGAGAAGCTTGAAACTGGAGTCATTTTGCTCCATTATTTTATTTGTCTTTCCACTGAGTTGAAGCAGGATCTAATTTCTGTGATAAATGGTGTGCTATTATTGCTTCCTCTGGCAATTTATAAATCACAGTTGCAACTTTTCACTGATGCTCCAAGTTCCACTGGTTTCTGTTGTTACCTTGATGGTTCCTGGTGTGCTGTATCTTGGCCTATGGCAAAAGTGGACAAGGGCATTATGAGAGATTTGCAGCTCTTCCTCATATTTTGTTGAGTTTGAAATGTGGGGCCACCTGTTGCACAATCATATGATATTACTGTATACTGATAATCTTGATGTTGTTCATTCCAACAATTAACAACAGATGTAATTGATTCAAATGTTGCATTTCCTTGCTTGTCTTGTGCTATTTTTAAACCAGGTAGAGCACCCTTATACATGTTATGCCAGGTAGCGCATGTAGACTTGCTGTCTGCTGGATATCCCTGCACCAGCCACTTCAGTAAGATACATGAATACTCCCTTGCCCCAGGCATCTCCATATCACACACACAACAGCCACTTACACATATGACCCATTCAGCTCTCTCTCACGCATATACTCCAGTTCTACCCCATTCACCTACCTATGACACATATATGCTCCTGCTCACCCCACTTATCTTTCACACATATGCCCCTGCCTCAGCCACCTACCTTTCACATATATACCCTAGCTATTCCCCAGCTTCCACAAATACTCCCCTACATCAGCCACCTACTTCTCCGGTTATGGATCAATGGGACAACTTTACTTAGGTTGACAGTCAATATGTCAACCAATAGTTGTCGACATTGACATGGTCAACACGGGACACATGAAAATGGTTAACATGGGACAGGTTGACACATAAAAGGTAGACATTACATTTTTATACTTTTTTGGTAATTTGTTTTTGCTTAACATGACCAAAATCCCCAATTAGTGCACTGCGTCCCCTTGCATGGCGAGTAAACTGTTGGCACGGTGCCTCACTCCACTACCACTGCACTCAGCACAGGTAACTATTCCCAATCGTAGTCCACGTGGATGGTAAAGTATGAAAAAGTTAAAAATATATTTTTATTAAACTGTTATGTTTGCCTTCCTTTTCATGTGTTGACCTATCCCGTGTCAACCATTTTAATTTGCTGAACTCTTCCATACATGTCAATGTCCATGTCAGTGTCGACAAATAGTGGTTGACCTACTGACTGTTGACCTAATCAATTTTGACCTCTGGGAAATGTACCAGGTCCTTACTGTATTACACAGTATCTGAGTATTACTGTATTACAGTAAAACTCATATTGTAAGAATTAGGATTTAATGAATAACAAAGATTGTGCACTGGAAAGATCCCCATCCCAAATAAAAAACAGGTAATCTATATTACGGCTATAGAAAACTAGAAATCCCCTGAGTTCCTGGCCCCACACATGGTTCAAACTCTACAAAAGAGGAGGTTTGATCCTGCACCAGATTATAGGAGGTATGGTTATACTGTAGTTGTAGTTATACTGTCATGTAACTAACAATGCGTAGTTGTACTGTATGTGTGGTGGGTGAATTTTAGTCCTACCAAAATGACAATAGTTATTGAGGGTGGTGCTCCCCAGGTTAACTATAAATGTCAAATTTCAAAATTGGAGTCAAAAGTATTAACCTCTTTTTGGAGGCACTCTTATTTTATTAATTAGTATAAAATGTAACATTTATTTAATACTATTAAAAAATAATTTCTTTGAAACGCCCTTCCTGGGAGACAAGAAACACCTAAAAACAAATTAGGGATTAAATATCCAGGGCGAAAATAATAGCATAGAACATTTTTGAAACCATCTGTCAATCAAAGTTGCTATCTTAACAGCATACCACCGTGATAAGTTTGTACTGTACATTAACATGTTACTAATATGCAGCAATCAGTGTAATAGTTCAATACCAGTATTAATGACTACATATACTGTAAGAAAGAAGGAGAGATATCATTTCATTTACACTCAGAGGTATAATTTTCCTTAGTTTCTGCCTCTTGGAAGTGCAGAATAAATATGGATATTACTGTAGTCCTAGCCATTCTAATGCTTGGATCCTTTACCTTCGTGGGTCCAAATGCATGGTCGTGTCACTGCTTACAGAACTGGTAATGTCAATTTGAAGCAAAATGTCCTAGACACCACCTTGTCACTGTTGTGTGATTGGGCCACTGGTCGTTATGACCTATCCACAGCATCTGTCCCAATTGGGCTTCTGTTCTCTGTGCAATTTAATTGCAAATTTAAGTGCAGTGTTCCTTCCTGCATGTTATTCTTTGCACTCAGTGATAGATACAGTATGTGTTAGTTCTTTCTTTTGTTTATCTGTTGTATTTTGTTCAATGTCATACTCCACACTGTGAAGTAAATCCACACATTGCCTAAACTACACAGTGGTTACTTACATGGAGCAATTTTTGACTATTTTAAAAAGCGATCTCACTAGATCGCTTAGAAATTAAGCACAAATCGCCCCATGCATCGCTATCGCCGGCTCAGATCATTCAGGCATGCAGGCATGATCTAGTTATATTGCCTAGCATGTGCATAAAGAACACTGGTTAGAACAGATTGCTCACACTGGTTAGCACTCACCTTATATTAAAGGCCCATATAGACGGGCCGATGTGCGAGAGATGTGTGCTGAGCGAACCGCTCAGCACACATCTCTCCCGCCGCTCAGCACAGTGTGATCTGTGCTGAGCATGCGGGGGGAGGCGGGGGTGGCCGCTCATTCCACCCAGTGGGTGAAATGAGCGACCCGCTAGATTGGCCTGCACGGCAGGCCAATCTAGCACCAGCGATAGCGATGCGCGGGGCTGCGCATCGCTATCGCTGTATGGGGTACACACGGAGCGATCCTACTTAAATTCTAAGCAATCTAGTCAGATTGCTTAGAATATCGCTCCGTTAGTACCCCCCTTAACAGTTCAAACTGTAATTCATCTGAATTCAGGGAATCCATCTGATTTTAGGGATCCAAAATATTGCAATAATTTGTTAAGCTGACCAGCCCCTTCACGGTCATTCCATTTTAGTCAGTCCCTACACTGACTTTCAAAAATCTCCTATATAATAGCCCAGATCTGTGACTTTGTGCTTCATTTGCTAACGCTGGGTGGAGTCAAAACAGTGGGCGGAGTTAGTCAAATGAGTCACAGATCTGGGCAAATCTATAGGAGACTTGGAGCAGGAGCAGATGGTATGGGCATGGCACAGGCAGGGGTGCATATACCTCCCAGCTTTCTTCAGGCAGGAGGGACACACGCACAGCAAAAAGGGGGCATGGCTAACGGGAAAGGGGGCGTGGCTTCGCGGGTGGACCCGCGATCACGAGCCACGCCCCTGTTTTCGTCAGTGAGGGGGCATGCCCAGCGCTCTGTGAGCTGCTGTCATGCCCCCAGCGGTGGATTATGAGTCCGGAGGGCCCAGGGCACTTGAGACAGGAACCCTATCTCATTGCTGTGCCTGCTATGGGTTTGGGGGCGTGGCCTAATTGCGCCCCTCGTGGCCACGCCCCCTTATGCAAATTCCAGGATTATTATTTTTTATGGGATTTTGGCCCCTCAGCTAGGGGTAAATCCAGACACCCCCCCCACACACACACACACACACTCACACACACCCGCACAGGCAGAAGAAAGCAGGGAGGCTGCTGCTGCCTCCCTGCAACACCACAGACCTGCCAACACGCAGTAGCACAATGCTGCCGCTGTTACTGGCAGGACGGGGGAGCTTCAGAGCTGGGACAGAGCTACTCCAGCCGCGGGCCCCCTAAAACTGTGAGGCCCGGGGTACGTACCCCCTGGGCCCACCCTTAATCCGTACCCCCTGATGCCCCCTCTCCCTCTGTCTCCACTAAATAGACGCTGTGTGCATGCTAAGCAGAACAGCGAGTACAGGAGCTTCCCAACTGCCCCCCCCCCCACCACCCACCACGGGTCACTGCGGCCCGCGGGTGGGACAGCGGGACAGACCAAAAAAAATGGGACTGTCCCGCTAAAATCGGGACAGTTGGGAGGTATGGGGGTCTGTGTGAGGGGGTATGCCGTACAGACAGACGGGCACCGGCTCACTGTGTACTTGACCCCCCCACATCAGCATACTCAGCAGGGGCTCTCTGACGCAGAGGAGCGTCACTTTCTGGCACACTCCACGCTTCTTAGCTGCAGTTTTGTGGGGCACCTGCCGCTGTGCAGGTTCCATACCGCCTCTGTTATCTCCAGCCCCGGCAACCCCACCGCTACCTGCAGTGAGGTGCACCCAGCTCCTCACACTTTAGCCGGTGGGCAGCGCTGCAGAAGTCCATGCTGCTTGCAGGCTCCGACCCCCTCCTCCCTCCAGCCGCAGCGTCTCCCTGGGGCTAACCAGTCACTCCCAGTCTCCCCTTACCACAGTGCCCAGTAGCCGCGAGGTCCACACCGCGTGCATGCTATGACCCCCTCCTCCCTCCAGCCGCAGCGTCTACTGGGGGCTAACCAGTCACTCCCAGTCTCCCCTTATCACAGTGCCCGGCAGCTGCGAGGTCCGCGCCACGTGCATGCTATGACCCCCTCCTCCCTCCAGTCGCAGCGTCTCCTGGGGGCTAACCAGTCACTCCCAGTCTCCCCTTACCACAGTGCCCGGCAGCCGCGCGAGGTCCACGGTGTGTGACTGAGGAGTGGGGGGGAGGGATGCGGACGGGCAGAGGAAGCAGGACTCCAGCCTGAGAGCGTCAGCCATGCCAAGTCTCCACCAGCAGCAGATCCCAACAGGTTGAAGTGGAACAGCAGCAGCCAGCAGCAGTGACTCCGGTAAGACACATCTGTCTGTCACCACTGTTCTGTCCCTAATACCAATCTCTCCCGTGCCCTGTGTTCTGTCATGTCCCTGTCACCCCTGGCCTTGCCCTGTTACCCTTATCCTGGCCCTGTCACCCTTATCCTGGCCCTTTCACCCTTATCCTGGCCCTGTCACCCCTATTCTGGCCCTGTCACCCTTATCCTGGCCCTGTCAACCAAATCCTGGTCCTGCCGCCCCTACCCTGGCACCCCTATCCTGTCCCTGTCATTTCTGTCCTGGCCCCGTCACCCCTGTCCTGGCCCCATCACCCCTGTCCTGGCCCCGTCACCCCTGTTCTGACCCTGTCACCCCTGTCCTGGCCCTGTTACTGCATACCCTCCAACTACCTTTTTGGCAGGTACAGTACCCGCAGCGCCTCCAGACCCCTCCCCAATGCACCACACCTCCGCACCTTCCCCTCCACCACATGCGACACTCCACCCCTCCCCCAGACGCTGTGCCTCCAGACCCCTACACCACCAGCGCCTCCCACTCCCCCACCACCCACAGCACCTCCAGACCCCCTCCACCATCCACCCCCCATATATGTCTCCCCCCACACCTACCCCCCTCCACCCACAGCATCTGCAGAAACCCTCCTCCATTCGCGGTCCCCCCCTCACCCACCCACGGCACCTCCGCACCTGCCCCTCCACCACCTGCAGCGCCTCCGGACCCCCTTCCCCGTCCGCCGCACCACCCGCACCTGCCTCTCCCCCACCGCGGTGCCTCCGGACCCCCTACCCCACCCACGGCACCCCCGCCCCTTCCCATCCCACAGCACCTCCGGAACTCTTCACCCATCCGCAACATCCCTGCACCTGCCCCTCCCCAGTGGCACCCCTGCCCCTCCCCCACCTGCAGTGCCTCCTGACCCCTCCACCATCTACAGCCCCCACTCTTCTGTCTCTCCCCCACATGCAGCACGTCCCAACCCTTCCCCATCCGGGACCCCCCCGCATCTGCCCCCCCTCCACCTGCAGCATCTACAGACACCCTTCCCCATCCGCAATCCCCCCCGCACCCGCTCATTCTGTACATCGTGCCCTGCAGGTGCTGTTCACGCCGTCGCAAGGGGCTGCGCCTTCTTCACCATCGCACGCCCTTTCATTGTGCAATATTTAACCACTAACAAAGGAATGCAGGTAATACTCCATATAATACAAATATTGAACCCCATATAGGCATGCAAGGGTTAAAGGGGCGTAGCCCCTTGCGACAGTGTGAAGAGCGCCCGTAGGGCGCGATGAAGCACCTAGTATGTTAATATTAGGTGAGTGCTGAAAATTGTATGATTTTTATATTTAAATGGTGTGGTCACAAATACCACTGGCACCGCAGATGTGGACTTTAGCCTATTGTTTATATAACATTTTTGAGGTCGCACTTTTTCTTGCACCCCTATTGTCCATATATAAATTAAATATTAAGAAATTCCCTGGGTGTTTATTAATTGCAGTAGCGCAAATCAGGGCAGTTTCTGAGTAGCCAGGAATTCTCCCCGCACGATTCATTGCCGCCTGTGCCATACTGATCAGACAGAGACCACGGAGTATCTGTGTAACGCAAATACAGGATGCAGCTGTAGCTTATTTTACAGAAGACTCTGTACATCAGAAGTGCCCAGCGCCACTGTCTCATCCTATCCTCCCCCCAAGCTGCGCACCACAGCGTTCAGCCGGGAGACCGCGGTAGCGCCTAGATTTCCCACAACCGCCGAGAGGCAGGTCGCTGTCAGTGTGCAGTGAGTGTGGCCCGGCTGCTTCTGTGTGTAAATAGTATATCCTGATGAGAGGATGTTTACTGGGAAAATTCTGCCCCCCCTCTCTCCTGTAGGCACTGCGTATTTCAGCTGAGGCTCCCGGTGACCTGCATTATGTGGATTTGTAGGAATGATTTGTATTCATTTTCTTTTTGGTTACTGCCCATGTCAGACTCTTTCTGAACTGTTCTGTGCCAGCCTTCTGCTTTTTTCCTCTCCTCTGTGCCAGCTACTTTTCCCTTCCTTTATCTGTATTAGCCTCTCTGCTCATCTTTCAGTGCCAGCCTTTCTGCCATCCGGTCTGTGCCAACATCTCTTCCCTTCGCTGTGCCAGACCTTCGGACCTTCCTCTGTCTCTGCCAACCTTTCTGCCCATCATCTCTTCCCTTCCACTGTGCCAGTCTTTCGGATCTTTGTCTGCACCACCATTTCCACTAGTGGCGTGCGGTGGGGAGAGGCAGGTGAGGCAGAGCCTTTCCTGTCATACTAATGTTTGTGCCAGAGTTTTAAATGTGTAAAGTATATGAAAAATACAAAGAATATGTTTTAAATATGTTTTAAATATCTCCTTTTTTTCCTCTGGAGTGAAACGTCTATGGCAGGTGAGGCAGTGCCTCCCCTGCCCATCTTTTCCGCTTATCTCTGATCAAAACTAACCAAATTTCCAGGAGTTTACACTGATACACCTGTGTATAATGCCCAGATGTACCCTTTGGCTCATATATTGTGTGTAAATCTGGCTCTGATGCTAGCCAGTGCCACCTGAGCCATTTATTTCACCACATGTTCCTGATTTCCACCCATCCTTTGTCTACCCCAGCCTCTCTGAACTACGCTCTATGCCCATTATGTGTGCAATAGTCTCTCTTTCCTTCCTCTTTCTGTGCCAGCCTTTCTTCCCTTCTTCTACACCAGCCTCTCTGCTAATCCTTTGCCTGTTCAAGCCCTTCTGTGCCAGCCTTTCTGCTTATCCACTGTTTGTGCCAGCCTTTCTTCCATTCCCATTTTCTCAGCACCAGCCTTTCTGCTTGTGCCAGCCTATCTTCCCTTCCTTGGTGCCAGCCTCTGTGCTCATCCACGATCTGCACTGGCCTTTTTCCTTCTATCTTTACCATCCATTCTGCCCTCCAACTATGCTGCTCCTCTACTTTTCCCATGTCAGTGTCTCCCCCTTTCCACCCTTTGTGACATTTTCTCTCCATCTGTCTCCTGTTTGTGTACAGTTGTGCTCATAAGTTTACTTACCCTAGCAGAATTTGTGATTTTCTGGCCATTTGTTAGAGAATATGATTTAAAAAGAGTAAACACAGTTGTTTGACAATAAATGGCTTCACCCAACCACTAACCATGAGTGAAAGAAAAGTTTGTGAGTTATCATTCATATTCTCTGACAAATGGCCAGAAAATCACAAATTCTGCTAGGGTAAGTAAACTTATGAGCACAACTGTATGTATGTTCCTTTTCCCCCCTCTTTGTGCATTTGTTATTTTATATGTATTGTACAGCTTTGTTCGGCATGATTTACCGCTTCTCGGGATGCCGAATGTCATTATGTCAACATCGTCATTCCGAGGAGTGGAATGCCGGCAGGGTGGCGAGTGCAACTAAGTCCCTTGCGGGCTCTCTGCACTCGCCATGCTTCGGACTCGGTGGCGAGCTAGGCTCGCCACAGGTTCCATTCTCCCTCTGTGGGTGGCGTGAACACCTAAAGAGGTGGAATCTACCACGCCGGGATCCCGACTGTTGGTATGCTAACAGCATACCGTACAGCTGTCTATCCATCTTTTTCTCTTAGCCTCCCTGCCATTGTGTTTGTGTACAGTATCCCTACATTGTGTATGCCACATTTTTGTCCTCCCTTATATGTCTGTGTTCATTTACCTCTCTTTTTATATCTGCTCACTATATATATATATATATATATATATATACAGAGTATACTCTTTAAAAAAAATGCTTAGAAATCACCCTTTAAACATCCTTTGTTTGTCCCTGAATTGATATGCTTGGGTGAGGTTCATATCTCTTTAAAAAATGAGACATGGCCTAAACCCATGACAGACGCATACTGTGTATTTAAAATCCAAAAGATGCCTGAGAGCAATGCTCAGTGTAGGGACTTACCAAAAGGGAATGGCCGTGAAGGTCAGCTTAACGAACTATTGCAGTATTTTGGAACTAACATTCCCTGAATTCAGATGAATTGCAGTTTGAAGTGTTAATATAAGACGAGTGCTGTAGTTGTATGACATATGTGGGAACCTAAGGGAGCTACAAAATAATGCCCGCTGGGGGTCCGATGACGCAATTTGCTCTGAATCTCGTCATCACAACCCTGCCCCATCACTCACAAAGCTGGTAATCTCGGTATTGTGTAGCCCCATTCAGCTTCACTTTGCCATCCTGGAAGCCAAAATGTCGGCATGTATGATATATATGTAAATGCGAAAGCCCTCACCTACTCACTCACTCACTCACTGACAAACTCATCAATAATCCTCTTACTTCCCAATATGTTAGGAAGATGAAATTTAGCATGGGTATTCTCAGGGCCTGATAAAGGGTTTCAGCAGCCCTATGCTAATACAGAAGTGGTCCTAAACCTTTAATTAAGGGGTCTATTCCTTCTGAGGTTACAAATCACTATCAATACACTTTAAAACACTTAATATTTATTGGTTCACTAAAAAAACCCATACAACGAATTGAACATCTACATTCCATGGGTGGTATTCATGTGACCGCCGGTCAGCTGACCGACAGTCACATGACCTCCTCCACCAGCCCGACGGGTCACTGTCCCGATGGTCGGCATGCCAACCAACAGGGACTATTTCCACTCATGGGTGTCCACGACACCCATAGAGTGGGAATAGAACCTGTGGCGACCGCAGGTCGCCACCGAGCCCGCAAGGGGCTTGCTGCACTCGCCCCTCCCCGCCGGGATCCAGGCGTCGGTATGCTGCCAGGATCCCAGCGTCGGTAAGCTGACCGGCGGTCAGGAGACCGCCGGTCAGCCCTACTACACCCCATTCCATTGGTCCATTCTAAAAGATCTAACCTACACTTGATTTTATTAGAACAGTATCTAAATTAATTGCACCATCAAGAGTTATTATACTCACCCAGATCTATAGAGGATCTACTGTATCTCATCTAAAGAGGATCTACCCTACTTCCAGAGGACGGTTCCAACTAAAGAGTTTTCTCAAAAAACAATTTCCCCTGATGAGGTCATTATAAGGAGGAAACGCGTTGGCATAAAGATAAATTTTCCTCTATTATACATGAATGTCATCCCCTAGAAATCTGTTGGTAATTTAGGGGTCTGTTCTGTAAAATGTATTATGAGTGACTGTCTCAAACTGCATTCTGTTTAATAAATTTTTTTATAAGTTTATTCGGTTGCTGGATGAATTTTTAATTTTAACAGTATAATTTTGATTGTGCACACTCAGAATTTGTTTTTATTGTATTTATCGGTACCCTGTTCTAGCAGAAGGGTTATTCTGGAGGTGCAGCCACTTTATAGCGCAAGATAAGGGTAAATTGTTTTGTATATGAATATGTATGTATATATATATATATATATATATATATATACTGTATATAAAGGGAGTCCCACACTCTCACCCAACTAAGCAGAAGCTGGGGTGCCAATTCAAAGCCTGATCCTTAGCAGGGGGCCAGACCCATAGTACAGTGCAGTATTTTTCACATAAGTGGAAAGGATAGCACTCTCCAGACTTTTTTTTTTATATAATGGTTTTTATTAGCTTTGAACAAACATAAAACCAAGAACAATAGTACACAGTACAGGAAATATCAATGAAAATTGACTAAATTGCGTAACCAGCATAATTTACATAGTATAGTAACCATACAACATGGTATGCAATTTGCTAATCGTGTACTACCGAATTTGGCAACTAACAATTAAAAATCAAGGGGAACAACAAATAGAGCAGGTATAAGAGTAAGACAAAGAGAGAGACAATACAGTGACACAAATAGGGAAACATAAAGACATAGGCCAGATTCTACTAATAGGAGTGTTCCTAAAATGGCATAGTCAAACATAGATATATAATAGTAAGTAAGAATATCAAGTGTAATCATGTAGTATCAGATTGTGGGGAATGTAATTGTGATAAATCTGTAGAGCCAGTGATAATCATAGGAAGCCCACTCCACTCCCAAAATTCCTTCCACTTCAACCATTTTTTCTGCACCGAAGAAGGCAATATCGAATGTATATCTCCTGCTGTTTAAAATAAGAAATGCTTGTGGGTATTATTGACAATAGCTTGGATAGTGGGTATTGATTGTGATTTCCACAGCGGTCCAATTGCCGCCTTAGTGGATATTAGGACATGGCCCGCAACATATCTGTCACAGTGCAATAAGTCGAAAGGTGAATAATGAAATAGAGCAAACATAGGGTTCATTGGCACCTCCACCCCCAGCACCCCCCAGATAAGAGAAAACACTTCAGCCCACAGCGGTTTCAGAGTCGGGCATTCCCAGAAAATGAGCAAAATAGTACCCACATGGCCGCAATTTCTCCAGCAAAGCTGGGAAACCGAAGGCCAAATGCTATGAAGCTGCCGCGGAGTAAAGTACGCTCAGTGGCATAATTTAAAGTACATTTCAGAATGCTGGAGGCATCTAGAAATCTTAAAACACATTGAGGAAATGGAGTCCCACTCTTCCTCTTGAAGGACAATAGAGAGGTCTCCTTCCCATTTCAGCTGCGAGGGAGTCTTACCCTGTTTAGTCAAAAGAACAATGTACTGATACCATTTAGAAATCCCACCGCCATGTGCAGGGGAAGACATTCTAGAGCGTAAGGAAGCAGGGAGGGGGACAGGGCACATGGACCCTCCAGCATAGGATTGAAGCCAATGACTTATCTGCAAGTATTTAAAGAAGTCCTGTTTTGGTACACCTGAATGAATTTGTAAGCTAAAGAAGGTCACCAAACCTCCCTCCGAGCAGAGATCTCTCAAATGCACAATCCCAGCATCATTCCAAGCATCCAGCACAAGATTAGGTATGATACAAGCAATAGTCCTAATAGACAAGTCGGCCGACGACAACTAAATAGTTGGGTCAGAAGCAACTACAGCATGCCAAAGCTTCAAGGTGCATCTAATCGCTTCCCCCGGGCCCTGCCATTTTGGGACGCTATGGATGGGCAACAAAAATATATTTCTCTTGTCTATCGGACCCAGAAAAGACTGTTCGATGAGGACCCACGGTTTGGGATTGTGCATATTGAACCAATCTCGAGCCTGGTTGAGAAGGCAGGCGGAATGGTACACTTCTAAATTAGGGTAGGCTACACCTCCAACATTCTTAGGTAACATCAAAACCTGCCTAGCAATACGGGGCCTAGACTCCTTCCATATATAATGAGAAATGATTTTGTTAGCCCTTATGTTAAGAGGTTTGGGGAAGCTGCGAGGGATAGCCCGAAACAGGTCTAAAAGTTTAGGGAGTAAAATCATTTTAGTTGCAGATATACGTCCTAGCCAGGAAATTTCATGAAGGGACCATTCTTTGATTAATTTTTCAAATGCGCTTAATAGGGGTGAATAATTACAGTCATATAAGTCCCTGTCTAATTACAAAGGTAATTTATTAGGATACACGGTTCCAGAAAAAAAAGGATTTTTTTTTTGTGAAAGTTCTCACAAATTAGGCTCACCAACGTTTCAGTCCAAACCCGGACCTTTATCAAGGTAGTAGTCAGTCCAATATAGTATAAGTAGTCAACTATGGCAACAGTCCAATTCAGAGGAACCAGAGACTTGAAGAACTGCCTCCCAGGCCCCCAATAAATACCAGAAAAAAACAAAAAAGGCGCCAAAACTATCAGCCAATCGTCAGCATGCGTTCCACTGCTGGAACTTCTGGTGGTCCCTGGATGTGTGCGCGGGTCTGGGTAATCTGACTATCAAAATCACACTGTCTATAGGTGGCTATTGGGTGACTCTAGATTGAATAGACCCCAGAGAACCCTTAGGCAATGCAGACAAGGTTGAAGGCAATACTTTACATCCGATATTAGGCTCATCAGCATCCGCTTCGGATACTGAATATACAGAATCTCGACGACCACAGAATACTTTTTTAGAGCAACCAGCAGATGCAGGCTTGCCACCCACCGGGGGACACGTAGACCGCACCCTAGGAAGGGGAGATACGTGAAACAAATTAAAATACTCTAGGTTGCCATTATTCAAAAAAAATTGGGAACCACTGCATTAACCAATAACTCCCCTTTACTTTATGCTGTTAGCAGCAAGGCAGAGATGGATTTATATGCATGATTTATAGAGTTTTACAATATTATTATCAGTGGCTTGCTTCATGGATTAAGTATAAATGATCTGCCTTGTTTCTCTGACAAGTGAAAGTAATATAGGGAATGAAAAAAACATACAAACAATATACAGAGATAAAAAGATGGTTAGGAGAGAAATAGCAGTGGACATATTCTAATTTCTGTGTATGACACATAGGCTTTTCTATAATGGGAGCAGTTTGTGCGGTCAAAAAGGGCCCCTGGGTCCAGGGGGGCCTACACTGTACACACTGCACCCATATATTATACTTACGCCTCCGGAGTCCCGCAATGGCAGCCCTGCTGTGCAGGCACAAATCACTCAGAAAATGGCCACCGCGGCCATTTCTAAGTGATTTGCGCATGCACATTGGAGTTGTCCCCAGGAACAAGGTGTGGGCGCCATGTTCCCGGAAACCTGCGCCCGAGTCTACTGCTGGAGAGATGGGGGCCCACGATGGAGGCTGCAGTCGGGTATCCTCCTCTCTTAAAATGCCCCATGTATGACAACAAGGGTGGTGAAATATTTAGTGTGGTGGGTATACAGTATAAGATGCATCATCTAATTACATATAAAATTGAAGAGATACAGAGTCTAATTGCATATAAATTCACTCCTGGCATTGAAGCAGATATGACTGGAAGGCCCAATCAGCAGCTTATGCAATTACCTGGGTCAAAAAACCCCGGTAAGAGCTGTTTCCACTGCAGTGTTCCTGGGTTTTACCTGCTAAAAGACTTTTTTGCTAGGAGTTGTTTCCACTGGGCCACATCCCGAGAAGACATGGTAATTACCTGGATTTTTTAGGCAGTGGAAAAGGGGTATTAGATTCTTATTGCAGCAGCAAGTTACATTTAATTGTAATTTAACTACTGTAAGCACATAATATACTAACTAGTGCCTTGTGAAGTAAAATTAAAATTATGGTCCTCTAAACTGATACCTCCAATCTATGTGTATGATCACTGCCAGACGTCATTACCACAATTGGGTATTACATATGTGATGCGATTACATCTAGTCCTAAGTGTATATACTTGTTTTTTCCTCATAGCAATATAACCCTGAAAAGTACCTATACTGTATATAAATGGTAAATATGCTTGATAAATAATGGCTCATTAAATAAGAGAGCCAATATAAATAATTCGGGATCCGGTCAGAAGATCGACACTGTCTAGGTCGACAGTGTTTAGGTCGACCACTATAGGTCGACAGTCACTAAATCGACAGGGTCTGAAGGTTGACAGGGTTTCTAGGTCGACATGTGCTAGGTCGACAGGTCAAAAGGTCGACATGAGGTTTTCAAATTTTTTGTACTTTTTCATACTTAATGATCCACATGGACTACGATCGGAATGGGCGAAGCGAGCCATGCGAGGAGACACGGTGCACTAATTGGGCTTCCCGGTCACTGTATGGAGAAAACGACACCAAAAAAACATGAAAAACTGATGTTGACCTTTTGAGCTGTCGACCTAGCACATGTCGACCTAGAAACCCTGTCGACTTTGAGACCCTGGTCAACCTAAACATTGTCGACCTAGACACTGTCGATTTGATGATCCACACCCAAATAATTCACATGGAGTAACAGATGAATCCATTCAATATCTTAACTTTTGGTTAATACTTGGACAAGATAATATTTTTCTTCAATATACAGTAAATCATCTAAGCCTGGATTTAACACTACTTAGGATACATTATAACCTGGAATGTGTTAATTTTGACAGTGCATTAGTCTCAGGATAAATAGTTTAATTCTCACACTATATTGATATATCAGAAGAGGAGTGGAGTGGACACTGCATTTTTTAAACTTTATCACTCAATCTTACTTTTTGATTTGACTTATATGTACGTACGTGTAATTCTAACCTCTGTATTTAGCTGTAACACTAAATGAAAATGTGAGTAATAAATTTAACAATAACACCTGAGTCAATAAAAGTTACATTTTATTATAATTATTTACTTTCTTTTTGTGTGCCCAAGACACAGTATGTCTCTTCTTTGTCTTCTGAAATATTATGTCATTGGCTCTAACTGATTGAGGTCTTGCATGCATGAAAATTACTGTCCAACAGAACATGCCAGCTGCTGTATGATGAGATGAGCAGGTGGAGAAGGCCTTTGATCTCCCTATGTATGTGGGCAGCCTTTTGATAGTTTCATAACTCAAATGTAAGAGGAGAGTGTAATTAAAGATGCTAGCATTGATATCAGTGAAAGAATAACTGAAATTAAATTAATAAGCATGATATCAGAGCAAGACAGTTGGAGAATAGCTGGTCTGGCACACAAAAAGTGTTTAATAACATTATTCCTTCTAATGTACTAAGCCTTAAAAAGTGATACATTTCACAGTGAAAAACTACCAGCCATCCAGCTGCTACTGTAACTGTCATTTTCAAACCCAGCCTGTAACATGGCAGTTAGGAGCTGATTGGTACTTTATCATCGTGAAATTTATCACTTTCTCTTATGTCCTAGAGGACATAAGTGCCACTGGCACTTTAAGAGTTTAACAGTGTGGGCTGGCCCCTCCCTCTATGCCCCTCCTACCAGACTCAGTTTAGAAAATGTGCCCAGAGGAGCCGCTCACAGCTAGGGGAGCTCCTAGGAGTTATTCTTTTCTAGAGTTTGTTATTTTACAGCCAGGCAGCTGGCAACATCCTCCCTGCTTCATGGGACTTAGGGGGGAGTGGGATCCAACCCTTGAGGTTAATGGCCCCTAGCTGCACTGACAAGACACTGAGCTCCTGAGGGTGATGATCGCTAGCCGCCCAAGGTGACCGCTCACTCCCGCAGCATGCCGCCAGCCCCTAACAGAGCCAGAATAAAGATGAGTGGGGAATCTGACGCCGGAGTCCCGGTAAGCGGGTCCCCGGTGAGAATGGTGGCACAAGGGTGGGAGCGCAGCTCTGACAGGCTGCGCTCCGGAGGGCTCAGCAGCACACTGTGTACGGCACTGTGAGGGGCATCCTGGGCCAGCGCAATACCCTACACTGGTCAAACATAGCTTTCAAGGTCTAACCCACTGTTTGCTGCAAAAATTACTTCAGGCCAGTATAATCTCTAAGTGTGGGCAGAGTTTTTATCTTTATAAAAGCCTATAAGGGCACGCAGTGGCTGGCTTCTTGTGCTCTGTGACTCTCTTAAGATATTCTGGGGGGGGGGAAATTGTGTTGACATTTTATTGTGTATGTGTAATCCACTTTACCATGTTTAAGGGACTTTGTCCTGTACTGCAGAATGTATATCTTAACCTGGGGAGTCTTACCATGCTCAAAACTGTACACATCTCAGGCTTCGGTGGCAGATCCTCCTGGGGTGGTCTCCATAAGGTGTACTTTAAAATATGTTGCTTTAAATATATCCCATACTGGGTAGAAGCCGCAGTTTTGAGAAAAGTGAGGTTTCAAATCCCACTGCTGTGCCTCTCACCCCAACTCCGTACCCTAGAAAGCGTACACTCTATGAGGGGTCCAACATATGTTTGAGGCTATTAGGGATGAGGAATATTATTATATGTATATAATGAATGCCTTCCCACTGTATAGGGCGTTAAACTCCTTATTTGGGAAAACCTGAGTACAACCAGAGTTATTATCCACATCCCTATAGAGTGTCTAAATTGTCAAATATAGCTGGTACAACCTCCACAAAGGCTGATCACCTATTGAGATTAATCTCTAATACTGCACACTGCTGCAGGTGTGACTCAGAGACCCACTTTTGTGTGCATCTCTGGGGCTATTGTAACGTGGTCAGGATCCTTACTTGATGATTTAGAGCAGAGGTTCTCAAACTTGGTCCTCGTGGGCCCACACAGTGCATGTTTTGCAGGTCTCCTCACAGAATCACAAGTGAAATAATTAGCTCCACCTGTGGACCTTTTAAAATGTGTCAGTGAGTAATTAATACACCTGTGCACCTGCTGGGTTACCTGCAAAACATGCATTGTGTGGGCCAATGAGGACCAAGTTTGAGAACCTCTGATTTAGAGTCTATGTGTAGAAGTGACTTGTACTTGTTTCCATATCACATACAGGATTCTACAGGCTTCATGGCTAGATGCCATGAAGGAGAATCACCTGCATAGCGCAGAGACCACTACTCTGGCAGTTTCGACACGCAGGGGACGGTGGCTACACCAAAGGACTGCAGATACAGAATCTGAGAAAGGTATGACAGGTCCACCCTTCACAGGTAGGACCCTGTTGGGACGCATGGGATATGTGATTATCCATGTCAACTGCGGGTAAGTCGGTATGTCTTCCTTCCGCAGCTGCACAGACCAGGAAATTATATACTACACTACACTGCAATTCCTTCGAACATGATTCCACTTAATCCTCCACTTCCTTTAGAGGACATTGGCGCCGCCAGGTTCCCAGGGACGGATTTCAAATTCGGCCTTTTTCAAACTCTTCGGTTTGTCAGTGGACCTCACTGCCTGGGGATCAGGCAGGTGGGATCGAGACTAAAGAGATTCATTAACACATCTGGGTGATATCCTGCCTAGACCCTTGGAAACAGTTGGGTTGCTCAGGGGTGCAGACTAGAATTTCTAGTATTCCCGCCTCACAGATTATTCAAATCAGGTTTACTAGCTTCTCAAGCAGAAAGTGCACTACTGCTGAAAGCTATCATAACATTTGTCAAACCTGATGTCATTATTCCAGTTCCACCTCATTTACGTAACAGGGGTTACTATTCACACCTGGAGTGTTCAATTCAGGATTGAATCTGGGAGTGGTGATCTCTGCTTGAGATGTAGAGGAATTCCTGGTATCCCCGGATATCAGGGGTGTGTACTTCACATTCCAGTCGCCTCTCTAGGCCTATCTAAGGTTGCACTACAACTATGTCACTTCCAGTTCCAAACACTGAACTTGGCTTCTAAGCAACACCAGAGGTGTTCATCAGGGCCATGGCAGCCTTTATACTCCCGCACCACAATCCAGGAGTAGACATACTTCCATATCTGGGCAACCTTAACATCCTCCAGGTAGATGTTGTTACGGAGTGCTGCTCTCTCAAATCAACTGTCCTGGGATCTTCGATGGATCCTGAAGCTTCCAATTTCACATTTAAAGCCGTTCCTTCCTGGGGATGATTCTCTACATGGAAGTGCAGAGGGTGTTTCTACCGGTGAAGAAAGCGTTGGTGATCCAATCAATGGTCTGAGATGTCCTGATGCCAGCCAGGGTATCGGTTCAGCAGTGCATTCACCTTCTGCGGAAGATGGTTGTCTCCTTAGAGGCTCTAAGGTATGGAAGATTCTTTGCACGGTCTTTCCCACTGGATCTCCTGATCTTATGGTCAGGATCTCATCTTCACATGCACCAGCGGATACGCATGTTGCCAAAAGCCAGAATTTCACTCCTCTGGTGGCTGCAAACTTCTCACCTACTTGAGGTCCACAGGTTTGGGATTCAGAATTGGATTCATGTAACCACAGAGGCAATTCTCCGGGCTTGGGAAACAGTCGCTCAGGGGGAAAACTTCCAAGGAAAGTGGTCAGTTCAGGAATCTCTCCTTCCAATAAACATTCTGGATCTGAAGGCCGTGTACAATGACCTTCTACAAGCGGCACATCTTCTGCGAGATCAAGCCATTCAGGTTCAGTCGGACAATGTCACAGCGGTGTCCTACATAAATGGAGTGGAACGAAGAGCAGGGCTGCAATGCCAGAGGTGACAATAATCCTCCTCTAGGCAGAGTAGCATGCGTGGGCGCTGTCAGCAGTCTTCATTCCAGGAGTGGACAACTGGGAAGCAGACTTCCTCAGCAGACACAATCTCCATCTAGGAGAATGGGGCCTTCACCCGGAGGTATTCGTAGAGGTAACAATCCGATGGGGTATACCTCAGATAGACATGATGACCTCTCACCTCAAGGAGAAGATTCAGAGGTACTGTTCCAGGTCACAAGACCCACAAGCAGTGGCGGTGGACGCCCTGATAACTCTGTGGGTGTTCCAGTCAGTGTATGTGTTTCCTTCACTTCCACTCATCCCATGGTTTCTCAAGCTAATAAAAAGAACAAGAGTTCAGGTGATCCTCATTGCTCTGAACTGGCCAAGGAATGCTTGGTACGCAGATCTTCTGGAGTTACTGCTGGAAGATCTGAGGCCTCTTCCTCTCCGCGAGGACCTTCTCCAACAGGGGCCGTTTGCTTATCATGACTTACCATGGCTACGTTTGACAGCATGGAGGTTGAAGGCCAGATCTTTGCTCGGAAGGACATTCTGAACAAAGTCATTCCTACCCTGATACAGGCTAGGAAGGGGGTAACACCTAACATTACCATCGCATTTGGAAAAAGTACGGGTCTTGGTGTGAGTCCAAGAAGTTTCCTACGGTGGAGTTTCAACTAGGATGGTTTCTCCTCTTTCTGCAAGCAGGGGTGGTTGTGGGCCTACGCTTGGGCTCCATAAAGGTCCATATTTCATCCTTGTCCATTTTCTTCCACAAACAATTGGCTGCTCTCCCCGAGGTTCAGACTTTCTTGTAAGGGGTTTTGCAACTCCAGCCACCCTTTGTGCCTCCTATGGCACCTTGGGATCTTAATGTGGTGCTGCAGTTCCTGCAGTCAGATTGGTTCGAGCCTTTATAGGAGGTGGACGTCAAGTTTCTAACTTGGAAGGCGGTCATACTATTGGCATTGGCATCTGCTCGATGGGTGTCGAAATTGGGGGCATTGTCATGCAAGAGCCCCTACTTGTTTTTCCATGAAGATGGAGCTGAGCTCAGACCGCATCAGCAATTTCTTCCAAAGGTTGTGTCGGTTTTTCACTTCACCAACCTATTGTGGTGCCAGTGGCTACTGACTCCTCAATTACCTCACAGTCCTTGGATGTTGTGAGGGCTTCTGTGAAGAGGACTTCTCGTCACAGGTAGTCGGACGCTCTGTTTGTCCTTTATGATCCCAACACGGATGGGTGTCCTGCTTCTAAGCAGACATTTGCTCGCTTGATCGGGTTTACTATCCAGCATGCTTATTCTATGGCAGGCCTGCCGTGTCCAAGAACTGTTAAGGCCCACTCTACTCGTACAGTGGGTTGTTCCTTGGCAGCTGCCCGAGGTGTCTCGGCTTTACAGCTTTGCCCACCAGCTGCTTGGTTGGAGTTGAACACGTTTGCTGAAGTTCTACAAGTTTGATACTTTGCCATCTGAGGACCTAAAATTTGGTCCCTCCATTCTGCAGGATCCTTAGCACTCTCCCTCCCATACCGGGAGCTTTGGTACATCCCCATGGTACTAAATGGAACTCCAGCATCTTTTAGTATGTAAGATAAAAAATATGATTTTAATTACCTACCGGTAAATACTTTTCTCGTAGTCCATAAAGGATGCTGGGCACCCGCCCAGTGCTTCGTTTTCCTGCATTGCTACTTGGGTAAGTATTGGTTCAGCTGTTGCTGTTCCTCTTTCATGCATGGTTTCTTCAGGTTACATGCTAATTGGCATGGTTGCTTCCTGTTTCATGCTAGATAACATGTTTTCTTCGTGTTCCATGATGATTGCCATGATTTCTTCATGTTTCATCCTGGGTGACATGATTTCTTCATGTTGCCTGCTGGTTAGCATGGTTTCTTCATGTTACCTGCTGGTTGACATGGTTTCTTCGTGTTTCATACGGCTTTGCATGATTTCTTCATGGTGCATGCTGGTTAGCATGGTTTCTCCATGTTGTATGCTGGTCAGCATGATTTTTTCGATTTGGTGTGAGCTGGTGTGAATCTCATCACTATCTGTATTTCCTTCTCTCGAAGTTTGTCCGTCTCCTCAGGCACAGTTTCTAGAATGAGTCTGGTAGGAAGGGCATATAGGGATGAGCCAGCCCACACAGTTAAACTCTTAAAGTGCCAGTGACTACAAAAGGACCCGTCTATGCCCCATGGTACTAAATGGAACCCCAGCATCTTCTACGAACTACGAGAAAAGGATTTACCGGTAGGTAACTAAAATCCTATTTTTCAAGGCTTACAGTAGTACATCTCCCCCTACTTAGTGTTGTAAAAAAAGTTGTTGGAAGATTAAATAAAAATCCACCTACCCACCAACCAAGTGAAAGATAGGTGCAGAGGGATGTAATCATAATTTTCGCATAATGAAAAGTAGTGCAAATTACATGATACCTGTCAATAGCCATGACAGCCAAAAAAACAATTCTGAGACAACACTGCAGTGTGTGTGTGTGTGTGTGTGTGTGTGTGTGTGTGTGTGTGTGTGTGTGTGTCTGTGTGTGTATGTGCATGTGAGGGGTTAGGGTGTCTCTTAAGAGGTATATTGCAGAAAGGAATATACTCTATATTATGTACAATTCTGTTTTTTTATTAGGGGTGTGCGCTGGGCCATTTTTCAGGTTTGGTGTTTTGGATCTGGATCTCCTTCATGTTTTGGATCTCTATTGGTTTTGCCAAAACCTCCCCTGTGGGTTTTGGTTTTGAATCTGCATTTAAAAATAAATAAATCATAAAATCAGCTAAAATAACAGAATTTAGGGGTGTTTTTGTTCCTGTAGTATTATTAACCTCAATAGCATTCTTTTCCGCTCATTTCCATTCTATTCTGCACACCTCACAGCTCACAATATTGTTTTTATCCAGTTTAGGCCAAAAGGTTGCACCGAGGTAGCTGTACGGAGCAGCAGCAACCCTTGGATGTATATACTGGGAGGACGGACACAGCACAAAATATAAAAAAAGAATGTTTTTAAAAAAATGAGGGATTAGCAAGGATCAAGAGTTCAGTTCACAAAAAGATGATTAAGGCAAAGAATAAAAAAGACAATATTTTAGATGCTGTCATCATGATTTAAATTTATTATTTTGTATCAAATTCTTCATTTCCTCTGAGATATATTTGATATGCAGAAGGTTTGCTATACAAGTGTGGAGAAAAAAGATGATTAAGGCAAAGAAGAATAAAAAAGACAATATTTTAGATGCTGTAATCATGATTTAAATTTATTATTTTGGATCAAATTCTTCATTTCCTCTATGATATATTTGATATGCAGAAGGTTTGCTATACAAGTGTGGAGAGTTTATTTATATTAATTTAATTAAAATTTAGTTAATTTCTAATAATTATTAATAATATTAATTTGACTTAATCACAATATGGTGATAAGAAGAATTATGAATATAGGACAATAAGTTATAACATAAAAATATGAGCTATGGACTCTGCACCCTGAAATGGACAGAACACGCCTGGATGTATACTGGGAGGATACAGCACAAAATATTTAAAAAAAGTTGAGTTTTATTTTGGGTGGACTGACAGGACACCCGTAGATGGACGGAGCAGCTGCAGTCCCTGGATTTATACTTGGATGACACAGCACAAAATATTAATTTGAATCAAAATATATATAATGTTTTTTATATCACACACTGTGTTTACAGTGTCACACAATTAAGTCAAAAATATGTATTATTATTTTTTTATATCACACACCAGTGGTTACAGTGTCACACAAATGAGTCAGAAATATATATAATAATTATACACTGCAGTTGACTTCACCGACAACATTGCACAATATGTTTATGAGAAGGAAATAATATATTGCGGTCTGACCGGCAGTGTCACAGTACTTATGAAAATAAAATAAAAATTGTATAGTACACTGGGGTACAGCACAAACTACAAAAAATATATTTTTTTATAATTATAATTTTAGGCTTTTTGTTTTTAGCTTTTATTATTTTAATTTTAAATGAGGGTAGATCCCCTGGATGGATGGACAGATTACCCCTTACAGATACAGCAGACAGAGAGAGCACCCCTTTCAGATACAGCAAAAGCGAGAACACCCTTTTTTCAGATAAAGCAGACAGAGAGAGCATCCATTTTACAAATACAGGAGAGAGAGAGCACCTCTTTTCAGATACAGCAGAGAGCACCCCTTTCAGATACATCAGACAGAGAAAGCACCCCTTTCAGATACAGCAGACAAAGCACCTGCCCCACACCACGCCACACACAGTACTGGAGATGGACACGTCTGTCCAGTACACTCTCCGACAGCTGGAGTGAAGATGGCGCTGATGCACGTGACTTATATAGAGTCCAAAACCCACAAGATTTCGACAGCGGGAAGATGACATTTGGCCTCACTTTGGGATCCTGGTAAGCTGGGAATTGCCGAGCCAGACTTAAATCCCACCTCAGATCCCAAAGTTTGGGTAGGTTCGGTTCCCCAGTAACCGAACCTGCTCAACCCTATTTTTTATGTAACAGTGTACTATACAGATGTGTAGCTGGGGGTGTGCTCTGCGCTCCATATAAAGGTTACTTGTATGTTCAAATATCCGTGCAGCCCAGGTTAGAGTAGGAAACTCTTTTCGGTTGTTTCCTTGTTTTTTGCAATCTCTAGGGGGAAGGGACCAACCTTGAGCGCTACTGGATAATGCTCAGCAATGGTAAATTACTAAAGAATGAATAAATTAATAAATCGCAGTTTTGTGCAAAAAATTATTAAATGAATTAACCTGTTATAAGATCATGAGTAATAGCTGATAACAAGAGAATACAGTGTAATTCTATTTCCTCTTTCTGTGTAAATTGAGGTATGTGGATATTGTAAAGTATATACAAAGTATATATGAGTAGAATAAATAAGTCAATAAAAGAATGGAAATGAGATCTTTCTATAATTTAAATGAACTTGTTTAATAGACTAATAGTTTTTAAAAAAAATGACAGTACTTTTATACACCTTAATACCTGAGCGCGCTTTCTGTAGTGTAAATAATAATAATAATTTCTAACATACAGTATAATTAAAACAATTATCACAATATATATAAATATAAAAGTGAAGGAGACCGGTCTCCAGTTATGTATGAAGTGGTGACTCGTCAGGCAAGTGCTCTGGCTGGACGTTCTGTGTCCGCAAATGTCCGTTTTAACAGAGTTCCCGGTATTTTGTTATTCGTTGGGTAACTTCTAATCCCAGTGCAGAGTACTCGCAGTGTTTCAGCGTTTAGATAAAAGTTTGCAAGGGCGCTTACGTGTTTTCACCCCGTCCGGGGCTGGGGGATCCGTTGTTTCTTCTGCTTGTGTCCTTTGGTGCTGCTGGTGTTTTTTCCCCCGTAATCGCGGTGTGTTACAGGCGCCTGTAACTCCGATCCTCGTGGTGCTTTCTCGCCGGCGTCTTCCAGGAGGTCAGGATCTCCGGGTCTCGGGTGAAAAGGGGGGGCGTAGTCCAACGCGTTTCACTCGGCCAATAGTGCCGTGCTTCGTCAGGGACAATGTGGTGATGTGTGCCTTGGGCTCCCTCATGTAGTATTGAGTTTGATGTGATTGGTCCATAGTGGTTCCCTTTTTTGCATATAGCACATCTTAAAACATCTACTTATTAGAGTTCTATCATTAATTTAATTAAATTAATTTAATTTAATTAGCGTTGATGTTAACCTATTCCTGTACAGTGCATTAGTGTTAACCTTTTCCTATACAGTGCATTGTTAAAGA
This sequence comes from Pseudophryne corroboree, assembly GCF_028390025.1. Classification (NCBI taxonomy): domain Eukaryota; kingdom Metazoa; phylum Chordata; class Amphibia; order Anura; family Myobatrachidae; genus Pseudophryne; species Pseudophryne corroboree. Next base: position 391,949,385 of record NC_086444.1, on the reverse strand, counting down.
AAAACAAATAGACATTGGTATTGAGTATCTTGATTGTAGCAAAACAGGCTTTCGATATATTCTGTTTTGCTGAAACATAGTATCTAGTATGTCCTTGTGTAGAGTTGCTAATAGTGTTTTAATCTCCACAGAGATGTTTATAATCGATGTGTGCTTGCTATTTAAACGGCTGGTAAACAGCTAGTAAAAATATGAAAAAAAGATGAAACAAAGGAATAAGTACATAAATAAAATAAAATATTTGTAATGATTCTTTGTTTGTTATTCTCGTTCTCAAAATATGGTTTCTAGTGGGATGTTTGATAAAGCAGTACAGTGATATTTCTCCCTCCTATAATAAAAAATATTTGATTACTTATAGATGAAATATGGAAATTGGTGTGTAGCTTGATTTTCTACTTCTGGTGGATTTCCACGTTGTATACAAATTGTGCATAAATCTTTTTCCTTCTTTATTTTATTCTGGATGTTTTTCCCTGGATGATTGGTCCTCATTCCACTTATATCTCAAACAGGTTGCTCCATATTCCCATCAGGGTATTGCTGCATGTTTTATTACTGCACCTAGGGTTCATAAATGGTCCCCCATTTTATTACTTGCTAGGTCCATCCCTCTTATCTTCCAAGTTCGGGATGGGATCAGGTGGTCTATGGATGGTATGGCAGTATTGATTCACATGTTTGCAGCCCCGGTGGTATGGGCAAGTCCTGTTGGGTTCTTGTGGTGTTGGTCAGTCTCCCAGGAAGCTGCTGAGTTCAAAGTCGATGTTGAGACCCTTTGGTGCTAGGGTTTGCATATTGTATATCCACTTTGTTTCTTCTCTGGACATGATTCTAATGTTTTCTCCACCCCGCCAGGGTATTTGAACTTTCTTAATTGCTATAAATTTCAAGAGACTTCCATCATGCTTGTGATTCCTTTTAAAGTGGTCTGAAAAGCTATGTGTCTCTATTTCTTTTTCAATGTTCCAGAGATGTTCATTTATCCTTGTTTTGAGGCTTCTTGTAGTACGTCCTATGTATTGTAGATTGCATGTACAGGTTAAAAGATAAATTACTCCTGTTGTGTCACAGGTCATCTTTTCTTTTATCTTGAAAGTTTCTTTGGTTTCATTGGAAATGAAGTTATTAACTGGTTTGGTGCTTCTATGCTTGCATGTTCTGCATGCTTTACATCTCGTGCAGTGATAGAATCCCGGTATGGTGTCATTTATCCAAGTTTTTTCTTTTTACTTTTTGTTTTCAGGTAAAAAGCTAGAAACTAGTTCTTGTTTTATGTTTGGTGCCTTCCTGTAAATGATCCTTGGTCGATCTTGTATGTACTCTTTGATTTCCTCATCACGTCTAAGTAGAGGCCAGTTCTTGTTGATTATTTTCTCAAAGTTTCTGTGCTGACTGTTGTAATTGGTGATAAAAGTCACTTCTTTTAGTTCTTGTTGGCTTTTCTCTTTGTATTTTAAAAGGTCTTCTCTTTTTGTTTCCTTTGCTGTCTCTATGGCTTTATGAACAGTGTCTTTCTCGTAGTTTCTATCAAGGAATTTCTCATCTAGTGTCAATGTTTGTTCCTCAAAGGTGGTGTTTTTTGAACAGTTCCTCTTGAATCTTTTGAATTGTCCTCCAGGTATTCCTCTCAGCCAATTCTTATGATGGTTGCTGGTTGCTGGTATGTAATTGTTACAGTCTATGGACTTAATATAGGTTTTTGTCTGTATCTTTCCATTTTCAATGTAGATTGTTAGGTCCAAAAAATTAATTGTTTCATAGCTGTGAGTCTCTGTGAATTCCAAATTTAGATTATTGGAGTTGATGTGATTCGTGAATTCCATGAGTTTGTTGAGTGGTCCTTTCCAGATGACTATGATATCGTCGATATAACATTTCCAAAGTGCTATGTGTTCTGATGAGCCGTTGTTCTTCCATATGTAGTCTTCCTCCCACTGCGCCATAAACAGGTTCGCGTAACTCGGCGCGAATTTCGTGCCCATAGCGGTCCCGTGAACCTGCCAATAGTGGGTTTTGTTGTACCAAAATGTATTGTGGCCGAGGATAAAATTGATGCCTTCTACCATTGATTGCAGTGTATTAGAATTACTAGCAAATAACTACATTAGTATATTCAGTACAATAAAGCTGCTCATAAAATGATATTGATAATAATAAATAAAATAATGAAACAATAAAAACATTATGGAGGAATGTAACCAAAAATACTCACAATAGACATAGTATTTGACCAAAAAGTCTGAAATTATATCAATATGACTACCATATAATTATGCAAATACAAAGTTACACAAACAAGTATAATACTAAATGAATTAAATAAAAAGAACACTAATGATCACCAAAATGCAAATTAAATACAAAGTAAAAAATAATGTTGGTATAGATCACAGTTTAGACCCAGGATCGAACTTGGGTCACCTAACTTCTCAACGGCATTGAGCTATCCCAATACGCCACTGAGGCATAGACAAAGAGCTATGACTAGTAAGGGAGTCATATGATGACATACTCATATTAAGAGGGTATTAACCAAGAATTATGCATCAGGGAAAGCACAAATTGAATAAATTGAATGTAGATTAGTGTTGATATATATGAAAATAATACTAGAAAGACAGATAAAGTATATATAAAAAATTAATTAATGAAGAATAATAAAACAATAATAATAAAGAATTTGTAGAGAATTGTAATTAAAGAATAAATAAATAAAAATAAAAAATTAAAAAATAATAAAAAATAATAATGATAAATAATAATTAATAGTAAAACCCCCCAAAAAATAGGAGGGAGCTTTTTAGGGATCAAATTCGATGGACTCATTGAACCCTTCGGGGACAAGGGTTCTGAGTTTATGGATCCAGTAATTTTCCCTAAGACAAAGTTTTCTGTATCTATCTCCCCCACGCGCAGTAGGCATGATTGTTTCTATACCAATTAAGTGAATGTCATCAGGATTCCTATGATGGATTTCAGAGAAATGTCTGGAGACACTGTGAAACAGGAAGCCCTTTTGTATGTTGCGTCGATGTTCTAAAAATCTAATCCTAAGCTTACGTGTAGTTCTTCCTACATAAAGGAGATTGCATTTGCAAATCAAAATATATATTACATAGGAACTGTTACAATTGATAAAGGACTTTATTTCGAACAGTGTCTGGTCCGAAGAAGTAAAACTTTTAGAATTATTTTGAATGAAGGAACAGCTGATGCATTTGTTAGCACCACATTTAAAACATCCTTCTGTTCTCGTAAGCCACTGAGAGGATTCTATCGGGGTAGCAGACGCAACTAAATCTTTTTTATCTCCGAAGTGACTGGGGGATAAGTAATGTTGTAAGTTATTTGATTTCTTGAAGATAACAAGAGGTGTCTCTTTTAGTTCGGTTCTAAGTGTTAGGTTTGTAAGTAATATAGGGTAATTAGTACGTATGATGTTTCTAATTTTAGCAGAGGCAGTATTATACTGTGAAATGAAAACTGGTTGGTTATCTTCAAATTTATGATGTCTTGGAAGATCTGAGGCTTCCTCGGAACCGTGTAAAATAGGTGACGTTCGGGGGGGTTCAGATCCCGAAGAACCGAACCCGCTCATCTCTAATGACAATATTAAAGAATTAAGTAATCAGCATTAATAACAAAGGAGGTCATTCCGAGTTGTTCGCTCGTTATTTTTTTTCACTACGGAGCGATTAGTCGCAAACTGCGCATGCGCAATGTACGCAGCGCGCCTGCGCCAAGTAAATCAGCACAAACGTTTGGTATTTTACTCACGGTGTAACAAAGTTTTTTAATCGTTCTGCTGATCGGAGTGTGATTGACAGGAAGTGGGTGTTTCTGGGTGGAAACTGGCCGTTTTATGGGAGTGTGCGGAAAAACGCATGGCGTTTCAGGGAAAAACGCGGGAGTGTCTGGAGAAATGGGGGAGTGGCTGGGCGAATGCTGGGCATGTGTGTGACGTCAAACCAGGAACTAAACTGACTGAACTGATTGCTATTTGTGAGTAGGTCTGGAGCTACTCAGAAACTGCTAAGAAATATCTATTCACAATTCTGCTAATCTTTCGTTCGCAATTCTGCTATGCTAAGATCCACTCCCAGAGGGCGGCGGCTTAGCGTGAGCAATGCTGCTAATAGCAGCTAGCGAGCGAACAACTCGGAATCACCCCCAAAGTTCTTAAACTCTGGCAAATCACAATAAAGCTTTAACTGTAGCATATTTATTCCAGCTCACTTACCGTACCCAAATTTGCTGTGTCACAACAAACAGTTATGTGATTGCGCTTGTCAAAAAATGCAAAACAAAATAAGGCATTGCTTAGCAATGGGCTCTCACAATAAGTATACCTTCCACAGCTGTAGACCACAAACAAGCACGAAATAAGACAAAAGGCCAGAGTCAGTGAATAGTAGTACATGATCATAGCAAGCAGACACGCTCAGCAAATCACACCTTTCAAAAAAGGCAGCACAGGGTAAAGCATTGTTAAGCAACTGCCCCTCACAGTAAATGCATTAGCTGCATCTATTGAATTCGATAAGCGGAAACAAATGTGTCAGAGCCAGCCAATAGTACTGCATTCTGTGTTGCTAAACAATCATGTAAATAAATAATCTGGTAAACAATCGTTAAAGCATACAAATCTAATAGCACTACTTAATGGACAAATGGAAATAAATAAAACAAATCGTGAGGCATACATAAAGATAATGGGGTATATTTACTAAGGTCCCGATTTTGACCGAGATGCCGTTTTTTCTTCAAAGTGTCATCTCGGTAATTTACTAAGCAAAAATCACGGCAGTGATGAGGGCATTCGTAATATTTTGGAAGTCCTAGGAAAAAATCACGGATCAATACACCATCGGTCAAATACGCCTGCAATTTGGTAGAAATCGGGAATTTACTAAAAAGTGCAAAACACAAACACTGCCGACAATAGCCAAACACTGCCGTGATGATATACAAATCGTGAAAAAGTGCTAAAAAAAACCAGACCTGCTTTTTATCCCGTGTTTGTATAGGCATGCACGGATCCATGAGATCCGTGCATGTTTTTCAGTGGGAAGGGGTGGGAAATGTTATCATTTATCAAAAAAAAATGCGTGGGGTCCCCCCTCCTAAACCAAACCAGCCTCGGGCTCTTTGAGCCGGCCCTGGTTGCAAAAATATGGGGAAAAAATTGACAGGGGTTCCCCCATATTTAAGCAACCAGCACCGGGCTCTGCGCCTGGTCCTGGTTCCAAAAATACGGCGGACAAAAAGCGTAGGGGTCCCCCGTATTTTTGATACCAGCACCGGGCTCCACTAGCTGGACAGATAATGCCACAGCCGGGGGTCACTTTTATACAGTGCCTTGCGACCGTGGCATCAAATATCCAACTAGTCACCCCTGTCCGGGGTACCCTGGGGGAGTGGGGACCCCTTCAATCAAGGGGTCCCCCCCCCAGCCACCCAAGGGCCAGGGCTGAAGCCCGAGGCTGTCCCCCCCATCCAATGGGCTGCGGATGGGGGGCTGATAGCCTTTGTTGAAAGTACTGAATATTGTTTTTAGTAGCAGTACTACAAGTCCCAGCAAGCCTCCCCCGCAAGCTGGTACTTGGAGAACCACAAGTACCAGCATGCAGCGGAAAACCGGGCCCGCTGGTACCTGTAGTACTACTACTAAAAAAATACCCCAATAAAGACATTACACACACCTTGAAAGTATAACTTTAATGCATACATACACACCACCATATACACATACTTACCTTATGTTCACACAAGGGTCGGTCCTCTTCTCCAGTAGAATCCATGGTGTACCTGTTGAAAAAATCCTACTCACCAAATCCAGTGTAGAGGGCTCCTCGGATAATCCATTTGTAATCCACGTACTTGTAAAAATAAAAAAACGGGACACCCGACCACGAACTGAAAGGGGACCCATGTTTTCACATGGGACCCCTTTCCCCGAATGCCAGAAACCCCCTCTGACTGATCTCTAAGTGGGTTTCTTCAGCCAATCAGGGAGCGCCACGTTGTGGCACCCTCCTGATCGGCTGTGTGCTCCTGTACTGTCTGACAGGCGGCACACGGCAGTGTTACAATGTAGCGCCTATGCGCTCCATTGTAACCAATGGTGGTAACTTTGTGGTCAGCGGTGAGGTCACTTTCGGTCAACCGCTGACTACAAAGTTCCCACCATTGGTTACAATGGTGCGCATAGGCGCTACATTGTAACACTGCCGTGTGCCGCCTGTCAGACAGTACAGGAGCACACAGCCGATCAGGAGGGTGCCACAACGTGGCGCTCCCTGATTGGCTGAAGAAACCCACTTAGACATCAGTCAGAGGGGGTTTCTGGCATTCGGGGAAAGGGGTCCCATGTGAAAACATGGGTCCCCTTTCAGTTCGTGGTCGGGTGTCCCGTTTTTTTATTTTTTACAAGTACGTGGATTACAAATGGATTATCCGAGGAGCCCTCTACACTGGATTTGGTGAGTAGGATTTTTTCAACAGGTACACCATGGATTCTACTGGAGAAGAGGACCGACCCTCGTGTGAACATAAGGTAAGTATGTGTATATGGTGGTGTGTATGTATGCATTAAAGTTATACTTTCAAGGTGTGTGTGTAATGTCTTTATTGGGGTATTTTTTTAGTAGTAGTACTACAGGTACCAGCGGGCCCAGTTTTCCGCCGCATGCTGGTACTTGTGGTTCTCCAAGTACCAGCTTGCTGGGACTTGTAGTACTGCTACTAAAAACAATATTCATTACTTTCAACAAAGGCTATCAGCCCCCCATCTGCAGCCCATTGGATGGGGGGGACAGCCTCGGGCTTCACCCCTGGCCCTTGGGTGGCTGGGGGGGACCCCTTGATTGAAGGGGTCCCCACTCCCCCAGGGAACCCCGGCCAGGGGTGACTAGTTGGATATTTGATGCCACGGCCGCAAGGCACTGTATAAAAGTGACCCCCGGCTGTGGCATTATCTGTCCAGCTAGTGGAGCCCGGTGCTGGTTTCAAAAATACGGGGGACCCCTACGCTTTTTGTCCCCCGTATTTTTTGAACCAGGACCAAGCGCAGAGCCCGGTGCTGGTTGTTTAAATATGGGGGAACCCCTGTCAATTTTTTCCCCATATTTTTGCAACCAGGACCGGCTCAAAGAGCCAGAGGCTGGTTTGGCTTAGGAGGGGGGACCCCACGCAATTTTTTTTTTTAAGTTTAAACATTTTTTTTTTTTACAAGGTGCACAATGAAGCCCAGCACGGATCTCTCAGATCCAGCTGAGATTCATTGTATTAAAGTCGGCAGTGTTTTACAAGTCACTCACGTAAAACACTGCCTAAAAAAGCGAATGACATCGACATCGGAAAAACCGAAAAAGCAGAATACGGCAGCTTAGTAAATTAGTCGTAATCAATTCAAAAAGTTGCATATTTACACTTTCGATGTCATTCGTGATTGAACTTTGACCTCAAACGGGAAAATACGATTCTTAGTAAATTTACCCCAATGTGTGGAAAAAAAGATACAAATTTAAAGTGCCCAAAAGGTTTGAAACAAAACTAAAGTAAGTGAATATAAAGTAATGAATACTGTATAACAGGGTAAATAACAAATTACATAAACAAAATAATTCATATACTATGATAACAAATAGATTTTTTTGGCCTAAAAATACTTTCAACTGCCCAATATGATGCAGAATCAGCCAAAATTAGAAAGAAAAAAAAAACGTTTTTTTTTTTTTAAAATGCAAATGAATTAATTAAACCATTATAGGCCAGTGCATCCAGGTAAAATATTCATCTGGCCTTATATATTAGGAGTTTGTAGTTATATTATCCACTCCAAAGATGAGTAGGCACATGGTTGATGATCATTTACCTAAGTTATTTAATAATGTCTCTCTTTCACAAAGTGATCATCAACATTCTGGTCACTTACTGTATGCCATAGTAAAGCCTTTCTGATAGATGAACTATGTAAAGCCAATCATTCATGTAGGGTTCTCTCATAATGTTTATTGCATGTGCAGAGAGTAACATATACTACTGAACAAGTATTCTCTAAAAGTAATGGGAAAGGAATTACCCATCAATAATTTCTGGCAAGTAATGCAAGAAACACATTTAACGTATCCCTTAAAGTTAGCGATATGAAATTGGCTATTACTGGACAAAACTGAAGTCTAGCTCTCGTCAGGTTAACCCTGTACAGCCATTTCCTGGCTATCATGTGCACTTACAGTAGTTAATACAGAACAATTTGCTGGGTTTCTGTTTGAACCGCAACCTACCTGTAATTGTTTTCCTACGACTGAAAACAGTTTTCTTCAACCAGTTAAACCTCAAGCTCCTGAGTCTTCATTGTTTGTGTGACTTCTACTGCCTGTGTTATTAGTGAATACTTTAAACAAGGTCAGAATACCTATTGGGGTTCCCATTGCAAAGATGTCCTCAGGGTAAGAACATTTTTCTGAATCTGCGACTTTGAAAGTTATACATCCTACTTGTGCTCCGACCAAAGGCGTGTTTACAAATTTCCTGTAACCAAGCCTTTCAAAATCTGAATGCCAGCTTTGTGTGGACATTAATATCTGTAATTGTGTCAATTCTGGACATTTAGTTCAAGCTTGCCCCATCCACAAACCAAGGAACGGTGTCAGGGAGCAAACCCTACAGTAGTTCCAGTTTCCATTTTAAGAACAACATTCTCTATAGCAGAACATAACATGTCAAGTGAATAGCCAACACATGATTTCTAAAGCTGACTTTCAGATCTGACATCCTTCCCAATATAGTACATCTGGTTCTTGGGAGTGTGGAACCAGTCTGTGACAGCACACGCTGATACCACATTCGTATTCCTTTCTGAACATAGCATAGTGGAGCAGCTGAGAACTTCACATGTAAGGAGCTGCTGACTGTTGTGCCCTCAATGTCAGAATCCTGCACATAAACAGGGAGCTATGATGACAAAAAAAGACACCAAATGAGGGACAAGCTTTGTTTGTAAGGCTTTAAAATGTAATGTAATATAAAATGCTTACATTCTATTAAAAAGCGACAGGTGTTTTTATTAATACCATTTATTTTCATTTTAACTCTTTCTTTATGTGACATTTTGTAGTCACATTAACGTGGTTTCAATTTATCCTTATCTTTTACTGCCCATTTGTCCAATTTGGATATTTTATATAAATATAATAAAAGTGAACTTTAATTTTAAAAGTGCACTAATTAAATGCAACATACAGTATTTCCTCTCTTTTCTCCTTGTAATTATATGGGTGGTCGTTTAGTAGCACCCCTAATCTGATTTTTATATATAATATTGATAAAGCACTGGGGCAGGGACTGATGTGAATGGGCAAATATTCTCTGTAAAGTGCTGCGGAATATGTGTGCGCTTAATAAGTAACTGGTTATAATAATAATAATAATAATAATAATAATAATAATGATATTGGCATTACAACAACTACCATTCTTTACAAAACTTGCTCAGATTTTAATCATATTTTTATTAATAAAAAAATCTAAAAAAGAAAAAAAAAATCTATAAATTTCTTGTATAATTTTCATAAAATATGCTGCAGAATGGATTAGATGTAAACAGATAAGCACCTATTACATCTTTCCATTAAACTACCCATTGTTTAATCACTAATTCATCCCATACATTCATCTTTTAAGCTTCTAAGGAAAAAAAGCAAAGAAGTTGAATGACAGAATGTGTGATAACGAACTCTTATAACAAATGTATATTACAGCTGAAATGATTGAGTTCTTCTCTTTAAATGACAGAACTCACGAGTGAGCCTATGAATATGTAATACAATTAAGTGATAGAATTAAGAAAAGAAAGGTATTACCAAATAATAAAAATTTATTGCCTAATTCAGACCTGATTGTAGCAGCAAACTTGTTAGCGGATGGGCAAAACCATGTGCAGAAAGAGTTAAATTTGGGTGGGTTATATTGTTTCTGGGCAGGGTAAATACCGGCTGCTTTATTTTTACACTGCAATTTAGATTTCAGTTTGAACACACCCCACCCAAATCTAACTCACTCTGCACATGTTATATCTGCCCCCTGCAGTGCACATGGGGGTAATTCTGAGTTGATCACAGCAGGACTTTTGTTAGCAGTTGGGCAAAACCATGTGCACTGCAGGGGGGGCAGATATAACATGTGCAGACAGAGTTAGATTTGGGTAGGTTATTTAGTTTCTGTGCAGGGTAAATACTGGCTGCTTTATTTTACACTGCAATTTAGATTGCAGATTGAACACACCACACCCAAACCTAACTCTCTCTGCACATGTTATATATGCCTCCCCTGCAGTACACATGGTTTTGCCCAACTGCTAACAAAGATCCTGCTGCGATCAACTCAGAATTACCCCCATGGTTTTGATCATTTGCTAAGAAAGTTGCTGCTATGATCAGGTCTGAATTAGGCCCATAGAGCGCTATATTACAGTGTGTGAACTAAAATTGAGTCCCCCTTTTTACACATTACGGCAGCAGTGTCCCCCTTTTTACACATTATGGAAGCAGTCCCCCTTTTTACACATTACGGCAGCAGAGTCCCCTTTTTTACACATTATGGAAGCAGTCCCCCTTTTTACACATTACGGCAGCAGTGCCCCCTTTTTTACACATTATCGCAGCAGTCCCCCCTTTTTACACATTACGGCAGCTGAGTCCCCCATTTTACACATTACAGCAGCAGTGTCCCTTTTTGCACATTATGGAAGCAGTCCCCCTTTTTACACATTATGGAAGCAGTCCCCCTTTTTACCCATTACGGCAGCAGTGCCCCCTTTTTTACACATTATCGCAGCAGTCCCCCCTTTTTACACATTACGGCAGCTGAGTCCCCCATTTTACACATTACGGCAGCAGTGTCCCTTTTTGCACATTACGGCAGCAGAGTCCCTTTTTTTGCACATTACGGCAGCAGAGTCTGGGGGGTAGAGGTAGAGTAAGAGTGTAAATTTGTTATATTTACATAGACCAATTTAAGAAACAGCAGACACAGCAGTCAGTACCTCCCCCCTCCACCCCCCTACCCCAATCCGCCAGCCCAGCTACCTTTTTTTGTGGGGTGACTGGAAGATGTGGTGACCTGGCCTCAGAGTTGACATCAGAGCCCGCTCCCCGCTGGGGATCTGACTGCGCAATCTCTTGTCCCTGGCTGATGCTGGTCTCAAAGAGGAAGAGCCATATGTGGGGAGGGGCAGGGAGAAGCGGATACTCCCTCCTCTTCTCTCATGCTGAAAAAAACTTCCTACGCCCTGCTCGCAGTCCGTGGCCATCCAACATACTTTAATGAGAAGCTGTCAGCAGCGGCAGCACTCCCATGCAGCAGCGGCAGCACGCGGGAGTGAGTGTCAGTGTACCAGGGGCTGTGCGGGTGTGGTGTCAGATGGTGCACCCTCAGAGCATTTGCACACGTAGTTATGGCTCTGCTTTCATTCATTATTACCCATGACTAAAGGGGATTTGTGCTAGATAAATGCATACTTTTCATCCGTTTCCCTGTTTAATACATACATTAATTGTATGCAAAAATGTCAGTTAAATACTGTTCATTCATTCATTATTACCCATGACTCGAGAGGATTTGTGACAGTCTACCAAACTCTGGATAGCAAAAGACTTCTTGATACTGTAATTGTCTTCTAAGAGGCCTTCTCTCTTTAGACTCAGCTGAGAGTATCTTTAAATTGTTTACTGCGCTTTAATGTCCCACCTTTCCTTTTTACAGTAAATCAGTGTTAACTACAGTATAATCCAGCTCTTCAGTTACGGTACTCAATTTAGCATTCCTGTCAAACCCCAATTTCTGTCACAGACATAGCACAGATGCCTATTTCCCCAAATACTGTATCATTTATAGGGTTATGGAACCATCAGCACAGTATAACAAACATATAAAAGTCCTGAAAAATGGTAATACATCTTACATATATATGATGTGATTACATGTACCACAAACTCTAAGTGCATTTCCTGCTCTACATGAAAAAAATCATAAATTAAATTGTCAGCCTTAAGGTGCATACATACGGTGCAATTTTCTGTGCAATATGGACTATATAGTCAATATTGCACGGAAACATAGAGCATATAACACCAGGGGGTACATTTACTAAGATGGGAGTTCTATTTAAGATGGGATGTTACCCATGGCAACCAATCAGATTCTACTTCTCATTTATCTAGCACCTTCTAGAAGATAATACCTGAAATCTGATTGGTTGCTATTGGCAGCATCCCATCTTAAATAGAACTCCCATCTTAGTAAATTTACACCCATGTGTATAAACTTGCGATACCAATGTGTGGTCCTTCGGAATTGGCATCGCAAGAAAATATAGTGGGTGCAGGCATGGCCAATACTGCCTACATGCCTCCGGGCACAATATAGTCAGTATCGGCCGCGACACCCCATTGCACCGTGTGTATGCACCTTTACAGTATGTCAATAGACAATGGTTGTAATGTTTGGATATCTACGTATGAATTGTCTAGTCACTAAGGTCACCAGTGAGTATACAGACAGGAAAAGCTTTTGCGAGTATCCTGACACAGATTAAATGCTACAGTACTTACAGTAAAGCATTTTAACCATTTGAACATTACAATTTTAGTGTTTAACATTATAATGCACACTTAGTTAAAATGGTTTTAATAGCATTTCAACAGTCACTTAAGATATAATGACTGTAGACAATTCGTATGTAGCCAGACTTTAAAACCGCCACTATAAAAATAAGAACAACAATTGTGACTGTACAAAGGTACACCTACTGTATATATAGCTTTCCTGTGCACAATAACTGTATTGCAGGATATGTTTAAATCTACATTTAAAAAAGCCCAAAACATTTAGCTAAATTATTATACTAAATAAGCATACTTGTGTTTTACTAACTGTTTACATATGCATTCTGGAATTAAATTTTTAATCCCTCAATTCATATAATTTATATGAAACAGCATGTGTGTTATATTCATTTATTCATGTACAGTATATAAAAATCGTTTGATTCTTCCCCATGAATTGCACTTACTGAAACATTTCAAGAGGACATTTCAAAATAAACTCATTCCATTCTTCTTTGTATTCTAATTGGTGTGGTATGTTAGGTAGATTAGACGTAGGTCAACAGTGTCTAGGTCGACCACTATTGGTCAACAATAAGTAGGTTGACATGGATTCTAGGTCGACAGGGACTTTAGGTCGAAATGATAAAAGGTCGACATGAGAAAAGGTCGACATGAGTTTTTTAACTTTTTTTTATGTCATTTGCTCCGTACAGTGACCAGGAACCCCAATTAATGCACCATGTCCCCTTGCATGGCTCGCTTAACTCGCCATGTCTCGGGCAAAGTTACCATTCCCAATTGTAGTCCACGTGGATCGTAAAGTATGAAAAAGTTAAAATAATGACTTTTTTTTTAAAAACTCATGTTGAACTTTTGTCATGTAAACCTAGAACATGTCGACCTAGAGTTCCTGTCAGCATACCACAATGTTTCAACGATATACAACAAGTGGATACAACAGCTGAAAACAAATTGAAAAAACACAGTAAACCTATATCTAAATAAAACCTAATCCATTTGAAAAGGTCTCTTCCTCTTTATCATTATTTTAATTTTACCAGGTTAATATATTTATTCAGCTGCTGATGACATTTATGGTTCTTTCCATATCCTTCACCTTCTCTCCCCTGAGATATTGACATTCATGCATTAATTTCAGTCACATTTGTATCATTTCTACTTATAAAATTTCACCATGAAATTAATAAATGCTGCTATTAAAAATAGTAGCATATTTGAAAGCATTAGCATACTGTTTGAAATTTTTGAATCTCTCCATATACCAAAAATTAAATTGCTCATTTTTGGAGGTAAAACAATCAAATTGTACAGCATATTTTAGCAAAACACAAATAGTGCCACATAATTTTAAACATAATAAGTAATCATACTTTTTTGGAAACACCAGATAGAACAATTTGAAATTTACAAAGGAATGTAAAACTGAGATCATTTTATTTTATTCTAAATTGTTATATTCTCCAGCTACCTAATTTTCTAATATCCTTGTTGTAGCCTATATGATATTCAAGAGAAGAATATAAAGATGCATAGAAGTTTACATACAGTTGTTATTTGGGTGCCCACCACAAGAGGGTGCCTGCAACTAGATGGTGCCTGCTGGCAATGCAATTGTTCTGCCCTTCAGGCGTGAATGCAGTGGGCACAAACATATCTGCTTGCAACCTCCTGCGGTTGCAAGAAGAAATGTGCAAAAAGTGTCCTGCTTGGGCAGTCAAATAGGACTTGTCACTTGTGGGTATTGGCAATAGCCCCTTTGCACAGCTAAACCTGGTGATTTTCGGCACGTCAGAAGTAATGGGCACCCGATCTGAGCAACAATTTAATCACCACCACAACGATCAAACTACATTAAAGGTCAAAAGTATTTATTTTATACAGTTATACAATATTATGCTATAATAAAATCCTCATCAGTTCTTGGTGAGTTTTAAAAACACATCAACAATGGTTTCCTTGACATTTTGGTTCCTTAGAGTATAAATGAATGGGTTTATTAATGGAACAACTATTGTGTTCAGAATTGAAACTTTTTTGCTTAAAGAAAATTCCTGATGTTTTGTTGGTCTAGAATACATAAACATGCAGCTGCCATATACAAGAGTCACAACTATGCCATGAGAAGAGCAGGTACTAAAAACTCTTTGCTTCCCTCCTGCAGAATGAATCTTTACTACAGTAATTATGATAGTCATATAAGACAGGAATGTAACTGAGAAAGAAACAATAAAAAGAGAAGAAGATGCAAATAGTACCCAATTCTCAATATGTGCTGTGTTTGTGCAGGAATTCTTCAGGAGTGGCCCAACATCACAGAAAAAATGGTCAATCTCTGGAAAACAAAATTTGAGTTTCATCACGAAATATACAGGAATACAAATAGAGAAAAACGAACCAAGCCAAACGCCAGTAATTAGCTGAATGCATACACGTTTTTTCATAATTGCTGCATAATGCAGGGGGTAGCATATTGCTAAGTATCTGTCAATAGACATTACAGCCAATAGTAGAAATTCAACAGTTCCCACAAAAAAGTAAAAGAATAACTGAGTTAAGCAGCAGGCTAAAGATATGGTTTTTCTGTCCTTAGTGATGTTATTTAGAAAGTTTGGTACTGTAGTATTGATGAAACATATATCAACTACAGCTAAATTAACCAGGAAAAGATACATTGGACTTTGCATTCTACTATTCAGAAAAACTAAGGTAAGTATAAGGAAATTCCCTAGCATGGTGAGTATATATGACAAGAGTACCAAGCAGAAGACCAGTGGAATAAATTGTGGAATGGGAGAAAATCCCAGCAGTATGAACTCTGCAACAAGTGTCATATTCTTTAACTGGTACATAGTCATTCTACATATGTAGCAGACATAACAACAGGAAGCTTATTGAATTCAAACTGATTTTACAGGAGAATTTTTTCTTCAGATAATCACAATGTTGCATTATATCAGCTACGATGCATTATATCAACTAGAAACATGTTCCGTGAATATAGAATGGAGGAGAGAGTAGCATGAACACTACTACAATAAACACACAGTCCTTCAAGTATTATTATACAATTATTAATGAACTAGTGGGTTCTAGGAATATCTGTAAATTAAAAGTGGAGGAAAGGAAGAAAACATTTTGAAAAAAAAAACATTAATATTAGGAATGAAATCTCTTTTGTTTTCCATTGTTAATAAAAGTTAAGCTGCTGTATGAAAATGTAAATAGAAGTGACTCACCTGCAATCTTATAACTGTGCTACTCAGAAATTCTGTTTAACATTTTTATAGATAACAGATAATTTGCAATAATTATGTTTTTACTTTTGCACTTATTCAAAAATTGCATTAATCAAAAAAATAACGGATGCTAAATTATTTACAGATGAAGATTAAATAGGAAACATTAAGGAAATCTGATGTGAAATGTGTCATTGCAAGTGTGTAAATGTCTATATACGGTATCATTTTTCTGCTTAGTGTACAAATGAACTCAACATTATGGTTTAATATAAATTAACCATCATTTATATAAGTAAGTGAGTAAGTGAAAATAAATCCTCAGACATTACATTTTTATAGCTAAAAGCATATCTAGAGAATACATTGTAATTAATCATCATACAGTAATTTAGTCCCTTTTGATTTGAGATACAAACTATACTGTACAACAGTACCGATGCAAAAAAATCACCAAACTTCAATCTATAAACAAGTAGTGGTACAGTATATGGTTTTTAATTAATTAAAAAGATGACTACTGTTGAAGTCAAATAACTTTCTAACAAATATTTAAAATGCCGGCTCTAATATATACTGCAGACGACAGGCGCATCTTATTACCATGTGCTATGAATGTGCGCTATACTTCGCAAAACACTACATCCCATAAGAAAAAACAATACACCCACACATTATCTGAGTTCCAAAGCTCATTGATGTATATATTTGTTATTAAAAGGCTATGTATACAATATATCACAATGTACAGTATATATATAGTTACATGGTTACAATTTGCACAGGAAGCAGTTATTACAAACTAATTCAAATACAGACACGGCCAGCAATGTATCACCATATTTGCTCAATGCTTACTTTGCTCCCCCTCCTCCATCTTTACCTCTCCCTCCATGCTCAAAGCAGCAGAGAATCGGCAGAAGCCCATCTCGATCAGCACCTGGGACAAACAGGAAGCTCTTCTGTGTGGCATCAGCTATACATTGATTCTGTTGGGGGTATCTAGCTCTCTTGTTATTGGTCTAGCGGAGGGAACTTTCTCATTCATGATGAGTCATTGGTCAGTGTGAGGGCTTTTGTTCAAGGTTGCTGGTCCCTGGTTTCCTGTCCATCACATGCTCCTTTGAATATATATTTTCTTTTGTTCCAGTAAGAGTGACTTCATATTCCTACATTTAATCATATCAACTCATGGCAATGTGCTACAACATAACCACAGGCATCAAATGAATCTGCACATTAATCTGGTTACTTTGATACTGTTAGGGTCTCCTGCCCTGTGCTGCCACGTCGTCATGGCAACCGGGAGACAAGTGCTAGCGGAGTAACCTGAGCGCAGCTGATACTCCGGTTCGGGTCTTTTGCTGTGCAGTGGTTACAGGCATGGGATCCGGTGCTGGTTTTTGTGCTCACAGTCTGTGAGGTCTGAGGGGGGCGTGGACAGCACCTGCTTTATAAGGCCTCTTCTCAGGTTAAGCAGATGCTGCTGAATCTTTGTTGGTTAGTCAGTTCCTGAAAGTTAGCCAGTACTGTGTAGCTTTGTATTTTGTTGTTGCTTACTGCAAATAGGCCTGGGCATTTGGTACTACACTCTGCCAATCCAGACCTAGCAGTAAGACTGGAGTCAGTCGTTTAGCCTGCTGAGGTTCTTTTGCTATCCTGTGAACCCAGCAGGTTTGTGGCTGTACTTTCAGACCTGCCTGCATAATCCTCTCTCACTGTGCAGGGCGTCCATGTGTCAGTTTAGTGGCAGTAAGCTGAACCTGGGCCCTGCAAGTGAGAATTAGGATTGTGGAGACTCTCCTTGTGTCTATTATTCCATCTCTGACCAAGGAGTTTACTGCCACACCCGTTGGTAACCCTTTAGGGTTTTGCTGTTGCCCTTAGCAACAGCATTTCGGGTTCTCTACGTATTAAAACACAACATCTTGCTTTTTCCATCTGAGCATTTCTAATACTAGGGAGACACCCAGTTTCTTAGCCTCTGGGCTTCTCTGTTCACTCTGTGTTGGTTTTGTTACCCTATCACCTTCTGTGTACGTTATGTCATATTTCCCAGTCTGTCTGTGAGTTCATTTGTTTTGCATCCCTCTCTGTTCAGACACCAGTACATTCCTGCAGGCACTGGTGTGTATAACAGTTTAAACACCAGTACATTCCTGCAGGCACTGGTGTGCATAACATATTCAGCAGCCCAATACTCCTGTTGAAATTTTGTGGGAATATGAAGCATACCCCTCAAAATACGTTGCAACAGGTGGTCGATCAGGTGCAGGTCCTGACTCGTCAATTTAATGATTTGTCCATTAAAATGCACACCTCCCAGGCCGCTGGCGGAGCTCCCGCAGCAGCAGCACCTTCAGGGGTTAAGGAGCCGAAAGTAAATCTTCCGGATCGTTTTTCTGGAGATCGCTCGCAGTTCTTTTGTTTCAAGGAGAGCTGCAAGTTATATTTCCAGCTTAGGCCTCAGTCTTCTGGGTCAGAGATTCAGCGGGTGGGCATAGTGATTTCCTTGCTACAAGGAGACCCACAGGTCTGGGCATATGGGTTGCAGCCTGACTGTCCGTCGCTTAAAAGTGTTGATGCTTTTTTTACGGCACTGGGCATGTTGTATGATGACCCTGACAAGACGGCCTCAGCCGAGGCTCAGATTTCGATCCTTAAGCAAGGGCGAAGGCCAGTTGAGGTTTACTGTACGGAGTTTCGGAGGTTGGCCCATGATACCCAGTGGAATGACCCAGCCCTGAGACACCAGTACTGAAGAGGTCTTTCTAACCAGATAAAAGACCAACTGGTACAATATCCCTTGCCTGATAGCTTGGATCAGCTCATGCAGTTATCCATCTGGGTGGATAGACGGCTGAGAGAGCGTAGGCTTGAAAGGGAGACCGAGGTTTCCTTCTTTCCCAAGGGAACCTCAGACTCTGAGGAATTTTCCGAGGAGCCTATGCAGATTGGGGCTACCCGCCTCTCCTCGCGTGAGAAGACGCGGAGGAGACAGCAGGGGTTGTGTTTGTACTGTGGGAATAAGGGTCATGTGGTAGTATCATGCCCAGAAAAGCCGGAAAACTTCAGGGCCTGAGGGTGATGGGAAATATCCTGTCAGGCCAGAAGTCAGAATTTCCCAAGAAGACTTTTATCATTCCGGTGACCTTGAAGATCCTCGGTCAAACTGTCAAGACTGAGGCCTTTGTGGACAGTGGGGCCGACGGGGTTTTTATGGACCGCCAATTCGCCCTGAAACACTCTGTTTCCTTAGTACCCTTGGCGTCGGAAATTGAGATTTGTGGGTTAAACGGGGAACCATTATCCCAGGGTAAAATTACCTCTTGCACTAGCCAGATTTCTTTGTTTATTGGAGCCACACACTCTGAAAAATTGTCCTTTTATGTGACTGTCTGTACTTTTGCCCCATTGGTGTTGGGGTTACCCTGGTTAAGGGCCCACAATCCTCAATTTGACTGGGTCTCTGGGGAGATTCTTAGTTGGGGTACTGATTGTTTCAGGAGTTGCTTGAGCCTTCCAGTCAGGCTCTCGCAGCTAAGTTTGCCAGGATTGCCAGGGTGTTATGCAGATTTTGCGGACGTGTTCTCCAAAAAAGTTGCAGAGGTACTACCTCCCCATCGCCCCTATGACTGTGCCATTGATTTGTTGCCGAATGCTAAGCTTCCCAAGAGCAGGTTGTACTCCCTGTCACGTCCTGAGACTCAGGCTATGGCAGAGTACATTCAGCAGAACTTGGCTAAAGGATTTATCAGACCTTCACAGTCTCCAGTTGGGTCGGGGTTCTTCTTCGTGGGTAAAAAGGACGGTTCATTGCGACCCTGCATCGACTTCAGGGAATTGAACCGTATCACGATTAAAAACTCATACCCACTGCCTCTCATTTCGGTCTTGTTTGACCAGCTTCGTACTGCCACCATTTTTTCTAAGATTGACCTACGCGGTGCGTACAATCTAATCCGAATAAGAGAGGGGGATGAATGGAAGACTGCCTTTAATACCCACTCAAGGCATTATGAATATTTGGTGATGCCTTTTGGGCTCTGTAATGCCCCGGCAGTCTTCCAGGATTTCATGAACGATGTGCTCAGGGAATATTTGGATAGATTCTTAGTTGTATACTTAGATGACATCCTAATCTTCTCCCATTCCCTGGAGGAACATCGGAAGCATGTACGCTTAGTCCTCCAGAAACTCAGAGACCACCGGCTTGGGGCGAAGCTGGAGAAGTGCGAATTTGAAGTTCAGCAAATCGCATTTCTAGGATATATTATCTCCCCAGAAGGTTTCCAAGTGGAGGGTTCCAAGGTACAGGCAGTCCTGGATAGGGTGCAGCCCACTAGTTTGAAGGCGCTTCAGCGTTTCCTGGGCTTTGCAAATTTTTATAGACGATTTATTGCTGGATTTTCGTCTATAGTGGCGCCCTTGGTGGCACTCACTAAGAAAGGGGCGGATGTTGCTCACTGGTCTCGTGAGGCCAAAGCGGCTTTTGCCCGTCTCAAAAGGGCATTTGTCTCGGCCAAGGTGTTGCGACACCCAGATCCAGAGCGTCCTTTTGTGGTGGAGGTGGATGCCTCTGAGATGGGTATTGGGGCAGTGCTCTCTCAGATGGGAGTGTCTGATAATCGCCTTCATCCCTGTGCTTACTTTTCCCGTAAATTTTCGCCTGCCGAGATGAATTATGACGTGGGTAACCGGGAATTGTTGGCTATTAAGGATGCACTCGAGGAGTGGAGACACTGGCTTGAGGGGGCTAAGTTTGTGGTCTCAATTCTCACCGACCATAAGAATTTGGCATATTTAGAGTCAGCGAAGCGTCTCAATGCCAGGCAGGCACGATGGGCTTTGTTTTTTGCTCGCTTTAATTTTTTGATAACATATCGCCCTGGGTCAAAAAACATCAAGGCTGATGCGCTCTCGCGGAGTTTTGCTCCAATCCAGGAGACCACGAGGAGCCGTTGCCCATTGTGTCCCCATCATGTATTAAAGTGGGCATTACCCAGGACCTCTTGTCATTAGTCCTTAGAGCACAGGAGCAGGCTCCTCCAGACCTTCCGGTAGGTCTTTTGTTTGTGCCTCCTAGGTTAAGACAGCGAGTGTTCCTGGAATTCCATGCCAAGAAGTCGGCAGGTCACCCGGGTATTGCCAGAACTCGGGAGTTGCTATCTAGGGCGGTGTGGTGGCCCTCGGTGGCTAAGGATGTGTATCAGTGGGTTCGGGCATGTGACATCTGTGCCCGAAATAAGACTCCTAGAGGGGTTCCTGTTGGCCCATTACATCCACTCTCTATTCCATCTAAGCCATGGACCCACATTTCAATGGATTTTGTTGTGGACATGCCCAAATCCTCTGGGATGACAGCCATCTGGGTTGTCGTTGACAGGTTTTCGAAGATGGCGCACTTCGTTCCACTGGTTGGGCTGCCATCGGCCAGACGCCTGTCTGAATTATTTATGCTGCATGTTGTGCGCCTCCACGGGTTGCCACTTGATGTGGTCTCTGACCGCGGATCCCAGTTTGTGGCCAAATTCTGGAGGGCATTTTGTTCCGATCTCCAGATTTCTGTCAGCTTGTCGTCAGGCTACCATCCGCAGTCTAATGGGCAGACTGAAAGGGTGAACCAGACCTTGGAGCAGTTCCTCAGGTGTTATGTCTCCAAGTGTCAGACTGACTGGGTTGCTCATCTGTCAATGGCGGAGTTTGCCTATAACAACGCGGCTCACTCTGCTACAGGGATCTCTCCCTTCCTTTGTGTGTATGGGCATCATCCTAAGGCCAATTCTTTTGACCCCCTGGACTCCACGCCTGGTGGTTCCTCTGTCGTTTCGGTCCTTAGAGGTATTTGGAGGAAAGTGAAGAAAGCCCTTGTGTCTGTGTCATTAGTGACCAAAAGGGTTTTTGATAAGCGGAAAAGACCCTGCAGCTTCAAATTAGGAGACTTCGTCTGGTTGTCTACCAAGAATTTGAAGTTGAAACAGCCATCTCATAAGTTAGGCCCCCGGTTCATCGGCCCTTATAAGATCACCAGGGTTATCAATCCGGTGGCATTTCAGTTAGATCTGCCCCGTTCTTTGGGTATCAATAAAACATTTCATTGTTCCCTTTTAAAACGGGCGATTAGTAATCCTTCTTCCAGAGGAAGACCTTCCCCTCTTCTGATATGTGGCCAGAGGGAGTTTGTTGTTGAAAGGATTCTTGACTCCAAGATGGTTCGGGGTCGGCTGTCATTTTTGGTGCACTGGAAGGGGTATGGCCCGGAGGAGCGGTCGTGGGTGCGCAGTTGTGATCTTCATGCCCCCAGACTGATACGCTCTTTCTTCTCGCAGTTCCCCGATAAACCCGGTGGTAGGGGTTCTTTGACCCCTCGTCAGAGGGGGGGTACTGTTAGGGTCTCCTGCCCTGTGCTGCCACGTCGTCATGGCAACCGGGAGACAAGTGCTAGCGGAGTAACCTGAGCGCAGCTGATACTCCGGTTCGGGTCTTTTGCTGTGCAGTGGTTACAGGCATGGGATCCGGTGCTGGTTTTTGTGCTCACAGTCTGTGAGGTCTGAGGGGGGCGTGGACAGCACCTGCTTTATAAGGCCTCTTCTCAGGTTAAGCAGATGCTGCTGAATCTTTGTTGGTTAGTCAGTTCCTGAAAGTTAGCCAGTACTGTGTAGCTTTGTATTTTGTTGTTGCTTACTGCAAATAGGCCTGGGCATTTGGTACTACACTCTGCCAATCCAGACCTAGCAGTAAGACTGGAGTCAGTCGTTTAGCCTGCTGAGGTTCTTTTGCTATCCTGTGAACCCAGCAGGTTTGTGGCTGTACTTTCAGACCTGCCTGCATAATCCTCTCTCACTGTGCAGGGCGTCCATGTGTCAGTTTAGTGGCAGTAAGCTGAACCTGGGCCCTGCAAGTGAGAATTAGGATTGTGGAGACTCTCCTTGTGTCTATTATTCCATCTCTGACCAAGGAGTTTACTGCCACACCCGTTGGTAACCCTTTAGGGTTTTGCTGTTGCCCTTAGCAACAGCATTTCGGGTTCTCTACGTATTAAAACACAACATCTTGCTTTTTCCATCTGAGCATTTCTAATACTAGGGAGACACCCAGTTTCTTAGCCTCTGGGCTTCTCTGTTCACTCTGTGTTGGTTTTGTTACCCTATCACCTTCTGTGTACGTTATGTCATATTTCCCAGTCTGTCTGTGAGTTCATTTGTTTTGCATCCCTCTCTGTTCAGACACCAGTACATTCCTGCAGGCACTGGTGTGTATAACAGTTCAAACACCAGTACATTCCTGCAGGCACTGGTGTGCATAACAGATACCAAGCACGACATGTCCATCTTGCTTCGCTCCAATAATACACATACATGACGTTACTCCATTATATAATTTAAAACCTTATGATGTCTGGTGCTTGATATGTTCAATTTATGTGCTGCATGAAATATGTGTTGAATATATCTTTGTGGCATGTCTGTGTAAATGCGTGTGTTACCATATATTGCTGTGCATGCTGTGCGTCTTTGCAAGTATAGCAACTCATAATGTGTGGAGTCTGTATGTCCTCTCTATGTAATATTTTTGACTTCTCCTGCCCACCCTTTGGCAGTAAACAATAACTGCCATAAATTATTAACATAAGAAAAATATTTCAAACAATAATCGGTGACCTAGACACAAGTATGTATTCATTTCACAAATCAGACATTTGACTATATTTGGGGAAGACAGGGAGGAGGACGAGACATCCTCTATATGCACTCGGCAGTCACGGGACCACTGGTTGGGTGTGGGAAAACATTCAACCTATAGAGTATGCTGGGACAGTGCGATGGCCTATGATGTCTGATTTGAATGAACATTTCACACATACATGTACCTATGTTTTTGTACACTGATGTTTGGATTCGATTGAGGTTCTGCTGGGTAGAGGGAGAAAACACAAACAAATCGTGAAAAAGACATAACATTTTCATGATTTACATTCCTATCATTCCCTGAACATTGTTTCCATTTCTGGAATGTATGCTAGGTCTGTTTCATCATTGAACAAGGGTTATGAGTAGTGTCCTTCCTAGATAACATAAACCTTCGGCATTCTGGGAGAGCCACTCTTAAACCTTTCTTCCACATATATTAATGAGCTCTTTATCTGCTATGTGTGAATAGCCATTGACTGATTGTTCCTTATCACCTCCCAATTTCCTGATTTTCTGAAATTGGTGAGATTTAAACATACCAAGGATTTATCTATGGTACTGGTGGATATTAAGACTAGGGGGTCTAGTTATATTATATTCCTTGTCCACCGGTCCGCTCCCCCTTCCATGTAATTCAAGTATCTCAGCTAACTCTAAAAAAAATATGGCACTAATCCTGCATCATTTCGTCTTAGAGGAACCTGTGAGCACATCCAACATTCCGTTTGGTTTAAGACCTTACCCACTAGTGAGTGGTAATCACTCAAGGGATGTCTGTCAAATGCTGCCTCATTGCTAGACTGACATCTCTGGATGCACTCATCTTCAATTATGGGGTCACAATAACTACAAAATACAGTATTCCTCAGACAATAGCCTATCACGTTACCTCCAAACTCCGTAACTACTAGACCTCTGATTTTTCTCTGGCTTTAACAAACTAATAGGTTAATCCTGGGATCCTATAAGGAAATCACTCCTTCCTCCAGAACCAGTTTCAGCCCCACACTTAACTCCTCATGGGAAACCTCGCAAAAAATAGAATGTCCTGAAAAAAATGTTTGTCAGCGGGAAAAAGAAAAAAAAATAGAACAAAACAAATCGTGTCCATAGCAAATCAATTATAATGACTGGTCTTTCTGTAATCCTTTAGCATGCTTAGGTAGTGTTCAACAGTGCCGCCTCTCAGTCTTAACGGAACAGACTCTCTGGTGATACTTTTTCAACCTGAGCGTAAGAACAATCACACAGTCTCTTAGTTCACAATCACGACAGTTAGTATTTAGCATACACGGAATCAACAGTTTCAAGTTATTTTGTCAAGTTCTCAAATGCTGGCTCATCTCGATAAGGTCATCATTGTGCGGATCAATCATGACATGAGGTTGTCTTCAAAAAAAAAAAAAAACAACAACAACAAAAAAAAAATTTCAAAGAGGGTGATTCGTTAAGTGAAGATCTGGGATTGGTTCCGATGCTACATAATACTAGTGGCAGTGTCTATGATCACAATAGTCCAGTATCACTTTGCTCCTACTTCTAGGGTTACCATATCTACACACAAATTTATGCACAAATTTCTTTGCGGTAAACACAGCAGCATCCGTGGAAGCAGGAAATGCCTCTACCCAGTTTGAGAAAACATCAGTGCACACCAATACATAACAATAACTCCTAAAGGGTGTTAACTGTATGAAGTCGATTTGTATTACCTGAAAAGGTCCATCTGCAGGAGGGATATGGGATGGCTGTTAGTACTACCTTACAAACTGTTCTTCCTCATGCAAGTAAGACAGGTCATTGCTTTCCTGCTTATCTGAGAAGAGAACCCTGGTACACGCCAGTAAGCTCTTACCAATTTGCACATACCTTCCTTACCCTAGGTGAGTCAGACCATATGCCGCCTCAGCTAGGCTTGGCAAATACGTTCTGAGGGCCACTGGCTTACCTTGTCCATATCTCCAGAGTCTTGGGGACTCCTAACCATACCCCTTCAACTAGGGAACACAAATTTGTATCTTAATTTAACTGTTGTGTGTTTGCAATGTAGAGTACCATGAGTATAACTCAAAAAAAAAAAAAAACATCTTTAGAGGAGAGAAAGAAGAAGAAAATATCAGGTCTGCGTTCACCAACGGGCATATCAGTGCATGACAAGGTACACTGCAGTAATACTGGTGTCATCGTGCTGGTGAGATATACTGGGTTCGGGCAGAACTCTGAAGGACCAATTAGGCATGTAGTGTTTGAACTGTAATCGGGTCCATGTATTGTACCCTCCTGTAGGTGAACACAAAAGATGAAGAGGAAACTGTGGAGAAACAGAATATAGGTTGGTGACAGTTTTTAGAGGTGGAGGGGATTTTATTAAAATGACAACTGGATTGGGCACTACGGGGAATTGATGAACTACTTGGTCTACCCCCCTTAAAGCTTGTGCATGCTGTGTTACTACTGGGACTACTTCAGCCATCAATCCAGTGTCCTGTCCATCCTAAATTCAAAGGGAACCCGGTATCTGTGAGATAATTTCCTCTACCTGTGATGGACATAAATCTAGAACAGTGGAGTGTAACATTAGCCTTTGAGGGGTGTCTAATATATCTTGTACCTCCCATGCATGGTTCTCAGGGATATCTAAGAACACACCCTCAGGGGTACAGTATATGACACACTGCATTTTACACTACAAATCTCTGCCAAGTAGATTAGTCGGAGCCGATGCAGCCAACAGAAAAGAATGTTTGGTTTGCAAGGGCCCTATTGTAATCTCTGCAGGTCTACTCAAAGGGTATTGCTGCACCTTTCCCGTTACTCCCATTGCCGAAATCGTTTTTACCAGTGATCTTATCCAGACGGAGAATTTTCTAGTACTGCAAAAGACAAAAAAGAAAAATCAACAAGCTTCTAGGTCATTCGAAGTATTCATTCAATCCTTCTCATCCCGTATTAAGGGTCTGTACATGGTCCAACAAACATTTTCGAGCTCATCTTGACTAGGGGCATTACTAGGAATGAATACTTCTTATATAGTAACTAAAATAAATACCTGGGGGTTAACCTAATTCTGTCCGCTTTCCTACTGGCAAACACTAATGTGCGGACAGGATAATTCTCCATTTCTGATTTTTATTTTATTTTTGGATTTTACTATATATGTACTCGAATGACTCCATACTTACCAGTTCCACTGGTCTCAGCCACTACCCCTGCAGGCTACCGCTCTTCTTTTACCGGTTGGATACTCCTCTGAGTTCATGAGAAATGGCTGAAACCAGTCAGGTCGCCTTCTCCTCCTAAATAAAACTTCGACATTCATTAGTACATATATAGGTTACATTCATACTTTTCATATTTTTATTATTTTCTATAGTTTGTATGCTGGCCGTAACTGCTTCCCCATCTACATATGGTGGTGTACTTGCTTTCTCTTTTTTTTCTACTTGTTTATTGTTGCTACAAGTTCAAACAGTTCTTATATTTTCGTTCTTGTCTTATATGACTTTGGTTAGACATACTACCTGCAATCCCTCAGGATCAAACTTACCAACCCTAGGAAATGATACCCTATCCGTCGCAGTCATACATACCCATTCATTGCAAACAGCCTCTGCGTGTGGACCATATTTCCTACACATAATCAATCTTTCTGACCCCTTGGGTTGCACCTCTCCAGCCTGAACCCTGGCTGCCAAACGCCTTCTGCTTGTGCAATTGGATCCCATCATGGACTTTTTAAACACAATACTCAAGTGCACAACGAAAAGACGGTGAAAGTTCTCCGACCATCTTCACCCACACCTGCCCATGCTGGCCAGTACTACGATACACTGTCAGTAGTGGATCGCGATGTACCCAACTTCGGATTCCTATCAGCAACTGGTTTCTATTTACTGGAATTTGTGTAAGGAGAGAAACAGACTATCGAGAGAGACAGCGAAAAAAACTTCCTTCCTACTATACACAAATCACGCTTGTGTATGCTCTACATGACGTGTATGATAACACAATTTAAGCAAAAGCATGCAAACTGGTATCACGTTGCACCACATATCGCAGGCACAAACGCGTGGTCCAATCGCACAGCGTATAGATTATATATCTTCCCTGCAATCAATGGAGTCAAATTCACAAGCTGCGCTCCTCAGTCAGAGCGTAACACTAAGAGCCTTCTACCCGCACATTTTCACACAGTACTTGCCTCAATCCACCAAGTCAATAATCTATCATGCTCCTCCGCACGTTTTCACACAGTACAGGCCTCAATCCACTAAGTCAATATGCAAGGCTGCGACCCTTACGTGCTGCTGAGCCTCTGCTAACTCAGCGTCCCCACGGTATACCGATTTCCAGGTTCAATACATTCTCTCCTACTTTCAGCTCACACAGATATACAGTGTTTTTCTGTACAGAAAAATATCACTCCCTTTGATTGATGGTTTTAACCCAGAGGCAGTACAGTTTAAACAAAGTCTTACACTAATCTGCTTTTGAAATCGGGTAGTTATGTGCTATAGTATTAAATGTATTCTATCTCGCCTTAAATTGAACTGCTATTGTGCGGTTATAATTTGCGCTTGCAACTATACCCAACCTTGCGTAAACACGTGACCGTGCATGTCTCTACGCCACATGTGCGACCTTACGCCGCGTGTGTGCCTTTGTACTCTGTCCTCACGTACCGTACCACACGTACAAATGTGCGTTCACAATTTAATAAACCACACTATCTCGATAAATGTGAGCAATAAAAACTACTATTACTCACTAACATGACACACAATTGTTCCGTATAAACCTAAATGACTAGGCCTGTACTGCATTTCATGTTTTTATAATTACTCCCTTAACACACTAATTCAAATATATATATATATATATATATATATATATAGCAAATAAATGTATCCAATTTCACACAGATCTATAATGACTGCAATAGTCTATCATTTAAATGCTATGATTCAGATTGGATAGCTATCTTGCAGAACATACACTGATATAAATATGCACTTAATTATAATAATATTATATATATACAGATGTAGCCATCTTAATCTTGAGTGGCTGAGGCGTTTGTCCCGATCGAGCATACGCAGCGTAGGGAGGCGCGCCTAGTCACAGAGAGGCGTACCTAATCGCACGGAGGCAGACAGAGCGTTTGGCGTTACCTTTACGTGTAATACCTGAGATCAGCCACCAGATGTCGCTTTTTACAATCACCACTGAGCATGCGTGTGGTCTCCCATAAAATATAATACTGAAATATATAATAAGGACTACTTTACTAAGGCGTCTTATTACGCTGCATACAGTAAATACTCATTACGCTGCATTATTTAATACAGTATATACGACACAGACGCAAATAGTACAGCATACAGTATATGATCCATCTACTGTACATTACTTTATGAATACTGTATGTGAGCGTCCAAGTCCCGCAGACAAAACAACATAAAACCAGTAGTGTACACTGTCGCAAATGGATGTGTGTTAGAAGTTCACTATTGCCTCTCAAGATTAGGAATTTTGTACATTTCGTCCTAATCCCGTAGCCATTACAGCATAATCAAAACCAATGGATTTATTCATCTGTCTGCGGCGAAGTGGTGAAGTGTTTCGCTTCCTATACTCAGAGTCCCAGGTTCGATTCCTAAAGTACGAATGCATGTTAGTTTTTTTCAGACACTTTATTATTATTTTTATTCACATAAACCCGGGCAAAGCTGCATGAGCGGTTCTACTGTTAAGGTTCTATGCACCGTACAGTACACATACAATTCTGTAGCTGGGCAGACTCAATAGAAATGGCTACCACCTATGACTCCTTGCCCCACAGAGGCCCTAGGCTACAGAGCAAGTAATAGTCCAGATTGTACAGGCTATGGGGCAATGATGAAGGAGCGTCACAATCCCCTAGCTAAAATACACAGGGGCGATGGGGATAAGGTAGGTCTGCATACAGTATTACGGTACACCGGACTCAATCGCATAGCACACTGGCAAAATGACCACTACCCCCTCGTGGCAGGCAGCACTCGGGTATGGAGTGAGAAATGGCATAAGTTGTGCAGGCTACGGGGCGATGCTGAAGGAGCGTCACAATCCCCTAGCCAAAATACACAGAGATAAGCGAGGTCTATGCACATTACGTTACACCGGGCTCGATCGCATAGCAAACTGACAAAACACAAGTTTTACATAAAGCAGGCCAAAGCTGCAGGAGAGTTTCTACTGTAAAGGTTCTATGCACCGTCCGGTACACATACAATTCTATAGCAGGGCAGACTCAATTGAAATGGCTACCGCCTGTGACTCCTACAGTAGCTCCTAGGAGGCACTCAGCTATGGAGCAAGTAACAGCACAGATTTTGCAGGCTATGGGGCAATGCTGAAGGAGCATCACAATCCCCTAGCTACAATACACAGGGGCGATAGGGATAATCGAGTGGCTGGAGGGGGGGTCCCCTTGATATAAGGGGTCCCCACTCCTCCAGGGTACCCCGGCCAGGTGTGACTAGTTGGGTATTTAATTCCACGGCCGCAGGGACCGGTATAAAAGTGTCCCCCGGCTGTGCATTATCTGTCCAGCTAGTGGAGCCCGGTGCTGGTTCAAAAAATAGGTGGAACCCCTATGCTTTTTGTCCCCCATATTTTTTGCACCAGGACCAGGCGCAGAGCCCGGTGCTGGTTCTAAAAAGATGGGGGATCCCGGGTCCATTTTTTCCCGTATTCCTGCCGGAATTCGACCGCAATTGCATATACTGTACCCCTTAATATCACTGCTTACAGTATACAGTATTTAGACATGAGCTTGTGTACAGTATCTGTCATGAGGTGCTTTTTTCACTGACACTATAACTTTTTTCTATTGTAATATACTGTACAGAGGCGGCAAACTAGCCAAACGGGAATAATCAGCTTCTGCTGAATAAAATGAGATGCTACAGTACATGCCTATATTCTGTGAGTGACTGCGGCTCTATGAAATTAAATCAGAAAATGTAAATATGAAATGCATTACTAATGTGTGGCATTACTGTACTGTATGTGTATAAGGTGTACTACAATATTTTCTGGTGTAACATAAGGAAAGGGCACTACTGCATGGTCTAATGCAGTGGTTCTCAAACTCTGTCCTCAGGACCCCACACAGTGCATGTTTTGCAGGTAAACCAGCAAGTGCACAGGTGTATTAATTACTAACTGACACATTTTAAAAGGTCCATACAGTAGGTGGAGCTAATTTTTTCACTTGTGATTCTGTGAGACCTGCAAAACATGCACTGTGTGGGGTCCTGAGGACTGAGTTTGAGAACCTGTGGTCTAATGTAAATAAAGATCAATGTGGTGGGGTGTAATGTGAATAAGGGGCAATACTGTTAGGAGTAATGTGGTACTATGATATGATGTAATCAGAATAAGAGACACTACTGCATGATATAATGTGAATAAAGTTGCAGTACTGTGTTGTGTCATTTCATCTTGGGGTATTATTGTGTTACCATGCCCCTTCCCAGCAAGAACATACTGTACACTGTTTTGGGCTGGCACTAAATGTGCACATTGTTCTTATTTAGATTATAGGGGGTAGGAGCGCCAAAATGGGTGATGGTGCTGGGAAAGGGGTGCAGGGTTAGAGGCGGAACTACGTAGTATCTGTGCAAGAGGGCATCAGCCAAAATCTAGCCTAGGGCATCATGTATGGCTCTGATAATACTGTATACTGTACTCTTACTGTACTTTGCATTCAATACAGATACTGTTTGCACACAGGTTTTACATGAATCATTGGCAATGCTGCAGGAGTGTCTCATTAGGCAATCTAAAATATACCTCGACTATGGGTGGGGATACAGTAGGGAAGTTCTGTCACCA
Source organism: Pseudophryne corroboree (assembly GCF_028390025.1). NCBI lineage: Eukaryota > Metazoa > Chordata > Amphibia > Anura > Myobatrachidae > Pseudophryne > Pseudophryne corroboree. Next base: position 391,917,942 of record NC_086444.1, on the reverse strand, counting down.
TAAGCTGTCTGCTGTGTATAGCAGATTTCCATCTGGGATGCATTTGTGTGTTTGTAATAAGAAAAAAAACATTTTACTGTACATTTAGTGGATACAGTATTTCTCCCCCATAATGACGTATCATACTGTACAGGTACCCTCATGTACTGTACCGTACCATACTGTAAAATTGAATATTTATTGGAAAAGCATCAATATTAATTTAAAAAAAAGTATTTATTACAACATCCGATTCCATGTACTGCACTGATCAAAATGTACAGTACTCTTATTCAGGACTTATAAAACTGAAAATAACTGTTCATACACATCAATAACATTACTACTGTATAATATTCTACATTAGTTTATGCAATAATCATACAAAGGCAATTTTATAAAAAATTTTAATAATGCACCAATTTAAAATTTTAAACAGAAAATACAGTACAGAACTACATATTTGTGGCTTGACCATTTCTTTCGACTACAACAGGTAATACTTTATACAGGTGATTTATATAATTATTACAATGTTCAGGTGTGAGTACTTCTAGCCAAAATTTCTTTATCCCATCCAACAGCTGCTGTTTTGTTGTTGGCTTCGCAACACTCCTAATGTACCTCTTCAATTGAGCCCACACTAATTCGATTGGGTTCATGTCTGGTGATCTATATAAAAAAAAAAAAAGCGTATAGAAAAAATTAATGACATTACAGTAAATAGAGAAAATTAAACATACAATATTGTACTGTTTATTAAACAAAAAATAAATTTACAGTACTAGAGTGCTATCCAAAATTTTACTTGTACACTGTTGAAAGAATACTCACTCTGGTGGTGTGCGTTCCCAATTCATACCTTTCTCTTCCATAAATTTGGCTGAGGCGGAGTGTTTAGGATCATTGTCTTGGAATATCCTATGGTGAGTTGGGTAATATTTATTCACAAATTTATTCACAAATGGCACCATACATCCCTCTACTATTGTTTCTTGGAAAAATGTCTTATCCATGATCCCTACAGAAATCAAAAAATGTTGTTCATTAATAAGCAACTCCTTTTATTGTGCAGTTACATGTACTCTACAGTACAGCATGTATTTTTACAGAACACAGGCACAGAATAAAGTATAGTACTCTACCTTCGAAAAATAATAGGGGACCAGCTCCTAATCGTATGCCTCCCCATACATGGACTTTCAATGGATGCTTTGGGCGTGGTTTTAATGAGATATGGTTACGTTTCCGGAATGACATTCTGGAGAACCGCTCAAGGGCAACAGACGATTCATCTGTGAAAATGACATCATGAAATGTTTCACCACTCTCAATCCATCGCCGTGCCTGTTCCACTCTCTTTTCTTTATTCACATCTCTTATCATGGGAGATATCCTGTGAAGAGCCAAAAATAATGAAATCAGATACAGTTATGAAATTACAGATTTACAGATGTGTATTATTACAATAAAAAAAAAAAGAAGGCACATCAGGTCTCGAACCCTGGACCCCCAGCGTGGGAGGTGGGAGCCTTCACCCCTAGCCCACGACACCTCATGAGAGATTCCCAATTTCATGTGTGAAAGTACTGCAAACAGCGCCCGGCCCCCACCCCATTGGTGTTGGTTTATGCCTTAGAGGACTCGGACGCTCGCATTTGTAAAGCACGGTATTTTCCACCGCCTCCTGCTAGCCTATTGCCCTTCCCCCCTGGGAGCCTGCACAGATCATGCAGTAGACAGGGAGGGAATTCAGGTCATGTGCAATACACAAACGCCGAATATCTACTGTATAGTACTGTTTTGCTCACTTAGTAGCGTCAGAATATACTCATTTCTACTCATTGCCGCTGTGCAGTTGCATTTAGCGTAAAGAATCGCTCCTGCAGATGTACTTTGATTTATGTGAAACCTGTGTGCATCCTTCCATTGGATGTATTAGAGAGAAAAAAAAAATATTAAAATGAATGTCACGGGAACACATTAAAAAAAAGGTTGGCACTTCCTTCCCATTGGTGTTGGTTTACAGTATGCCGTAGTGGACTCGGACGCTCATGTAATTGCATTTCAAAGGCACAGTATTTTCCACCGCCTCCTGCTAGCCTATTGCCCTTCCCCCCTGGGAGCCTGCACAGATCATGCAGTAGACAGGGAGGGAATTCAGGTCATGTGCAATACACGAACGCCGAATATCTACTGTATAGTACTGTTTTGCTCACTTAGTAGCGTCAGAATACACTCATTTCTACTGATTGCCGCTGTGCAGTTGCATTTAGCGTAAAGAATCGCTCCTGCAGATATACTTTGATTTATGTGAAACCTGTGTGCATCCTTCCATTGGATGTATTAGAGAGAAAAAAAAAATATTAAAATGAATGTCACGGGAACACATTAAAAAAAAGGTTGGCACTTCCTTCCCATGTGGACTCGGACGCTCATGTAATTGCATTTCAAAGGCACAGTATTTTCCATCGTCTCCCCCTACCCCCATCGCCCTTCCCCCCTGGGAGCCTGCACAGGGAGGGAATTCAGGTCCTGTGCAATACACAAACGCTGAAGATCTACAGTACTGTTTTGCTCAGTTAGTAGCGTCAGAATACCCTCATTTCATTCCCGCTGTTTAGTTGCATTTAGAGTAAAGAATCGCTCCTGCAGATGTACTCTGATTTATATGTAACTTGTGTGCACCTTTCCATTGACTGTCTTACAATGTAAATAAAATAATACAGTGTATTATTACAATTAAAAAAAAGAAAAAAAAAAAGAAGGCACATCAGGTCTCGAACCCTGGACCCCCAGCGTGGGAGGTGGGAGCCTTCACCCCTAGCCCACGACGCCTCATGAGAGATTCCCAATTTCATGTGTGAAAGTACTGCAAACAGCGCCCGGCCCCCACCCCATTGGTGTTGGTTTATGCCTTAGAGGACTCGGACGCTCGCATTTGTAAAGCACGGTATTTTCCACCGCCTCCTGCTAGCCTATTGCCCTTCCCCCCTGGGAGCCTGCACAGATCATGCAGTAGACAGGGAGGGAATTCAGGTCCTTTGCAATACACAAACGCTGAAGATCTACAGTACTGTTTTGCTCAGTTAGTAGCGTCAGAATACCCTCATTTCATTCCCGCTGTTTAGTTGCATTTAGCGTAAAGAATCGCTCCTGCAGATGTACTCTGATTTATATGTAACTTGTGTGCACCTTTCCATTGACTGTCTTACAATGTAAATAAAATAATACAGTGTATTATTACAATTAAAAAAAAAAAAAGAAAGCACATCAGGTCTCGAACCCTGGACCCCCAGCGTGGGAGGTGGGAGCCTTCACCCCTAGCCCACGACGCCTCATGAGAGATTCCCAATTTCATGTGTGAAAGTACTGCAAACAGCGCCCGGCCCCCACCCCATTGGTGTTGGTTTATGCCTTAGAGGACTCGGACGCTCGCATCTGTAAAGCACGGTATTTTCCACCGCCTCCTGCTAGCCCTCCATTCCCATTATGCATTAGCGAACTCAGACGCTCATGTATTTTAAAAGCACGGTGTTTATACATTGTCCTGTACATTCTTCCTTTTACACAATTACTGTAGTTGCGTCTCCATACACATACAGTACTCCATACACATACAGTACAGTACTCTACAGTAGGTCACCATCTTTTTCCACCGCCTCCCGTTACGCCTACAGTATTGCCAGAGCTGTAGATCAATCCGCCGCTATACTGTACGATCGAAAGTACTGGATTAGTGGAGCATTAGCCACACAGTGGTGGAGATGTGTAATGCATGATGAGTATCTAGATCGCCTCAACGCGCCTACCTGTGATTAAACTCAGCTATCGCCTTAGCGTGACTAAACGCCCGTCTCTGCAGAGAAACAGTCAAGATAAAGGTGGCTACATCTTTATATATATATATATATATATATATATATACACACACACACACACTATATCCTGCACTTCTATGAAACACCTTCATATGTATTCGTGGGCACAAAGATATTTGCCTTGCTTATACAAGAAAGTAGTTGAGCAAGTTAATTAACATTTCAATGCCTATCCTACCCTAGTAGAGGGTTAACAAATCCTTGGAAAGAAGATAATTTTTTTATATCTGTGTGTAATTCACTTACATCAAGTATTCACTTATCTCACCATTTACTCTCACTAGGCCCAATTGAAACGATTTGTAATTGACTATGGCATGGGTTAAATAAATTCATTGGTAACTTATAAATGGTACTGGATTTGTAGATATGTGGAAACTTTGTGACAAAGGAAACTGTTCTAACCAGACTGAAAGTCAGCTATTTAGAAAGTGACCTTCCTAAAATGGCCACTGCTCCTCCCCCTTTCATATCCATGTGGCTTGATCAAGCCGCATGGTATGTCCTCCATTTTAGGCTAGCCACATGGCCTATGTGGCTAGCCTAAAATGGAGGACAGACCATGCGGCTCTTTTGTCACAAAGAAATCACACTCTATACAGGCACCAAAAATTACTTTAGGCCTGGGTTTAAAAATATACAGATTTGCCTCAGCATGCTAACACAGCTATATTATGGCTATGCACCAACTTTTAAATGTTCTTTACATTTACTTAACAGATAAACAATCAAATCTGAATCAAACACAATATGACTTATTTGAACTTTGTTTTGCAACAATAAAAATATGCTGTAGCAGCGGCGTTTGTACAGTGCAATCATTAAGAGCGTGATATCGCTGATGCGCCCCCATCTGTTGAAGTCAAATTACTTTCTTACAAATATTTAAAATGTCATTTCTAATATATACTGCGGAGGCCAGGCGCATCTTATTACCATGTGCTATGAATGTACACTATACATCGCAAAACACTACATCCCATAAGAGAAAACAATATACCCACACATTATTTGAGTTCCAAAGCTCATTGATGTATATATTTGTTATTAAAAGGATATTTATACAATATATCACAATGTACAGTATATAAGGCCATTATAGAGAATATAGGGTAAATGTAATAAAGTGTGAGAAGCCAGAGGTGTGGGAGTTTGTGAAAGAATGCCCGTATTTTTAAAGCGGCAATCATTTACATGTAAACACTTACCTGATTTTGCCTTGTAATGATTGCTGCTTTAAAAATATGGGCATTCTTGCAGAAACTCATGCATCTCCAAGTTCTGGCACCCTATTACATTTACCACCTACAGTATGTCTCTTCTAATGAGGTAGCATGTGGCCTCTTTTAAACAGGTGCTACAGGATGACATCAATATCGTAAGCTCACTCATTAGGTGCAGGATAGGGTGGGTGAAATTTTACAGGATTTATCTGACCTCAATTAGCAGGTCTCTGACCTTCAAAATACTAACTTTCACCTTAATTATATTATCTAGAAAACAGGTCTAGGAATAATAACATTCATATATTTGGTTAACTGAATCTTTAGAGTGAACTACTCTTTATCTTTTTATTAGAACATCTCTTCTGGAACTGTTGGGAGTTGCAGGGGTTTGCAGGGAAATGGTGGTTTAACACGCTAACTGTATAGTACCATTCAGGGACACCCAGTGCCGGTCTGTGGCATGAAGGGCCACCAGGGGAATGCAGTGGCAGGGGCCCATTATTAGAGGCTTGGCTAACCATTACAGACTGCATGGTCTGGGCCTCTTGATAAATATATTTTAAATACACTAGTGCTTGCATGATAATGTACCAGATTAATAAAAAGAATGCCCTGTAGAAAATACACAATGGCCCTGTGCAGTATAATGTAACATATGTATAATATATAATTCAAATGCACAATCTGGAACCTGATACCTACAGGAAATTTCTTGTTGTTCACGGTGGTCTCAACTTGTTCTGATGAAAGTTTTATGGGGAGTACTCCCCCATCTGTTTGCTATTGTACGGGTTTTTTTTTTTTTAGCTTATGTTTATTTTTTACTAGCTTGCATATGACATGTGCTATTAGTCTTTACTACCCTTACTCTACTCCGTTATAATTGTTGTAATGTTACAGAGTGATATGTCCCTGCTGTGACTTTTATTTCTGGCTGGGAAGATGCTTGGTGATGTCCTCCCTCATTGTAAGTTGCTCATGGTTCCTATTTTATATAGGTTGCACATTAGAAAAGGTTGGTTGAATTTGGTTGATATGGCTATTCTGAAAATTTGTTGGTGGAATGTGGGAGGCATAAACTCTCTAACTAAGCAGAAGAAAAACCTGACATATCTTCATAAGATGAGTGCCATCGATGCCCTGTTGAAGGAGACCCATTTGGTTTCAGTTGCAGTCATTAAGTTAAACACTTTGGGCTTTAAAATGAAGCCCATATTCCATATATGCCATAGTGAAGCTGTATATTCCTTCATGGCTTGTGAGTTCATTATATTAAACAGTGTCATTTACCATTGTTGGATTTTTGTTACTCATACCCTGAGGGATTATTTTATCTTGCTTAAATGCTAGTAACAGGGTAAAAGTTTTAAATATTTAATTTATATGCTCCATGTATATTCTAAAGTTTTCTTTTCAACACTTATTCGCCAAGTCATATATGTGGAATCTCCCTTAATAATAAAAGGGGATTTTAATTTGACAGCATCTCTGCACATAAACAGAAAATTCCTTCTGACTCATAAGGTTAATATTAGATATATTTCAGTCCTACTCCACCTCATAGATACATGAGGGGCATTTTACCTGATTGATAAAGATTATACCTGTACTTGTCTATCTGCTGCCTGTGGTACGTTATTGTCTATTGCCTATCTTTTAGTTTCAGATAAACTTTTCACCAGGGTTATTGATTCAGAGACAGAATCCATTTACCTCTTGGTTTATGCTCTTATATTTCTACCTCCATGGAAAGAAGTTTTTACAGGCAATGGCATGTTCCTTCTTTTCTCATTAATTTATTTAATTTTTTAATATGTAATAAGCCAGTTGGAAGGAATATCTGCTCAATAACTATGAGGTTATCACTGACTGCCTACTTATGTGACAGACTGCCAAACCTGTGGTAAGAGGAGAGATCATTAAATTTGTGCAGCACTATAGTAAAGACTGCTCTTTGCTACACTTGCAGCCTGAATATGATTTTACTTATAAGATCCATAATTTTTAGTCTTCTCCTACCTCTGCTTGCCGAGAAGCATATCTACAATCTAAGTTGCATTTGGATGATGTGGTAACTCTAATCATGTTTTGTCACTTTTTTTTTTACAGGGGATATTCATTTTACAAATTAGGCAATAAGTCTGGCTCCCTCTTTCCAAATTTAATTAGAGGCAACAGAACCCCTAACATCAGGGTCTTAGGTAAGATGTCTCGCTCTCATGTCCACAAGACTGATAATATTGTGAGCATCCTGCAATCTTTCTTGTATTCCAAAGAGCTCTTATATATAGGTCAAATCATTCCACCTCAAATGATGTCTAATAGCTTTTTCAGGGATACTTACTGTGCTTGGCTAGCTATTAATTCTGAATTCACTAGGAACACTTCCTATTCCAAATTCATCCCACTGGAGGTAAACCTACTCCCAGGCTAGACAATCTGCTTTGACTACAGTGGAAAGCGAAGGTAATCCAGGTTATATATGTTTGGCTATGAAAGCATAATACTTTCATAATACCTTTCAGGAGTTACATAACACAGTCTACATTCCAAACACCAAATTTTATATATATATTATTATTTATATATATATTGAGTTTGCAGTGTCCTGAGGAAGGGGGTTCGTCCCCCGAAACGTTGATGAATAAATGCACTTTTTGCTTTAATTTACTTGGAAGTGAAAGACTCTGAGTGCCGCCGTCTCTCTCCTTTCTGCATATTGGGGTTGCTATACCCCTAGGAGGGTACCGGAGCAATACCCCCATGGGGACAACTGAGTGGCGGGCTGCCACCATGGACTATATCTATATATATATATATACCTGTTTTCTGATAAGAAGTCTGGTGATTTCCATAAATTATTTTTATTTCTGAAATCTACCCCCTATAAAACTAAATATCTGTATTCAGATTTGATCAATGCTAACTGTACAAAGGCCTTGCAATACTCTACGGCTCTCTGGCAAAAGTTTGTATCTGACACATCCTCTCTAGAGGCATTGATGTGTCATTATTAATATGCCATGTGTAATCTACATTCTTCTTATTACAGGAGGTCCATGTGTGGACTATCCACAAGACATACAGTATATTTCTCAGGGACAGATGCAACTCTTGGTGCAATTTGAATCAGTAGGGAGGGGTCCTAGACTGCACACCCTAACTACATATAATGAGAGCTGCTAACTTGCTGAGGCTTATAGTGCCACACACAGAGAAAAGATGCCGGTGCACTATTAAAACATTACTTATTAGAATTGTAGTACATTTTGAAATAGAAGTTTTTTCTATTATGTTGGCCACGGTTATGGGCTTACCTACCACATCCAGGTAACCTCATCAGCTAAGTCCCTAACATTCTACAGATTCAAGTGTAGAGTGTGGGACACCCCCAAGTCAGCCCAGCAAACCCACCCCAAGGCATCACACTAGTGAGGCAAATGAAGTCTACAAGCCTTAATTTGTCTCACTAGTGTGATGCCTTTGGCTTTGTTTGGCTGGGCTGGCTTATGGGTGCCTCACATCCATGAAAGATAACAGCACCTTGTTAGATAGATAAGAGCAGCTACTGCATGTGTAAGGAGTGTTACAGAGTGAAATAGGGTGAAAGATAAAAGTGTGAACAATTTAACATATATAAAAAACAAACAAAAACTTGCTATAGAGTGCTAAAATAAATTTGAGATTGTGATGTCTTGAAGTAGCCAAGAAGAACTATTTAGGGGGCCCCACACCTCAAAACTTACCACACAACTGACATACAATCTGAATCAGTTCAATGCTTTAAATTCAAATGCCTTGATGCCACCTCTGATAAATTGTATTTGCTGTTATACTCATGTAGGATATCGTTCTCTGCAATTTTCTACCATATGAGTTCTGTTTTTCCATATTTTCATCTAGTTTTCTTTTCACTAAACTCCCTGACAACTACACCTCCACACAATGTAAATGCAGTATACAAGTGAGAGTTTTGATCTTTAGTATATATGAGATTGTTGATTTAGAATCAGGGAGGATTTGGACTCCCAAGACACTAACATGAATGCCTTTTAATGTATATTTAATAAAATATAGTTTTTAAAAACTTGTATATAAAGTGTGACCCCCAAAAAAGATCAATTTCTTACTTTTTGCTCTCTTGCAAAAAACATACCTCAACATGATCTTTGATGACTCAGTCAAGTTTGCTGTTGTATGGTATATTGTGGAATAATTAAGGTAAGCCTTAGTGAGACACAATTTTAACAAACATGGAGAAGAAATACAGTGGGCATGGGGGGTCATTCCGAGTTGTTCGCACGTTGCTGATTTTTCGCAACGGAGCAATTAAGGCAAAAATGCGCATGCGCATGGTACGCAGTGCGCATGCGCTAAGTATTTTAGCACAAAACTTAGTAGATTTACTCACGTCCGAACGAAGAAATTTCATCGTTGATGTGATCGGAGTGTGATTGACATGAAGTGGGTGTTTCTGGGCGGAAACTGACCGTTTTCAGGGAGTGTGCGGAAAAACGCAGGTGTGCCAGGATAAAACGCGGGAGTGTCTGGAGAAACGGGGGAGTGGCTGGCCGAATGCAGGGCGTTTTTGTGACTTCAAACCAGGAACGAAATGGGCTGAGCTGATCGCAGTGTAGGAGTAAGTCTGGAGCTACTCAGAAACTGCTAAGAATTTTCTATTTGCAATTCTGCTAATCTTTCGTTCGCAATTCTGCTATGCTAAGATACACTCCCAGAGGGCGGCGGCCTAGCGTGTGCAATGCTGCTAAAATCTGCTAGCGAGAGAACAACTTGGAATGACCCCCATTATTCAATTATTTTCACCCCCTTCCACACCCATTCTGTTTCTGCTGATGGGCGTGGTATAATCATTTCAGTTCGCTACTCCGGCATTAGCCCGTTACGAAGCAAAACCTGATTACTATGGGCGTAATATGCGCGATAACGGGGATCACTTTAGGAGATTGTGCGTGATACATCATTCCACCCAATATGTTTCTAATGAACAGGGAAGCAAAGGTAAATTTAGAGGGCAACCTTTTCATAGGTATGAAATGAGCTATTTTTTTTTAAATAGGTCTACTATGAGCCAGACTGTGTTATTAGTTTTAGACCACAGAAGATTTTGTAATGAAATCTATGGACAGAAGGGTCTAAGATTTTTCGGCAAACGGGAGCTGAAGAACTGAACCAACTGAATTGTGAGAAGTCTTTTGTTGAGTACACACAGTACAATCCACAATGAACTTCATATTCTGGGACAGATTTATGGCACCAAAAACTCTTAGAAACAATTTCCAGGTCCTTCATAAGTTCCAAATCTACTGAAAAGCATAAATAGTGGGCCTCCTTGGTGTTGTGGGCAATACCACAAAATTTGGACATAGAATCCTCTTAGGATCAGAAGTCTTTTCTTCTACAGTGAAGTTAAAGGGCAGGGAGAGAGCATCTGCCTTTCCCATTCCTATTACCAGGACAAAAGGTCATGACTAGGTTGAAACATCTTACCTGTTGGGGAGTTAAGCATTGGGCAAACTATAAAAGCATTTTATTATGATCAGTGTAAGAAGTATTGCTACTTCCAACAGATGACAGCATTTCTCATGACTGAGCTTGAAAGATAACAATTTCTTGTCACCAATCCCACAGTTTTCTTTTCATCTATAGAGAACTAAAATGAGTCTATAATAAAATATATTTATTATTAATAATAATAATAATAATAATAATTATAATAATAATGTTATTGTTATTATTGATAATACAGGTTGAGTATCCCATATCCAAATATTCCAAAATACGGAATATTCCGAAATACGGACTTTTTTGAGTGAGAATGAGATAGTGAAACCTTTGTTTTTTGATGGCTCAATGTACACAAACTTTGTTTAATACACAAAGTTATTAAAAATATTGTATTAAATGACCTTCACGCTGTGTGTATAAGGTGTATATGAAACATAAATGAATTGTGTGAATGTAGACACACTTTGTTTAATGCACAAAGTTATAAAAAATATTGGCTAAAATTACCTTTAGGCTGTGTGTATAAGGTGTATATGTAACATAAATGCATTCTGTGCTTAGATTTAGGTCCCGTCACCATGATATCTCATTATGGTATGCAATTATTCCAAAATACGGAAAAATCCGATATCCAAAATACCTCTGGTCCCAAGCATTTTGGATAAGGGATACTCAACCTGTAATAATAATAATAATAATAACAACAACAGCAATATATTATATAATTTAAACAAAGCGGAACTACTGATGATAGCAGTAAATCCTGTGCTGATTTAAAAAACAACAACTACTGTAGCATGAAATATTAGGTTATTCAGAACAGCTGATCTAATGGTGACATCAAAATAAAAGCAACAATGGGTTAATAATAATAGGAATCAGACATCATGAATTAGTTTTACTAATACATAGCAATGTATAGTACGTAAAAAGAATTAAATTGCAAAATATATATGCATGTAACTATGGACATACAGTAATAAAAAGAACAATAAAATTAACAAAAGTAAAAAAAAATAAAGGTGTTTAAAATAAGTAAAATTAATACTTTAAAATATTGAGTCTCACAGGATAGAATTTATACTTACCAGCATGGAAACAGAATCCATGTGATGAAACGCTGATCCAGATGTTGCATCTGTAGTAAGGATTAGTCCCCACAGCATTTTAATTTATGAATCCTGGTAGATGGTTTTCCCCTTTAAAAGTGGGTGGAAATAAGTACAATCACTAAGCACAACTATTTAATTGATTGAATGATTAAGTCCAATTAAGGCTTGGACTTAGCATATATAAAGTACATAGATTGGGATTGCAGCTATCCCTGACGAAGCCCCTGAGGGGGGGAAACGCGTTGGAGCTGCATCCAGAGTTAATCACCCGAGTGAACGCTGATCGCTCACACCCCGCTCACACCCCCGGAAGCCACGGACCGCGAAACCGGAAGCCAGAGTGGTGCGTTCCACAGCCCACCGGCAGTGCAGGACGAAGGAGCACTGAGGCTCTGGGAGGCGGCGGCTGGCCAGATGATCGAGGAGGGAGTCTGAACGGAGACGGAGGCGGGGAGTCGGCAGACGGAGTAAACGATAGAAGGTACACCTGTAATACGTCTTGCTAACAGGAAATTAAATAGTACCTACTACGATCCGGAATAACTCTGTCAACATATCGGGTGTATATGGTCCTATTTTTATTGCCATAGATACAAATGATGGGACCTTAGTGTGACGTTTTAAAGCACACCACTTTTTTATCCATAAAGAACACTGTTTTATATATTGTAAGCCCTTGTGGCCAAGGAATTCAGGTCCCAGGACATTTTAAGCCGATTAGGCTGTGACTGTGTGGATCTATTTATACTCAGATGGACTAACATGGGAAATAGATTCCATATATGATTTATTGTGTTCATAAAGAATTTTAATTCAATTTTTGTGGTAAATAAATGCGCTATTATTATTCAGTCTGGTATTTCCCTATATTTTGTCTTTTTTCTTTTTCTTTCTCTAATTTCTAATTTAAATGCTGCGCCTGGATTTCACACACTAAGCACAACTGTCTATGGTCCATGATGGAAGCAAATATATAATGTTGCACAGCATGTCAGATAAATGTATAATCACCCGTCCAAGTGTTTGATTGGAGGTGGACACTGTTTAAGATTAACAAGTCCATGATTAACAATTTAACAACCTAAACACTCCGTATCCTAGTTAACTGCCAACTGCTTGACCACTCAAGACTGTGACGGGAGTGAGACCTAAGAAAGTGCAGCAGGTCCATGACATGTGACACACATCAGTAGGGCACAGCATAGCAGCCAAAGCATAGTGTGTCCAAAGAGTTTTTACCTTTCACTCAATTGAAGAAATACAATCAGTCCAAAAAGGATGGTGTTTACAATTGGGCTAATGTTAGGACAGAACTGTTCCTATACCAAAAGAGGAGGATGAATCCACTTCCAAGAAGAAAGGAGATGAGAGGTCTACAGTAGTTAATTGACAATAGGAGCAGAAAAAAAGGTTTTTTTTTTTGTTACTAAAGGCCTGATTTTCATTTGGATGCAAAACTTTAGGATTAACTCCTTTACATTTAAGCGCAATGATGGGATCTACTGCAGATGACTACTCTCTTATAAATTATCTGTAACAGTTGGCACAACCTAGAAAATGTTTGATGGATTTTAGCCCTGAAGGCTGTGGCCATTCCTGGATTGCCTTGAGCTTCTCTGTATACAATTTCAAGAAAGCTTGCAGTCTAAGGATGGAATTGATGCTTGATCAAGTATGTATTTTTAAGTTTGCAATAAAGTGGGTCTTTTTTAAGATGGGTAAGGATCTCTGGAACATGGACTGAGAAGCAAATAGATCCTAAGAAAAAATGAAAATGTCACACACAAAACTAGTACCTGATCAATTTTAGGGGCATATTTAGTAAAAAAACAAGTATACAGAAGTGGAGATGTTACCCGCAGAAACCAATCAGATTCTACTTATCATTTATCTAGCATCTTCTGAAAGATAATGGCTAGAATCGATTGGTTGCTATGGGCAACATTTCTTCTTTCTGGATGGGAACGGCTTTGCCTCGCCAATGTGTCCCTCCGTCACTTCTCCCAATGTTGGGAGGTATGAAAATGGATGTTGAAGAAAGATAAGTACAGGAAGATGGATTTTAAGTCATAGGAATAATGAAGATTTTTTTTTCTAGACATTGAAATGCTACTTGCATGGTAAGAGGATTTGAAGAAAGTGGTTTAGTAGGAATGTTAAACTTTTGGACAAAGGAGGTACAATAAAATTTCCTGTAACCATTCTTTCCAAAAAATCAGATGTTGTATCAAATTTATTAAGAGCACTGACAGATCTGCAGATTATTATCTTTGCAAGGCAATTTCTACATGCCACAGATAGTATTTGAGAATGTTTTCATTTACTTAGCTGTTTCAATGTTCTCCTCTGGCATACAAGAACTTTCTTCTAATACATTTCCTCTCCACTTTACAAGGCAAAAAATACATTTTTTGTGACAAAATCTATAATCTTTTCCACAGATAACTCATCTTGATCCTGCTAAAACACTGCATACTAAAACACAATCATATTCTGTGCATATGATCACAATTTAAATGTACTTACTGTATGTGTCTGAACATCAAAACTGGACAGATATATGCTGAAAGTCACAATCAGACAGCACATAATCACTTCTAGGTTTTAAAGATTATTCTTTTACTGGATGTTAGTATGAAGCAAAGGGCATTGGAGGTCATTCTGACCCGATCGCACGCTGCAGTTTATCGCAGCAGCGCAATTGGGTCAGAATTGCGCATGCGCCGGCGACGCAGTGCATCGGTTCATGTCCGATGGCCAAAGGCCATCGCTGCGCTACGACTGCCTCTCCCTGATTGACAGGGAGAGGCGACCGCTGGGCGGGGGTTGGAATAGCGGCGTTTGGCCACCATTTTGTGGGCATGGTCCGGCCAATGCAGGCGTGGCCAGACCGTGTGGGGGAAGGGCCGCAGCGGCTGCGTGACATCACACGCAGCTGCTGTGGGCCAGGGAGTGACGAGTAGCTCCCGGCCAGCACGCTAAAGCCGCACTGGCCGGGAGCTACTCCTAAAGTGCAAAAGCATTGTCGCTGTGCGATGCTTTTGAACTTCTGCAGGGGGGCCGGCACTGACATGCGGGGCGGGATAGCCTGTGCTGGGCATCCCCCCACATGTCTATGGACATGATCGTAGCCCTTCAAAATTTTGCAGGGCTACGATCAACTCGGAATGACCCCCATAATCAGCTGTGACACTAAGAGACATTAACTGAGGAATGCGTAGTGTTAGAAATGGTGAGAGAAATTTGACTCAGGGATGATGGAATATTATAAGCTTTGTTTTGGATATGTTGAGCTTTAAGTACCATTGGGGCATCCAGGTGGAAATATAAGAGGAAAAAATAGAGAGTACAAATGAATATTAGGTAGTTATCAATTATTGAATAACATTGTGTCAGGTATTCTTACATACAGGGGTGCATGCTTTACAACCAGAAATATGGGGTTTGTATATGCTAGGTGCACAAGAGCCACATTAAATAAAACTTCACTTTTAATTGAATATGATTAAAATTACTTTTCTATTTCCTTCGGTAGGATAAAGACAACTGTGAAAAATAAATGTTAAAATCAAAGAAAAACAAAGATATATACATATAAAATGTGCTTGAAAAATAAAGTGTATAAAAAAATGCTTGTCTACTGTGTTTTATTATTAGTTGGTTTCTCAATATGTACAGTATATTGTTTTTCTTCGTTATTGCAAGAGTCAAGCTGCTGGTATTACAGTTCTGTGGATATGCGTGGAGAATCTTTATTAATGGTAGAAATGGAGAGTGTACCCATCAATAGGTTATTTCTCACCTATTAGTTGAGTATATTTTCATACATCCTGTCTAGTTATACCACATCTGTTAAGATGTTCAGTTATACATGGATACAATTGGCCTTAGCTATAGAATAAACTGATGAATATATGATCTCCCAAATGTATACGTATTTGGCCTTAGTTGTGGAAATCAATTATTGGATAGTTGGTACAATGTAATCTACCAAATTTACAGTGCTTTTATTCATCATAATTCTAGCAATCTCCCAAATTAACAGTGATAATATCAGTCATATTCCTAGAAGGGTCAGGAGTGTAGTGACACAGATTATACGAAATGTATGAGAAGTTTTATTGCCTTATTTTCTACACATCATTACACTCTGGTATTGAATTAGGGAGTCATTTGCATCTCAGGGGTGTACAGAAGGTGGTTTAAAAAGTATATCAGGAGATGGATACATAAGTGTAACCAATGTATTCCTTAACAAGTGATGCGGTTATGTGACCGATGGATGGGAGACCGCTGGTCACTACACCGACGCTGGAATCCCACCTGGTGGAAAGCCCGACAGTTGACTGACAGGGACTATTCCACTATTCCTACTCGTGGGTTTCCATGACACCCATAGAGTGGGAATTTAACCTGTGGCGAGCGCAGCTGAGAGGCTTCATTGCGCTTGCCCCCCCTCCCATCTGCAAACTAAACACCAGAATCCCGGTGTCAGTATAGTGACCTGAGGTTACCAAACTGCTGTTCACCCATTCCCAACCCCATAACAGTGTGACAGTAGTTGTAACAATAGGTTGTAATTAAAACAATTTTTAACAATCTTTGTTAAAATAAACTGAAGCCTGTTTTAACTGGGTAAGGAGTCATTAATCTGTGCTCAGACAAAAGGAACTATGCCTGGGCTAGAAGGTACCATTCCCATTATTATCCCCACTTAAATATGTAGTTAAAAAAATGTTTTATATATATATATATATATATATATGGTTGGTATGGACTGGCACTGCCACAAATAGGAAACAGCAGCTCTGGTTCCCTCTAATAAGTGGATGTTGTAGATCAAAATGCAGAATAATAAAGCGGCACTCAAAGACTTGAAAAAATGCAGTGTATTGAAAAAGTTACTCCATGCATTCCCAACATTTCGGGGCCACAGCGCCCCTTTGTCAAGGTGTAAAAAAACCTACACCTTGACATGTTGGGAATGCATGGAGTAACTTTTTGAATACACTGCATTTTTTCAAGTCTTTGAGTGCCGCTTTATTATTCTGCATTTTGAGATATATATATATATATATATATATATATATATAAAGCCATATTATAATCAGGGTAGCAAAAAGTAGGATACACAAATATTAATCCCTCATGGAGTGTGTCACCGATATTACACTTATAAATCAGAATAAGCTTGCTTTGCAGTTTATATGACTACATATAACTTTTACACACTCGGGGGCAAATTCAGTAAGGACTGCAAAAATTACAAATTAGCAAAAATTGTGAGCAAAAGCAAAATTGCAGAAGCATGCCCAAAAGGAAAAACTGCAACACTAATTTAATTTAACAAAAAGAAAGTGACCTTGTGAAACGTGCAAATATTGCGAAAACCATTACATATTACAAATTTACGCAATTTTTGTGTACATGTTTCTGATGTTGCATTTTTTGCTAACAACAGTGTTTTTCCCTTAAAAATTGCGCAATCTACTTTCCTGCACCCAAATTAAAGAAACTACTCAACAATTGTAAATCAATTCAATCATCACTTAATTGGTCAAATGATCTTGTGGTAATTTAGCAATTATTATCTTAAAGACACCATAGTGTTTTTCTTCAATCATTGACTAATGCCCATAACTGTGTTCAAATATATTCAACTAGAGAGAGTGTGAATTCTAGCCTCTAAACCCTACACAACAGCAATTATTGGTATATGTTTTAACAAACACACTTTTTTTGGAGTCAAAATATTTTAATTCGGAAATAACAGTGACATTTTTATCCAAAAAAATAGTGTTTTTTGATTGTGAAGTGGTCAGACATTACATATTATTGTTTCATTGCTTTTATTTATATACCTTACTTTAAGTAATTATGTGTAAATATTTGTTTCAATAAGTATACAAATGGAGAGAGAATTTGCAAAACTTGAAAATAAAAAGATGGTGTTGCTGTTATTCAACATATGTTTAATGTGTGTAGCGCACAAATAAAATTTGTAAAAAAATGTATGTGGGTATGTTTTGTTTAACAAAAAAATGTTGGTTGTTTAAAAAAAAGTGTTAGGAAGCTAAATGTCATTCAGCAGATACTACTAAGCAAAATGCTTGTAAAGGTTATTTTACTTTGCTTCTATCAAATAGTGTGGTTGTCAAACCTCGAATGTTAATAAGTGTAAACACAAATCAGTTAGTAACATATATTTTATTTTCACAATCAACATGTGTTACAGAGTTAAACAATACCTTACATGTTTCTAAGTTCCAATACAGCTGAACGAAGTGATTTGTGGTCTGAGGTGTTAGCTTCTTCAGCTGGGTGTAATAAAGCAATGATTGCAGTATACATGCAGTCTACAACTGAGGTCAGCTTGTGCAATTTATAAGGTAGACCTGTAGTCACTCAGAAACTTCACATCAGAAATGTGCGATCTGTTATAAAAATTGTGAATGCACCGCCCACCGACCATCAGCATACGCCTACAACATGCCCCTGATCATTGTTTTTGCGAGTCCAGCTGTTTAGTATGCCCCCTACATGCCTACTTTTCGTAGTGCATACACAGTTTTTGCTAAGTCTCAGAAATTGTTTTTTTTTCTCAGTTTTTGCTATTTAAGTAGCAGAATTTGGGTTTTTACGTCTTTTTGCTAATTTTGCTGATTTGTGATCCTCGCTGAATTTGGACCTCTGTGTAATTTCAGAGTTTCAGGTCTCTTTTAGTTATGAGACAACTCCATCCGCAGCTGTCATTATTAGTGATTGATCTCTATTTTTTACAGGATAATTTTTAGCAGCTTAACTAGAAAATCTCAATCATTCATATTGAACTCAATTATCAAGATACATTAGTCCTAATCATTGAACTGACCCTGAACTGGCTAATCATTGGTGATATCCATTGCTAGAGGAGCCACTTTAGTCCTTGGTGGAGATTTTTTCATTGTTTTAGCAGATTTTTACAGATGACCTAGAAATTAGTCTATTAATTATTTGTCTAGAGCAAAATAAATTTATTCTCAAATGACTTTGTTTTTCATTTTCAAATAATTTCATGTATGAATTTATTCTAGTCTGTAATATACACCTTTAATTTGAATACACATTTGTCTATTGCTGTAAATTGTTACCCCTGAAGAAGTTCTTTGGACAAAATGCAGAGGGTTATCGGTGCCAGTGGAAATACACTTGCCTACTGAGCTCATACCTGTACTGGTATAGGCAGGATTTAGTATCTGCTTCTCTGTCAGCTGTGGAATATTCTGTTACATATTAATTTTGTAAGAAACATTTTTTAATTAGTATGTTTTGTTTTTATGGAAAATAAAAATTCTGGTTCTCTATATTAATGAAGCCATTTGTCCATTTGTGTTGGGTGAATTTCTGGTGAAAGGGTACATCATTTAGTAACACCAGTTTGGAACATCTAATACCGTGGGAATCCAGGAGGTAAAATGAGTTTTGTACACCACAAAAGACTCTGCCACTATAAAAATGTCACTATATGAACATGTAATCATATCTAACACCCTCTGATTTTGGTTTCTGATATATATTTTGTTGCAGCCTGGACAGTCACAGGCTGCTACAATAATGGACTTACATTAAATTGCTGACTGCTGATAAGTATATTTATTCTGTGGTACTACACATGGCTTTTTTTACCTATTTCTTGCTAAATTGATCTGATTAAAATTGGGTGTGCTGATCCTCCATATAATCTTGATAACCTCCATTAGTATTTATCTTACATGGCCTTGACTCTGTTGAGTACTTGACCGGCACCCCATTACTGGTACTTTTGGTGGTACTTTTGGTGTGTATATATATATATATAAACCACACACTCCCCTGTTGCACTTATTAATCAATATAATAGGTGGAGATAGATTAATAGGCTGCCCTCTTACACGAAGCTCTCTGTTAGACAGAGCCGGGGTGAACAATATATAAAACAATAGTGAAAATGGTTCCCTAGGGAACTATTAAAGGCTCCCTATTCTATTCTATTTACATTAATAATGTCATTTAAAAAATGATTATAAACTTCATAAAATGAACAATAAGTTCCAAAACATATATTTTATTTTAGAAATGATAAAACATATGAACTAACAACAGTGTTCATATGAATATGAAAATTAAAATCTTCAATATATCAGCCCTCTAACACATGCAATGGGCGTCTAATTTTGACATAGATACATAGATACTTCTTTCGTGATATCCTCCTTCCAATATTGTAGATTGGAGGTCACCTCGGAGCAAGATAGAGTACCCAACGTGTTTCAACTCATAGAGACTTCATCATGGTTGCATCTCAGTAAATGTGTATATGCGGGATTTCAACCAATATATGGTATTCTTGAACACTTTAATTTCTGAAAAGATCTCACGTTGTCAAACAAATGAGCTTTTGTGACTGATAGTATCAAGGCATATGATACTCGGAAATTCGAACTCACAGGAAAGTTTCCTTTCCACAGAATAAATCACCCATCTAGTGAAGTGAGTGGTGTTTCCCATGCATGATACTGGGAAACACCACTCAATACACTAGATGGTTGATTTATTCTGGTGAGTCCTGTTCCTTCTTGATTTTCCAGACCCTTTTGTAGACTATATCCTATACAGTTTTCTAGTTATAGAAGAGACTAAGAGAGATATTGAGATTTCCAAAGAAAAAATCAAGGCATTTGAATCTGCATACCTATCAGCCCTAGTGGCAGAAGAAAAATGTGATTAGATTCTAAAAACAAATTCCCAATTAGAAAGATATAAAAATGATTTAATCAAATTCAAATATGAGAAGAAAAGGAAAGTAGATCTTGATTATGAGTATTAACGTGTATATGGCTGCTCACAGGAGCTTATCCGATGTTGGACCACTGGCCATTATTTAAACATACTTTAAACAAGTCTCTCTACAATACTTCAGTTGATACAGCTAACAGAGAGAGAGATGGTGACCTAACACAAACATTAAGGAACAAAGGACATGGCACTTCTACTATTAGAAGATGTACAAGATACCATTTTTTAAGCCCAGGTTTAAATGCAAAAGAAGAGGAAAACAAAAAGAAAGGAAGTGGAAGGTGTGCAAAACCCATGAAAGGTCACATGACTTAGTATTTAACTTCATAAAAAACAGGAATGGTAGTATTTAACTTACAGGTATCACATAGAATCCTCAAAGACTGAGAATTAGAGATATTAAATAGAAGGTTGTCATTTGTTCCCACCATACCATTCAACACCACTCAGTGGAAAGTTCAAATGTTTAAATTAAATAAATGCATAAGGCTTAAAGAATTATTTTCTGATCAACCATCGACTCCTACTGATGTACCCATACAATTACAGAAATTACAGCCACAGTCAGCATTTAATCCTAACAGCACCAATACTTCATTAAAGATATTCACCAGGCTATTTGATTCAGCAATTTGTGGAGATCCAGCAACTAAAAGGGTTGGGTATGTGTGACCAGTGGTCAGGAGACTGCCAGTCACAATACGGATGGCGGGATCCCAGCTGTGATATGGCTGGGGGGGAGGGGCGAGCACAATGAAGTCCCTTGCGGGTTCACTGTGCTAGCCACACAATGGGCTCGGTGGCTCGTTGTGCTCACCACATGTTCTATTCCCACTCTATGGGTGTCGTGGACACCCACAAGTGGGAATAGTCCCTGTTCTTGGCATGCTGACTAGCAGAATTTTGATCGGGCAGGATGTACTGGTATTGTGACTGGCGGTCTCCTGACCGCCGGTCATATACTGTAACTACATCTCAACTAAGAAATGCAAATTTTGGAATATGTCAATTAAAGAAAGACGAGCATTAAAAGATCTTGCGTCTTATGATAATGTTGTGTTTAGGCAGATAAAGGAGGGCTATTGTTGTTCTAGATCCTATTGATTATAGAACAGATGTTTCCAAACAACTGAGTAATGATCTTACATATACAGTAAAATTCTTTCTGTTGGTCCTTCTATACAATTAAAAAAAGAACTGGCTTAATTAGTTTTGTCTGCCTGTTCACAGGGTTTTATTTCTATTTCCATCAAGAGGGCTCAAGAGGCGGATCATCCAGTTAAGCTCATTTTGTATATGATCCAGAAAATTCATAAGGCTCCCATCCACACTCCAGGGTGTTAAAACAGCAAGGGTCTATTGGTATCAACCCATATCTACTTATTTGGATGCCTTGATGCAACCATACATACAGGCTAGACCCAACTTTTTAAAGTATACTAACACCTTATTGTCATCATTATTGCTATTATCTGATCTCCTTACAGATTGTGTGCTATGTTCAGTTGATGTTAGTAATATACACACCTGCACTGCATCTCACACACTAGGGGGGTAATTCCAAGTTGATCGCAGCAGGAAATTTTTTAGCAGTTGGGCAAAACCATGTGCACTGCAGGGGAGGCAGATATAACTTGTGCATAGAGAGTTAGATTTGGGTGTGGTGTGTTCAATCTGCAATCTAATTTGCAGTGTAAAAATAAAGCAGCCAGTATTTACCCTCCACAGAAATAAAATAACCCACCCAAATCTAACTCTTTTTGCACATGTTATATCTGCCTCCCCTGCAGTGCACATGGTTTTGCCCAACTGCTAAAAAATTTCCTGCTGCGATCAACTTGGAATTACCCCCTATGGGTGTGCAGGCATTGAGAAAACTACTTACTGACAACTCTTTGTATAAGGGACCTAATCTTTATTTTTTTGGGGGGGAACTTCTACAATTGGTCCTGACAAGAAGCCATTTTATGTATGACAATGGGTTTTACCTACAAGTATCTGGTAGTGTCCCTTTTATGCTAATGATTTTATGTTTGGTGTTGAACAGGATGTGTTCTTTATATCCCTGTACAGCAAACAACATCTTTGCATTTTTCCGCTATATAGATGACTTGTTCATCACATGGTATGGATCTGAAACATCATTCAGGGAGGTAATTGATTCCCATAATGATTTGAATAACCCAGTTAAGGTCACAAAGAGCTTAGATCAGAACAGTGTAAACTTTTCAGATCTTTTAGATGTTACATTGACCAAAAATAATGGTAGGTTAATTCTGGTGCTATACACTAAGCCCACTGGCTGATACAATTTATTGTTGGCCAGCAGAGCCCATACTGACTCTTTAAGAAGTGCTCTTCCTTTTTCTCAATTTCATAGAGCTGGAGTTGTGAAGCATGGGTGTGGGACTTCTGTAGGGCTGGTGTATCAGTCCAGGGGTGTACTGTCTGTCATCTGCTGGTGTAACTGACAACAGGGGGTGATCTGTCCATATAGATCGAGGGGCTCTGCTCCTGTGTTAAAAAAAATCCCAGTAATACTGTGTGTTTAATTACAGGAGCTGTTGTGTCCTATGTATCAGTATCAGTCCAGGGGTGCTCTGTCTGTTGCCTGGTGGTGTATCTTACAACAAGGGGTGATCTGTACATCCTAGGGGTTATCTGTCCATCCATCCAGGGGCTCCGCCCCAGTGTAAAATTCAAATAATAAAAGCTAAAAAGCCTAAAATATAATTATAAAAAATCTATAGATTTTTTTTGTTTGTGCTGTACCCCACTGTACTATACAATTTTTCTTTTATTTTCATAATTACTGTGGCATTGCCAGTCAGACCACAGTATATTATTATTTCGTACTCATACACATATTGTGCGACACTCTTGGTTTAATTAAACATCAGTGTTTGATTACTATTTCTGACTCATTCACGTATTGTGTAACACTGTTGGTGAAATTAAACTGCAGCGTTTGATTACTATTTCTGACTCATACATGTATTGTACAACATTGTTTGTGAAATTAAACTGCAGTGTTTGATTACTATTTCTGACTCATACACGTATTGTGTGACACTGCTGGTGAAATTAAACCACAGTGATTGATTACCATTTCTGACTCATACACGTTTGTACAACAATGTTGGTGAAATTAAACTGCAGTGTTTGATTACTATTTCTGACTCGTATACATATTATGCAACACTGTTGGTGAAATTAAACCGCAGTGTTTGATGACTATTTCTGACTCATGCACATATTGTTTGATACTCTGGGTGAATGTGGTACCACAGTAATATATTTTTGTACACATCTCATACATGTATTGTGCAACACTGTTGCTGAAATTAAACCAGAGTTTGATTACTATTGCTGACTATTACATTTTTTGTACAAATTGTGGTGTGTGCTGTACCCAACTTAATTCATGTTTGTGACTGCATATGGTGGATGAACAACTGAAAGAAGAGCAGGAAGCACATACTAGTGGTGCAGGTGCTGCCACCAGTATTGATGATACAACTCCGTCAATGTAATCTACTAAGGCCGATAGAGGGGGCATAGAGGGCTTAGGTCAGGGCATGTAAAATAAAAGGAGCAATTAAACTTTACTGTTGTAAAGAACAAAACATCAAAAGGAAAGTTAGCTGCAGAGGCAGTAAGATAATCTGTGCATTCATAACCATCAGACATTCTTGAGGAACATTTAGGGGGATCCACATCAGCTATATGAGAGCCTGTCATTTCTCACACTGTCCTAATACAGAAGGCTCTTTCACCTTCTTCCATTTTTGCACCATCTGCACATGTGGAGAGCAGTACAAGTAAAAATGGTAATGATGAAGACATAAAATAAATTGAGAATTCATGTGTGGAAGTGCGACAGGATGTGGGGTATATGTATGTACAGTAGTGCATGCAGGGAGGGTTTCTGAGTACCTTTAAACCTGCCCTGATAAGCCAAATGCTTTGTTTTGGGAAGTGTCTCCATCTTAGTAAAAGCTGCAATCGCAAACGCCGAACTGCAGCAGCAACCTGCATAGAGAAAGTCCGGGGGGGAAGGGGCACCTTCCTCACAGAGCCATCAGTCTGCTTGTGTCTCCCAGCTCCTGGTGGTATGTATGCCACCATACATGTAAACTATATATCTGAAGTGTGTGTACGTACGTACGTACGTACGTACGTACGTACGTACGTACGTACGTATGTATGTATGCATGCAGGGTCAGACTGGCCCACAGGGGCACATGAGAACCGCCAGTGTTCCCCACTGCCTGGGGGCCCTCATCCTCTAGAAATCAGGTTCCAGACAGTGCTCTTGAATTATACATCATACATATGTCACCTTCTACTGCACAAGACTATGATGTATTCTCTACAGTGCATTGCCAATATTTATTTGTTACATTATCATGAACGCACTAGCAATATATATATATATATATATATATATACAGGGAGCAGACGTGGATCGGCACTCCGTTTTCAATGTTCAGGAATGCGCCGGTGCCCTCTCAGCAGCAGTGGATAAACAAACAAAGGAAAAAAGAGCGGCACTCAGCGTCTTAAACACGTTTAAGACGCTGAGTGCCGCTCTTTTTTCCTTTGTTTATATATATATATATATATATATTAAGGCGCCCAGACCATGCACACTCTAATGGTTAGGCATATAATTTAGTGGCTGGCAACACCCCTTCTGGAGACTGACCATACCCCTAAACATGGGCCCCTACTACTGCATTCACCAGTAGGCCCTTCATGCACCAGTTTGACACTTTGTGTATGTATTTGTAGTTATGTTTGTTGTTTGTTTGTGTATGTATGTATATGTGTGTATCTATGGATATATATATATACATATATATCTACACTGTATATATATATATATATATTTATATATATATGTGTGTATACAATATATGGAATTGGTATGTTTTACCGCCTCACAGGATGTCAGCTGTCAGTATACCGACAGCATCATACCATCTGTTAAAAGTGAGGCAGTGAGTCCCCTTGTGGGCTCCCTGTGCTTGCTACACCTTGAACCTGGTGGCTCACTTTGCTCACCACAGGTTATGTTCCCACTCGGTTGGTGGCATGGACCAACCAACCTAGTGGGAATATCCCGTGGATGTCAGGATTCTATTTATCATTATTTTACCATCTGTCAGGATTCCAGCGTTGGTCTCCTGAATGCCGGGATCCCAAAAGCCAGCATTTTAACTGCATTGTATATATATATATATATATATATATATATGCACTGTATATATATATATATATATATATATATATATATATTTATTAGTGACGTGCACCGGAAATTTTTCGGGTTTTGTGTTTTGGTTTTGGATTCGGTTCCGCGGCCGTGTTTTGGATTCGGACGCGTTTTGGCAAAACCTCCCTGAACATTTCTTGTCAGATTCGGGTGTGTTTTGGATTCGTTTTTTTTTTTTACAAAAAACCCTCAAAAACAGCTTAAATCATAGAATTTGGGGGTCATTTTGATCCCATAGTATTATTAACCTCAATAACCATAATTTCCACTCATTTTCAGTCTATTCTGAAGACCTCACACCTCACAATATTATTTTTAGTCCTAAAATTTGCACCGAGGTCGCTGGATGAATAAGCTAAGCGACCCAAGTGGCCGACACAAACACCTGGCCCTTCTAGGAGTGGCACTGCAGTGTCAGACAGGATGGCACTTAAAAAAAATAGTCCCCAAACAGCACATGATGCAAAAAAAAGAGGCGCAATGAGTTAGCTGTGTGACTAAGCTAAGCGACCCAAGTGGCCGACACAAACACCTGGCCCATCTAGGAGTGGCACTGCATAGTCAGACAGGATGGCACTTCAAAAAAATAGTCCCCAAACAGCACATGATGCAAAGAAAAAAAGAGGCGCAATGAGGTAGCTGTGTGACTAAGCTAAGCGACCCAAGTGGCCGACACAAACACCTGGCCCATCTAGGAGTGGCACTGCAGTTTTCTAGCGAGAGGATGAGTGCTTCCATCCTCATGTGAAGCTGAACCACTAGCCATGAACATAGGCCAGGGCCTCAGCCGTTCCTAGCCACTCCGTGTCGTAAATGGCATATTGGCATGTTTACGCTTCTCCTCAGACGCTTTTAATTTAGATTTTTGAGTCATTTTACTGAACTTTAGTGTTTTGGATTTTACATGCTCTCTACTATGACATTGGGCATCGGCCTTGGCAGACGCTGTTGATGGCATTTCATCGTCTCGGCCATGTCTAGTGGCAGCAGCTTCAGCACGAGGTGGAAGTGGATCTTGATCTTTCCCTATTTTACCCTCTACATTTTTGTTCTCCATTTTTTATTGTGTGGAATTATATGCCAGTATCAATAGCAATAGCCTACTATATACTGTGCAAAACTGAAATGCACCACAGGTATGGATGGATAGTATACTTGACGACACAGAGGTAGGTAGAGCAGTGGCCTACTGTACCGTACTGCTATTTATTATATACTGGTGGTCAGCAAACTGTGCAAAACTGAAATGCACCACAGGTATGGATGGATAGTATACTTAATGACACAGAGGTAGGTAGAGCAGTGGCCTTCTGTACCGTACTGCTATATATTATATACTGGTTATCAGCAAAATTATGCACTGTACTCCTACTATATACTACAATGCAGCACAGATATGGAGCGTTTTTCAGGCAGAGAACATATAATACTGGTGGTCACTGGTCACTGGTCAGCAAAACTCTGCACTGTACTCCTCCTATATAATACTGGTGGTCCCCAGTCCCCACAATAAAGCAGTGTGAGCACAGATATATGCAGCACACTGAGCACAGATATGGAGCATTTTTCAGGCAGAGAACGTATAATACTGGTGGTCACTGGTGAGCAAAACTCTGCACTGTACTCCTCCTATATAATACTGGTGGTCCCCAGTCCCCACAATAAAGCAGTGCGAGCACAGATATATGCAGCACACTGAACACAGATATGGAGCGTTTATCAGGCAGAGAATGTATAATACTGGTGGTCACTGGTCAGCAAAACTCTGCACTGTACTCCTCCTATATAATACTGGTGGTCCCCAGTTCCCACAATAAAGCAGTGTGAGCACAGATATATGCAGCACACTGAGCACAGATATGGAGCATTTTTCAGGCAGAGAACGTATAATACTGGTGGTCACTGCTCAGCAAAACTCTGCACTGTAGTCCTCCTATATAATACTGGTGGTCCCCAGTCCCCACAATAAAGCAGTGTGAGCACAGATATATGCAGCACACTGAGCACAGATATGGAGCGTTTTTCAGGCAGAGAACGTATAATACTGGTGGTCACTGGTCAGCAAAACTCTGCACTGTACTCCTCCTATATAATAAATGGTGGTCCCCAGTCCCCACAATAAAGCAGTGTCAACACAGATATATGCAGCATACTGAGCACAGATATGGAGCGTTTTTCAGGCAGAGAACGTATAATACTGGTGGTCACTGGTCAGCAAAACTCTGCACTATACTCCTCCTATATAATACTGGTGGTCCCCAGTCCCCACAATAAAGCAGTATGAGCACAGATATATGCAGTACACTGAGCACAGATATGGAGCGTTTTTCAGGCAGAGAACGTATAATACTGGTGGTCACTGGTTAGCAAAACTCTGCACTGTACTCCTCCTATATACCCAGTCCCCACAATAAAGCAGTGAGCACAGATATTTGCAGCCCCCTGAACATAGAACTGAGAGGACACCAGCCACGTCCTCTCATTATCATTTCCAATGCACGAGTGAAAAATGGCGGCGACGCGCGGCTCCTTATATAGAATCCGAATCTCGCGAGAATCCGACAGTGGGATGATGACGTTCGGGGTGCGCTCGGGTTAACCGAGCAATATGGGAGTATCTGAGTATTCCTCGGACCCGTGTAAAATGGGTGAAGTTCGGGGGGGTTCGGATTCCGAGGAACCGAACCCGCTCATCACTAATAAATATATATATATATATATATATATAAAACTGTACATACACATCCATGGAATTCCCCCTGAATAAATCCTGCATTTTCCCCTGGTGTACTGTCTGAAACTAAGAATGTTGATGATGTTGTCTGTGTAAGTCAGCTACCAGTATCTGCAGTTGTTGCCCATGATAAAAAGAAAACCATTGTGATGCTTGGGAATAAGACCAAAAAAGCCATATCTTGGGTGTGGGATTATTTTTCTCCAAATCCTGGCAATGTTTGTGAAGGCATCTGCTCCATTTGTGAGGCCAAAGTTAGTAGAGGTAGGGACATTAGCTATCTAGGCACTTCCACCATTTTACGTCATTTGCGGAGAAGACATGACATTTATTGGCCAAAATTATGTATCATCATAATGATCCTCATCATTAGTGATCGAGCTAGCCCTTCTACAAAACTTTTTTTGTTTGTGGCCCAAACAAAGCAAACACTTCAGCCAGAAACGTGTATGTCCCTGTCACTGAAGTGCTTGCTTTGTTAAATTGTGCATGTCCTTTTTAATATCCAATATTTATGCACTGCCATCTGACAATGTTTTACAGATGTGCTAAAGACTGCCATGTGTTTGTGCCTCTGCTGTGTCAGTTAGTGACCAGCTGGCTTGCTGCCCCTTTGGCTTAAAATTGATAAAAAAAACAAAATTGTGATGGTGGGCAAAATTCATTAGAAATGACTGGAAATGAATGTTATTGAGGTTAATAATACTGTAGGAACAAAAACAGGCCCAAATTCTGTGATTTTAGCTGCTTTTATGATAAAAAAAATACATCCAAAACAAACACAGATACAAGGGCAGTTTTGGCAAAACCAATACAGATCCAAAACACTAAGGAAATACAGATCCAAAACAAGAACCCAAAACCCAAGACTTGGGCCATCGCACATCTCTAATATCTCTATATATAAATGTGAAAGTTCTCACTCACTCACTGACTCATCACTAATTCTCTAACTTCCCAATATGTTAGGAAGCTTAAATTTAACAAAAGTAGGAAATAGGAAAACTACGTAATTCAAATTTTAATAAACCTCCCCTAAGTCGATGAAAAGGGGGTTGACATAATGACATCATTACCAATGCGTGGCTTGCATTGCGTGAACGATAATGCCCAAACAGACAATCAAATCAAAATTTGGATTGCACCTCCAATGGGTAGAATTTAATAAACTACAAACATGGTCCTGTCACTTTTTACTGTATCTTCTACGAGTGCTCCTCGGGTATCACCAAGAACCATGGATTAATATTTACGTACATTAAGACATCTCAAATTTACTTGTAATTTTTTAACACTCATTTATATTTACAACCAGGAAAATAATAAACTCATGTGTGAAGAATGACTAGAACAGCTAATATACTGTAAATATATAAATATATATATATATATACAGTCAATGGATGGACCCCGGCACTCCGGACTGACGCCAAAACCTGCTCCGGTGCCTTCCCTTCAGAGCTGGATGCCTCTGTTAGCATATGGAATCTAGGTAGGGGCGGCACTCAGAGACTTGCAGAAACGTTTAAAGTGCAAAAAACCCCGCAGGGAAACCTTTTAATGTAACGTTTCGGGGACGTACCCCTTCATCAGACCAGTCTGAGGAAGGGGTACGTCCCCGAAACGTTACATTAAAAGGTTGCCCTGCGGGGTTTTTTGCACTTTAAACGTTTCTGCAAGTCTCTGAGTGCCGCCCCTACCTAGATTCCATATATATAAATATATATATATATATATATATATTTTAGATGAGTAGGTTCGGGTTTTACACAGTTTTACTCGGATTTACTCGGTTCTCAAAACGGCATATTATTGGCTATCCAAAACATGAGACATTCGTGAGATGCCATTTTGAAAACCGATTAAATTCGCATAAAACCGAGTAAAACCTGAACAGGCTCATTTCTAAAATATATATATATAGAACGAAAGGAAGAATGAAAGGAAATCCATAAAAGAATTAGATAATAATTACAATATAGTCATTAAAATGGCCGATAAAGGAAGAGGTATTGTGGTCCTAGATTAAGCTGACTACCTAGAAAAAGCTTTACGTTTACTGAATGATGAAACAACATTCTGAGTGGAAGAATTTTTAGTGAGATCAGGAATTACTTTAGAAGGGTTATAATAATAAGTGTATAAGCAAACAAGAAATGGAATATGTGTTTAATGAGTTTCCAAGCATAGCCATCTTTTATTATATGGCAAAAATACACAAATATTTAGATAAATCCACGGGACATCCCATCATTGCCAGGATCTACTCTGCCACCTGTATGCTATCAGAGTATGTAGATTATTTTTTGAAGAAACATGTTCTGACTCTTCACTCATTCGTGAAAGATTCCACACAGATATTGAATATTGTAGATCAGATTGAATGGCAGGAAGGGTATAGCTGGTGTACAGTAGACGTTGAGTCACTCTACACCAGCATACCACATGATAGGGGTCTTGAAACAGTTCACTATTTCCTTTCTAAAGATGATACAATCACTGAGTGTCACAACTGAGGGCTGGAGACCTTGACTGGGAGCCTCAGTTGTAGGGGCTGACGGGTACTTAAATTTAGGAGGAGCTATGTGACTCCTGGACATACGTATTGACAGCAGCAAAGAATGCCCGAGGGCGTGACCACGACAACTGGGAATTCCTTAAGTGCTTTTATTAAATAAAAAGTCAAATAACGTGCAAAAGAATAATAGAAAGTCACACGTGATAATTAGGTTCACAATCGGTAAAGGCCAGTAACCTGGAATATGGAAGAAAGTCCTGTAAACAATAAATGAGGCTGGGGTTCGCTGGAAGATGAGGAATGAAGCTGGGGTTCGCTGGAAGATGAGGAATGAAGCTGGAGTGCGCAGGAACTGAAGAATGAAGGATGATTACTGCAAAGCAAAAGTTCAAACACAGGAATCCAAAGTAGGCTGTAGGGGGTTAACACTGGAGAGTCGGGTTACACAGCAGAGTGTAATCACCAGGGAAGTCAGGCTGATCTGCAGAATGGAATTGCAGTAGAAAGTCTGTAGTGAAGCTTGTAGGCTGGAAACACTGTTGACAATGAAAGCACTGACAATCTTTTGGGAGCTGGGACCGGATATTTATACCTGCTGCATAGCAGGGATTGGCTGAGCAATTATGACAAGGCTCCAGCACCATGGATAGGAGGAATAATGTCATGTGACTGGAGTCTAACATGGCTGTGCCCATGAACAAACAAAGAAGGGGAATTAAGTACTATAGGAAAGGTGTAACACTGGCGATGTAGGCCGCAGTAGCAGAATAACATGCGCCCAGCGGCGCGCGGTGGTCAGCGAGACAGGAGTGGCAGCAGAGGCCCATGGAGGACGTACACCCAGAAGGGAAATGGTGTCTCAGTATCCGGATCGTGACAGTACCCCCCCTTTTAGGAGTGGCCCCAGGACACTTCTTAAATTTACCTGGCCATCTGGAATGGAACTTCTGGATGAAGACTTGTGCCAACTTGGAAGTGGGGAATCCATGACAGAATCCATCGAGGGATGAGCCCACGGATGATGAGGAACAGACAAGGAAACCAGTTGCCTAGTGGGTGACTGGCGGGATACTTTGTGCTGGGCACATTTTGGGCAGGAGGCCATAAATTCAGCAATGTCCTTTTTTAGGGTCGGCCACCAATTTGACCTGGAAACGAATTTTAAGGTCTTGCGTATGCCCGCGTGTCCGGCAAAGCGAGAGGAATGTGCCCGATGCAAGAGCTTCCTCCTGAAAGCCGGCTTCACGAAATTTTTCCCTGGCGGGGGCATAGAGTCCTTCCTCACTGCGGAGAACGCCACTGGATCAACAATACAATGCTTGACAGTAGACTCAGACTCATTTTCTTGCTCCCGGGAGTGGGAAAGGGCATCAGCCTTGTGATTCGGTGACCCTGGACAAAACTGTAGTTTGGAGTCTTGGCACGGAGGAGACGGGACATCAGAAGACTTGTAGGAGGATATGCAAACTGGAATCTCTTTTTGGAGACAAGTCTCTGAGCAGGAAGGACCCCATGCCAGGATACGGGTCGACTTCCAATCAACTTGAGGATTATGCAGACATAGCCATGGGAGGCCTAGGACCACAGGATGGGTGGCCCTGGGGATAACCTGGAAAGATATCAACTCTGTATGCTGATCCCCTACCTTCAGACGAATAGGTAGGGTCTTGGAGGTAATCACCACATCAGGAATCCTACTGCCGTCCACGGCAGTTAGAGATATCGGTGATGACAGTCTCTCAGTGGGTAGAGACCACTGCTTAACGAACCTCTCTGTAATAAAGTTTCCGGCTGCTCCAGAATCCAATAAGGCAGTGAGATTCTTAGTGCGCAGAGCCACCTGCAGAGAAACGGAGAGATTGCAGTTACTTGGAAATGGAGAGAAATTCGTCACTCCTAGCTGGTCTTCTCCTTGGTGGGCTAGGACTTGAGGTTGTCCCGGACGCTTGGGACAGGACTTGATAACATGAGAAGATTCGGCACAATACAAACAGAGACGCTCAGCAAGACGTCTACTACGCTCTGCCTGAGATAAACGAGAGCGACCTATCTGCATAGGTTCCTCCCTAGACGGAGATGGCTGACGAGGAATGGAAACAGTAGGAATCCTGGGAAATGTGGATCTTCCTCGTTCAACAGCCCTTTCACGGAACCGTAAATCGACCTTAGTGCAGAGGGAAATGAGCTCGTTTAAAGTTAAAGGCAAGTCTCTAGCAGCGAGCTCATCTTTGATACGCTCGGATAGCCCTCCCCAGAAGGCTGCATAAAGAGCGTCATCATTCCAGGAGACTTCAGATGCCAAGGTCTGGAATTGCACCAAATACTGACCGACAGTTCGCGTCCCCTGACGCAGCCGAAGGATCTCTGAAGAAGATGATGTCACTCGACCTGGCTCATCGAAAATTCGTCTGAACGTTGCCACGAAGTTTGCATAGGATGACAACAGGACATCAGACCTTTCCCATATAGGTGAGGCCCAGTCTAGAGCGGCACCACTGAGTAGAGAAATAAGGTATGCCACCTTAATGCGGTCAGTAGGGAAACTGCTGGGTTGCAATTCAAATTGGATATCGCACTGGTTTAGGAAACCCCTGCAGGCTTTAGGGGATCCATCATATTTAGCAGGAGTCGGCAAGTGAAGATAGAGAGCAGGAACAGGTATGGTGGGTGGGGACACCACCGGAAGCGCTGGAGTCGACACACTGGACGCCCCTAATCCACGGAGGGCCGCCTGAATTTCATCCAGCCGGGAGGAGAGGTCCTGGAGACAGCGAACAACATGACCTTGAGCCGCCTCCTGACGTTCAAGGTGGATTGCCAGTTCTTGTATCAGCCCATTCGCTTGGGCCTGATCTCTGGCTGGATCCATTTGGTCAGTGCTTACTGTCACAACTGAGGGCTGGAGACCTTGACTGGGAGCCTCAGTTGTAGGGGCTGACGGGTACTTAAATTTAGGAGGAGCTATGTGACTCCTGGACATACGTATTGACAGCAGCAAAGAATGCCCGAGGGCGTGACCATGACAACTGGGAATTCCTTAAGTGCTTTTATTAAATAAAAAGTCAAATAACGTGCAAAAGAATAATAGAAAGTCACACGTGATAATTAGGTTCACAATCGGTAAAGGCCAGTAACCTGGAATATGGAAGAAAGTCCTGTAAACAATAAATGAGACTGGGGTTCGCTGGAAGATGAGGAATGAAGCTGGGGTTCGCTGGAAGATGAGGAATGAAGCTGGAGTGCGCAGGAACTGAAGAATGAAGGATGATTACTGCAAAGCAAAAGTTCAAACACAGGAATCCAAAGTAGGCTGTAGGGGGTTAACACTGGAGAGTCGGGTTACACAGCAGAGTGTAATCACCAGGGAAGTCAGGCTGATCTGCAGAATGGAATTGCAGTAGAAAGTCTGTAGTGAAGCTTGTAGGCTGGAAACACTGTTGACAATGAAAGCACTGACAATCTTTTGGGAGCTGGGACCGGATATTTATACCTGCTGCATAGCAGGGATTGGCTGAGCAATTATGACAAGGCTCCAGCACCGTGGATAGGAGGAATAATGTCATGTGACTGGAGTCTAACATGGCTGCGCCCATGAACAAACAAAGAAGGGGAATTAAGTACTATAGGAAAGGTGTAACACTGGCGATGTAGGCCGCAGTAGCAGAATAACATGCGCCCAGCGGCGGTCAGCGAGACAGGAGTGGCAGCAGAGGCCCATGGAGGACGTACATCCAGAAGGGAAATGGTGTCTCAGTATCCGGATCGTGACACTGAGGAAATTAGATTTTTCTTGGTTTAATGTGTCGAATATACAGTTGTGCTCAGAAGTTTACATACCCATAGCAGAATTTGTGATTTTCTGGCCATTTGTCAGCGAATATGAATGATAACTCACAAACTTTTCTTTCACTCATGGTTAGTGGTTGGGTGAAGCCATTTATTGTCAAACAACTGTGTTTACTCTTTTTAAATCATAATGACAACAGAAACTACCCAAATGACCCTGATCAAAATTTACATACCCCAGTTCTTAATACCGTGTATTGCCCCCTTTAACATCAATGACAGCTTGAAGTCTTTTGTGGTAGTTGTAGATGAGGCTCTTTATTTTCTCAGATAGTAAAGCTGCCCATTCTTCTTGGCAAAAAGCCTCCAGTTCCTGTAAATTCTTGGGCTGTCTTGCATGAACTGCACGTTTGAGATTTCCCCAGAGTGGCTCAATGATATTGAGGTCAGGAGACTGAGATGGCCACTCCAG
The DNA here is from genome assembly GCF_028390025.1 of Pseudophryne corroboree. Classification (NCBI taxonomy): domain Eukaryota; kingdom Metazoa; phylum Chordata; class Amphibia; order Anura; family Myobatrachidae; genus Pseudophryne; species Pseudophryne corroboree. The sequence goes on along the minus strand of NC_086444.1, from coordinate 391,882,616 downwards.
AACCTTCACTTTATTCTGCTGTAGCCAATGACAGGTCGACTAGGCCTTGTGTTTTGGATCATTGTCATGTTGGAACGTCCAAGTACATCCCATGCGCAGCTTCTGGGCTGATGAGTGCAAGTTTTCCTACCGTATTTTCTGATAACATGCTGCATTCATCTTGCCATCAATTTTGACCAAGTTTCCAGTGCCTTTGTAGCTCACACATCCCCAAAACATCAGCGATCCACCTCCGTGTTTCACAGTAGGAATGGTGCACCTTTCATCATAGGCCTTGTTGACTCCTTTCCAATTGTAACGTTTATGGTTGTGGCCAAAAAGTTAAATTTTGGTCTCATCACTCCAAATGACTTTGTTCCAGAAGTTTTGAGGCTTGTCTCTGTGCTGTTTGGAGTATTGTAAGTGGGATGCTTTGTGGCATTTGCGTAGTAATGGCTTTCTTCTGGCGACTCGACCATGCAGCCCATTTTTCTTCAAATGCCTCCTTATTGTGCATCTTCAAACAACCACACCACTTTTTTTCAGAGTCCTTATTTCAGCTGAAGTTACCTGTGGATTTTTCTTTGCATCCCGAACAATTTTCCTGGCAGTTGTGGCTGAAATTTTTGTTGGTCTACCTGACCGTGTTTTGGTTTCCACAGAATCCCTCATTTTCCACTTCTTAATTAGAGTTTGAACACTGCTGATTGGCATTCTCAATAGCTTGGATATCTTTTTATATCCCTTTCCTGTTTTATACAGTTCAGTTACCTTTTCCCGCAGATCCTTTGACAATTCTTTTGCTTTCCCCATGACTCAGAATCCAGACACGTCAGTGCAGCACTGGATGAAAGATGCAAGGGTCTTTCAGGAGTCCAGAAACTCACTGACCTTTTATACACAAACACTGATTACAAGCAAACAGATCACAGGTGAGGATGGTTACCTTAAGTAGCCATTCAAACCCGTTTGTGTCAACTTGTGTGCATGTTATCAGGCCAAAATCTCCAGGGTATGTAAACTTTTGATCAGGGTCATTTGGGTAGTTTCTGTTGTCGTTATGATTTAAAAAGAGTAAACACAGTTGTTTGACAATAAATGGCATCACCCAACCACTAACCATGAGTGAAATAAAACTTTATGAGTTATCATTCATATTCTCTAACAAATGGCAAGAAAATCACAAATTCTGCTAGGGTATGTAAATTTATGAGCACAACTGTATCCTTAAAAACAACTACTTAAATATTCAAGGAGAGTTTTACAACCAAGTATGCGGGTGTGCAATGGGGACACCGTACGCACCGAGCCTGGCTAATTTGTATTTGGGACAATGGGAAGAGGAGGTTATATTTATGCCAAATGAATATACTGAAAAAATTGTAAGCTTTAATAGATATATAGATGACATCCTTATAGTTTTGAGGGAAGATATGGTTACGTTTGAAAAGTTTATGTCATATATTAATACTAATAACCATAACCTCAGATTCACGTCTAATTATCAGGATGAAAAAATCGAGTTTCATGATCTAGTCCTTGACACTAGTGAATGGGTTCCTGGTAGGAAGATAAACACTTATACCCATATTAAAAAAGTTGATAGTAACAGCTATATACATTTTGATAGCTGTCATTTGAAAAACTGGCTACAAAATATTCCGTATTCCCAATTTCTCAGATTAAAATGAAACTGTGGAGAGGTAGGAATGTATGAGAAACAAGCAGTGGTATATATAGATTTGTGGAATAAAGATAGAGCTGAATCCTGGAAGATTAAAGGGTTTGCTAATTGTATGACCACACACATTGTATACCAGTTGGAGAGTAGTTGTGGAGTGAGCTATATAGAAAAAATGAAGAAAAAAAAACCTGAAAATTAGAATCCTTGAGCACGTTTAAAGTATAAATAATAAATTAATGAATCATAGTATACCCCGCCATTTTGTAGAATGTGGAGGCGGCGATTTAAATAAATTTCAATTTAAACCTATAGAACATGTAGTATTAGATGAGAGAGGTGGAGACATTTTAAAAAGATTAGGTAGAAGAGAAACATACTGGATTCACAAATTAAAGACATTAAGTTCCAATGGACTAAACGAGAATTTTGACATTGTCCCTTTTTTGCATTAATGCTGCATGTGGAAATCCGCACACTGGAGCCACTCCATTGTTTGGGTATTACACCCCGTTGTGGCACTGTTAGGGTGCATGTTCTTGCGTGTAGCTGGATGCAATACTTAATGTCAATATATCTCTCTATATGTAGTACTGAGAATAGCACAATGTTTTTAATTTAGTATAGGAGGTGACTGGATATTAATGTATACTTTTTTTATTCTGTGACTGTATTAACTAATGCTTTATATGATGTTGCATATCTGTCTGATATGACTGCGGTTAACACTATAAGTGACAGATAAAGAATATAAAGACACATTAAAAATTTGAAATAAATACCTGATAACATAGTGATCTATAATTTTAACATTGGGTAACGAAGGCTGTCTGAATAAAGTATGACAGTATACAGTACATACCCTGTGTAAATGCACACCATTTTTCTTGTCTCAATTCATGAGACGAGATGCAGATGTATAAATAAGGGTTCAATTAAGACTATTAGAAACTATATCTGATCATTTGTGGTGTTGTCCTCAGTTTTTATCTATTAAATAAATATTGTTCTAAATGTATTGTAATGCTGGATATGTTAAACAAATTAATGCTGTGTGATTAAATGTAAGAATATATAAAAAAACATATTATTGCGACAAATGTTAACCTATTTGGAACTGCTATAAATAGCACACTTGAGTTCCGTTTGGCCACACACCCCCTGACAAAGTCTTCAGTGACGAAACCGGTTGGGACGTTTGAGCACAGTACTGCATGCACAGATCATAATCCTGGTGTTTGAATACAGCATAGGTGATGATGACCAATGGCATCTCCTTCTCTGGACACTGCTAGGTGCTTTCTGGAGGCACCTGTATGAGTTTTTTTTTTGAGACTGGAGCTGGTGTTTATATACCTCGATGTATGTGAGCTTATACTTTAATATTAGTAAAGAATTTATATTTTAACTCACGGATGCGCCTTCCTTTCTTTGTTCTCTCTCTCTCTTGATATAGTATATTTTGCTAACCAATAAAGTTAGGAGAGGGCACTCACCAAGCATAAAGATAAAAACAGTCCAATTTATTAATTAATCAAATTCATCTTACAATGTAGTAGAGTCGACGTTTCGGCGCTCAGCAGGGGCCTTTGTCAAGGCAGATATCGCTAACAACCTCACAGCATGGAGACAAAGGTGTCTCCATGCTATGAGGTTGTCAGCGATATCTGTCAGCGAATTAATAATTTGGACTTTTTTATCTTTATGCTTGGTGAGTGCCCTATCCTAACTTTATTGGTTAGCAAATATTCTATAATTGGTGCATATTACCTTTGCGGAGCACCCCATTGATGGACCAAACAGGATGTGAGTGCGAATTTCCGATTGAGTATATATATATATATATATATATATATATATAAATAAAGATAATAATGGGCAGCCCTACCGCATTTTAGTAAAGAAACAAATAAAGCAGCTTAGATGTCAATGTTTCAGATGCTTTTATTTTGCATCTTTCGTCAGGATAACCATATATTTTACTTTAAGGCAAGTCTTGTTTCCTCTTCTTTTTCCAGAGCTTTTTGTACACTATTTCCTTGACAGTTTGGTTTCGTAGAGTATAAATGACTGGGTTAAGAAAAGGGACCACAACAGTGTTGAGAATTGATATTTCTTTGTTGAAAGATGCTCCCTTACTCTGTGCTGGTTGAGAATACATAAACATGCAGCTTCCATATATGAGGGTTACAACTATAGCATGAGAGGAACATGTTGATAAAACCCTTTCCTTACCTCCAGCAGTTTTTATTTTTGCAATCGTTATAAGAATATTGAAATAAGATAATAATGTTATTAGGAAAGAAACAAAGACGCAAAAAGATGATGCAAGTACCCACTTCTCAATATAATCTGTGTTTGTGCAGGAGTTCCTTAGAAGTGGGCCTACATCACACATAAAATGGTCAATCTCAGAAGAACAATATGAAAGTCTTAATACTAAATAAGACGGTATGCACTGAGAGAAAATGGAGCCAAACCAAACTCCAATAATAAGTTGAATACATACATGTCTATTCATGATAGTTGTGTAGCGCAGAGGGTAGCATATTGCTAAGTATCGATCAGCAGACATTACAGCCAAGAGTATAAATTCAGCAGTTCCAACAAGAAAGAAAATGTATGATTGAGTTAAGCAGCAGGCCAAAGGAATGGACTTTTCCTTCCTTAATGTGTCCTTTAGTAAGTTTGGTACTGTGGTGTTAATGAAACACATATCCATAATTGCTAAATTACACAGGAAGAAATACATGGGACTTTGTAGTTTTCTATTAAGTAAGATCACAATTATTATAAGGATATTACCGATCATAGTAAATATATAGGAAACTAGCAGAAGAAAAAATATAGGGACAATTAAATGTGGAAGCAGAGGGAAACCCAGAAGTATAAACTCTGTAACAATAGTCATGTTCTTCATCTCCAACATTGTTATTTAACAAAAACATCTGGAATTGTAAATTATAATACCAAGCATCAGAGACCTACATGAATCCACATAGCTATTCTGCAAAAAATGTTTAAAGAGAAGATGAAAATCTGTTATGCTTAATTGCTCAATCATTTAGTGTTTCGTGACCTACAGCCTTGAGCCTTAATTTTAGGAAAAAGATAAAACAATTACAATAGTGGGGGTTATTCCGAGTTGTTCGCTCACTAGATGCTTTTAGCAGCATTGCACACGCTAGGCTGCCGCCCTCTGGGAGTGTCTCTTTGCTTAGCAGAATTGCAAATGAAAGATTAGCAGAATTGCGAATAAATAATTCTTAGCAGTTTCTGAGTAGCTAGAGACTCACTCCTACACTGCGTTCATCTCAGCCCGTTTCGTTCCTGGTTTGACATCACAAACACGCCCTGCGTTCGGCCAGCCACTCCCCCCTTTCTCCAGACACTCCTGCGTTTTATCCTGGCACACCTGCGTTTTTCCGCACACTCCCTGAAAACGGTCAGTTTCCGCCCAGAAACACCCACTTCCTGTCAATCACACTCCGATCACTTCAACGATGAAAATTCTTCGTTCGGATGTGAGTAAATCTACTAAGTTTTGTGCTAAATTACTTAGCGCATGCGCACTGCGTACCATACGCATGCGCATTTTTGCCTTAATCGCTCCGTTGCGAAAATCAGCAACGAGTGAACAACTTGGAATGACCCCCCATATTGCAAACATACTATCAGTATTAAAAGCAGAGTATATACATTTCATAAATGTCTTTGTTGTGAAAAATTAAGAATTGAAATAACAAAAGGGGAAAAAAAAGTTACAATAATAAGACAAACCTACCTACAGGTTATGCTACAGGTTGATTCTTCCATATCCAAAATTCCAAAATACAGAATATTCCAAAATATGGAATTGTTTGCGCATGACTTATATAGTGGCAGCTTTGCTTTCTAGTGGTTCAGTGTGCACAACCTTTGTTTAATGCACACCTTGAGTGAATATATGTTTTTTAAAGGGGCAGTCACTTTCATGGCAAAACCATAATTTGTAAGTGATTGTTCCTTAAAAAAAAGTTTGGCCAGCATCCCGCACATCCTCCAAACTCGGGCGTCATTTCATCCGGCCCATTGTGTAAAGTTACCTACAGGCTGTGTGTATAGGTGTATATGAAACAAAATTTTATTTCATGTAGATATACAAACTTTGGCCCTCATTCCGAGTTGATCGGTCGCAAGGCGAATTTAGCAGAGTTACACACGCTAAGCCGCCGCCTACTGGGAGTGAATCTTAGCTTCTTAAAATTGCGACCGATGTATTCGCAATATTGCGATTACTAACTACTTAGCAGTTTCAGAGTAGCTCCAGACTTACTCTGCCTGTGCGATCAGTTCAGTGCTTGTCGTTCCTGGTTGACGTAACAAACACACCCAGCGTTCGCCCAGGCACTCCCACCGTTTCTCCGGCCACTCCTGCGTTTTTTCCGGAAACGGTAGCGTTTTCAGCCACACGCCCCTGAAACGCCGTGTTTCCGCCCAGTAACACCCATTTCCTGTCAATCACATTACGATCGCCGGAGCGAAGAAAAAGCCGTGAGTAAAAATACTATCTTCATAGTAAAGTTACTTGGCGCAGTCGCAGTGCGAACATTGCGCATGCGTACTAAGCGGATTTTCACTGCGATGCGATGAAAAATACCGAGCGAACAACTCGGAATGAGGGCCTTTGTTTCATGCACAATATTCTTAAAAAAAATTGTAGGAAATGACCTTCAGGCTATGTGTACAATGTATATATAAAATATAAATGTATTCTGTGTTTAGACAAGAAATCTCACTATGGTATGCAAATATTACAAAATACAGAAAAACCCAGTATCCAAAATATTTGGTCCTAGGGATTTTTAATATAAGAGACCTAACCTGTACTGATTAGGAAAGGAAGACCTTCAACACTCTAACTGATGAACTATAGTACACAGGAAACTCAATTAATTACCATTACATCTGTAATCATTTTTATTATTTACTCATGAATACACAATGCGTCTGATTCATGATTATAAGGAAAGCAAAAAAACAAACAATTAGGCAATACCGTGTTGCACTGCAGGTGGGGCAGACATACAGAGAGATTTAGATTTGTGTGGGATGTATACAAACTGAAATCTAAATTGCAATGTAAAAATAAAGTTGTCTAACATTTGGGGGTTACATGCAAAAGCAGTCAGTATTTACCATGCACAGAAAATAAATCTATTTGCTCTCTTTGCATGGCAACATGGTTTGTTCCAGATACAAAGTTACGTGCTTTTTTTGCTATACTTACAAACATGAAGAAGGCCCAATAACCCAAGGCTATAAATATTATCCAGCTTGTGTGACCCATTTCTTTCTTTATATAATGTTATCCTCATGTTGTCCTACATATTTTGCGATCCCATTAAACAGAGATGTACTAAATAAATTCTGGCAATTATTGCATACAGAAAAAAACAGTAAATCTTTAGATATAATTATTTATCTTTACTGTAGAATTGGTTGGCAAGAACCAATACGTACAGTTATATTCTCTTTAGAAAATAATGTTTTGAATGGTAGATAACATTTCAATACTCACTGTTATACTTTTCTATCTAAATCCCTAACTACAAAGAAACACCATTGGGTCTAATTATCTGTACATAGTGATTGCTTCCAATTAATGAAAGACAGTGTTTATACAATACGTTAATAAGTATTTTATTTAAGCAACAACAACAAAAAAAAATATTGGAATGATAAAACACCACATTTACAATTGCTAAAATCTACTTGTTACTGTAGGTTAGCAACTTCAACATATAAGGGCTGATTCAGAGGTGGATGTAGAAGCACTAAGCCACTTCCCTATCACCACCCAGGAATGTCTAGTACATTTTCCATATAGTTCTCCGTGCTTGAATCTGAAATGTGCAGTAGTTAAAAGTTGCTCCACTGCCTCCAACATGGACTCACTGTCCATGTTGGAGGCAGTGGAGCAACTTTTAACTACTGCACATTTGAAGCAGGCCCATAAAATCTAATAGAATTTTCTCAATGCATTTATTAGATAACATGTGCCACAGAATTCGAAAACACTCTACCATATATACAGATAAGCATCAGAATACTTCATTAAGTTTGAGGATATCTGAGCACCTAAATTTGCATGTAATCTTCATGGATAAGGGTGGGTAAGGGTTAATTTTTTTAAGTTTTTTCACCAGCTAGGTATTAAACATCTTATTTAACCTTTCATTAACTCATATGCAGTACTCGCTGGGTTTACTTAATGTTGCATGTTGTGCAATTCTTTTGTGCAGGGTTTTAAGCAGGAGTGTAGAGAGAGTGACAGCGGTTATTAAGAATGCTCACCATTTGTTCCACATTTCTCCTTAGCTGAAATAGGATCTGAGCATTTGGTAGGCTTTCTTGAGTAGTTTAAATGTAGTTTGAATATTGCTGCTCCAGCCAGTTGCCAATTCTGAGATGCAGTTGTTATGGATGCTTCCAGATTTTTCTGGTTTGATACATTATTCAAAGGTGAGTGGTGTGCCAAGCCTTTGTCGAATTCTTGTTGGAAGGAAAATGTAACCACTAAAGGAACTTTTGCTTATCATAGTTGTGGACCTTTGGAGGTTAGAATTAGTAATCTGTAAATTATTTTTTGCTGAGATAACTTAGACTATCAATAACTAGAAGGAAGGAAATTCTCCAGATCTATGGTTGCTAAGGCACTTAATCATGCTTTACCTACATAATAATATTAATTTTTTTTGGTCCAACATGTTCCAGGAGTTGAAAATGAAATTGCAGATGCTCTGTTTCAGTTTCAAAGGGTTAGGTTTAGGCCACTGGTGCCCTCTGCTAGTTTAACCATGTTACCTGCTCATGTCTATTGGACCATCAGGCCAAAAATGCAGGGCTCACCTTGTAGGTGTCGGTTCCTGGTACATTTAAATTAAACAACAATTAAGAAAAGCAGCGCTAAAGAGTATTTGTTAAAAAAATATATGAATAAATATTATATAATATATATGGCTTGTGGGTAAAATTGATCACATATATTTAATGAATATCAGAATAGCAGTATATAATAACACTCATAAAAAATGGAGAATAAACACATACACTGGGTTTATGGAGCTGGACCGCCTAGTTTGCAATAAGAAGGTTGAACCCTTATACAGCTGAAATTGGAGTTTCAAGTGTGTGGACTTTGGGTAAAGAATTCAGATTAGTATCAATCCAGATATTCCAGTCAAGGTTAAAAATACAGCATAGTACCAGTCAGTGGTGACAAGTGTTTAAGCAATCCTTTAGCAAGAAGTCCTCACTTTATAGTTGTCTGTTGGTTGTCTCTTTAACAGGTGTGCTGTACAATAAAGAGGTTCTGTGACAGGTCTAAAATTAACAATGGAGGTTACAGTAATGTCATCACAGTCTGCCAGAAATTTCTAGATGTGTTTTGCTGAGTTATTGACCCTCAGTTACCTTAATTTCATCAGACACCAGTGTTGTATGGTTACAATGTAGCTGGTATAAAGACTCAGGGCCTTAGTCAGTAAGAGCAGCAGAGTCTGCTTTTTAGCAGAATCTGCTACTCTTTCAATCAAAACCTGGGAGCCACCCATCGCAGGGCAAGGCCGCCCAGCACGCTACCCACCAACTGCGACCATGCTATAATTGCGGTTGCAATGCAATTAGTGCGTGGCTGCAGAAAATAGAGAAGCCTCCTGCTGGCGCAGCCTGGCTGCGATGGCAGGATTCCTGCCATAATTTTTTTGATTGGGACGGCCACGTATAACAAAAACAAAGCTGACACTCCCCCATTTCCCTTGCGCCACCCCTGCAACAGTCAATGAATGCCCCCCTCGAATGCCTCTGCCTGTCAATCCCATGGGTCCATCATGTGATTACATAATCTGATCTGTAGTTAGCATTGCATCATGCTGGTCTGGCTTTTTTGTAAGTTTCAGTTCAGAAGCATTTACATAAATCTTTAGTTGCTTTGGTATCGCTGGTTGACTATTATGACACACAATACTTTAAGATAGGAAAAGCAACTTGTGCAGTAGCAGCAGTCATCTCCATAAAGCAGTTAGAGTTGTGAAAGTTACCAGATTATAAGATTTACAGTATATACTGTATGAAGGGTGGTATTATTTTGCCTAGTTAGTTGTGCTTTCTGTGAGTTGTTTGAGAAACCCAAGATCTTAAGCTTGCTTCCATTTTGGGTGAATTAAGTACTTTCCAATTTTTGCCCTCAAATGTGTTTTAATGGTTTTCACCAGCATCTGGTTCACACAATGCCTGTTTTCTCCATGCCATGGCTAGCTTGTTTTGTCCAATACTAATGTAGGTCTTCTTATAAGCATACTCAAGAAGACTTGTCAGGTGTGGTTTGTGGGACCCTCGTGTATTTACTGTGTCAGTAGACATCCATTAGCTGATTTGTCTCCACTTCTTCTAGGGATTAAAGAATTTGGAGGATGAAATAGGGCAGATTTTTGTGCCTACATTTTTCCTGGCACGCCTGTGTTTTTCCACACACTCCCTGAAAATGGTCAGTTGCCACCCAGAAACGCCCACTTCATGTCAATCACTCTGCGGCAAGCAGTGCGACTGAAATGCATTGCTAGACCCTGTGCAAAACGACATCGTTTGTTGTGCCCATACATCGCGCGTGCGCATTGCGCCGCATACACATGTGCAGACCTGCCATATTTTAGCCTGATCGCTGCACTGCGAACAAATGCAGCTAGAGATCAACTCGAAATGTCCTCCATTGTCCCATATATACAACAGTATTCACAGCCTTTGCTCAATACTTTTATGATGCAGCTTTGGCAGCAATTACAGCCTCAAGTCTTTTTGAATATGATGCCACAAGCTTGGCACACCTATCTTTGGCCAGTTTCACCCATTCATCTTTGCAGCAACTCACAAGCTCCATCAGGTTGGATGGGAAGCGTCGGTGCATAGCCATTTTCAGATTTCTCCAGTGATGTTCAATCGGATTCAAATCTGGGCTCCAGCTGGGCAACTCAAGGACATTCACAGAGTCGTCCTGAAGCCACTCCTTTGATATCTAGGCTGTGTGCTTAGGGTCGTTGTCCTGCTGAAAGATGAACCATCACCCCAGTCTGAGGTCAAGAGCGCTCTGGAGCAGATTTTAACACAAGCTGTCTCTGTACATTTCTGCATTCATCTTTCCCTCTATCCTGACTAGTCTCCCAGTTCCTGCCACTGAAAAACATTCCCACAGAATGATGCTGCCACCACCATGCTGCACTGTAGGGATGGTATTGGCCTGGTGATGAGCGGTGCCTGGTTTCCTCCAAACATGATGCCTGGCATTCATGCCAAAGAGTTCAATCTTTGTCTCATCAGACCATATCATTTTGTTTCTCATGGTCTGAGAGTCCTTCAGGTGCATTTTGGCAAACTCCAGGCGAGCTGCCATGTTCTATTTACTAAGGAGTGGCTACTGTCTGCCCACTCTAACATACAGGCTTGATTGGTGGATTGCTGCAGAGATGGTCGTCCTTCCAGAAGGTTCTCCTCTCTTAACAGAGAAATGCTGTAGCTCTGACAGAGTGACCATCTCCCTGATTGCTTAGTTTAGATGGCCGGACAGTTCCGAACTTCTTCCATTTACGGATGATGGAGGCCACTGTGCTCATTGGGACCTTCAAAGCAGCAGATATTTTTCTGTTCCCTTCCCCAGATTTGTGCCTGGAGACAATCTGCCTTGGAGGTCTACAGACAATTCCTTTGACTTCATACTTGGTGTTACGAAACCAGATGGACTTGGACTGAGAACCTTTTTATTCATCACTCGTTTCTCACAGTATAATGTACTTTTTAATCCTTGGCCCAGTCTAGGTATATACACCAGAGCATAGGTGTATCATGTATACTGTTATTTCATGTTATTAGATATTTACTGTCCTTGCTATTACATGCAATATGGTATGTATTGGAGATATAAAGACAATTGCCATACTGTGTGACTATAGCAGGACTGGCCATAGTGTGTGACAGGAGGAGAGCCAGGCAGCTGTGCTAGCTCATTACCATTTGTATCTCATATGTGAGCCCATTGTGTGAGGTCTGATAGGTGTTGCTGGTAATGTAATCAGAACAATGACTAAGTGACTGGTAAGATAGCTATCTGCCAGCCCAAGTTATTTATCTAGGTCATCAGGTCATCTGGGAGGTAATTAGGTTATAACTCCCAAAGGATGTACAATGGGTCTCCACAGCACTATACTGGCTGAAATAGCCTTGGGATATCCTGACCCAACCCCCTGAGTAGACTGTTTGGCACTTGAGGGGATCTGCCAGTCAGGTATATAAGGAGAGCAGGTCTCAATGGAAGATAGTCTATTGTGGTGGATCCTGTGAATCAGACATCAGCAGGAAACACTCTGAGCTGAGCATCGCTGTGCCACCACAGGAAACCCTACCAGGACAGGGTCAGTGTGAGCCAGTACCTAAGGCTGGGGGGACACAGGACTGTCTAGCAATAGGTAGTGGTAAGGATACAGATTATTACTATTGCTAACTATGGATGCTGACTGCAAGAGACTGCTGGAGGATACGTGCAACCAATTACCCTATAACATGCCACTATTTTATGGTGTTGTGCTGTCATAATAAAGACTTATTTTTTATATATTCCGATCTGCCTGAGTGAATAGAATCCCACAGAGGGTAACCACCATCCCAGCGAAGCGTGGTTTCCTCACATTTGGTTTGTGCTCTGATATGCACTATCAAGTGTGGGACCTTATATAAACAGGTGTGTGCCTTTCCAAATCATGTCCAATCAACTGAATTTACCACAGGTTGACTTCAATTAAGCTGTAGGAACATCTCAAGGATGATCAGTGGAAACAGGATGCACCTGAGCTCAATGTTGAACTTCATGGCAAAGGCTGTGAATAATTATGTACATGTGATTTCTTAGTTTTTTATTTTTATTAAATTTGCAAAAATCTTCACGTTGTCATTATGGGGTATTGTGTGTAGAATTTTGAGGGGGAAAAATGAATTTATTCCATTTTGGAAAAATGCTGTAACATAACAAAATGTGGAAAAAGTGAAGCGCTGTGTGTACTTTCCGGATGCACTGTATATGGTTTATAGTTGTTTAAAAGGGGAGCATCTTCAATAGAGTGGTCTCCAATAAATTTCAGATAATTTGAAAAAGAAGGTCTAACCTTATTTAAAAAGGAATCTTACTAGATGTTATCCTTTTTGTGTGTGGAAATATCTTTTTCACACACAAAGAAGATAGTTTGTAGGAAAATTGTCGCTTGTTCCTTTACAGTACTTTCTCATCATCAGCTCATACTTATACAACTTATCGGTGCTGATTAGACACAAGTCTAAGGTGAAATATTTCCCTATCCATGGCCATGAACTTATCAAGGTAACCATTGGTCCAATCTAGCAATAGAGCAGAAACGGTCTCAGGCACTATAGCAAGTGGAGTTTATAATAATTTGTACACCAACAGCCACAATTTTTTTATAGTATATACACTCAATTCAGTTTAACAAAGGAATAGATGCTGTGGTAGATATGGTTAGCTCTAGTAACTTTATCAGCAGCCGCCCAGAGTAGGGGTATGCCAGCCCCTAGAAAAGAAAAAATAATAGGAATAATCTGGGTGGTGCTTAATAATACATGAGATAACCAGTGTATAAATAAAAAAGTATTTATTTAGCTAAAATGACAATCTGAATGAACCTCCCGGGCTTATTTCAAACATTTATAACAGTGTCCATATTAAACATTAATTATTCATATTAAAACACAATTTGAGTATTTAAAATAAATTACCCACATAGATAGTCCGATATTTCCAGAGTATTTTGAGTGGTGTAATTCCCACAAGATTAGTAAATTGTACAAAGTGGCCAATGTACAGTAGTAGTAGTAATATTGTATCAGATAGTTAGCCGTAGTATGGTTATGGCAGCAGGGGCACTCAGATATGAAACAGTCTGCCCATGATGCCGATGTAAAAGGCTGACAGGGGTCACAAAATCCAGGTGTTCATGCACTAACCACTCACGTGGATGATGACAAGTGGGCGTCCGGTCCTATCCTTTCGTGCACCGAGACCTGCAATGCGGCATTTCCGGGCACTGGATGTTGTATTGCTGGTGGATCCCGGATGGCACACCTCTTTTGCCGTGCGCTCCTGTGCAGAGTGGCTGGAGTGGAGTGAATATGTGCCGTGCGCTGTGTGGAATTAGGAGCAGTCCACCGGATGGTACTACAATCACTGCAGCAATAAAGGCATGAGAGTGGTAACACTGTGGTGGGATGGTGGTATTGGTCCGATCTAAGCTGATTTTTACTGGTCTTATTGTTGAATCCCAATAAAATGTGATTTCCATAATTTGCATCTTCCAAAGAATTACCCCTGAAGAAGTCTCTCTATATATATATATATGCAGTATATGTATATACTGCACTGCGGTGCAGTGAACAATAGCATGGCCCCTGTGACACCCTGGATGTGCAGCCAAGTGCTGACATCGAAACCGCAGTAATGTAATTACATGAAACTTGCTCATTAATGTGCAGTGTATGTATATAGTTATATTAAGTACCACTTCTGGTCCGGGTAGCACTTCCAGTCACGGGCAGCTTAAATAGAGGTACCATAGCTCTTGTGTGCATGCAGCATACAGGATGACTTGATCAGATGTGATACAGGTATGTGATATCTATGTATTGGTACTCTGCATTGGCTATGATTATATATGGTTGTGAAGTTAAAATACTGTTATATTAATGATATTAGCCTATTGTCTTGTCTTATGATTTATACTTACATTTATGGTAGATAACTATATGTAATCTGATTATGTGCTGGTGACCATTTTTTATGTTTTATAGCAATGTAGTAGTACCCACATGGTATGTTGTAACACACTATGGGGGTCATTCTGACCCAATTGCTCGCTGCAGTTTGTTGCAGCGCAGCGATTGGGTCGGAACTGTGCATGCACTGGCGCCGCAGTGCACAGGCGCTTGGCAGCCATTGGTGCCTAGTGATCGCCTCTGAGGCAGAGGTGATTGCTGGGAGGAAGATGGGGCTGGATGGCGGCGTTAAGCCGCCGTTTAAGGGGCGCAGTCCATCCAACGCAGGCATGGGCGGAACATTGGAGGGGCGGGCCGCAGCGGCTGTGTCACGTCTCACGCAGCCACTGTGGCCAGTGGCAGCGACGAACAACTCCCGGCCAGCCGCAGGAACTGCACTGGCTGGGAGTTACTCCAGAAATACAAAAGCATCGCCGCTGTGCGATGCTTTTGTATTTGTGTGTGGAGGGGCGGCACTGACATGCGGGGTGGACTAGCCCGGTGCTGGGCGTCCCCCCGCAAGTCAGGGAAGATAATCGTAGCTGTGCTAAATTTAGCACAGCTACGATCAACTCGGAATGACCCCCTAATATAGATATATTTATATATGTTTTAATCCTGCTATGATACATATTCTTGGGCCTGGGAGGCTATATTATACTCATTATGTGTTCCTATATTTTTCTTGTAATTTTCAGTACATATCAACTATGTGAAATGCCTTATTAAAGATTCTTGATATGAATCGAAACATTGATGGCTCTTAAAGAAACATTACCCTGTATACAACAAAAAATTTTTTGTGATACTAAATATGGAGAGTGCCTTTATAAAGGTAGCTTGCAAGGATATATATATATATATATATGTGTATATATAATTTTTTTTTCTATATAATTATATATATATATATATATATATATATACGTATACATTTATATATATATGTATATATATGTGAAGAAAAAGAAAATACCCAATAGCGCTACGTTAGAAAGTAGCAGCACCTCTAGAAAAAACCTCCGGTTAGTCAGGTTCACAGATAATAGATAGAAAAAACAAATCTGAGGGCGCTAACAAAAAGTGTACTGTTTAAAAATGAATCATATTAAAGAGCCATAAAACATTTATTCTCTATAAATACAGAACAGCAACATGGACAGTCTCTATATATTTTCACATGAAGAAGTCTTCAAAAGTATTCTTTTTAATCATTCAGTCTCTTTTGTCAATATTTCCATACGTAGCGGAACAATTGAACAACCCAACGCATTTCATCCCTTAATGGGACTTCATCAGGGATATTCAATCTAAACAGTAAATTTGTACAATGAATATATATACAGTACCACTTCATAAGATCATATGTGTGTTTCATCATGATCATACATACCCAAATGCTCAAAGACTGAAGAGAAGTTGATTGATACTTTATTAAGTCCAAAAATTGATATAGACATAATACCTATTAAATAAAACAATCAATAAATAAAATTCATAAATTGTATAGGATAGAGATTAACTAGGTGGTGGAAGGGAGGAGGATGGCCATACATACCAAATAGTGAGTGGTATGATGAAATATAGAGTAAAGTAGCTCCGTAATATATGGGAGTCCTTATTACAGTATGGCGTATTCTCGATAAAATGATTAAAAAGTTTTCCTAAATCGATAGATAAGATTGAGATGGTATAAGCAGTAAATTATTTATTATGCTTGCTCGCCATCTATTATTGTAGTATATACATACCAGTACTAAATATAACTACTATCTCCAACTGAACCTTTTGGATACAGCAATGGCCTTCTGGGTACGGTAGAAATGCCACATATTTATGAGATAAATTAATGGTAATTGGAGATTTGTAAATAGTATTTTAACTGATGTTAACATCAGCCTTTTATTAAAGGGGACAACCATAATTGGCAGATAAAAAACCTCAGGTTTTTTTTAAATTAATCCTGGAGGGTTAAGATCCACCATATCTGCCAATTATGGTTGTCCCCTTTAATAAAATAAATATAAAAATACATATTAAATATATATATATATATGTATATGCATATATATATATATATATATATATATATATAGTTATTTTGCACAAGGAAGATCGCCATTAAAGTCAGGACACAGCTGGCAGTATACGGAGTTTGTGCAAGTATTTAACTACATACAGGCAGCAAATAAGCTCACACCAAACAAAAGAAACACATTTTCCAATCCGTTGACCGTATGCATGGTCTCTCAGTGCCTCCGGGCACTAATGGTCCAAGTCCCTAGCACTAGGGGAAACTTTCCCTACTCGCTGGCTGCTCTTCGGCACCAGTGCACCAATCAGTATCCCTGCCAGTACAATTAGACCAATTCCCAGCTGTGACTGGGAAGGTCCAAAAACCTGGGCAAGAGTTGTGTGTTTGAGAGACTACTCTTCATTCCCTCAATCACACCTCAGAGCCCCTATCCAGGATTTGCACTGAACCAGGTTCTTTTACCTGGCTATAAAGCACTTTCTCTGAGGCTGGATGGCTTTTCTTTAACCTTCTACAGCAGAGATTTTCAACCTTTTACAACTCGCGGCACACTGAACAAGATTTAAATATTGCCAAGGCACATTCAAATATAAAGTGATGCATGGTGTAGTTGCCTGTCCAAGGAAGTCATGTCACAGCTTCTCCATAGGTAATGCCTTAGCCACATCTGAGAAAGCCAGAAGAGCCCCACACTGCCCGGGCCCCAAATTAAAACTGGCTCTGCAACCACTAAACCCACCTGTATTGATCGTTCCAGGGCCTCAGTAGTGGAAAAACACTGATGGGATGTCTGTGCTTCTAAGGTGGCACACCTGGAGACTGTTCAGGGTACACTAGAGTGCCACGGCACAGTGGTTGAAAAACACTGCTCTACAGGGTGTTTTGGCCAGGGAAATACTGCATTCCCCAGTGAAACTAACCCTGTCTCACCACACATCCCCCCTTCGCTTCTCCACAAGTGGAAAGCACCTTGCTCTCCTCAAGGGGTCATATGTGCTTGTGGTCTTTCAAATTTCCTACACAGTGTATCAGCATTTTTATGTTGAGCCCTTGGTCGGTGCTCCACTCTGAATTTATATTGTTGTAGGGTTAAGAAAACCATATTGACCCTGGGATTAACCTCTTTTTTGAGGTGCATCCATCTCAATGGTATATGATCGGTGAACAGGATGAATTCTCAACCCAATAAGTAATATTTTAAGGTCTCAACAGCCCATTTTATGACAAGACACGCTAACTTGACTATAGCATAATGAGTCTCCCTTGGCAAGAGCTTTCTGCTTAAGAAAAGTACTGGCTTTTCTTCATTGTCTATTATTTGTGATAGGACGGCACAGAGTTCAGTGGTTGAAGCATATGTTTGTAGGAGGAACGGCCGAGTAAAGTCTGGTGCCTGAAGAACTGGACGAGAACATAGGGCCATTCTCAGGTCCTCCTAGGCCCTCTCAAGTGGAAAAGTACATACTATCTTCTGAGGACAAGCCTTATTCAGGGAGCCAGTCAAGGGCAGTGCTCTTGTAGCAAAGTTCTGGATAAACCTCCTGTAGTATTCCAGTAACCCCAAGAAGGTCTACATCTGTTTCTTAGTGCTGGGTTTTGGCCAGGACCTAACTGCCTCTACTTTTTTCATTTGGGGCTTTACTTCACCTCTGCCAATGACATACCCTAAGTAATTGGCTTCTGACAGACCAATATGGCATATTGCAATAGTGGCAGTAATCCATATTGCCTAAGGGTATTTAGCACCTTTCATAGTTTATCCAGATGACTCTTCCTGTCGGTAGTGTAAATATCATCAAGATATGCAATGGCATACCCCATGTGGGGTCTCAGAAGGCGGTTAATCGCCTGCTAAAATTTTGCCGGCACTCCATGAAGTCCAAATCACAGTACCAGATACTGGTAGAGACCATCAGGTGTAGAGAAGGCAGTTTTTTATTTTTCTGCTTTACTTAAGGGTATCTGCCACTATCCTTTAGTTAGGTCTAGTGTTGTTCGATACTTGGTACCGGCTACTGTAGGTTTTTCCACCAATTCATCCACTCTGGAAAGCGGGTAGGAATCAAACCTAAAGACTTGATTAAGGCGTCTGAAGTGATTGCAGAACCTCAATGTCCCATTGGGTTTCAATTCCTCAATTATACCCAAAATATTTTGCACTTCATCCTTTACCACCTGTCTCTGAGCCTTTGGGATGCGTTAGGGCCTTTGCTTTACTACTACCCCTTCAGGGGTGTGAATTTCTTGTTCCACTTAGGTGATCCACCCAGGAATGGCTGGGAAGACAACTCGATTCTTTTGGACTAGGGCTTTGGCCTCCTGCCTCTGAGTAGATGGCAAGGTCTCAGCTAATGGAATGTCCGAACTCCCTAATGCACTGGCGAGGAGGATTGGAGTAGGTTTCTCCTGCCAAGGTTTCAGCAGATTAACATGATATTTCTGTTCAGCATGACATCTCCCTGGTTGTCTAACTCGATAGCACACTTGGCCTACAGCCTCCATGACTTCATTCGGACCTCTCCAGTGAGCAAACAGCTTACTCTCCTGAGTGGGGACAAGGACTAATACTTTATCCCCTTGTTGGAATTCTGGAACTTCTGCCATGGCATCATAGGCTCGCTTTTGTCTGGCTTGAGCTTTTATGAGGTTTTTGCAGACATTTGGACCAATTTGGTAATGTTGCTGGTATAGTTTATTTACAAACTCCACAGATTTGGATTCCTCGGACTCCTGTTGTTACCAGCCCTCTTTTAATATATCCAGAACTCAACGGGGTTGCCTCCCATATAACGTCTCAAAGGGGCTGAAGCCACTTGATGACTGTGGGACCTCTTATATGAAAACATCAGGTATGGACGTACATCATCCCATTCCCACTTGTTATCCAAGATGGCCCTTCGGATCATTGTTTTAACAGCCCGGTTGAAATGCTCTACCAATCCATCCATTTGTGGATGATAGACGGAGGTGTGGAGGTGAGAAATCCCTATTTTACAGCAGAGTTTTGTAAAAACTTGGTACATAAAGGGGGTCTCCTGGTCCATTAGGATCTCCTTAGGAAACCACAGATGAGCAAACAGCAACAACAGCTCTTTGGCAATAGTTAAGTTTTTTATGTTTTGTAGAGGGATGGCCTCTGGATAGCGAGTGGCATAATCCATTATGACTAGCACATACTGGTTGCCCTTCTTTGGCTTGTTCAGAGGGCCTACCAGATCCATAGCAATCGTGTTGAAAGGCACCCCAATGACAGGCATTGGAACAAGGGGGGCCCTAAGGTGAGGCTTTGGACAAGTTCTCTGGCAAATAGAGCAACTTTGAAAGAACCTTTTTACTTCAGCAGTTACCCCCAGCCAAAAGTACCCTCTCACAGGTATTCTCATCTCTGAGGTAGGCACCCCAAGGATAAGTATGGGCAGCGTGCAGGACCAATGATACATGTACCCAATGCACTAACAGCTGTTCCAGCCTATGCCCAACTTTTTCTGTCACCCTATACATTAGCTCATTTTTTGTATGAAAATCAAGAGGCAAGATGCACTCTGATAGATTAATGTTTCAGTTGTAATAACTTTTGTCAGAATCACAAACACAAAATGATCCACACCTTACATAGAGTATATAGCAAATCAACTTCATGCATGGTGTCCTCCTTCCGGCCACAGGTCGAGACCAAATAATTTCACCAGATGGCGACTCATGCAGGGTACAGCATAAATAAAATTAGCTACATTAACAGGTGACACTGAGATAAGTATCAGGGTGGCAGAAAACCACAGGATTTCGTGCCATTAAAGGTGGTTTAAGTAAGAAAAGGATAAGCACATGAATGTTGAGGAGACTGCTTGTAAGAGCTTACATTCTAAAGGGAAGGGGCAGACAGACAGGGGTGACACAGATCTGTTAGACAGTGAGGATGGAGCAGAGGGTTAGGATGAGATTTGGCTGGGTTTGGTGAAAAAATGGGTCTTGATTGCCTGTTTGAAGTTTTGTAGAGAGGTGGAGAGTCTGATGGGAAGAGGTAGATAATTCCAGAGATAGGGCACAGCACCTGAGAAATCTTGAAGTTATGAGTGGGAGGAAGTAATCATAGGCAGAAGAGGTGGCATGCATTAGCAGAATGAAGAGAATGGTTAGGAGTGTAAAGGGAGATAAGATCATAGATGTAAATAGGAGAGGAATAGGTGAGGGCTTTGTGAGTGTGAAAAGTTTGATTTAGATTCTAAAAGGGAAAGGAAGCCAGTGAAGGGCTTCTATGAGTTCTGAGGTTGACGTAGTGCATTTGGTGAGGAAAATGAGCCGGGCTGCAGCCTTGAGGATAGATTGGAGTGGAGTGAGGCATTTGTCAGGGATGTGAGTTATTACAGCAGTCCTGTCTGGAAATGCCAGTGAGTTGATAATGGTCTTAATAGCATCCTGGGTGAGAAATGGTTTAATCCTGGAAATATTTTTGATACAAAAATGTCAGGTTTGTGAGAGGTGCTGAATATGTGGTTTGAATAAGAGGGATGAGTCAAGGATTAATCCAAGACCTACCACTTGGGGGCTAGAGGAGATAGTGGTGCCATCAATAGATAATAACATTGTGACTCTCTAACTTACTAAAATGTGCCATGTGGAATGCACAATCTGTTTGCAAAGAATTTACAACTATCCATGACCTTTTCATAAAAAACCTCAACTTGCTGGCTATAACAAAACGTGGCTCGCACAATCAGATACAGCCTCCGCTTCAGTACTGTCACATGGTGGGCTCCACTCCACACACACCTCCAGGCCTGGTAATAGCAAAGGAGGTGGGGTTTGAATATTTCTGTCCCAATTTTTTACATACACATTTCATCCACTGGTTCATTCACATTTACATGCAGTAATTTGAAATACCATCTATTAGGATTTTCACCCCTTTCTCTCTGCATGTTGCTGCTATCTTTTGCCCACCTTGGAAACCCAAACAATTTCTGGAAGAGTTTTCTGCTTGGCTTCCTCCTTCTTATCCACTGACATCTCCACCATCATTATGGATGATTTCAATATCGCTATTGACAGTCCACAATCTCTCCGTGTCTCCAAACTACTCTCTAACATCCTCTCTTTTCCTCTCCCAATGGACTGACTACTCATCAGGAGCGCAACTGCCTTGATCTTGTACGGGTACAAAGAGCATCGTGGTTTTGCACAGGTTCTACTGACACTTTCAGTCACACTGGTGAATGCAGGGAGTTTGATAGGAAGTGGGCGTTTCTGGGTGGCAACTGACCATTTTCTGGGAGTGTTTGGAAAAACGCAGGCATGTCCGGGCGTTTGCTGGGCGGGTATCTGAGTCATTACCGTGTCATTTGTCGCAGCAATCATCGTACAGAATAAGTAAAGGCTTAGTGCATGCCCATGTGGTCTTGCCTATGTAGGCAAGACCATACGACAATTCCGTGAATGGATGGCATTGCATCGCAGTGCTATCAAGAAAGCATATGAAAGGGTTGTAGTGAACAACCATTTGCACATCATTGTCTAATTGCCAAGAATGGAGTAGCTAGTATAAGAGCTATATTGATTGATCATGTACCACGTTCCATTAGGGGAGGTAATAGGGATAAGATATTACTGCAAAGGGAATCCCAATGAATTCATACCTTGGACACATTGTCACCTGGGGGATTAAATGAGAACCAGGGATTACAATGTTTTTTGTGACCATAATGTTTTTCTCCAGTACAGTTATAATTATGTCCAAGTCATACTCTGTTGTTATTAGGTATTTGGTCATTAATTAGTAATGTCTTACACAATAGATGCATCTTACTGACAACGTAATGACATCCCGGTGGAGACATCGGCTCTACACTGTATAGCCTTATTCAGTGCTTATTATATGTCCACAGTGGTGTTTGAAATGTCATTATTTTTTATGTCATTGCAGGTCCGGATGTGAAGGAATACTCGTTGCCTTGACAACCTCCCTGATCCACGGTGCACCTGTACGTCATCACATGGAGCCACGTTTGAGAGCTGTGGGGATCAGCGTGTGGACGCGCTTTGGAACAGGTGAGGATCGTCCTGCAATAATGGTGTTGGGTATAAATGTGTGATGTATTGTTTTGTATTTTATTGCTGCCTGGCCCTGAGGACGGGGTATATCCCTGAAACATGTCAGAATAAAACAGACGTTTTTCTAATTAAGATTTTAAGCCTGATTAGTGCCGCCACAATTTCCATTATATATATATATATATATATATATATATATATGTATCTTGGATAATCCGGCACTCCTTTGCTGGTTCATGTAATGCTGGGTGCTCGTGCTATATTAGATAAAGGACCTCTGTTGCCGAATGAGCAAGCTGCACGTCACTCCATGAAAAAAGTGCTTTTAATGAGTATAAACAAGCCGTGCGTTCTCCCAGCCACGCCTGCATTTTTCCTGGCACGCCTGTGTTTTTTTCCGAACACTCCCTGAAAACGGTCAGTTGACACCCAGAAATGCCCACTTCATGTCAATCACTCTGCGACGAGCAGTGCGACTGAAAAGCTTCGATAGACCTTGTGTAAAACTGCATCGGCCGTTGTGAAAGTACGTCGCGCGTGCACATTGCGCTGCATACGCATGCGCAGAAGTGCCATTTTTTTGCATCATCGCTGCGCTGCAAACATTTTCAGCTAGCGATCAACTCGGAATGACCCCCTCAGTTGTTTGTGCACACTTGTGCACATATTTAAGATGGGGATCTTTAAGCAACATGTCATTCACGTCTATCTTTTTTCACACAGATACCGCTTAGCTCTGGATGGCAGCCTGATGCTGCTGGTTATCGGGGCAACCTGATGCCGGTGGAGGGTGATGTCACTTCCCCCAAGAATCCGAAAGTCATGCGAGTCCCAGCGTGTCTGGCAGCGCTGGCAGTGTCCCCTCACACAGGCCCACACCACACCTCGCCTCACACCGCCTGCAGCATGTGTACCCGCTCGCACTCCCAGAGGATGGTGAGTAGTTCTGTGGGCTGGGCAGGTCTCCGAAGGGGGGATGGGACACTGAAGATTTTACTTTTTAAAATCTTCAACCCAATCCCTGGTATCCCGGGAATCCCTGGATTGATCATTTTTCAATCTTGATACCCGGTATTGAAAAAAGGCCCGGGATTGGCCTCCCTATCTGTATCCCTGGATGTATATTCTTTGGTATTGGCAGCTTAGGTGTGGCGGGCACTTTGAGAAAACTTAGGGTTGCTCAGATGCCTAAAGGGCATCCCAGAACTCACAATGTGGATCCAATGCTGTGTTTTCAGACACAGGCAGAAGATGTGAAAAGCTGAGATTGCCGGCTCCTGTGGAATAAGCATAAATTCTCGAATTTGCTGCTATTGAAGATGCAGCAATGACCTGAACTGCATTTACATCTGAATCAGGCCCAAATTAATGGATGATGTAGAAGGGTGCAGATTGAACAGAACTGTGCAAGAGATATACTGTAGAATTTTAAACATTTTCAAGGGGTACCTATTTCTTTATTTACATTAAGCACCATCAACACTAGTTATGCCTATGCACAGTCTCTTAATACAGATGTAGCCAAGCTCAGCTTGGTTGCAACTAGGCACACCCATAATTTGTTTGGCATGGGGCGTATGTGCATATATGTGCATGTATGTATAATCGCATAGACACCCCATAGGCTTTCTGTGGCGTGATTGTGGGTGTGAACAATCACTGCCCGGCATACCGAGTTGCACCATGCCACAGCATGAACGAGCTTGGCTACATCTGTAGCTCCGCTGACCAGCCTGTCGAACTCTAAGAAAGACAAGCAGAAACATGGGAAGTGAGAGAGGGGTGAGTTCCACCACCTCTCTAAGACCTCTTCGACTACATCTTTTTTCAACACTGTATCCAGTGGTCGAGTGGGCCGCTATGCAGCTGTATGGCATACCGGCACTTCTTTCCACTGAACCCAGAAGTTGTTTTTTTAATTAACGAGTGTGCAGCAGGAGGGAAGTGGCCAGCCTGCTGCACTAAGGATGCTGCTCCTGTCCCTGCCTGGTGCACACGCCGACTAGGCGGCTGTGTAGAGCGCCGGACCTGTGTGGCTCTAGCCAGCCTTTTTCAACTGGTATGCCAGCTCCCGCCGCCTGCCAGCCAGACCGCCTCCGGCCAGACAGTCCCGCAGCCAGATATGTAAGGCTGCATTTCCACTCCATGACAGCCAGCCCCTCACACACTGCCCTACTTCTACATGCTGCATGGTGAGGTCCAAGCACTCCTCACTGAGATTTCTCTTTAAAGCATGATAAATTATTATGGGGGCTGGGGGCAGTTGTGTGGAAATATGATGGGCATGTGTGTGGAATTACTAAGGGGGAGCTGTTGTGTGCAAATATGAGGGGCATGTGTGTGGCATTACTATGGGGGGCATTGTTTGGCATTACTATGAGGGAGATGGTGTGTGGAATTACTAAGGTGGGAGCTGGTGTGTGGAAATATGAGTGGCATGTGTGTGGAATTACTAAGGGTGATAGCTGGTGTGTGAAATTACTAAGGGGGAGCTGGTGTGTGGAATTACTAACAGAGGGAGATGGTGAGTGGAAATATGAGGGGTATGTGTGTGGCATTACTAAGGGAGGGCAGGTGTGTGGCATTACTAGAGGGGGCCTTTGTGTGTGGAATTACTAAGGGAGGGAGCTGTTGTGTGCAAATATGTGGGGCTTGTGTGTAGCATTACTATGGGGGGGCGGTGTGTGGCATTTCTAAGGGTGGGACCTGTTGTGTGGAAATATGAGGGGCATGTGTGTGGCATATCTTGAAGGGGCGGTGTGTGGCATTACTAGTGGGTGCAGGTGTTTGGAATTCAATCATTGGATGAGGACTTGAGGGTATGCTTGTCAACCATCCGTCTTTGGACAGGAGACATCATGAGACATCACCAAGCACAGGTTTCCCACTGATATTCTTATGTAAGTAAAACCTTTTTATTTCTACTAATTTTAAGAGAAATAATAACAAATATCAACATATATCCCTTCCGCACCTCCGCTGCTCATCTCATTAGGTAATGTGCCCCTGCTTTCCTATGTCCCTCTGTCACTCTCCCTGTCACTGCTGTCACTCTCCCTTTCCCTGCTGTCACCCTCTCTGTCCCTGCTGTCACTGTTGTCACTCTCCCTGTCCCTGATGTCACTCTCCCTGTCCCTGCTGTCACTCTACCTGTAGCTGCTGTCACTCTCCCTGTCCCTGCTGTCAATCTCTCTGTCCATGCTATCACTGCTATCCCTGCTGTCACTCTCATTGTCCCTGCTGTCTCTCTCTCGTTCACTGCTGTCACTCTCTCTCCCTGCCCTGAATTGTGGCTCATACTGTGTGGGATAATGTGATTTTTGGCTCATACTGTGTGGCATATTGTGAATTTTGGCTTATACTGTGTTGCATTTTGTGAATTTTGGCTCATACTGTGTGGCATACTGTGAATTTTGGTTAATTCCGTGTGGCATATGGTGAATTTTGGCTCATTCTGTGTGATATAATGTTAATTTTGGGTCATTCTGTAGGCATTTTAGCTCATTCAGTGTGGCATAATGTGAATTTTGGCTCATTCCATGTGGGATAATGTGTAATGGGCACCAGTACTAGATAGTATAAGGGGTCCTACTATTGTGGTGCATAATGTGTATATGGTGTGGTATACTACACTTATGGACATGCCCCCTTTTGAGTGACCACACCACCTTTTGAGTGGCCGCACCCCATTTTCCCAGTGCACGCTTCCCCTTCAGCATGCGCATAATTACAACCTTGCCTTTTCCATACCCCCACTTCAAAAATTCCATTTTGACCACTGACTGTTTCAATCGGGAAGGGATGGGGGGTTGTTTATTTGTAATGGGCAACAAGTTTTCTGTGTCCCAGGGACTGATTATATTATATTTACTACTTATTAGACAAAATATTTAGCCATCAGGAAGCAGGCAAGTGTATTTAGATTTAACACAAATTGGTTTAACACATTAACTGTCTCTTTTCTAAACACATCTTTAGAAAATTCCAAAATGCAGAAATACCACCTGGAGTGCATTGAATAACAATGGATATTTAGCATATCACTTCCTAAGCCACATAACAAGATGATTCCCAAAAATTTAATTTTTTAATAAAAGAAAATAGCTTAAAAATTCATTTCTATGCGTGAACAGTCTATACATGTAAGCACATTTCAACAACTGTGCAGTGTAGTAAATATATGTTAAAATGCCTTATAACATTTCCATCATTTTTAATTATCTTCCAAACAAAGTACTCTAATCACAGCCCCAAATGCAGAGAATTACAGTAACTCATTCCCACCCCTTCCTTGCAGGAAACCAGCTGGTCATATCCTAATGATTTGGCTTCTTGTGCCTTAGTCTGTTAGGGTTTACAGGAGCTATCTGGGGTTTTGGCTCTGACTGGGCCAGTTCATTTTGCATTTTTTAGTTGGATTTCCCTTACTTGTAAGCAACGTCCCAACAATGTGTACATTCAAAATCTATTAATGAATATCCCTTCTCATGAAGGTGTGCTGGAGTTCATCATAGTCACTGCTTTCTTAATGGATAACCTATACATTGCAATACATTTCTTTAGTACTGTATAAGTAATGTCTTCCCAAAGCATATCATCCTACAAGGAAAAGTATCATATACTATATAAGAGGAAATTAGAGTCAAATATTAATTTGTATTTCAAGTTGTGTGGTACACCAGTTGTAGAATGCTTAAATAAATCTCCTGGGATCATCTCATGTGTGGTCACCAAATGAAGTAAAAAGTTTATTCTCTTAAAGTTAGCCAAGTGATATTAGATATTCTTTTAAGACTATATCAGAACAAGTGATTTAGTCTTCGAAATTAGAACTACATTTGAAGAAAAATACATGATTAAAATATTCCCCAAAAATAATCTTGTGGGAAATACTAGACAAAGTAAATCTGATGGTGCTAGGAATTTAATTTAATGTGTGCATGAAGTTAGACAACTTTTTCTTTTACAATATTTTTTTCAGCTCCAAGGAATAGTATTGGGGTTACAAATTGCTCCATTATACACCAATTAACTGCAGAAGCTGATTCTGAATGTCGTGATATGCTTTCTATGTATATTCTATTTGGCACGTATGCATTTTTTCTAGTTATTTATTTATTTATTATTTATTTATGTATTATTTTTTTTATTAATTATTTTTTATATTAGTTTAAGAAATAAAGAATTTATGCACTCTGATTGCCTCTCACAATACAAAAATTAACCCTAGTGTGTAGGTATATGCATGCAGGTGGTAGGCAATGTGAGATTTTGTAATATATTTTTATACATGTGTAATAGTGACTATTTTGTTTCATCCTAAATAAAATGCTGATTGTAATGAAATAACATTGTGCTACACAGTATCAGAATGACACCAGCGTAAATGCAACTTAATGTCAACACAACATCCAAAAAGAAGGGGACTGATGATATAGGTTGATACAATGAGTAAACTTTATTTATGGATCTTAGATATATCTGCTATAGTTACAATATGAATAGTATTTTGTTACAAACTAATTTATTTGCTGTGAGTTACTGTACCTCCACTAAGTCTCCTACAGTATATAATTTCTTTTTTAGATATATACCGTATACAGGTTGAGTATCCCTTATCCAAATATTCCAAAATACAGATTTTTTTAAGTGAGACTGAGATAGTGAAACATTTATTTTCTGATAGCTCAATGTATACAAACTTTGTTTATTACAGAAAGTTATTATACATATTGTATTATATGACCTTCAGGCTGTGTGTATAAGGTGTACTGTATATGAAACATAAATGAATTGTGTGTATGTACACAAACTTTGTTTAATGCACAAAGTTATTAAAAATGTTGTCTAGAATGACCTTCAGGCTGTGTGTATAAAGTGTATATGAAACATAAATGTATAGTATTCTGTTATTAGACTTGGAGCCCATCACCAGGATGTCTCATTATGGTATGCAATTATTCCAAAATATGGTAAAATACGATATCCAATACTTTTGGTCCCAAGCATTTTGGATATGGGATACTCAACCTGTAATAGGTTGTAGCTCATTTCTTTCTTTCCAAAATGATTTGATATACTAGAAAAAGTTATATAATGTTACCTGAATTTTGCACAGTTGTTGTAGTATGGAGAGAGATACTTTCTGCTGCTTATATATTAACAGTCATCTCTCCAAAGGTATCATTTGCTCTATGAGAAACAATTGCACAGGTTCAAATTATTTTGTTTAAGTGATACTTTGTGATGTAGATACAGTATACATGTACTGTCAATAGCGTTATTATATCCTCTGCATTATAAGGTGTCCATTATTAGAAATGTAACATCTGCTGAGTCTGTGCCATAAATGTCTTGGGATACGGTCCTTAGGTCGACCTCACTGAGGTTGACACTCAATAGGTCGACCACTACTGGTCGACATGCATCAACATGCATTAGGTCGACATCTGGAAAAGGTCAACATGAGCATTAGGTTGACATGTCAAAGGTCGACACATGAAAATGTCGACATGAACTTTTCACAATTTTTTTCGTCATTTTTTGAACTTTTTCATACTTTCCAATTCATGTGGACTACGATTGGGAAAAGTAACCTATGCCAAGTTCCGTGGTAGCGGAGCAAGGCACCTTGCCTGAAACATGGCAAGCGAAGTGAGCCATGCGAGGAGACACTGTGCACTAATTGGGGTTCCTAGTCACTTTACAAAGAAAACGACACCAATTGTTTAAAAAAAAAAACTCATGTCAACCTTTTTCCATGTTAACCTTTTCCTGTCGACCAATTGTGGTCGCCCTAATGAGTGTCAACCTAAATAGGGTCGACCTAACAAACCCATTACAAATGTCTTGTATTGTATGTAAATGTAGCTAAATCTTTATAAAAATTGTCACTATTTTGTTTCTGATATTTGAATAGATCTTGGGATTAACCCATCAGCACCATTAACTTTACATTCTGTATAGTATTCTATCATACAGTAGGTTTTGGTGTTGTGGTTGCTCAAGTAACTAGTTGTTAAGGTAACTAGATGTGCTGTTACTAGTTGCTAAGGTAACTAATTGCTGAGGTAACCTATTCTAACTTCATTTATGTAAGAACTGCTTTGCTTAATGGTTTATCAAGGCAAAAACTTTCTGCTGTAATAGAGTTGTTTTTAGTTGAATTGATGTCTAGTAGGAAACATCTTAGTTATGTACAAGTAGGGTAATGTAACTTTAGCCATTACTACTTACCATCAAGCAGCTCTGTTGTTGGGTGTAATTCTAAATACTTGCAATAATTACATGTGTCTTGTGCAAATAATGCCAGTACTGCTACTTAACCTGATTCCCTTCAGTTTTAGTGAATGTCCTTTTGCTAAAAGGCTTTTCTTCTACTGTAGAATGGTTTTATCCTGTATTGTACCTTACTAAAACCCTTGACCAAGATGAAGCATTTTATCATATGCCCTTAATCCATTCACTTTCCCAAGCTATGCATAATGAAGTCCTTTCTTCCATTCATGGTAAGTTTTGTCATATAGACAATGCACAATTATCATAGCCATCTAATTTATTTATGTCCCTCTGGGGCAAAGACTTTCATAAACAAACACATTGTTCTTGGTATGGAACCACCAATGGCCTACATAAAAACCTGATGTATACTCCACACAATTTATGTAAACACTAGAGATGAGCGGGTTCTGTTCTCGGAGAACCGAACCCACCCGAACATTTAGATCCGAGCCGGTATCCAAGTCCGGCTCAGGGCTTCCCGCCTTACTTGGATCCCGAAGCGAGACTGAACATCATCTTCCCACTGTTGGGTTCCCATGCGTCAGCACCATCCCCGTACAGTCCATATCAGTACTGTGTACTGGCATGGGGTGGGTGCTCTGCCTGCTGTATCTTAAAATGGGGTGCTTTGTCTGCTGTATCTGATAGGGCGATCTATCCATCCATCCAGGGGCTCCGCCCCAGTGTAAGATTAGAATAATGAAAGCTAAAAACAAAAAAGCCTAAAATTATAATTATTAAAAAATATATATATTTTGTTTGTTTGTGCTGTACCCCAGTGTACTATACAAATGATATTTTATTTTCATAAATACTGTGATACTGCCAGTCAAACCGCAGTATATTATTTCCTACTCATACATGTATTGTGCGACACTGTTTGTGAAGGTCAACCGCAGTGTTTGACTACCATTTCTGACTCATGCACATATTGTGTGACACTGTCAGTGAACCAAAACCGCAGTGTGTAAAAATACAGTATATATTTCTGACTCATTTGTGCGACACTGTAACCACCAGTGTGTGATGTAAAAAATAATAATACATATTTTGGACTCATTTGTGCCACACTGTAACTGCAGTGTGTGATATAAAAATAATATATACAGTATATTTCTGACTCATTTGTGTGGCACTGTAACCACCGGTGTGTAATATAAAAAATAATAATACATATTTCTGACTCATTTGGGGGACACTGTAAATGCAGTGCGTGATATACAAAATAATATATATATTTTGATTTAAATTAATATTTTTTGCTGTGTCATCTCAGTATACATCCAGGGACTGCATCTGCTCGGTCCATCTAGGGGTGTTCTATCAGTCCACCCAAAATAAAAGACACCTTTTTTTATATTTTGTGTTGTATCCTCCCAGTATACATCCAGGCGTGCTCTGTCCATTTCAGGATGCTATGTCCATAGCTCATATTCTTATGTTACACCATATTGTCATATTTTCATAATTCTTATCACTATATTGTGATTTATTCAAATTAATATTGTTAATAATAATTATAAATTAACTACATTTAAATTAAATTAATATAACTAAACTCTCCACACTTGAATAGCAAACCTTCTGCATGTTGAATATATCTTTGAGGAACAAATAAACTTAATCCTAATTTTAAAATAATTTTTAATGGATGATTAGCAAACCTTCTCATGTCAAAAATTTCTTTAAGGAACAGAAGAAATTGATCCTAATTTTGAAATAATTTTAACAGATATTAATGTACTATATAATAGTGATCTGAAAGACAGGCTTAAATAGCATAAATTTGCATGATGTAAAAAAAAAACTTTCTTTGGCACTTATGAGACTACTTCCTAATTATCACCTCCATCATCATCATCACTCATAGAAATACAATGCATTCATCCTGCTTGAAAGATTCTTTTATACCATTGTGCTCATTACAGTAGCTATAGGAGATTCTCTTACTCTTCTGTATACCTTCTTCAACCACAGCATCATTTTATTTCTCAGGCCCCTTGCTTCAAGAACTCTCTTGTTGCAGCTCATAATAGATAATAGTGGGGATCTCTGCTTAGATATTTAGAGCATCTCATAAATGGTTGTGAGCACATTCTACAAGCTAATGACTCACTCAACTTTTGCACTATGTGGATTTACTGTCATTATTCTTGCAAGAATTGTGTTTAGGATCTCACATTCCTCTGATGTTGCAAAATGCTGAACTAGTTGACCAACAAATTTGATCATTTTTTAAACCAATACTAGTGTTAAATTGAGGCATTTCTAGCACTGACATAAACACATTATGTGTTTGCTAGAGATGAGAGGGTCTTGTTCTCTGGGAACCTGGCCCACCCAAACATAGGGGATCCGGGGTGATCCGAGCCACAGCTCCCATTGTCGGATCCTGAGGTCTTGGCTCAGATGCCAGTCCCCAGTATAGTCTATGGAAGTCCGCTGATTGGCTGAGAGAGCCATCTATCATGGCTCTCAGCCAATCAGCGTGTCCCCATAGGCTACAAGGGGGGAATATGGATGCCCCCACAACAATAATGATGCCGCCTGAACTGCGGACACTACCACCCGCACTGCTGACACTCCCACACTTCCTGCACCACTGCACTGCTGACACTGCCAGCACCCCTGCACTGAGGACATTGCCGGCACTCCTGCACTGAAGACACCTCCGGCACTCCAGCATTGCCGACACTACTGGCACCCCTGCACTGAGGACACAGCAGGCACTCTGGCACTGCTGACACAGCCAGCACCGACACCTCCACACAGAGGACACAGCCCACACTGCCGACACAGCTGGCTCCCCCATACAGATGACACCAGCAGCACCACTGCAATGCCGCCCCCCCACAGGTTACACCACTGGCACCCCCGCACTGCCAACATGGCTGGCAGCTCCCCCATAGAGCACAACCACTAGTACCCCAGCACAGAGGACACTACTGGCACACCCAAACTGCTGGCACCTGTGCAGTGAGGACACTGTCAGCACCCCTGCACTGAGGACACAGCAGGCACTCCGGCACTGCTGACACAGCCAGCACCCATGCACTGATGACACCTCCACACAGAGGACACAGCCCACACTGCCGACAGAGCTGGCTCCCCCGTACCGATGACACCTGCGGCACCCCTGCAATGCCGCCCCCCACAAGTTACACCACTGGCACCCCCGCACTGCCGACATCACTGGCAGACCCCCCACAGAGGACAACCACTGGCTACCCAGCACCGAGGACACCACTAGCACACCTGCACTGCCGGTACCTGTGCAGTGAGGACACTGTTGGCACCCCTGCACTGAGGACACCACCGGGACACTTGTACTGCTGACACTGCTGGCACCCCATCAATGAGGACACAATTGGCATCCCTTCACTGAGGACACTGCTGGCACCATTGCATTGTTGACAATGCCTGAACCCCTCCCTGACAACAGTGCCAGCATAACCACATTGAAAAACACCGGCACCCTCACACTGCCGGCACCCCTGCCTTGAAGACACCACCAACACCCCCGCAGTGAGGCCCCCTGAGTTTACCCACCACTGCTGACACCGCGGGCATATCCACATTGAGGACACTACCAGAACCCTCACACAGCTGACACCACTGGCACCTCTTCATTGAGGACACCCCCGCACTGCTGTCTGCCCCACACTGAGGACAACGCTGACACTCCCAGCCACAGTAAGTGAACTATTGCTGTATCTGACCTGCACTGTATCTCGCACTGTATCCAACACACACTGTATCTGACCTTGCACTGTAGCCAACCCACACTGTATGCTACCTGCACTGTATCTGACCCACACTGTAAACTGCACTGTATCCGAAACACACTGTTTGCCACACTGCATTCCACATGCACTGTATCCAACCTTTCTAGGTTGCACTTTCAATTGGTTAGTCACTTTACTTCAATAAAAATATTAGGCATGTGAATTTTACTGCCCATTTTTTTATTTATTATATTTACCCTCTGTTATGCAATTAGAATGGCTATATAGTCAACACACTACAAGCATACAAACTACTGTATTTGGTTGAGAATTCAGCTGTAGTGTATTTCCAATATATGAAAATTATAATTACTTTTTTGTAATGCAAAAAAATGTCAGATATGGCAAAGAAAATACTTATTGTTATTTAAAATTAATATTAAACAAAATATCAAAACAAAATTTAGTCCTCGAGCATTTTCATAGCCCCCTGAAAAATATTCCTGGAGTACTCCAAAGTACACACTTACGGGTTTTCCTGTGTTCCACAACTACCCATGCACATATTCCACCTACAAACTTTCCCATTTTCTTCCAAATTACAGACCCCAAAAGAGGTGGAGTTTATATGGATATGGTGGAATATCACCCAAATGCTGGTATTTTTGTAAGGATCTGTATGGTAATTGAGTGAGTTGCCGACAGGACCTATTTGTCCTGATTATACATGTATAAATGTAGGGAAGTACCTGTGGAACACGGGTTTGGGTATATTACTTTGACAGTCAAAATGCAGACATCCAAAACATAGACACCATAATGTCAACAGGTAGAATATTTAGACAACCAAAATATCAACATGGACTATATATTGACAATCAATATGTGCACAGTCAAAACAGCAACAGGAACATAATTTAGACATCTAAAACATAGGCTGAAATGTTGACTGGGAGAGAATATCAACAGTGAAAATGTAGACACAACATATTGATCTTTAAAATATACACAAATTATAAGGTTGACATCAAAATGTTGACAGGTTCAAAATGTCAGTAACCATACTATAAGAGCACAGCTGCTGGCTACTAAAAGCTGGCCTGTGGCTCAGACATTGCTAAAAGCTGGTGGCTCAGATGCATGCGAGAGCCACCAGGCTAGAAGCTGTCAACATTTTGACTGTTGATATTTATTCATTGTCAACATTTTAACTGTTTCTACATTTTAACTGTTGACCTTATGACCCTGTCAACCTTTTGTTTGTTGACATTTTGACCATGTCAACTTTTGACTACATCCCGTGATACATAATGTACATAACTGAAGTCAATAATCATGTGTAATGGATCAGTATTGCCATAAAAACTGAATAATGCAATCCCTTTAGGGAAGTTCCTAAACAATATAATTGTACTGTATAGTCCGTATTATACAGTAGTTGTTTTTATTCCATTTATATGTGTCCTTTAGAATACAGTTTATATTACTTTCTGTGGCAGAAAGTGTTAATTTTTATTCTTTATGGCTTTCTGTAGTGAGTGACATTTATAATTTTTCTGTATTTTCTTTCATTTTTCAGCAAGGTCACTAGAAAAGGGCAGCAAGCTTAAATTTAATGAGTGCAGAGGTTCTGTGACTTTTATTTGGTTAAATATTATCTGCACCCCAGGTCTAGATCTGGCAAGTTCAGTAGATCAATGCCTTTTTCTTTATTTGATTTAGTTAATCTTTTTGTGATAACAACTTCTCATGCACCCCAGTGTTAATTTATTTAATCCAACTTGAGTCAGGCTTGTTTTCCTAGGTGTTTTACAGCAGATACTGGGGCCAATTCAGTAAGGATAGCAAATTCTGCTAATCAGCAGAATTTGCTATACTTTTGCTCACATGCTGGGGGCCACCCAGTGCTGGGCAAGGCCACCAAGCATGCTGACCAGCGCTTCCCCCCCTGCAACTAGCAGAAATTGTGATCACCTCACAATTTCTGCTTGTCAGCAGAAATGAAGGATGGC
This sequence comes from Pseudophryne corroboree, assembly GCF_028390025.1. Taxonomy (NCBI): domain Eukaryota; kingdom Metazoa; phylum Chordata; class Amphibia; order Anura; family Myobatrachidae; genus Pseudophryne; species Pseudophryne corroboree. The sequence goes on along the minus strand of NC_086444.1, from coordinate 391,847,009 downwards.
TACTCCCAGTGCAGCTTAGCTGTGGCCGCAGGAGTCCCAGCGCCATCTTACCTGTCGCGGTGGCTGCGTGTAATGTTATGCAGCCACCGAGACCACGGCCCCAATACGCCCCCATTTGCCCCACACCGCCCACCATTCGGAATGCCCCGCCACTGCAAAACTCTGTCACCTCCCTGGAAATGGAGTGTTGCCACCCCCTCCTGCCCTGTGACCGCCTCTGCCTGGTTGACAGGCAGGGGCGATCACATTTTCTGCAGTCCCCCACAGATAGGCCCTCATTCCGAGTTGTTCGCTCGCTAGCAGATTTTAGCAGCATTGCACACGCTAGGCCGCCGCCCTCTGGGAGTGTATCTTAGCTTAGCAGAATTGCGAACGAAAGATTAGTAGATTTGCGAATAGAAATTTCTTAGCAGTTTCTGAGTAGCTCAAGACTTACTCCTACATTGCGATCAGCTCAGCCCGTTTAGTTCCTGGTTTGACATCACAAACACGCCCTGCGTTCAGCCAGCCACTCCCCCGTTTCTCCAGACACTCACGCGTTTTATTCTCGCATGCCTGCGTTTTTACGCACACTCCCAGAAAACAGTCAGTTTCCGCCCAGAAACACCCACTTCCTGTCAATCACACTCCGATCACTTCAATGATGAAAATTCTTCGTTCGGACGTGAGTAAATCTACTAAGTTTTGTGCTAAAATGCATGCGCATTTTTGCCTTAATCGCTCCGTTGCGAAAATCGTCAACGAGCGAACAACTCGGAATGAGCCCCATAGTGCGGGCGCTTGCACAGTATGGGCCACTGCGCATGCGCCCACGGCACCTCCGCAAAAATTCTGGTTGGATCGCGATTTGCGATCCAAGCTAAATTTGCCCCACTGTACTATATGCTTGGTGACTGACTCACTTTTAAAAGCCATTGAGCATGCGAATGTTAAAACAGTTAACATATCTTAAGTTTAATTGTAATGTGATAGTAAATGGCAAGTTTATAATTCTGAGTGGGTTTGTGCTGGGAAACCGGCACTGGGGATCCCGGAGGTCAGCATACTGACCCTGGGATCCCGGCAGCAGAATGCCGGTTGGGGGAGTGAGCACAACAAAGCAAGAAAGAAAAATGCATCAAAGTTAATGCAGATTATGAATTCCATACTGTATATCAATGGACTCAATCTAAGCCTGCTCTGAAAAAAAACTTTCTTTAGACATGGTTGTCAAGGGCAACACAATGCTGAATCGTCCAGTGATTTTAAAACATCAGGAAGTGACTCGGAGACATATAATCTTAATGCAGCCACACCACATGGCATGCGCCTCAAAATAGAGTGGTGGCCCAGAAAAAGATTCTACACATGGCAAGGTAAACAGGGGCAGAGGAAGAGGTCATGGAGGAAGACCACCCCTACCATAATTATCAATTTATCTACATATAAGCTCTCTGATATTAACCAAAGAGTCCTTTCCAAGGGACTATCATTCATCCCAACTACGAAATTTGATACTGTTGGGTTTGTGTAATTGTCTGCTCCCAGAGGGGGCACTAGTGGGTCAGTGGTGGTAGAATGGAGGAAATGAGGAGGCCGTAGTAAGTTCCTGTGCATGTGCGCAATTATGTTTATTAAATACACACAGCAATATAATGATTACTGGAACAGGAATAACAATGCAGAAGTTTCACAGCGTGGAAGCTGACATTGGTTTTAAGTACAGTCACAAAGAATGAGCTAATCTGGAAACCAGTGCTGATTAGAGAACAGTAATGACCGGCCTGGTAGCTGAAGGCAATCAACGATGGTCAGCCTAGGAGCCAATGTGAAGCAGAGTCTATATCCTGAAGATAAATAATGACACAGATGATCTGCCTGGAAACCGATGGGAGAATGTGATGGAACAACACAGGCAATAAGTAACTTTTGATGTTCAGTCTGGAAACCATTAACAACTTGCAAATAACGATGGTTGGCTTGGAAGCCGATGGCTACTGAAATCAGTACTCTGGAGGTAAGTAATACAAATGGTATAATAACAGTCACAGGTAATGAACTGGTCTGGGAACCAATGTAATTAGCAAACTGCGATGATCGGCCTAGAAGCCAATGGTGAACATCGATGGCTGGCTTGGAAGCTGATGGTAACAGGATCAATATGCAGTAGATAGGTAATGCAACCGATGGTAGTAAATACAGGCAATAAGTAACTCCGGTAATCAGTCTGAAAACCGACAGCAATATAGATTCACACAGTCAGAATATTTGCACAAAGTCCATAGAGCCAAGCAAGGCTATAGCAGGAGAAAGTTGGAAATATACTAGCTGGTTGTTTAAGTGCTGGGTGCAATAGCACAGTGCTGAATGCAGATTCACAACATACAAGTGAGACTGATGAGGCAGCACCTGGAACGAGTCTCTTACTGCATGTAGAAGTGGAAGCTGACTGTGGAAGGAGTTGTAGCAGAGCTGGATGGCTGGAGCTTGTAGTTCCACACAGACACTGAAGCTAGGAAGTCACTGGAGACAGCTGGTGACTGGATCTGAATGCAGATGGGACTGCACCAAACTGGAAGGTTGATGCCTGTAGTTCCACGGAGCTAATACACAGGGGAATCTCTGAAGACAGGAGACTAGAGCAAGGAGACGCTTGTTCACAGGATGTGACGCCTTGTTCAAGACAATGATACAGAGCAGGAACTCTGAGTATATACCCCCTGGTCAGCAGGGATTGGAGAATCAAGTCATGTGAGCGCTCCAATGCTCAGATGTGGATAGCACCAAGTCAGCTGACCGCAGGTGTCATGGCAGCACCCATACTGTGGAGATGATGGGAATACATCAGGGTACACGCTGTATGGCGAGCAGGGTATACACTGGAGAGAGTCTCTGCACATTGCAGGCTATCATGGAACATGCTGCCAGGCTGGGAATGTGACCTCCGGAGGCCAGTACATCAGAGCACTGGTAAGTCACGTGATGCAAAATGCAGATTCCTGACAGATACATTGCAATGGCGAGTTGAGCAATACAACCTAAATCGACAACAAAAAATGAAGGAATACTTTAAAACACCGGCACAACAGCAAAATTTACCAGATGAAATACTGCCACAACTGCGCAAATTTCTACCAAGATCATCATTTAATCCTCAGTCATATAATTCATTAATCAAGACTTTTATGTGCCCTCTGGATACTGAAGTTATGGCAGAGACACCAGTGCTATACAACTTAAGTTAGGATGAATTTAAGGCATTAAAAATCTTATCCAGCAATAACCAGCTCATCTTTAGACCTGCTGACAAGGGGGTGGGTAGTGCCCTTGGAGTACAGGATTTATGTGATTACAAATCCGAGATTACAAGACAACTACAGGACCATACAGAAAAAAGGTTTTTAGGCGCTGAACAGGGTCGTGCAAATATAGCACTGGTAATGGCAGCCACTTGGTAAGGAGGTAGCTGGCCTCCTGAAAGTGAAACAACTAAAACAAAATCACCAAGTAGGCGCACGGTACCAGTGATGTTGATAAAAACACAATTTATTAACATAAAACCAATAACAAACTGATTAAAAGACACAACACTACACAGAGCATATAACTGAGGTATTATACCTTATAGTTCACACATAAAGTGTATAAATAAGTGAAAGGGACACTAATATGCAGGAGAACCCGTCTCTGTAAGATAGGGTTAATCTCTCACATTAATTCCATATCAGACAGTTTAAATGAAAAGGAAGTCCTGTAAACTGATGTAATTAGCGTTTGTGACCATAAAGGTGTCCAGATTTAAATAGTGTTTCCTTGGAGCAAAATAAACCAGCCGATTAATGTTACTCACTGAGACATAATGATCTCTTGCTGTACGGGATAAATGGTTAAGAAACCGCTTGTTATCACCCTGTGCATGGGTGAGACATCTGTCAGCGGTATATTCAGATAAAAGCCACTTCTTTCTGTGCAGCACCAGTTGCCTGTATTAGATCACCATACAGATCCTCCAGCTTGCTGAGCGACGCCCGGCCGGGCAGGAGGTAACAATGTTCCAAATGCAAGGAGAGTTAGAGTGGAGTGATTGAATCACAGGCTGGATCATTCAACGGTAACTTGTAACAAACGGCTGAAAGTGATGGATGTCGTGCTCCGTGGGACACTTAATGGTCAAGTGTGGCCCTTACTTCTGTACCCTCAACGCGTTTCTCCGCACCTCAGGCGGCTTCTTCAAGAGGCAGAGTGTTCTTCTCTGAGCACAATTGTGGTTGTTTTATACCTTGTCCCATTAAAATCATTAGAAACAGGTGAGTGTGAAGGCTCAACAGGTGCTCTGAAATCAGAGTCTTCATACACAGATAACGTGTCACAGGGTTTTTAATTAGACATTTAATTCAAAAAATATATATTTTAAAATCAATCCTATGGCTATCAGTTTGTCATAAATAAAAACAACATAAATAAAAATATAAATATATTTCTGTTATGCGGATAGAATCATTTTAATCCCATGAGGCTGCAGCTATATTAAAAGATCTTTCAGCAGCTGCAGCATTTATCCATTAATAGTCTCCCACTTATGAGTGGGGAAAAGGAATATACAAGCATATATACACATATGGTAAATTAAGTGCTATATGTTGTTAATAGCATATTATAGTAGACAATACGTTTATTAGGTCTCAATTTTATTATTTATTTATAAATGTTTATACTAAAAAAGCCTATCATAAATCATGTGAAATACCAAGTGTAAAGAAATATCTACACAACACATCTCTTCATATTGCTATCTTTATAAGCTCAAGTCTTAGTATTATAGCATGGGAAAATGTGAATTAAAGACACTTCACACATATAAACATGTAGAAAAAGAAATATATATAATGTTATTTTTATAGTTTTATAGCTATATAGTTTTATAGTTTTAGAGGATAGTATCTTCATCATATCAACATCTAAGCTATTGTAATTACACCTGTAATCTATTAACTAAAGTAGGACTGGCTGCATGGGTAACTACAGGACCATGCCATATATTGTAGACTTCCAGGTGATCCATCCAGCATCTTCAAAAATGAACTTGGAACCATTATACAGATGGCTGTGAACACTATATATATTATGGATAAATTAGGTAAAGCATTTCTCCCGCAACATCCAAGAGTACTAATCCTAAACACCATAGCCAAAATCCACAAAACAGTGGATAAACCACTGGGGTGACCGATAATAGCTTTCAACAAGCAGCCACATATCTGGATGCACTCATGCAGTCCTGTATATGATCACACCATCATTTTCTCTTGGATATATCCACTTTATTGCGAAAACTTGATGCACTACCTATTATTCAAGGTGAAAGTTGAATGTGCAGCCTGGATGTCCATACCTTATACATGTCATACCACACTATGAAGGTCTAGAATTTCTTAAAAAATACTTGTCTTTACATCTGCTATATGATGTCCCTAATCTGGAATTTGTTGTGGAACTGATGCATATGATCTTAACAAAGAACTTATTTATGTATGACAAGCATTTCTTGTGTAATGGGGTCAAATATAGCCCCATCATACTCCAGTATCTACATGATTGCTGTTGAAAAAACTATTTTTTTCAATGATCCGGCTATTGCCGACAGGATCATCATATGTATGAAATTCTGTACATTGATGACCTGCTCCTGTTCTGGAAAGGATCCAAACATGACTTAATTGATACTGTGACCTTGCACAACTCCAGCCCTAGCCCTATGAAATTTCCTTTGAATATCAGTGATAGCTTGGTTGATTTCTTAAATGTTGTGATTACATTACAATATGGTTGCATTGGTACAAGCCTTAATGCAAAAGCAACTGATCAAAAAATCCTACTCAGATATCATAGCTGCCATACAAAACATTTAAAACAGGGTCTCCCCTATTCACAGTTTCCTAATATTAAATGCACTACATCTGCCCCAATAGTTGCTGGACAGCATATGCAAGAAATGATGCAGAAATTTGATGAAAGGGGATATGAGCACACACATAAAGTAGAAATGAGCGGGTTCAGTTCGTCGAGATCCGAACCCCCCCGAACTTCACCTATTTTACACGGGTCCGAGACAGCCTCGGATCTTCCCGCCTTGCTCGGTTAACCCGAACGCGCCCGAATGTCATCATCCCGCTGTTGGATTCTCGCGAGATTCGTATTCTATATAAAGAGCTGTGCGTCGCCGCCATTTTCACTCGTGCATTGGAGATTGAACGGAGAGGACATGGCTGCATTCTCTCCCAGAAAAGCTCCGTATCTGTGCTCAGTGTGCGGCAAATATCTACGTTCTCTGCCTGAAAACGCTCCATATCTGTGCTCAGTGTGCTGCAAATATCTGTGCTCAGTGTGCTGCATTGTGGGGACCACCAGTATATAATTATAGTAGTACAGTACAGTAGGCCATTGCTGTATCTTGCAGCTCTGTGTCAAGTATACTATCTCTGTGCTGCGTTATTGTGAGCAATATATAGTAGGACAGTGCAGCATTTTGGTGACCAGCAGTATACATATAGTACAGTACAGTAGGCCATTGCTGTATCTTGCAGCTCTGTGTCAAGTATACTATCTCTGTGCTGCATTATTGTGAGCAGTATATAGTAGGACAGTGCAGCATTTTGGTGACCAGCAGTATACATATAGTATAGTACAGTAGGCCATTGCTGTATCTTGCAGCTCTGTGTCAAGTATACTATCTCTGTGCTGCATTATTGTGTGCAGTATATAGTAGGAAAGTGCAGCATTTTGGTGACCAGCAGTATACATATAGTACAGTACAGTAGGCCATTGCTGTATCTTGCAGCTCTGTGTCAAGTATACTATCTCTGTGCTGCATTATTATGAGCAGTACATAGTAGTACAGTGCAGCATGTTGGTGACCAGCAGTATACATATAGTACAGTACAGTAGGCCATTGCTGTATCTTGCAGCTCTGTGTCAAGTATACTATCTCTGTGCTGCATTATTGTGAGCAGTATATAGTAGGACAGTGCAGCATTTTGGTGACCAGCAGTATACATATAGTACAGTACAGTAGGCCATTGCTGTATCTTGCAGCTCTGTGTCAAGTATACTATCTCTGTGCTGCATTATTGTGAGCAGTATATAGTAGGAGAGTGCAGCATTTTGGTGACCAGCAGTATACATATAGTACAGTACAGTAGGCCATTGATGTATCTTGAAGCTCTGTGTCAAGTATACTATCTCTGTGCTGCATTATTATGTGCAGTATATAGTAGTACAGTGCAGCATTTTGGTGACCAGCAGTATACATAAAATACAGTACAGTAGGCCATTGCTGTATCTTGCAGCTCTGTGTCAAGTATACTATCTCTATGCTGCATTATTGTGAGCAGTACATAGTAGTACAGTGCAGCATGTTGGTGACCAGCAGTATACATATAGTACAGTACAGTAGGCCATTGCTGTATCTTGCAGCTCTGAGTCAAGTATACTATCTCTGTGCTGCATTATTGTGAGCAGTATATAGTAGGACAGTGCAGCATTTTGGTGACCAGCAGTATACATATAGTACAGTACAGTAGGCCATTGCTGTATCTTGCAGCTCTGTGTCAAGTATACTATCTCTTTGCTGCATTATTGTGAGCAGTATATAGTAGGACAGTGCAGCATTTTGGTGACCAGCAGTATACATATAGTACAGTACAGTAGGCCATTGCTGTATCTTGCAGCTCTGTGTCAAGTATACTATCTCTGTGCTGCATTAATGTGAGCAGTATATAGTAGGACAGTGCAGCATTTTGGTGACCAGCAGTATACATATAGTACAGTACAGTAGGCCATTGCTGTATCTTGCAGCTCTGTGTCAAGTATACTATCCATATCTGTGCTGCATTATTGTGAGCAGTATATAGTAGGACAGTGCAGCATTTTGGTGACGAACAGTATATAGTTGTACAGTACAGTAGGCCATTGCTGTATCTTGCAGCTCTGTGTCACTGCAAGTATCCATATCTGTGCTGCCTTGTTGTGAGGAGTATATATAGTAGTACAGTGCAGCATTGTGGTGACGAGTATACTACAGTACAATAGTCCAGTGCTGTTCTCGCTGCTCAGTGTCAGTTCTCCGTAGTATCATCAGTGCTCAGTAAAATCAGTGCTCAGTATAATCAGTGATTGATCAGTATAATCAGTTCTCAGTATAATCAGTACGCTGTTAGACATGTGCCCGATTTCCGCCATTAGTGCATTGGGATTTAGACAATTGATGAAGTTATTGTGTCCCCGGTACAAAATCCCATCTAGATTCCACTTCACTAGGCAGGCAGTAGCGAGATTTTACCAATTAATATTAGTGATTTATAATTAATTATTAATTACAGTGATCTTGCCAAATGATTCCAGTGATATTGTCATTTTCTTCCAGTGATTTGGACCAATAATACCATTGATTAGAACGAATAATTCCTGTGATTTTGTCATTTTCTTCCAGTGATTTGGACCAATAATACCATTGATTAGAACGAATAATTCCTGTGATTTTGTCATTTTCTTCCAGTGATTTGGACCAATAATAATATTGATTAGAACTAATATTTCCTGTGATTTTGTCATTTTCTTCCAGTGATTTGGATCAATAATACCATTGGTTAGAACGAATAATTCCTGTGATGTTGAGGTGTTTGTGTCGCTTAGCTTAGCGTCCAGCGACCACAGTGCACCTCTTTTTCTCTTTTCTTTGCATAATGTGCTGTTTGGGGCCAATTTTTTTAAGTGCCATCCTGTCTGACACTGAAGTGCCACTCCTAGATGGGCCAGGTGTTTGTGCCGCCAACTTGGGTCACTTAGCTTAGTCATCCAGCGACCTCGGTGCAAATCTTAGGACTAAAAAAATATTGTAAGGTGTGAGATGTTCAGAATAGACTGGAAATGAGTGAAAATTATGGTTATTGAGGTTAATAATACTATAGGATCAAAATGACCCCCAAATTCTATGATTTAAGCTGTTTTTGAGGAGTTTTTGAAAAAAAAAACAGCCGAATCCAAAACACACCCGAATCCAACAAAAAAATTTCAGGGAGGTTTTGCCAAAACGCGTCTGAATCCAAAACACAGACGCGGAACCGAATCCAAAACCAAAACACAAAACACAAAAAATTTCCTGTGCACATCTCTAACATCAAGATTGATAGGGAACAGCTTTGTAAACAAATTAAATCTAAAAAGGTCAGTGTATCCATCCCTTGGGTCAATAGATATACACATTTAAGTAGCAAAATGAATAACATGTCTAAAAAACTTTGGCCAATTGTTAGACCAGATGCTGATCTAAAATTAGAGAACACCAAGATCATGTGCTGTTACAACCGGGGTTGCAACCTACGGGATATCCTAGTTAAGCCTATATTTCTAATATAGATAAGAGTATTACAGGATGCAACATAGGTAAATTGGGCTGCTACCAGTTCAAGTTTATGACATGTCATTACTTATTCTGGGTGATGTGTTCTACCACCCATCCAGTGGTAAAAAATTATAACACTATTGTGACACTGTAGGTTGAACTGCAGTGTAATATATATTCTGACTCATACATGTATTTTGACACTGTAGGTGGTACATTTTTTGCACAAATTGTGGTGTGTGCTTTACCCCACTTTGTTTGTGTTTGTTGATATATATGGAGGATGAACAATTGAGAGAAGAGCAGGAAGAACATACTAGTGCTGCTGCCACCAGTCATGACAATTCAATTTCGTAAATGTCATCTACTAAGACCGATGCTCAAGGGCATAAAGGGCTTAAGTCTGGGCATTTAAAATCAAAGAAGCAATATAATTTTACAGTGGTAAAGTAAAAAAACATTCAAAAGTAAAGTAAGCTACAGAGAAACATAAAATTGGCAATATGCCATTCATCACATGAAGTGACAAGCAAAGCCTAAGGCCTTGACCTTTATATTTGACTGGTGGTTCTGCCTCTTATGATGATGTAAGCCCTTCTCCATGTATAAGTGTCAAAATAATGAAAATCTTTAAAGGCACAGGAACCATTTGTGCACACTTTGCAAATGTGGGGATGAGCATCACAAGTCAACATGCTGACATAGAAATTATGGATGCTTCTGTGGAAGTGCAACAGGATGAGAAGTATATTTGTGTAGATGGCACTGATTAGGATGTTGATGATGAGGATTTTGATGAGGATGTTGTTTGTGTAAATCAGGCACCAGTGGAAACAGTTGTTGTCCATAATATGAAAAAGCCCACTGTCATGCTAGCAAAAGACAAATCCACCTCTAATGTATGAAATTATTTTTACACAAATCTGGACAAGTGTCAATCCATCTCTACCCTTTTTAAAACCATAGTAAGTAGAGATAGGGACATTAACCATCTAGGAACCTCCTCCCTGTTACATTACTTGCAGTGCATTCATCAAATGTTTTTGACAAATTCAGATAAATTGGCTTAAAACATAACAACCAGTACAGCATCACCTATCCCTTCTCTCTGTTAGATCCAATCACATGCAATCTCCACCACCAACACCCTCATCACCAATATCCTCATTCATGATTGGAAGTAGTCCTACATCTAATTTTATAAGCATGACTGACTCCACTCTTATCTGGGCTTCCTCAGAAGGATCCTTGAGTGTTACGCCTGTTGTTGCTGCTGCTGTTGATGCTGTGAGTGAATCTTCATCCCAGAAGGTAACCAGGAAGACTACTTGTAGTAGTTTAACAAAACAATTGACTGTTAAACAATCCATTGCAAGGGGGAGCAAGTATGACAGCAGTCACCCAGTTGCACAGTGGATTACTGATGCAATAACAGCTCTGCTGGTATTAGATGTGCATCCAGTATCCACCATTAAAGGTGTGGGTTTTAGACAGTTAATTGAGATCCTGTGTCCCCGCTACCAAATCCATCTAGATTCCACTTTACCAGAAAAAACAATTATGTACAAGGATGTTAAAAAAATTATAATTAGTGACCTCTGAAATGTGGTTGTACACACTGTCCACTTAACTACAGATATGTGGACAAGTAGAAGAGGTCAAACTAAAGATTGCATGACTGTGACAGCCAACTGGGCAGGTGTATTGCCTCCAGCAGCACCAACAACAGCGGCAGCATCTAACAAATGCCAGCTCATTCAGAGGCAGGCTACTCTGTTTATCACTGGTTTCACTAAGAGGCATACTGTTGATAACCTCTCAAAAAATCTTGAGGAAATCATTGCAAAATGGATTACCCTGCTTGGACTCTCCTCAGGATTTATGATTTCGGACAATTCCATCAATACTGTGAGAGCATTACAGCTGGGTGAATACCAACATGTCCCCATTTTTGCTCCCACAATTTATTTGGTGGTGCAAAATCTTCCAGAAAATGATAGTGGCATGCAGGAGATGCTTTCTGTGGCCTTAAAAATGTTGGAACATTTTTGACATTCAGCAAGTGCATGTTAAGATTGCAGCATCAGAAAGTACTGTTGAATTTGCCATTCCATCAGCTGAAGCAAGTGGTAGTTACTAGGTGGAATTCTACTTTTTATAAGCTTCAGCACATGGAGGAGCAGCAAAATCTATCCAAGGCTACACAATGACCTGGACATAGGCAAAGGATGGAGGATGTACCTTACTCAAGTACAGTAGAAAAAACTTTCCATCTTGTGCAAGGTTCACAAACCCTGTGAAGTTTCCACATGTGAAGTTAGTTCATACACTGCCACCTTGTTAGGTTAATCCTCTTATTACACTCTTAGAAAAGCAGCTGGAGAAACTGAAGGAGGAGTTGAAACAAAGTGATTCTGCTAATCATGTCAGACTTGTAGATCTAGCCCTTCATTCCCTTTGCCAGGATCCGAGGATCATCAATCTCTTGAAATCAGATCACTATTTTGATGTCCATACTTGTGATAATGTCGATATTATCTTAAACCATAAAGCTATACCTTTAAACACACTTTTATCATGGAGCCGCTGCGGCCGCTAGACTTAATACACACGCTACGTACTTTGTACGCTATTTGCATACAGAGTCCCGTACCTTGTCCGGACTTAGCGTACAACCGCCGCGCTGGGGTACAAAGTACACACAGCGCGCACACACTCTTGATATACTTTAAACTTTATTGTAATGCAATGCAATGATATTATTACACTCTAGACCTTATGCAGCAAAGCACTGCAATGATGTTACACCTTAAACCTTATGCAGCGCTGACGGTGCAAAGTACCCGCAGAGCGTACACACCGTATCAATACACTTTTAAAACCTTATACAGTTAGGTAATGTAATATGCTTTAAACCCTAGCAGGGAAAAGAGGACACAACACCGATGTGTAGTTAAACACTGGGCTCTGACACCTCAGCATATATATCTGGAAGGGGATAACAATACAATTTAAACACTACAATACAACAGAGTAAATGGCTACAGTCAATGGCCCTCATTCCGAGTTGTTCGCTTACAAGCTGCTTTTAGCAGCATTGCACACGCTAAGCCGCCGCCTACTGGAAGTGAATCTTAGCTTAGCAAAATTGCGAACGAAAGATTCTCTAAATTGCGAATAGAAATTTCTAAGCAGTTTCTGAGTAGCTCGATACTTACTCTGCCACTGCGATCAGTTCAGTGCTTGTCGTACCTGGTTTGACGTCACAAACACACCCAGCATTCGCCCAGACACTCCCCCGTTTCTTCAGCCACTCCCGCGTTTTTTCCCAGAGACGGCAGCGTTTATTCACACACACCCATAAAACTGCCAGTTTCCGCCCAGAAACACCCACTTCCTGTCAATCACACTACGATCACCAGAACAAAGAAAAAACCTCGTAATGCCGTGAGTAAAATACCAAACTTCTTAGCAAATTTACTTGGCGCTGTCGCAGTGTGAACATTGCGCATGCACAATTAGCGGAAAATCGCTGCGATGCGAAGAAAATGACCGAGCGAACAACTCGGAATGAGGGCCAATGTACATACGTGAGAATATTCGCTTGCGCAACCTGGTTCAGTCCTTCGCTAATAAGGTAGATAGCGTTAAGAGTCTTCTGACCGGCCAGGCAGCAACGGGCTTTTTATACATTACTTCCAAAAGCAATACAATGGATAATGTAATCCCTTTGTCCATTGAACACAGAGATGCATCTCTACATTACAGGTGAGGTCATAGGTTGATTTGAAAAGGTGGGCGATGTCTTTCTCAACTGCTCTTGTGGGTGGTCTCCTCTGGATTCCCGCCGCATACATAATATACAGTAAATACAGTTTATATCTATATTCTACTTCTGCACATAACTATACGCAGGATCATGCGATCTTCCTCTAACCAACACCGGAATGTTACCCTTAAAATACCCTACAGCTGGATACTAGACATCACCTTATAACCTTAGTTTGTCCCTTCCTATCATGCAAAGGTGAATCCCTTAGTCCTGGAATCATTTAAACTGTTGATACTTGCTGTTGTGGTACAGGGGGGGCTATGTGTACAATGGCCCTCATTCCGAGTTGGTCGGTCGCAAGGCGAATTTAGCAGAGTTGCTCACGCTAAGCCGCCGCCTACTGGGAGTGAATCTTAGCTTCTTAAAATTGCGACCGATGTATTCGCAATATTGCGATTACTAACTACTTAGCAGTTTCAGAGTAGCTCCAGACTTACTCTGCCTGTGCGATCAGTTCAGTGCTTGTCGTTCCTGGTTGACGTCACAAACACACCCAGCGTTCGCCCAGGCACTCCCACCGTTTCCCCGGCCACTCCTGCGTTTTTTCCGGAAACGGTAGCGTTTTCAGCAACACGCCCCTGAAACGCCGTGTTTCCGCCCAGTAACACCCATTTCCTGTCAATCACATTACGATCGCCGGAGCGAAGAAAAAGCCGTGAGTAAAAATACTTTCTTCATAGTAAAGTTACTTGGCGCAGTCGCAGTGCGAACTTTGCGCATGCGTACTAAGCGGATTTTCACTGCGATGCGATGAAAAAGAACGAGCGAACAACTCGGAATGAGGGCCAATGTGCACTATTTGGGTTAAATATGTAATGTTTTGATAACCCTCTATGCGCTCAAAAACTCCACCGTAAATACCCATATCACGCGCAGGACCGCGGGAGCGATCATACGCAAATTGCGGATATGTGCACGCACGGCGGAACAAGTGCACGCGCAACGGGCATGTGTGAGTGGTTAGTACGTGGTTTGTGTACTACAATATTATTCGACTTTGACACTTGATACTAGGTTTAAGTCATACATTATGTCTTTTTTCCAATGGATACAAAGCTGAGTAGGTGCAAAGAGCTGTTGGTGAGAAAATTATCAGCTAAAGTAGAATGTGACATGGCAATATCTTCTCCTTCAGTTTCTCTGGCAATTTCGGCTGAGAGGAAAAACTCAGTTTTCCTAAGAAACCCACTGGTGGTAATGCAGATCAGTAAGCATAACCTTTTATATCAATAAAAAAACAAATAGAAATTTCTAAGCACTGACCTATCAGGGATTCTTATCAGTTATTCCTGGTTTATTTCAAACTCCCTAAAAAACATTTAAAAACATATACATACATACACATGGCCAGTGTTCAATTTGTTCAATACATTATTAATATACCAATGAATATATCAACAACAATCACACAATTAACCAATATAGGTCTGCTTAATGCACTCACTGTAATTTATCTGTCTTTATCACTTTTAAAAATGCAATCATTGGTCACACAATTGGTTAATATGTTAGTATACAGTCATTATTTACTCCATTAATCCTCTGTTGGTTTTAGGATATTAGTAACAGAGCCACATATAGAGAGGCAGTTGGCCCATATGATTTTATCCAGCATTTGTTGGTTAGTATTAATTTGTTAGACACACAGTCACTTGTAATATAAGCACAGTCACAGTCCCCTCTTAGTTCAGGGTTTAACAGGAAACAGCTTTGTTTACAATTTCAACCCATGTGGTAGGTACTATTTGTATTTAGGACCTCCTTGTGGAGCTAGGCTATTACATCAGCAATGTCCTTCTTGGAGTCCATTCACCTTACCATCGGTTCAATAGCAGGATTGTCCTGCAGAGCATTCATTTACCTTCCAGATTGTCAGATACTTTGAAAAGCAGATGAAGTACGGACCTACACACATGCGCAACAGAGATAACATCCGGAAGTTCCAATGGTGGAACGCAGATGGTACACATGGTTGTGCACATGTACAACACAGTGGCATGTAGAAATAGAATCAGTGAGCGCTATTTACACGAGGAGGCTGTAGTAGGGGTTATACACTCCTAAGGAAGCCACCGATCAGGAAGGTGGAGAAACGTGTTGAGTGACAGCTACTTCAACTACACACGGATCTGACAATCTGGAAGGTAACAGAATGCTCTGCAGGACAATTATGCTATTGAACCGATGGTACAGTAAGGTGAAAGGACTCCAAGAGTGACTGTGACTGTGCTTATATTGCTGCCTTAAATGATCACACAAATGGGAAGCAGATGGATGGTGCAGTGATTGCCTACTAAACCACTAACCAGCACTTGGACACATGACATTGTATTACTAAGTAACAGAGGAGATCATATTAACATCATTTGATACAAGTGACTGTGTGTCTAACAAATTAATACTAACCAATGAATGCTGGATAAAATCATATGGGCCAACTGCCTGTCTATATGGGGCTCTGTTACTAATATCCTGAAACCAACAGAGGATTAAAGGAGTCAATAATGACTGTATACTAACATATTAACCAATTGTGTGACCATTGATTGAATTTTTAAAAGTGATAAAGACAGCTAAATAACTGAGTGCATTAAGGAGACCTATATTGGTAAACTGTGTAATTGTTGTGGATATTTTAATTGGTATATTAATAATGTATTGAACAAATTGGACACCAGCCATGTGTATGTATGTATATGTATTTAAAATGTTTTTTAGGGGGGCTGAAAAAAATGATTAAAAATTATTCCGGTATGACAGTGCTTCATTTTCTCTTTGTATATTGGTAGCAAAACCTTTTGACATCTGGTCTGGACTGAAGGAACTGTCTACAATATGGGACATGTCTGCTGTGACTCCATATCAAAAGGTCACCATTCAAAGAATGGTTAATGATTATTTTAAATAGGCATGTCAGACAGTCCGGCTCTCAACTGGCAGGAAAAAAAGGCAATTTGGTGCCCCCTGCACATACTAGCTTTGCTTTACTTAAGTTGGCCACCCTACACTGTGTACTCAGAAAGAGTTTTCAGTGCAGCCAGGAACCTTGTCAGCGATCGGCATAGGAGGTCAATTCCAAAAAAATGTGGAAAAGATGATGTTCATCAAAATGAGTTACAAATACCACAAGGAAGACCTTTACCAGCAATTATGTCTTTAATGGTGGATTTCAACGGGGACTAATTAATAGTTTGTAAAGAAGAGGATGCACACACTGATAGATGTGAGGAATCGGATAATGATGTGACATCTTGCCTATGTAGAGCCAGTTTGTGTACAGTATGTAGAAAAACATTGGCAGCTTGTTCTTTAGGGGCCCAAACAAACCAATAATTTCAGCCACAAGTGGCAGTCCCTGTCACTTTAATGATTGTATTGTTAAACTGTGCATGTCCCATTTAATATATATAACATAAGGGTCTTGCAACTCTTTTCATTGCATTATGTGCTGTTTGGAGCATTGCTGACTGTCTTCTTGAGTAGAAGACAAACATTTTCATAGTTTATTAAACTGATACCTTGAGTGCCACTGCAGTGCCACTCATAGATGTGCTACAGTATGTTGGAAGTTAAGTGCCACATGTTTGTTCCGCACACTGCTGTCGCTTAGCTTAGTCATTCAGCTCCCTAGGTGCAACCTTTTGGCCTAAAGTGGATGAAAACAATATTGTGAGCTGTGAGGTGGTCAAAATTTACTGGAAAGACTAAAAATTAATTAGTTATTGAAGTTACAAATTCTGTGATTTTAGCTGTTTTTATGATGTTTTGTAAAAAAAATAAAGACAGTTCCAAAACCAAAACAAAATCCCACCTGGTCAGTACTTGCAAAACCAAATACAAATACAAAACACGAAGGAGATAAAGATCCATAACCAAAACCAACACCCATGATGGGGCCCGTTGCATATCTCTAAAAATTTAGCAATACAGTGTCCAGCTGGCCAACTACATCACAGTCTCCCCTTCTATTCAGTCACTAAACTGACAGATTTTATTATATAATATACAACATATATATATATATATATATATACACAGTATACACTATACAGTATATATATAAGTGGTCAAAATTTACTGGAAATGACTAGAAATTAATTAGTTATTGAAGGTGCGTTTTGTCCCCTCTTGATTTTCAAGACCTTTTTGTAGACTATTTCCTTGACAGTTTGGTTTCGTAGAGTATAAATGAATGGGTTCATTAAGGGGACAACAACAGTGTTAAGAATTTATATTTCTTTGTTGAAAGATGCTCCCTTACTCTTTGCTGGTTGAGAATACATAAACATGCAGCTTCCATATATGAGGGTTACAACTATAGCATGAGAGGAACATGTTGATAAAACCCTTTCCTTACCTCCAGCAGTTTTTATTTTTACAATTGTTACTAGAATATTGAAATAAGATAAAAATGTTATTAGGAAAGAAACAAAGACAATAAAAGATAATCCAAGTTCCCACTTCTCAATATAATCTGTGTTTGTGCAGGAGTTCCTTAGAAGTGGGCCTGCATCACACATAAAATGGTCAATCTCAGAAAAACAAAATGAAATTCTCAGTATTAAATAAGTTGGTATGCACTGAGACAAAAAGGAACCAAACCAAACTCCAACCATAAGTTGAATACATACACGTCTATTCATGATAGTTGTGTAGCGCAGAGGGTTGCATATTGCTAAGTATCGATCAGCAGACATTACAGCCAAGAGTATAAATTCAGCAGTTCCAACAAGAAAGAAAATGTATGATTGAGTTAAGCAGCAGGCCAAAGGAATGGACTTTTCCTTCCTTAATGTGTCCTTTAGCAAGTTTGGTACTGTGGTGTTAATGAAACATATATCAATAAATGCTAAATTACACAGAAAGAAATACATGGGACTTTGTAGTTTTCTATTAAGCAAGATCACATTAATTATGAGGATATTACAGATCATAGTAAATATATAGCAAAATAGCAAAAGAAAAAATATAGGGACAATTAAACGTGGAGTCAGAGGGAAACCCAAAAGTATAAATTCTGTAACAACAGTCATGTTCTTTATCTCCAACATTGTTATTGGTCAAATACATCTGAATTTGTGAATTATAATACCAAGATATGTCTACTGTTAACGATATCAGCGAACTACATGAATCCACAAAGCTTTTCTGCAAAAACTGTTTGAAGAGAAGATCAAAATATGTTATGCTTAGTCAATCATGTATTGTTTTATGACCTACAGAATTCAGCTTTAATTCTAGGAAAAAGATTAAACAATTACAATGATATTGCAAACATACTATCAGTATTAAAAGCAAAGTATATACATTTCATAAATGTCTTTATTGTGTAAAATGAATTCAAATAACAAGAGGGAAAAAGACATAAATGGTGCTTTGCAATGTTAATTAAATTACAATAATGAGAAAGACCTACCTATGCTACTGCTTGAATCTCCTATATCCAAAATTCCAAAATACGGAATATTTGAAAACATGTAATTGTTTGATAAAGACTTATATAGTGACAGCTTTCATTAAATATATTGTGTAAAATTAACTTTAGGTTGTGTGTATAGGTGTATATGAAACATATATGACTTTTATGTATGTACACAAACTTTGTGTAATGCAAAAAATTATTATAAAATATTGCATACAATTACTTTCAGGCTCTGTGAACAATGTGTATATAACATACAAATGTATTCTATGTTTAGATTTGGGTCCAATCCCCAAGATACGGTATCGCATTATGGTATGCATATATTCCAAAATACTGAAAAATCTGATATCCAAAATATTTGGTGCTATGGATTTAGGATAAGAGAGACGTAACCTTTGGATAAGAGAGACATTTCCTACTGACTTGGAAAGGACTACCTTCAACACTTCAACTGTTGATCTACCATAAACAGGAAACTTATTTAATTACCACTACATATGTAATATTTTTAATTGTTTACTCATAAATACACAGTGGGCCTGATTTATGATCATAAGTAAAGCAAAAAATAAAAAAAAACAATTGGGCAATATCATGTTGCACTGCAGGTGGGGCAGATGTAACATGTGCAGAGAAATTTAGATTTGGATGGGATGTGTACAAACTGAAATCTAAAATGCAGTGTAAAAACAAGGTTGTCTAACAATCCAGTATTTACCCTGCACAGAAAAAATTAATAAATAAAAAAAATATATATATTTTCTTCCCTTGCATGGCAACATGTTTTTTTCTAGACACAACATTATCTGTTTTTTTGCTATACTTACAAACATGAATCAGGCCCAATAATCCAAAGCTATAAATAGTATCCATCCAGTGAGAACCATTTTTTCCTTTATATAATATTATGCTCATGTTTTCCTACTTAGGCTCAGATTTATCAAGCCTTGGAGAGTGATAAATTGCACAATGATAAAGGGGGTAATTCCAAGTTGATCGCAGCAGGAATTTTGTTAGCAGTTGGGCAAAACCATGTGCACAGCAGGGGAGGCAGATTTAACATGTGCAGAGAGAGTTAGATTTGGGTGTGGTGTGTTCAATCTGCAATCTAATTTGCAGTGTAAAAATAAAGCAGCCAGTATTTACCCTGCACAGAAACAAAATAACCCACCCAAATCTAACTCTTTCTGTACATGTTATTTCTGCCTCCCCTGCAGTGCACATGGGCCCTCATTCCGAGTTGTTCGCTCGGTATTTTTCATCGCATCGCAGTGAGAATTCTCTTAGTGCGCATGCGTAATGTTCGCACTGCGCATGCGTCAAGTAACTTTACTAAGAAGAAAGTAATTTTACTCACGGCTTTTTCGTCGCTCCGGAGAACGCATTGTGATTGACAGGAAATGGGTGTTACTGGGCGGATGTACGGCGTTTTAGGGGCGTGTGGCAGGAAACGCTACCGTTTCCGGAAAAAACGCAGGCGTGTCTGGAGAAACGGTGGGAGTGCTTGGGCGAACGCTGGGTGTGTTTATGACGTCAGCCGGGACCGAAAAGCACTGAATTGATCGCACAGGCAGAGTAAGTCTGGAGTTACTCAGAAACTGCTAACTCGGTTTTGATCGCAATATTGCGAATACATCGGTCGCACATTTAAGATGTTTAGATTCACTCCCAGTAGGCGGCGGCTTAGCGTGTGTAACTCTGCTATAATCGCCTTGCGAGCGAACAACTCGGAATGAGGGCCATGGTTTTGCCCAACTGCTAACAAATTTGCTGCTGCGATCAACTTGGCATTACCCCCAAAGTACCAAGCAACCAGCTCCTAACTGCCATATTACTGTCTGTGTTTGAAAAATGACAGTTAAAAGCTGATTGGTTGGTACTTAATCATTGTGCAATTTATCAGTCTCCAAGACTTGATTAATCTTGACATTATTTTACAATTCTATTAAACAGAGATATACTAAATAAATTCTGACAATTATTGAATAGAGAATAAACAGTAATTCTTTAGATAAAATGAATTATCTTTACTTTTCAATAGTTTCCAATAATCGATACTTACACTTGTGTTCTGTTTAGAAAATAATGTTTTGAATGGTAGATAACATTTCAATACTCACTATTATACATTTCTATCTAAATCCCTAACTACAAAGAAATACCATTGGGTCTAATTACAGTATCTCAACATAGTGATTGCTTCCAATTAATGTAAGACAGTGTTTATACAATACATTAATAAGTATTTTATTTAAGAAGCAACAAAAAATAAAACATATTAGAATGATAAAGCACCACATTGACAGTTGGGCTAAAATCTACTTGTTACTGTAGGTTAGCAACTTCAACATATAAGGGCTGATTCAGAGGTGAATGCAGAAGCACTAAAGCCACTTCCCTATCACCACCCAGGAATGTCAAGTATATTTTACATACAGTTCTCCGTGTGTGTGTGTCTAAAATGCACAGTAGTTAAATATCACTCCACTGTCTCCGACATCGCCAGTGCGCCCACCCTTGATGCAGGCCCTTAGAATGAAATAGAATTTTCTCAACGCAATTATTAGATGACCTGTACCACAGAAATATGAAAACACCCTGCCATATACAGATAAGCATCAGAATACTTTATTAAGTTTGAGGATATCTAAGCACCCTAATTTGTATGTAATTTTCATGGATAAGAGAGGGTAAGGGTTAAATATTGATAAAATTGATCACATATTTGTAATTAACATCAAAATAACAATATGTATTAACAATCATAGAAAATTGAGAATAAACAAATACACTGGGAATATGTAGCTGTTCTGCATAGTTCACACCCCAATATAATTTTCCCAATAAGAAGGTTGAACCCTTATTCAGTTGAAATTAGTGTTTCAACTGTGTGGACTTTGGGTAAAGGATTGAGAATAATAATCAATCCAGATATTGCAGTCAGGGTTAGAAATACAGTATATTATCAGTTGGTTGTGACAAGTGTCCAATCAGTCCTTTAGCAAGAAGTCCTCACCTTAAAGTTGTTTTCTGGTTGTCTCTTTAACTAGTGTGCTGCACAATGTAGAGGTACTGTGACAGGTCTAAAAAATGTAATGGAGGTTACAGTAATGTCATCACAGTTAGCCAGGAATTTCTTGTTGTATTTTGCTGAGTTATTACGCCTCAGCTTCCTCAGTTTCCTCAGATGACAGTGTCGCATGGATCCAATGTAGCTAGTATAAAGACTCAGTCCTTAATTGCAAACTCACTGCAGCTGCATTAATCCTAAAAATACACAACCATACTCAAAATAGGTTGTGTTCGGGATACCGACGGTCAGGATCCCAGCGATCAGCAAGCCAATGCTGTGATCCCGGTTGCCAGAATGCTGGCAGGGGGGTGAGCACTACGAAACCCTTTGTGGGCTAACTGCGCTTACCATGCTGTGGTCGCCACGCTGTGGGCTCGGTGGCTTGCTATGCTCAAAACAGGTTCTATTCCCACTCTATGGGTATCGAGGACACCAACAAATAGGAATAGCCTTTGGCCCGCTGCCTGCATTCTGGTGTCCAGGATCTCGGCATTGGTATGCTGACTACCAGGATCCTGACCACCGGGATTGTGACTACTGTACATCCCCTCAAAACAGTATATAAAATAATTTTAGCGCAGGCAATCTTATGCTGTAATACCGAAGATACTGTATGTTTAAATCTTAGATACAATATTATAAATGTAAATTCTGCAATCCCTTGTTAATATATTCTGCCAGCGTTCCCATGTGTCCATCATTTGATGTAAACATGCATCACAAGTTCTGAACTGTAGGTAGCATTGCATAATGCTGGTCTTTGGCGACTTTGTAAGATTTAGTTCAGAAGCATTTTCACAATTATTTCATTGCTTTGGTTTCACTGGTTGACTATTATGGCACACAATCTATTAAGATAGAAAAAGCAACTTGTGCAGCAGCAGCAGCAGCAGCATTGAACTCCATAAAGCAGTTAGAGTTGTGGAAGTTACCAGCTTAAAAGACTCACAGTATACTGTATATGGGAGGTGGTAATTTGGCTAGTTAGTTGCGCTTTTTGTGAGTTGATTGGGACACCCAAGATCTTAAGTTTGCCACCATTTTGGAGGAATTGAGTACTTTGCAATTTTTGCCCTCTAAACTGTTTTAGTGGCTTTCACCAGCATCTGGGTCATCCAATGCTTATTTTTTTCCCTGCCATGAATAGGTTGTTTTGTCTAATACTAATTTATGAATTCTTGTAAGCTTACTCAAGAGGTATTGTCTGGTGTGGTTAGTTTGACACTCATGTATTTACTGAGTCAGTAGACATCATGTAGGTGATTGGTCGCCACTTCTTCTAGAGACTAAAGAATTTGAAGGTTGAAATGGTCAGTCTTTTGGGTTGGGTTGAGCAATTTGAGGCCCCATTATAGGGTAGTAATTAAATTCAGGCAGACATGCCATCATGCACCTTTGTTTATGCTTTGCTGAATAAAGTTTTCACAGGTCACACAGGGTCTATTTAATAAGGGAGGTGTTCGAGCCTTTGCTTAAGGATCTCATTTTGTTCCTTTAGTTTAGTACGGAGATCACCTTATGGTGACAGATTGTCATTTTTATCACACAGTTTTGGTGGAAACTAGTGTTCCTCAGCAGCCTAATGTGGTGCAAGAGTACTTGGGTGGCATTTCTCCTTTGAGAGCAGCAAGTTTGTCAGAACTTTGTGAAGGGCCTAGTCTCCATCTCAGGTAGTAACAAATTAGAAGAAGGGTGGGAATGGGGCTGATACTACACAATCCTGTGGTCAAAAAAGAAACAAGTGTGATGGGCGCTAGAAATGAGTAATTCACTAATAGCAGCTGCTACAAGGAGAGTCACTCCTTTAACATAAACATATACAAACACAATCTAGCAGCGTTATACAGTATTAAAAAATATACAGTATATATGGATGGATTGTTTTAGATGTAAAAATAGGTTTTATTGATACACCATGAATATAAGAGTATATAAAAATAAATAAAAGTTTAAACACATAAAAAATTAATGTATTATGCACCTCTGCTCCAAGGATTAAATATAAAAGTCCGATCCTATAAGGGCTTTGCACTTAAATTTAAGCTCTATTCTCCTCAGGCAGGCTGTTGTAAAATGAGCAATGATATTTACCAGTCCACCATTAGCATAGGTGTCCAATTGTATATTGGCATGGTGATGGATGCGAATCTGCTGGAAATTGCTTCACAAGCCTCCTCCCATTTGTGAAAACAGTGGAGCTATTAGGAATAAAGTGCAGTGCTGGTTCAGACAATTCTTGTAAAAATCTTTGGAGTCTTTTAAAGATGCTGGTGTTGTCCTCCTTACATGTCTCGCTGCTTGTCCCCAAATTGCAGCTTTGTCAAAGGTGATTCTGGTGTATCTGACTTGGTTTTATATACCATGTTAAGGGGTGCTATTGTTAGCACCTGTTGCTATGCAATCAATCCAATTAACATTAATTGTTTAAAAAATACTTAGTAAAAAAGAGGGAGGCAGACCTATTCATATACTATGCATCTACTCAATGTTTTATAAAAAAAATTGCAAATATATACAAAGGATTATTACCAAATTTCTTCCCTTTTTGAGATGGGTGGATCAGCTTACATCAGTTTGTTTAAAGCAGTTGCTCAGTAACCGCTGATCCACACATCTCATTGGTTCACCCAATCATATGATATTTTTAGTCCGGTCATGTGTTTAGTCACATGATGCAGCACTAGCTTAGCTATCCCCATTATATGTCGCATGATCGGCACTGTGGCCCGCATCATCCCCAACGCAACGGTGCTGACAGTGCGACACTGCCCCCACCATATCCACCTCCCGCCATGTGTGGTCCACCCGGGACAGTGTAGTGCAAAAATCGTCAGCGAGCGATCAACTTGGAATGACCCCCCTTGTTGTGTGCCTCTGTGTATTAAGAAAGAATCAGAGATTATTCCATTGCATGAAACCTGTGAGGTAGAGTTAATATAGAGAACCTCAAGTAAGGAGATAAAGGTGTCTGGGAATCCAAAGTTATGAAGCAATTGAAATAAGTGAGCCCATGTAGTAAGATCAAAGACCTTTTCAGAGTCTAATGATAATATCACATTTGATTCTGAGTTTATAGATTTGGAAACATGTGCGACAGTGGATAGAACACTTCTAACACTGACCACAGAGTTTCTACCCCAAATAAATTCAGACTGGTCTGTATGTATAGTATGGGGAATAATTAACTTAAGCCTTTCTTCTAGTATTTTAGTGAGCAGTGTATAGTCTTGATTGAGCAAGGAAATCAGCCTATAAGAGCCTGGAAATTAGATATCTCTACCTGGTTTAGGCAATACTTTAATTTATGCTGTATTAAAATAGCAAGGAATGGAATTTGTGGTTACAATGTAATTAAAAATCTTTATCAAGGTTTCACAAATTCAAGGAGCCAGGATCTTATAGTTATCTCCATTCAGTCCATCAGGACCTGGAGCTTTGGCTGGTTTAAGAAGACTAATACTTTACAAAACTTTAGGTAACATAATGGGAGCTAGTAGCGATTCCATAAAGTTGGAAGGAGCTTGTGGGTAAGATAACGATTTCCATAAATCAGATGCAAAGACAGTATGTAAATCTGTAGAATAGGTCCCTTTTCAGATTGAGAGTAATACTTTGAGTACAAATCTTTCATTACCTCCGAGATCTGCTCTCTGCAAGTCGTTAAATAGCTGGAAGGGGTTCATAAAGGTTGAACTGATACTGGAGGTTGAGATCCTTTCAGTAAATTAAATAGCAAGCAGCCTGTTTTGTTGCCAAATCTATGAAACTTACAGTTCACTGTAAATAAATAGTGATCACCTGCATCAAAGAGGAATTCTTCAAAAGATATTTTGGCTAATTGATAGGTTTCTCCAGTATTTGGGTTAGGGGAGTCTTTGTATTTTTGATATGCAACAGAAGTGTCACAATCCGGGTAATCAGACACACTTATTTACCTTCTAAGTGCCTCCTGAGACTGTCCCTGCACTCCAAGCCTGGATTCCACCTGCGCTGTCTGCATGCAGCACGCTGCACGGCATCTCCACAGTCTCCCCTCAGCGATCCTGGCAGTGCTGACATGGCGACTATTCAGCATGTTCCTCCTGTTCCAGTAGATGACGTCTACTGTCCTCCGCTGCCTCCGCCACCATTACTACAGGTTTTCACATGCTGATATAAACAGACTTTCCCTCCAGAACCAAACATGGGTGCAGCCATGTTTGGCCTAATCACATCGCTCTCAGTAGCCAATCTGCTGTACACAGAATACTCCCTGATTGCTCAGCCAATACCTGCTTCCCAGCAGGTATAAGTATCCTGAACCAAGACTGCCTGTTGTCAGTGCTATGGTTGTCTAATCCAGTGATGGATATCTCTACAGTCTGTGGATGTTCCAGCTTGCTGTCTTCAGGTTTTCCAGCTCCTGTGACCTTGCTCCACTTAAAGAGACCTGCACCAGTTTCCACCCAGTGGTGCTGCCTGACTCAAGCGGTGTTTTCACATTGATCCCAGTGATCTGCAGTGTTCCTTCACGGGCTTCCAACTCTCAGCGGTGTTCCCGTATCTCTAAACTGCCATAGTGTATCTGAACTTTGTGCTTAATAAACAAACGTTACTTTTATACTGTCGCCTTGGTCACACCTCGGGCATCGGTGCTAAGGTTCCCTGCATGACCAAGAGACCCATTATACCTCCCAGGTTCAAGTACACATCGGCTCCTATGCCTGAGGCCTCCCCAGGTCAGCCGCAGCCCTCAGGTGTGAAGGTTAACACTGACGAAATGAATCCAGCCGGAGAACAGGCCCAAGCGACCAACCCAGTACAACAGCTTGCAACCCTTCTGGAACATCAAGAGGCTGCACAGGGTCAAGTAATTCACTGTCTCCAGGACCTCTCTTCCAGGCTGGATGGAATTCAAGCAACGCTCCATGGTTCAGGGGCATCCAGTGTACCTACAGCAGTAACAAAGGTGGTAACCCCACCCACCATTCCCGTTTCTGCACCTCGACTTCATTTGCTAACACCAGCTAAGTTCGATGGTTCCCCTAAGGCCTTCGGGGGTTCCTGAATCAATGTGAGATACATTTTGAGCTACAGCCTGGCAACTTTGCTACAGATCATACCAAAGTTATCTCTCCTCAGTGGCTCTACCCTGGACTGGACATCACCTATGTGGGATAAATCCTATGTGTTGCTTTCTTCATACACTGACTTCATGGTGGCCTTAAGGCGCATCTTCGACGAGCCTGGGCAAGTGACATCTGTCTCTACTGACCTTCTCCGGCTGCATCAGGGATCATGAATAGTCGACCAATACTTGGTGCAATTTCAGATTCTAGAGTCTGGAATGAAGACGCTCTCTATGCAGCTTTTCAGCATGGGTTATCCGAATGGATCAAAGATGAGCTAGATACCAGAGACTTACCTAAAAAATTGGATGAGCTCATATCTCTTTGCATGAAGGTTGACCTTTTCACGGCAGATTCCGCGAAAAGGTGGCTGAGTGTGGAAGGTTCACACTTCCTAAGACTTCTGCTGTTATTCCTCCTCATCAGCCATCTCCTCCTAAGGATGAGCCCATGCAGATTAACCGTTCACGTATGTCACCTGCAGAGCGTAGAAGATGTCTGTTCGAACACCTGTGTCTATACTGTGCTGCTCCATCCCATGTCATTAACGCTTGTCCTAAGTGTCAGGGAAACTCCAAATCATAGCCAGTCAAGGAGAGAGCTGGCTAGGAGTGATGAACTCCTCTCCGTCATCCTGTGATTGTAATCTTCTTGTATCTATTCATCTGTCTCAGTGTTTCAGGAATCTTATCGCTCTTCTGGATTCTGGAGCAGCCGGGAATCTCATTACTGCTGAATTTGTTAAACGGTGGTCTCTACTCACTGAGATACTTCATCCTCTGTATCCCTGACTGCTGTGGATGGCAGCAGGATTTCTGATGCAGTTATTAACTACAAGACCCTGCCTATCCGTCTGAAGGTAGGAGCTCTTCACTCAGAACTATTGTCTTTTCTAGTCAATCCCAAAGCTACGCATCCTATAGTTCTGGGCCTCATGTGGCTTCGTCTTCATAATCCCCAGATTGACTGGAAGACTACACAAATCCTGGCATGGAGTCCTTCCTGTTTCAGAACCTGTCTTCAAAAAGTCCTTCCAGCTCGAAGTTCCACTTCCAAGTGTCCAGATGTTCTTCCTCCCCAGTATCAAGAATTTACCGATGTCTTCAGTAAGTCCTCTGCAGATATTCTTACTCCTCATAGAGAGTGGGATTGTCTGATTGATCTCATTCCAGGGAAGACTCCTCCTCGGGGATGCACCTACCCTCTGTCACTTCCAGAGACCCACACCATGGAATAATACAGTATATTAAAGAGAACCTTGCCATTGTTTCATCTGGCCTTATTCACCAGCATGCTCAGGTTTCTTCTTTGTGAAAAAAAGATGGCGGACTGTGTCCATGTATTTATTACAGTGGACTCAATGACATCACAGGGAAGAATTGGTATCCATTACCATTGATCTCTAAGTTATTTGACCATGTCAGTGATGCTACCATCTTCTCTAAGTTAGATCTGAAGGATGCTTACAATCTCATCCGCATCCGAAAGGGTGATGAGTGGAAAACCACTTTTTATACCAGTGATGGACACTACGAGTACCTCATTATGCCTTTCGGACTCAGCAATGCTCCAGCTGTGTTTCAACACTTCGTCAATGAAATCTTCCGTGATATCCTCTACCGACATGTTTTTGTCTATCTCGATTATATTCTCATCTTCACTAGCGATCTAGAGGAACATCATTTCTGGGTGAAGGAAGTCCTGTCCCGTTTCTGCCAATCACCTCTACTGCAAATTAAAGAAGTGTGTCTTTGAAATTAAGTCAATTCCATTTCTAGGATACATCGTTTCTGGTTATGGTCTAGAAATGGATCCTGAGAAACTCCGGGCTATCCGAGATTGGCCAATACCCACCTCACTAAAAAGTTTTTCCAATTACTATAGAAGATTCATCCAAGGTTTTGCCACCATTGTGGTGCCGATAACTGCCCTCACACGGAAATGTGCCAATCCTTCCAATTGGTCAGAAGAGGCCACTCAAGCCTTCAATTCTCTCAAGCAAAAGTTTGTCTCCACTCCAGTCCTGAAACAGCTGGATACCAACTTACCTTTCACCTTGGAGGTGGACGCCTCATCTGTAGGAGTTGGTGCTGTCTTATCCCAAAGTGCTGACGATGGCCACCTGCATCCTAGTGGCTATTTCTTCCGAAAGTTCTCACCTGCAGAACGCAATTAGCCATTGGCAATCAAGAACTTCTGGCAATAAGCTTGCCTTGGAAGAGTGGAGATACTTACTTGAAGGTGCCTCTCACACTATCACCATTTTAACTACTGATGAGCGGGTTCGGTTTCCGAGAAACCGAACCCACCCACGCCTTACCTTTTTTACACGGGTCCGAGCAGACTCGGATCCTCCCGCCTTGCTCGGCTAACCCGAGCACGCCCGAACGTCATCATCCCGCTGTCGGATTCTCGCGAGATTCGGATTCCATAAGCAGCCGCGCGTCGCCGCCATTTTCACACGTGCATTGGAGATGATAGGGAGAGGACGTGGCTGGCGTCCTCTCCGTTTAGTAGAAGTCAGAAGACAGTTGATTTGATTGCTTGTGCTTGTTTATTACTATAATTGTTGGGAGGATTGGGGAGCAGCTGTTAGGAGGAGTACAGTGCACAGTTTAGTTTTTTTATCCGTTCTCTGCCTGAAAAAAACACTCCATACCATATCTGTGCTCAGTATGCTGCATGATATATCTGTGCTGAGTGCTCACACTGCTTAATTGTGGGGACTGGGGAGCAGCTATAGCAGGAGTACAGTGCAGAGTTTTGCTGACAGTGACCACCAGTATACGTTTGTCTGCCTGAAAAACAATCCATATCTGTGCTCACAGTGTGCTGCTTTATTGTGGGGACTGGGGAACACCAGTATAATTAATATTATATATAGGAGGAGTACAGTGCAGAGTGCACTGCTGTACCTACCTCTGTGTCGTCATCCATTAAGTATACTATCCATCTACATTCCTATACCTGTGGTGCATTTTAGTTTAGTAGTTTGCTGACAGTGTCCACCAGGTCCAGTATACTATATATAGCAGTACGGTAGGCCACTGCTGTGTACCTACCTCTGTGTCATCACTCGTCATCCATAAAGTATACTAGTATCCATCCATCTACATTGTATACCTGTGGTGCCTTTTTTTTTAGACTAGTTTAGCAGTTTGCTGACAGTGTACACCAGGTCCAGTATACTGTATATAGCAGTACGGTAGGCCACTGCGTGCTGTGTACCTACCTCTGTGTCGTCACTCGTCATCCATAAAGTATACTAGTATCCATCCATCTACATTATATAACTGTGGTGCCTTTTTTTTAGACTAGTTTAGCAGTTTGCTGACAGTGTCCACCAGGTCCAGTATACTGTATATAGCAGTACGGTAGGCCACTGCGTGCTGTGTACCTACCTCTGTGTCGTCACTCGTCATCCATAAAGTATACTAGTATCCATCCATCTACATTGCATACCTGTGGTGGCTTTTTTTAGACTAGTTTAGCAGTTTGCTGACAGTGTCCACCAGGTCCAGTATACTGTATATAGCAGTACGGTAGGCCACTGCGTGCTGTGTACCTACCTCTGTGTTGTCACTCGTCATCCATAAAGTATACTAGTATCCATCCATCTACATTGTATACCTGTGGTGCCTTTTTTTAGACTAGTTTAGCAGTTTGCTGACAGTGTCCACCAGGTCCAGTATACTGTATATAGCAGAACGGTAGGCCACTGAGTGCTGTGTACCTACCTCTGTGTTGTCACTCGTCATCCATAAAGTATACTAGTATCCATCCATCTACATTGTATACCTGTGGTGCCTTTTTTTTTTAGACTAGTTTAGCAGTTTGCTGACAGTGTCCACCAGGTCCAGTATACTGTATATAGCAGTACGGTAGACCACTGCGTGCTGTGTACCTACCTCTGTGTCGTCACTCATCATCCATTAAGTATACTATCCATCCATCTACATTGTATACCTGTGGTGCCTTTTTTGTAGACTAGTTTAGCAGTTTGCTGACAGTGTCCACCAGGTCCAGTATACTGTATATAGCAGTACGGTAGGCCACTGCGTGCTGTGTACCTACCTCTGTGTCGTCACTCGTCATCCATAAAGTATACTAGTATCCATCCATCTACATT
Organism: Pseudophryne corroboree; assembly: GCF_028390025.1. Lineage (NCBI taxonomy): Eukaryota > Metazoa > Chordata > Amphibia > Anura > Myobatrachidae > Pseudophryne > Pseudophryne corroboree. The sequence continues at coordinate 391,816,063 of NC_086444.1, read as the reverse complement.
GTATACCTGTGGTGCCTTTTTTTAGACTAGTTTAGCAGTTTGCTGACAGTGTCCACCAGGTCCAGTATACTGTATATAGCAGTACGGTAGGCCACTGCTGTGTACCTACCTCTGTGTCGTCACTCATCATCCATAAAGTATACTAGTATCCATCCATCTACATTGTATACCTGTGGTGCCTTTTTTTTAGACTAGTTTAGCAGTTTGCTGACAGTGTCCACCAGGTCCAGTATACTGTATATAGCAGTACGGTAGGCCACTGCGTGCTGTGTACCTACCTCTGTGTCGTCACTCGTCATCCATAAAGTATACTAGAATCCATCCATCTACATTGTATACATGTGGTGCCTTTTAGTTGTGCGCAGTAAATATAGTAGTAGGCCATTGCTATTGATACTGGCATATAATTCCACACATTAAAAAATGGAGAACAAAAATGTGGAGGTTAAAGGGAAAGATCAAGATCCACTTCCACCTCGTGCTGAAGCTGCTGCCACTAGTCATGGCCGAGATGATGAAATGCCATCAACGTCGTCTGCCAAGGCCGATGCCCAATGTCATAGTAGAGAGCATGTAAAATCCAAAACACAAAAGTTCAGTAAAATGACCCAAAAATCAAAATGAAAAGCGTCTGAGGAGAAGCGTAAACTTGCCAATATGCCATTTACGACACGGAGTGGCTAGGAACGGCTGAGGCCCTGGCCTATGTTCATGGCTAGTGGTTCAGCTTCAAATGAGGATGGAAGCACTCATCCTCTCGCTAGAAAATAGAAAAGACTTAAGCTGGCAAAAGCACAGCGGAGAACTGTGCGTTCTTCAAAATTACAAATCCCCAAGGAGAGTCCAATTGTGTCGGTTGCGATGCCTGACCTTCCCAACACTGGACGGGAAGAGCTTGTGCCTTCCACCATTTGCACGCCCCCTGCAAGTGCTGGAAGGAGCACCCGCAGTCCAGTTCCTGATAGTCAAATTGAAGATGTCACTGTTGAAGTACACCAGGATGAGGATATGGGTGTTGCTGGCGCTGGGGAGGAAATTGACAAGGAGGATTCTGATGGTGAGGTGGTTTGTTTAAGTCAGGCACCCGGGGAGACACCTGTTGTCCGTGGGAGGAATATGGCCCTTGACATGCCTGGTCAAAATACAAAAAAAATCAGCTCTTCGGTGTGGAATTATTTCAACACAAATGCGGACAACAGGTGTCAAGCCGTGTGTTGCCTTTGTCAAGCTGTAATAAGTAGGGGTAAGGACGTTAACCACCTCGGAACATCCTCCCTTATACGTTACCTGCAGCGCATTCATCATAAGTCAGTGACAAGTTCAAAAACTTTGGGTGCCAGCGGAAGCAGTCCACTGACCACTAAATCCCTTCCTCTTGTAACCAAGCTCCTGCAAACCACACCACCAACTCCCTCAGTGTCAATTTCCTCCTTACCCAGGAAAGCCAATAGTCCTGCAGGCCATGTCACTGGCAAGATAACAAAAAGTAAAAGGATAGTATACCTAAATGGCGCAATGCTACTGTAGCACTTAGAGATTTTAAAAAAAATGTCACCACATTTCACGTACACAATTAAAACAAGAAATATAAACCTCCCTAGTGCATATAGCACAAGAGCATATAGCAAGCAAAAAACAGGAAAAAGAAAACATATACGTCCCTGTTTTAAAACCGTAGAGTCAGATGTTTCATTCTCAGATTTTCCAAATAGATGATGTTCAATATAGATGTCACGATGAGGAATATGAAAATAAAGAACACAAAAACCAATGTGTAGTATTCCACACAGAAATTTGTTTCAATCTCAAATTTTTAAGTTCAATGCGGATGGATGGCTATTTAAATGTGGAGCGTACCCCAAAACTCACAAAGGAGAATGGTGTACAAGACACATCAAGGTATCTTTAAAATCTATAGATTTTCATATACAGGGTACCCAGACTCACACTTGGTGGTGCAGGATGAATCCTATAAAGGTATCTTTAGTTTGTCTTCCTTTTTCATAAACATGAATCGTTGAGTAAATCTCATGTAACCTCAGTTTGATATCAAACTGAGGTTACATGAGATTTACTCAACGATTCATGTTTATGAAAAAGGAAGACAAACTAAAGATACCTTTATAGGATTCATCCTGCACCACCAAGTGTGAGTCTGGGTACGCTGTATATGAAAATCTATAGATTTTAAAGATACCTTGATGTGTCTTGTACACCATTCTCCTTTGTGAGTTTTGGGGTACGCTCCACATTTAAATAGCCATCCATCCGCATTGAACTTAAAAATTTGAGATTGAAACAAATTTCTGTGTGGAATACTACACATTGGTTTTTGTGTTCTTTATTTTCATATTCCTCATCGTGACATCTATATTGAACATCATCTATTTGGAAAATCTGAGAATGAAACATCTGACTCTACGGTTTTAAAACAGGGACGTATATGTTTTCTTTTTCCTGTTTTTTGCTTGCTATATGCTCTTGCGCTATATGCACTAGGGAGGTTTATATTTCTTGTTTTAATCATGTCACTGGCAAGTCTGACGAGTCCTCTCCTGCCTGGGATTCCTTCGATGCATCCTTGAGTGTAACGCCTACTGCTGCTGGCGCTGCTCTTGTTGCTGCTGGGAGTCGATCGTCATCCCAGAGGGGAAGTCGGAAGACCACTTGTACTACTTCCAGTAAGCAATTGACTGTCCAACAGTCCTTTGCGAGGAAGATGAAATATCACAGCAGTCATCCTGCTGCAAAGCGGATAACTGAGGCCTTGGCAGCCTGGGCGGTGAGAAACGTGGTTCCGGTATCCATCGTTAATTCAGAGCCAACTAGAGACTTGATTGAGGTACTGTGTCCCCGGTACCAAATACCATGTAGGTTCCATTTCTCTAGGCAGGCGATACCTAAAATGTACACAGACCTCAGAAAAAAACTCACCAGTGTCCTAAAAAATGCAGTTGTACCCAATGTCCACTTAACCACGGACATGTGGACAAGTGGAGCAGGGCAGACTCAGGACTATATGACTGTGACAGCCCACTGGGTAGATGTATTGCCTCCCGCAGCAAGAACAGCAGCGGTGGCACCAGTAGCAGCATCTCGCAAATGCCAACTTGTTCCTAGGCAGGCTACGCTTTGTATCACCGCTTTCCAGAATAGCCACACAGCTGAAAACCTCTTACGGCAACTGAGGAAGATCATCGCAGAATGGCTTACCCCAATTGGACTCTCCAGGGGATTTGTGACATCGGACAACGCCAGCAATATTGTGCGTGCATTACATCTGGGCAAATTCCATCACGTCCCATGTTTTGCACATACCTTGAATTTGGTGGTGCAGAATTATTTAAAAAACGACAGGGGCGTGCAAGAGATGCTGTCGGTGGCCCGAAGAATTGCGGGCCACTTTCGGCGTTCAGGCACCGCGTACCGAAGACTGGAGCACCACCAAACATTCCTGAACCTGCCCTGCCATCATCTGAAGCAAGAGGTGGTAACGAGGTGGAATTCAACCCTCTATATGCTTCAGAGGATGGAGGAACAGCAAAAGGCCATTCAAGCCTATACATCTGGCCACGATATAGGCAAAGGAGGTGGAATGCACCTGACTCAAGCGCAGTGGAGAATGATTTCAACGTTGTGCAAGGTTCTGCAACCCTTTGAACTTGCCACACGTGAAGTCAGTTCAGACACTGCCAGCCTGAGTCAGGTCATTCCCCTCATCGGGCTTTTGCAGAAGAAGCTGGAGACATTGAAGGAGGGGCTAAAACAGAGCGATTCCGCTAGGCATGTGGGACTTGTGGATGGAGCCCTTAATTCGCTTAACCAGGATTCACGGGTGGTCAATCTGTTGAAATCAGAACACTACATTTTGGCCACCGTGCTCGATCCTAGATTTAAAACCTACGTTGTATCTCTCTTTCCGGCAGACACAAGTCTGCAGAGGTTCAAAGACCTGCTGGTGAGAAAATTGTCAAGTCAAGCGGAACGTGACCCGTCACCATCTCCTCCTTCACATTCTCCTGCAACTGGGGGTGCGAGGAAAAGGCTAAGAATTACGAGCCCACCCGCTGGCGGTGATGCAGGGCAGTCTGGAGCGAGTGCTGACATCTGGTCCGGACTGAAGGACCTGCCAATGATTACTGACATGTCGTCTACTGTCACTGCATATGATTCTCTCACCATTGAAAGAATGGTGGAGGATTATATGAGTGACCGCATCCAAGTAGGCACGTCAGACAGTCCATACGTATACTGGCAGGAAAAAGAGGCAATTTGGAGGCCCTTGCACAAACTGGCTTTATTCTACCTAAGTTGCCCTCCCTCCAGTGTGTACTCCGAAAGAGTGTTTAGTGCAGCCGCTCACCTTGTCAGCTATCGGCGTACGAGGTTACTTCCAGAAAATGTGGAGAAGATGATGTTCATCAAAATGAATTATAATCAATTCCTCCGTGGAGACATTTACCAGCAGCAATTGCCCCCAGAAAGTACACGGGGACCTGAGATGGTGGATTCCAGTGGGGACAAATTAATAATCTGTGAGGAGGGGGATGTAAACAGTGAAAAGGGTGAGGAATCGGAGGATGATGATGAGGTGGACATCTTGCCTCTGTAGAGCCAGTTTGTGCAAGGAGAGATTGATTGCTTCTTTTTTTGGTGGGGGCCCAAACCAACCAGTCATTTCAGTCACAGTCGTGTGGCAGACCCTGTCGCTGAAATGATGGGTTCGTTAAAGTGTGCATGTCCTGTTTATACAACATAAGGGTGGGTGGGAGGGCCCAAGGACAATTCCATCTTGCACCTCTTTTTTCTTTCATTTTTCTTGGCATCATGTGCTGTTTGGGGACAATTTTTTGGAAGGGCCATCCTGTCTTGATTGACACTGCAGTGCCACTCCTAGATGGGCCAGGTGTTTGTGTCGGCCACTTGTGTCGCTTAGCTTAGTCACACAGCCACCTTGGTGCGCCTCTTTTTTTCTTTGCATCATGTGCTGTTTGGGGAGTATTTTTTTGGAAGGGTCATCCTGTCTTGATTGACACTGCAGTGCCACTCCTAGATGGACACACACAAGGGTTGAGTATCTGCACACTCACTGTATACTTTATCTCTAATAGAGTGAGTGTATGTGAATCATCACCATACAGTCACTTTATGAAACCCCTTTTAAATTTATCTATAAACAATGCTTAGTGAGAGAAGGGGGTGCTGTCAATTACAGTAAATATGCAATAGGGTTGGGAAGAGAAGTAAGAAGAAACTGTATTTTTGACGCACTAGAAAAGATAGATTAATCATAAAATATAACCTTTATTGAGTATACATTAAAATATATAATTTCATTGACCCAGACTACAGTGAAACATAAGAGTTAAAATCAAACAAACCGACATATATGTGAAACCTATAAGATAGAAAATGGTGAATAAAGAAATTTAAAAAGTGTGTCCTGCGTGTGTTATGTATATATTACTGATAAGATTCTTAAATCTATTCAGAAATCACCAATATTTGGTCCATTATAGGTGTGATTCTGTTTAGATAGTGGCTGTTACAGCAGATTTTGGTGATTGACACTTTCCCGGCTAATAGTCCCGGATAGTCAATACTGTCTCATATATATCTTTATTCACTCCACAGGAATATCCCCTGAGAAATCTTCCCAAATATGGGGACTGTGAGTGTCAGTAGACATAAATGTGTGGATTACATATACTAGAGAGTTAGTTTCGATAATAGATGGTGCCAATTGTCACCCATATGCTTATGTGTAATATACTCCTAAATCAAGATCCACTGAAAAGTGGCGATCAGGATCTCTGAGGTAATCTTGGCACAAAAATATATATATTATCCCACACTCGTTATTACACACACAATTATCGGGGCATGTATATGGGGAAAACAGAGAAAAAGTTTTCTTTACTTAAGGGATATGGCAGTCCCCATTTCATATGGATTTTTTCAAGGGATGTAGCAGTCCCAATTTTAGGATCCAATAATCCACGTATATTTCTAACCCAAATGGGTCCTAGGTATTACAGTTCGAGTTTGCTTAGAGGATATGGCAATCCTCATATATGTGTGGGTCTCCTTTAAGGGAGTATAGCAATCCCAAATTGTCTCTAATAGCCCACATATGACTCCGTGAACTGCAATATATCACTATAACTTGAAGTCATTCTCTGTTTGTTTTATTTCAGGATATAAGGCTATTATTCAAGGAGACGGCACTCCTAATCATAATATGCACCAAACCCATATATTGTGTCCCTTTAAGTTGTGTCGATTTCACTGTGTGATAAAACCTGTAGTGTGGTATAGTGCCTATATAGGGTGGTATTTTCTATCCACTCAGATATTGTATGTCATAATTTGGGGATGCATCTCCTGAAGACTAATACAATATACGATTCCCACAATTCATATGTTATCTATTACAACATTGTTTATCATAATGTGATGTATTGAGTATTATTACTGGCACCATCCAATCGTTGCTTTATGATAGCTTTAATATAGAAATATCATGGTTCAGTTATTTATGCTAGTGTCTGAAGCAGTTATAATAAATAATTTCAAAGTGATGCTGAAGATTCCTATTATATCACTTTGAAATTATTTATTATAACTGCTTCAGACATTAGCATAAATAACTGAACCATGATATTTCTATATTAAAGCTATCATAACGCAACGATTGGATGGTGCCAGTAATAATACTCATTACATCACATTATGATAAACAATGTTGTAATAGATAACATATGAATTGTGGGAATCGTATATTGTATTAGTCTTCAGGAGATGCATCCCCAAATTATGACATACAATATAGTATGTAAGGAGTATTTTTTGGAAGGGCCATCCTGTCTTGATTGACACTGCAGTGCCACTCCTAGATGGGCCAGGTGTTTGTGTCGGCCACTTGTGTCGCTTAGCTTAGTCACACAGCCACCTTGGTGCGCCTCTTTTTTTCTTTGCATCATGTGCTGTTTGGGGAGTATTTTTTGGAAGGGCCATCCTGTCTTGATTGACACTGCAGTGCCACTCCTAGATGGGCCAGGTGTTTGTGTCGGCCACTTGTGTCGCTTAGCTTAGTCACACAGCCACCTTGGTGCGTCTCTTTTTTTCTTTGCATCATGTGCTGTTTGGGGAGTATTTTTTGGAAGGGCCATCCTGTCTTGATTGACACTGCAGTGCCACTCCTAGATGGGCCAGGTGTTTGTGTCGGCCACTTGGGTCGCTTAGCTTAGTCACACAGCTACCTCATTGCGCCTCTTTTTTTCTTTGCATCATGTGCTGTTTGGGGAGTATTTTTTGGAAGGGCCATCCTGCCTGACACTGCAGTGCCACTCCTAGATGGGCCAGGTGTTTGTGTCGGCCACTTGGGTTGCTTAGCTAAGCCATCCAGCGACCTCGGGGCAAATTTTAGGACTAAAAATAATATTGTGAGGTGTGAGGTGTTCAGAATAGACTGAAAATGAGTGGAAATTATGGTTATTGAGGCTAATAATACTATGGGATCAAAATGACCCCCAAATTCTATGATTTAAGCTGTTTTTGAGGGTTTTTTGTAAAAAACACCCGAATCCAAAACACACCCGAATCCGACAAAAAATTTTCAGTAAGGTTTTGCCAAAACGCGTCCGAATCCAAAACACGGCCGCGGAACCGAACCCAAAACCAAAACACAAAACTCGAAAAATTTCTGGTGCACATCACTAATTTTAACAGACCACAAGAATCTTCTGTATTTGAAAGCTGTGCAGTGTCTCAATCCTCATCAAGCAAGATGGGGACTCTTCTTTTCTAGGTTCAACTTCAAACTCTTGTTTTGTCCAGGGTCCCAGAATCGTAAAGCTGATGCCCTTTCCCACTCCTGGAAGCAATAAAATGAGTCTGAATCCGCTGGTAAGCATCCTATTATTGACCCAGTGGCATTCTCTGCAGTGGTAGTGGACCCTATGCCTCAACCCAGGAAAAATTATGTAAAACTGGCTCTAGGAAAGAAGCTCTTACAGTAGGTACATTCTTCTCGCTTCACCGGACACATGGGTATTCAGCAAACGTACAAATTTATTTCCAAATCATACTGGTGGCCGACCCTGAAGCAAGACATCACAGGGTTTACTGCATCCTGCGTGCCCAGCATAAGGTACCTCACCAGTCGCCCACTGGACAACTGATGCCTTTGTCAATCCCATATCAACCTTGGACCCATTTATTACTTGACTTCATTACTGATCTTCCTGAATGTAACAAGTTCAATACCATCAGGGTGGTAGTTGACCGGTTCACCAAGATGGCACACATCATTCTGCTCACGGGTCTTCCATCAGCTTAAAAGCTGGATCAAGTGTTTATCCCAGAAATCTTTAGACTACATGGTCTACCCGAAGCGATAATTTCCGATATAAGAGCCCATGTGTAGCAAAATTCTGGCAAAGTCTGTGTACGGCTCTCCAAGTCAAATTAAAGTTCTCTACTGCTTATCACCCCCAGACTAATGGGCAAACTGAGAGGGTGAATTAGGACTTGGAGGCATTCCTCCGAATTCATGTATCCTCTTCACAAGATGACTGGGCTCATTTTCTTCCGTGGGCTGAATTGTCACAACAACCAGTATCACTCTTCATCTTCTTCCACACCTTTCTTTGCCAACTATGGGTTCCATCCCAAGGTCCCTGAATTCCAACTGCTTCCAGCAACGTTGGTACCTGCAGCTGATCTTACGCTATGACAGTTCTCCCAAAACTGGAAGAATATCCATTCAGCTCTTTTGAAAGCTTCCTCTAGGTACAAGAAATTTACTGACAAGAAGTGCAAAGCAGTTTCTGTTCTCAAACCAGGGGATCGTGTTTAGCTGTCCACAAAAAAATCTGAGGCTGAAGGTTCCAAGTATGAAGTTTGCACCTCGATATATCAGAGCCTTCCAGATCAAGCAAGTCATAAACTCTGTCACCTATGGACTCAACTTGACTCCATTCTTAGAGATTCCAAGGACAATCCACATCTCTCTCCTCAAGCCAGTGGTCCTGAATTAGTTTCATTTAGCGCTTCCCAAAGTACCCAAGGTCCAGACTGTATGGTCATCTTCAATATCTGATTGATTTGAAAGGTTAGGGGCCTGAAGAATGTTCCTGGATGAATGCATCTGATGTCCATGCTCCAAAGTTTCCCCGTAAGCCTAAGTGGTGTCCTGGGGCCATCCCTAAAGGGGGAGTGTGATGTCACAATCCAGGTAACTAAACACACTTGGACTAAATACACTTGAATGGGTGTGTCTCTGTGCATTCCTGGTGTGACTAAGTGGATGTATCAGTGACTAATGATGTGACTAGTCATGCCAGGATTGCCTGTTTGTGATGGAGCCACCTCAGATGAGCGCATCTCCAACTATACTTTTATTTTTACAGCACCCTGTAATTTTACAGCATAAAAGACAGGGCCAGTGTACCTTTATTTTTACAGCACCCCTGTAATTTTATAGTATGCAAGACAGGGCCAGTGTACCTTTACAACACCTTTGTATTTTTTACAGCATACTGGACAATGCCCCAGTACCGCACAGTGACAGGACCACAACACTCATGTACAGCTGCAGCATTCCTAACAGCACAGTACACCACAGTGACAGGACAGCACCCCTAACAGCACAGGACACCACTGTGACAGTACAGCACCCCTAACAGCACATTGTACAGCACCCCTAAAGAGCACAACACTGACCCCAGCCAATGCTGCCACCCACAGAGAGACAGAGGTCTGTCTCCCTCATTCTTCAAGTCCAGAGTGAAAATGGCAGTGATGCGTAGCTCCTTATATGGAATCCAAAACCCATGAGAATCCAACAGCAGGATGATGACGTTTTGCCTTGTTCTGTGATCCGATTCTGGTGGGAAGTCCTGAGCCAGACTCGGTTCCTGACTCGGTTTGTGAAATTCACGGTGGTTCAGATCTCTGAGATCCGAACCCACTCATCTCTACATAAAATAAGAAGAGAAAACATTCAACCTTAAATCAATGTTAACAATAGGCACAGCAATGAACCATTTGTGACAGGGCCAAAAGCACTGTGGGCGCAGGACCGCTGGCATAACCTGCAGTGCTGTGGCCACCTTTGCTAGCTGCAGTACAGTTCACCCAGCACCTTCTCTCACCATTGCTGGTGACCTCCAGTGTGGCAGCTGCCTGCCCCCTCCTGGCTCCCCCTCTCTGACCACACCTGCTCCTATAACCATCAGTGGCCGCCGGAAGCCCCACTCACACACCCCACCCATGTCTGTCTGCTGTATGTAGATTACAGCAGTAGGCAGGGAGAGAGTGAAGCTTTCAAGCTTTCTATGTGCTCTGCCCCCCCTCCCACTCGAGTCACCTGTCTTGCAGTGTGTGGATAGGGACTTCTGGGAGACACAAGTCAGCAGCTGAATGGATGAAGTAAGCAGTGCAATACATGCTCTCACTCTCTCTTTACACACACACATACACACACACACACACTAACTCTCTCTCACACTGTCTCTTTCCATAAATAGACACTCTCTCGCTCTCCCCTCTACCTAGCGTAATGTGCATAAGGGGCTCTTCTATGGTGTAATGTATAAAACTGGTACTACTATGCAGTGTATTGTGACTGATGGACAATGCTGTGTGGTGTAATGTGACTGATGGTTACTTCTGTGCTGTGTAATGTGACTGATGGATGCTACTGTGCTGGGTTATGTGACTGATGGAGGCTATTGTGCAGTGTAATGTGAATGACGGAGGCTTCTGTGTGGTGTAATATGACTAACAGACACACTACTGTGCCGTGTAATGTGACTCACGGACGCTACTGTGCTGGGTAATGTGACTGACAGACAATACTGTGTGGTATAATGCTGACAGACACTACTGTGCTGGGTTATGTGACTGATGGAGGCTATTGTGCGGTGTAATGTGAATGACAGAGGCTACTGTGTGGTGTAATGTGACTAATGGACACACTACTGTGCAGTGTAATGTGACTGACGGACACTACTGTGCTGGTTAATGTGACTTATGGACAATACTGTGTGGTATAATGTGACTGACAGACACTACTGTGCTGTTTAATGTGACTGACGAATGCCACTGTGCTGGGTTATGTGGCTGATGGATGCTACTGTGCGGTGTAATGTGACTGATGGATGCTACTGTGCTGGGTAATGTGACTGATGGACGCTACTGTGCAGTGTAATGTGACTGACGTATACTCCTGTGCGGTGTAATTTGACTAAAGGACACTATTGTGCTGTGTAATGTGACTAACGAATACTGCTGTGCTGTGTAATGTGACTAACAGACGCTACTGTGTTGTGTAATGTGACTAACAGACGCTAATGTGTTGTGTAATATGACTAATGGACGCTACTGTGTTGTGTAATGTGGCTGATGGACACTACTGTGCAGTATAATGTGACTTACGGATGCTGTTGTGCTGGGTAATGCGACTGACAGACACTATTTACTGTGTAATGTGACTGACAGACGCTACTGTGCGGTGTAAGATGACTAACGTACACTTCTGTGCAGTGTAATTTGACTAATGGACACTACTGTGCTGTGTAATGTTACTAATGGATGCTGCTGTGCTGTGTAATGTGACTAACAGATGCTACTGTGCTGTGTAATGTGACTGACGGACTCTACTGTGCAGTGTAATGTAACTAACGTACACTCCTGTGCGGTTTAATGTGACTAACGAACACTACTGTGCTGTGCAATGCGACTGACAGACGCTACTGTGCGGTGTAATGTGACTAATGGACACTGCTACTACTGTGCGGGGTAATGTGACTGACGGATGCTACTGTACGGTGTAATGTGACTAACGGACCCTACTGTGCTGTGTAATGTGACTGAGAGATGTTACTGTGCAGTGTAATGTGACTGACAGATGCTACTATACTGTATAATGTGACTGACAGATGCTACAGTGCGGTGTAATGTGACTAACAGACTCTACAGTGCGGTGTAATGTGACTAATGGAAGCTAAAGGTGCTGGGGTAATGTGACTGACGGATGCTACTGTGCTTGGTAATGTGACTGACGGATGCTACTGTGCGGTGTAATGTGACTGACGGACACTACTGTGCTTGGTAATGTGACTGAGGGACACCACTGTGTGGCGTAATGTGAGTAATGGACAATACGGTGTGGTGTAATGTGACTGACAGTTGCTACTGTGCTGGGTAATGTGACTAAGGGCTGTTACTGTGCAGGGTAATGTGACTAACAGATGCTACTGTGTGGTGTAATGTGACTGATGGATGCTACTGTGCAGTGTAGTGTGACTGAAGGATGCTACTGTGAGGTGTATTGTGACTAACGGGCACTACTGTGCTTGGTAATGTGACTGAGGGACGCCACTGTGTGGCATAATGTGAGTAACGGACACTACGGTGTGGCATAATGTGACTGACGGTTGCTACTGTTCTGGGTAATGTGACTGAGGGCTGCTACTGTGCAGGGTAATGTGACTAACAGATGCTACTGTGTGGTGTAATGTGACTAACAGACGCTAATGTGTTGTGTAATATGACTAATGGACGCTACTGTGTTGTGTAATGTGGCTGATGGACACTACTGTGCGGTGTAATGTGACTTACGGATGCTATTGTGCTGGGTAATGCGACTGACAGACACTATTTACTGTGTAATGTGACTGACAGACGCTACTGTGCGGTGTAAGATGACTAACGTACACTTCTGTGCAGTGTAATTTGACTAATGGACACTACTGTGCTGTGTAATGTTACTAATGGATGCTGCTGTGCTGTGTAATGTGACTAACAGATTCTATTGTGCTGTGTAATGTGACTGACGGACTCTACTGTGCAGTGTAATGTAACTAACGTACACTCCTGTGCGGTTTAATGTGACTAACGAACACTACTGTGCTGTGCAAAGCGACTGACAGACGCTACTGTGCGATGTAATGTGACTAATGGACACTGCTACTACTGTGCGGGGTAATGTGACTGACGGATGCTACTGTACGGTGTAATGTGACTAACGGACCCTACTGTGCTGTGTAATGTGACTGAGAGATGTTACTGTGCAGTGTAATGTGACTGACAGATGCTACTATACTGTATAATGTGACTGACAGATGCTACAGTGCGGTGTAATGTGACTGACAAACTCTACAGTGAGGTGTAATGTGACTAATGGAAGCTAAAGGTGCTGGGGTAATGTGACTGACGGATGCTACTGTGCTTGGTAATGTGACTGACAGATGCTACTGTACGGTGTAATGTGACTGACGGACACTACTGTGCTTGGTAATGTGACTGAGGGATACCACTGTCTGGCGTAATGTGAGTAACGGACAATACGGTGTGGTGTAATGTGACTGACGGTTGCTACTGTGCTGGGTAATGTGACTGAGGGCTGCTACTGTGCAGGGTAATGTGACTAACAGATGCTACTGTGTGGTGTAATGTGACTGATGGATGCTACGGTGCGGTGTAGTGTGACTGAAGGATGCTACTGTGCGGTGTAATGTGACTGACATACACTACTGTGCAGTGTACTGTGACTGTCGGACACTACTGTGTGGCATAATGTGACCGAAGGACACTACGCTGTGCGGTGTAATGTGACTGACGGACACTACTGTGTGGTGTACTGTAATGTGACTAATGGACACTACTGTGCAGGATAATGTGACTAATGGACTCTACTTTTTGGTGTAATACGAGTAATGGATGCTACTGTGTTGGATAATGTGACTGACAAATGCTTCTGTGAGGTGTTAAATGGATTGGTACTATTCTGTGGCCACTCTTTGTCCCCATAAAGCTACATCACTATTTTCTTGACACGCTTCTCTGTGTGTGGGTGGGGGCACAAATTCTCTTTTTGTGACAGGGCACCAAAATGTCTAGTAGTACTGTAAGTATGTGACTACTCCATTAAATAAAAAAGTCATACATATTCTGCAGTCACCTATTTACACTATACAGTAAACTGTATTTCATTTAATTTCAATGAATGTTAGTTCTTAATTATTAAAATACTGTATACAACTGGCCAACCACATCATAGTCTTCAATTCTATCCAGCCTCTTCACTGACAGACTTTAACAAATAATATTCTGTATATATATATATATATATATATATATATATACACACATATACACACACACACACACACACACACACACACACACACACACACGAGACCTCCGCTCTCACAATACCCAGGAATGGGGTGTACACCTTCACTCACCACCCCCTTGCCTGTGACCACTTTGCTTAAATAATATTATGCCAAGAGCCCAGCACAAACCTTAGGGTGTGTACACACGGTGAGATATTTTCTTTCGATTTTGACTATAAAGTCAAAATTGCAAGAAAATTTAGTGCAGATCGCAAGGTGAAAGTCGCCTTGCGATCCCGATGCGCGGTCCTGCCAGGTCGGCATCGCAAGAAAAGATAGACTGTGCAGGCAAGTCAATCCTTGCTAGATCGGTGTACTATCTAGTTCATCTCACATGTCAATGACATCTCACATAAGCCAAAATCTCATATAAGCCAAAATCGTAAGCACACATAGTCCATATCTCAAGAAAAGTTAGTCAAAATCTGTGCTATCTGGGCTAAGGGGAGTTCAAGGGAATTCGCAAGTAAAAATTGGGCATAGCAAGGATCTCACCGTGTGTACACACCCTAAATTAGCTCACCCATCTCAATACATCAGTAGGTACTGTAAATAAATAAATAAATAAATAATGGGATTTTAGTTTATGAATTGTACAATGCATTTTAGCTTACAGCTCAACATCAAGGAGGAAGGCAATCATGAGACCACCTGTCGGGATGCCGACAGTCACAATGTCAACACCGGAATCCCGATAGGCGGGAAAATGCCGCTGCCGGAATACCGGTGCCATAGGCTTTTTTCCCTCTGTGGGTGGCCATGACACCCATAGAGGGAGAATAGATCCTGTGGCGAGCACAGTAAGCCACTGTGCCCGCAGTGTGGTGAGTGTAGCAAGCCCGCAAGGGGCTTTCTAATGCTCGCCCTGCTGCCAGCATACTGGTGGCTGGGATCCTGCTGTTGGGATCATGACAGTCGGGATCCTGGCCTCCGGTAAAATGTATGTATTCCCATCAAGGGACACCATTTCACTGCAAGTCCTACTCTATCACCTAGACTTTTAAAAACCTGGCCACTGCTATCACATCAGAGTTAAATTGAAACTATGCTTCTAGGTTTACAACTCACCTACCAACTAACTTATGGCTTTTAAAGGTTAGAGAGCCACCAACACAGCTTCTTAATTACCACCATGGAAGCAGCTGACACAGGTTTAAAGTAAATGAGCTTAGAAGGGGTGCATGAGAAAGCTACGATAAAAAAAGGTTAATTAAAAATTAATCAAATATATACATATACAGGAAACTACAGCTATCACCATACCCAGGAATGATGTGCACACCTGCACTCACCACCCCCTGTGACCACATTGCTTAAATAATATTATACAGAGAGCCCAGCACTCACCGTAGTAAGCCCACCTACCACAACACATCAGTAAATAAATAAATAATGGGGTTTTAGTTCATGAAGCTTGCAAGCAAACTTTAGGGGACCCCATCTCACTGCAAGTCCTACTCTACCTCCTAGACTTTTAAAAACCTGGCTATCACATCAAATTGAAAAGTCCTGTTTGTATATAGAAATCTGCTTATTCAATTTGTCCACCTAGTTCACACTAGAATCAGAATCAAACATCACATTATGAACCAACTTAAGTTCTCTATTTGATTCCTCAATCACTAACAGCATTAAGTTATAGCTGCACTTGTTGAGCACAGCTATCCATCATCGACCTATTGTGGGACAGTAGTCGCTGAGGGTAACCCCATGGTTAAAAAAAAGTCTAATTTACGCTGCTTGAGTTTGAGCTAATCACGATACAGATGTTCCAATGATCTGTTCCCATTGTCCTCACCAAGAATTTCTTTAAATAATATACTTTCAGACTCAGATTCTGAATATGATAATGAAGTGACTTTAGACAAATTCACATTCTCACAGATCTCATTAGGAGTACTAATTCCTTCCGCCATGAAAAAATAGGACATATTGCCAATATGAAAGTCCAAGTCCAATATGAAAAAAGTCAGATGACAGGGAATATAATTCAATTAACAGTCAATGGGTGCTATTGCCCAATGTACAGTATCCTCACTGGAACACAGTAATATACAAATTTCAAAGGCAGCACTCACTTACTCAAAGGTAAAAGTCTAGTGCCTTCCGTGGAAACTCCCCAGCCAGGAGACCAAATGTAGTCAGACCGATCAGCGGCACTCAGCAATGAAGACACAGATACAACAGTGTACTGCAACATTTCAATGTATTTTATCACATCATCATCAGGCAAGTAACAAACAACCATTAGGTGCTGTCCTCCCGAGTCCGGAAGCCGCTGCCACCACATGGAGGAGATCGGGGATATAAGATGATATTTTATGGTTGCAGTACACTGTATCTGTGGGGGAAATTCAGAGTTGATCGCAGCAGCAAATTTGTTAGCACTTGGGCAAAACCATGGCCCTCATTCCGAGTTGTTCGCTCGCAAGGCGAATGTAGCAGAGTTACACACGCTAAGCCGCCGCCTACTGGGAGTGAATCTTAGCTTCTTAAAATTGCGACCGACGTACGCGCAATATTGCGATTACAAACGAGTTAGCAGTTTCAGAGTAGCTCCAGACTTACTCTGCCTGTGCGATCATTTCAGTGCTTGTCGTTCCTGGTTGTCGTCACAAACACACCCAGCGTTCGCCCAGGCACTCCCACCGTTTCCCCGGCCACTCCTGCGTTTTTTCCGGAAACGGTAGCGTTTTCAGCCACACGCCCCTGAAACGCCGTGTATCCGCCCAGTAACACCCATTTCCTGTCAATCACATTACGATCGCCGGAGCGAAGAAAAAGCCGTGAGTAAAAATACTTTCTTCATAGTAAAGTTACTTGGCGCAGTCGCAGTGCGAACATTGCGCATGCGTACTAAGCGGATTTTCACTGCGATGCGATGAAAAATACCGAGCGAACAACTCGGAATGAGGGCCCATGTGCACTGCAGGAGGGGGGCAGATATAACATTTGCAGAGAGAGTTAGATTTGAGTGGGTTATTTTGTTTCTGTGCAGAGTAAATACTTGCTGCTTTATTTTTACACTGCAATTTAGATTTCAGTTTGAACACACATCACCAAAATCTAACTCTATCTGCAAATGTTATATCTGCCACACCTGCAGTGCACATAGGCCCTCATTCCGAGTTGATCGGTCGCAAGGCGAATTTAGCAGAGTTACACACGCTAAGCCTACGCCTACTGGGAGTGTATCTTAGCTTCTTAAAATTGCGACCGATGTAATCGCAATATTGCGATTACAAACTACTTTGCAGTTTCTGAGTAACTTCAACCTTACTCTGCCTGTGCGATCAGTTCAGTGCTTGTCGTTCCTGGTTTGACGTCACAAACACACCCAGCGTTCGCTCAGACACTCCCCCGTTTCTCCAGCCACTCCTGCGTTTTTTCCGGAAACGGTAGCGTTTTCATCCACACGCCCATAAAACGCCGTGTTTCCGCCCAGTAACACCCATTTCCTGTCAATCACATTACGATCGCCGGAGCGATGAAAAAGCCGTGAGTAAAAATACTATCTTCATTGTTAAATTACTTGGCGCAGTCGCAGTGCGAATATTGGGCATGCGTACTAAGCGGATTTTCATTGCGATGCGATGAAAAATACCGAGCGAACGACTCGGAATGAGGGCCATGGTTTTGCCCAACTGCTAACAAATTTGCTGCTGCGATCAACTCTGAATTACAACCTGTGTCTTCATTGTTGAGTGTCGCTGATCTGTCTGATTACATTTGCTCTCTTGGCTGGGGAGTTTCCACGGAAGGCACCAGACTTTTACCTTTGTATATGTGAGTGCTGCCTTTAAAATTTGTGTGTCTGTGTGTATATAGATATATATATATATATATATATATATTATGAATATAGGAATAGGGGTGTCAGCGACCCACGGCGTTTATAACATTAAAATAGAGGCTAAAATGATGATAAACCTGGATTAGGTACTGGAAAATATGAATCTTAATATTGTGCAAAATAAGCCAAAATACATTTGTTTTTAGCAATATACAGTATGTAACAATAGTTTTAATTCTAGACAAAAGGGGTAAAAACCAATATACATATATATTTAACAGGGACACGGTAAAAAATATATATATTTAAAAAATAAGATAAAAAATCAGAGGATAAGAAAAAAGGTGCGAGAAAAAAAGACTTAAAAAAATCTGGATACAATGTGGATAAATTAACCATATATATCTTTAAAAAAATTAGAACTAGGAGCTTATCTTAATATGAAGAGTCAATGAGGTACACCCAACATCTGACTTCATCAAGGGGTGGTGTGCAACTGACCAGCACTGAATTTATACCTGGTATAATCAAAGGAATGACCTCTGATATAATTTCCTGTGCTACTTCACATGGTACAATAAACATTACATTTGTATCTATAAAATAGGTTGGAGCTATCATGAATATAGATAAAGATGTTTAATTTCTAATTAATTCAAAAACGAGTAGTGCAAACAATGTATTTTAAGGAAAATAGTCCTAAATGCAAGGAAGCGGCACTTCCGCCACATTTCCTGTGTCCTTAGAGGTTCAGTGCACCTGCTCACTAACTCCGGCTGTGTGGCTAGGGTTTTCTTCCCCACTTCCGGTCACGGCAACATATTTGTCAAAGGGACCTCCCTCAATTCTCCATTGGGAGCGGCGGCCATTTTATTGGAGTGCAATACTTCAGACCATAATAGATCAGTATTTGTATAGCAGCAGAACATAAAACAAAAATTAAAAGAATATTAATAAAGTATGAGTAAAGGCAAATGATTCATATAGATAAAGGGACACATCCTAATAATGAAGTATGTGAAATAATAAAAATGATATAATATAGGTATACGCTAAATGCACTGCAAAGGAACTATAGTAGCCACACAATATATATGAAAGGGAGCATATATAGTATACAAAAAAACAATAACGACATAATAAAAATAGGGTTTGAAAATTATTAATTTACATAATTTTTTTTTTTAAATTAGTCGAAGAAGAACCATATTATCTAGATCTTTAAGTGGACAAAATAATTAGTTTAAACAGTGAAAATGGATAAAAGAAAAGTACCTTGGCGCCAACAAAGAATCAGCTGCACACAGGCTGGTCTAAAAGGTATCCCCAATACCAAGGATAAAATGGGTAAGGTGAAGTAAGACCAGATGTTGTGCGCTTATAAGATTAATGAAAAAAGGGGTACTTTCCTCAAAAGTCTTCTGCTAAATACTTCATATAAATAGGATCCATATGTGGGAAAAAAAACAGAATTCCAAATATAGTGTATTATATTCTAAATTTGAAAAATGAGTATATACGGATGATGTCAATGAAAATAGATGGGGGATTACCAGAACTAAGTGCAATACAAGCCACGATATATGCCTTTCAAAAGTATTCCGCAGCTAGGATGATCGTGTGTCAATCCCGTCACAGGTCCTCTGTCGTCAACCTTACCACAAACGCTACCCAGAAACGAAATTCATATAGGGAAAACAGAATTCCAGGTATAGTGTAGTAGGTTCAGAGAAAAGTAATTTTAATATATACAAATAAAAATTGCCAATACATAAAAGGTAATAGATGGAGAATTACCACAAATAATAATAAAATCAGCGTGGAATAATGAGTCTCACTGGAAAGAATACAGCTCAAATATTTATTATGAAGTATTTAGCAGAAGACTTGTGAGGAAAGTACCCCTTTTTTCATTAATCTTATAAGCGCACGACATCTGGTCTTACTTCACCTTACCCAAAGTAATTAGATTGGCTAAGGTGCAGAAATATAGTACGCCCTCTTGTGAATTATATTTATGGTTGACATATGTGAACTTTTTGTTAGGGTCTCCTGCCCTGTGCTGCCACGTCGTCATGGCAACCAGGAGACAAGTGCTAGTGGAGTAACCTGAGCGCAGCTGATACTCCGGTTCGGGTCTTTTGCTGTGCAGTGGTTATAGGCTCTGTGCACGGCTGGGGATCCGGTGCTGGTTTTTGTGCTCACAGTCTGTGAGGTCTGAGTGGGGCGTGGACAGCACCTGCTTTATAAGGCCTCTTTTCAGAGTAAGCAGATGCTGCTGAATCTTTGTTGGTTAGTCAGTTCATGAAAGTTAGCCAGTACTGTGTAGCTTTGTATTTGTTTGTTGCTTACTGCAAATAGGCCTGGGGATTTGGTATTACACTCTGCCAATCCAGACCTAGCAGTAAGACTGGAGTCAGTCGTTTAGCTTGCTGGAGTTCTGTTACTACTCTGTGAACTTAGCAAGTTTGCGGCTGTATTCTAAGACTTGCCTGTCTAATCCTGTCTCACTGTGCTAGGTGTCAGGGGTCAGTTTAGTGGCAGTAAGCTAAAACCTGTGCACTGCAAGTGAGAAATAGGATTGTGGAGACTCTCCTTGTGTCTATCATTCCATCTCTGACCAAGGAGTTTACTGCCACATCCGTTGGTAACCCTTTAGGGTTTTGCTGTTGCCCTTAGCAACAGCAATTTGGGTTCTCTACGTATTAAAACACAACATCTTGCTTTTTCTATCTGAGCAGTTCTAATACAAGGGAGATACCCAGTTCCTTTGCCTCTGGGCTTCTCTGTTCACTTTGTGTGTATTTTGTTACCCTATCACCTTCTGTGTACGTTATGTCATATTCCCCAGTTTGTCTGTGAGTCCATTTGTTTTGCATAACAGTTCAAACACCAGTACATTCCTGCAGACACTGGAGTGCATAACAGTTCTGACACCAGTACTTTCCTGCAGGCACTGGTGTGCATAACATATTCAGCAGCCCAATACTCCTGTTGAAATTTTGTGGGAATATGGAGCATACCCCTCAAAATACGTTGCAACAGGTGGTCGATCAGGTGCAGGTCCTGACTCGACAATTTAATGATTTGTCCATTAAAATGCACACCTCCCAGGCTGCTGGCGGAGCTCCCGCAGCAGCAGCACCTGCAGGGGTTAAGGAGCCGAAAGTAAATCTCCCGGATCGTTTTTCTGGAGATCGCTCGCAGTTCTTTTGTTTCAAGGAGTGCTGCAAGCTATACTTCCGGCTTAGGCCTCAGTCTTCTGGGTCGGAGATTCAGCGGGTGGGCATAGTGATTTCCTTGCTACAAGGAGACCCACAGGTCTGGGCATATGGGTTGCAGCCTGACTGTCCGTCGCTTAAAAGTGTTGATGTTTTTTTTACGGCACTGGGCATGTTGTATGATGACCCTGACAAGACGGCCTCAGCCGAGGCTCAGATTTCGATCCTTAAGCAAGGGCGAAGGCCAGTTGAGGTTTACTGTACGGAGTTTCGGAGGTTGGCCCATGATACCCAGTGGAATGACCCAGCCCTGAGACACCAGTACCGAAGAGGTCTTTCTAACCAGATAAAGGACCAACTGGTACAATATCCCTTGCCTGATAGCTTGGATCAGCTCATGCAGTTATCCATCCGGGTGGATAGACGGCTGAGAGAGCGTAGGCTTGAAAGGGAGACTGAGATTTCCTTCCTTCCCAAGGGAACCTCAGACTCTGAGGAATTTTCTGAGGAACCTATGCAGATTGGGGCTACCCGCCTCTCCTCGCGTGAGAAGACGCGGAGGAGACAGCAGGGGTTGTGTTTGTACTGTGGGAATAATGGTCATGTGGTAGTATCATGCCCAGAAAAGCCGGAAAACTTCAGGGCCT
Source organism: Pseudophryne corroboree (assembly GCF_028390025.1). Lineage (NCBI taxonomy): Eukaryota > Metazoa > Chordata > Amphibia > Anura > Myobatrachidae > Pseudophryne > Pseudophryne corroboree. The sequence goes on along the minus strand of NC_086444.1, from coordinate 391,794,216 downwards.
GAGGGTGATGGGAAATATCCTGTCAGGCCAGAAGTCAGAATTTCCCAAGAAGACTTTTATCATTCCGGTGACCTTGAAGATCCTCGGTCAAACTGTCAAGACTGAGGCCTTTGTGGACAGTGGGGCCGACGGGGTTTTTATGGACCGCCAATTCGCCCTGAAACACTCTGTTCCCTTAGTACCCTTGGCATCGGAAATTGAGATTTGTGGGTTAAACGGGGAACCATTATCCCAAGGTAAAATTACCTCTTGCACTAGCCAGATTTCTTTGTTTATTGGAGCCACACACTCTGAAAAAATGTCCTTTTATGTGACTGTCTGTACTTTTGCCCCATTGGTGTTGGGGTTACCCTGGTTAAGGGCCCACAATCCTCAATTTGACTGGGTCTCTGGGGAGATTCTTAGTTGGGGTACTGATTGTTTCAGGAGTTGCTTGAGCCTTCCAGTCAGGCTCTCGCAGCTAAGTTTGCCAGGATTGCCAGGGTGTTATGCAGATTTTGCGGACGTGTTCTCCAAAAAAGTTGCAGAGGTACTACCTCCCCATCGCCCCTATGACTGTGCCATTGATTTGTTGCCAAATGCTAAGCTTCCCAAGAGCAGGTTGTACTCCCTGTCACGTCCTGAGACTCAGGCTATGGCAGAGTACATTCAGGAGAACTTGGCTAAGGGATTTATCAGACCTTCACAGTCTCCAGTTGGGTCGGGGTTCTTCTTCGTGGGTAAAAAGGACGGTTCGTTGCGACCCTGCATCGACTTCAGGGAATTGAACCGTATCACGATTAAAAACTCATACCCACTGCCTCTCATTTCGGTCTTGTTTGACCAGCTTCGTACTGCCACCATTTTTTCTAAGATTGACCTACGCGGTGCGTACAATCTAATCCGAATAAGAGAGGGGGATGAATGGAAGACTGCCTTTAATACCCACTCAGGGCATTATGAATATTTGGTGATGCCTTTTGGGCTCTGTAATGCCCCGGCAGTCTTCCAGGATTTCATGAATGATGTGCTCAGGGAATATTTGGATAGATTCTTAGTTGTATACTTAGATGACATCCTAATCTTCTCCCATTCCCTGGAGGAACATCGGAAGCATGTACGCTTAGTCCTCCAGAAACTCAGAGACCACCGGCTTGGGGCGAAGCTGGAGAAGTGCGAATTTGAAGTTCAGCAAATCGCATTTCTAGGATATATTATCTCCCCAGAAGGTTTCCAAATGGAGGGTTCCAAGGTACAGGCAGTCCTGGATTGGGTGCAGCCCACTAGTTTGAAGGCGCTTCAGCGTTTCCTGGGCTTTGCGAATTTTTATAGACGATTTATCGCTGGATTTTCGTCTATAGTGGCGCCCTTGGTGGCACTCACTAAGAAAGGGGCGGATGTTGCTCACTGGTCTTGTGAGGCTAAAGCGGCTTTTGCCCGTCTCAAAAGGGCATTTGTTTCGGCCAAGGTGCTGCGACACCCAGATCCAGAGCGTCCTTTTGTGGTGGAGGTGGATGCCTCTGAGATGGGTATTGGGGCAGTGCTTTCTCAGATGGGAGTGTCTGATAATCGCCTTCATCCCTGTGCTTACTTTTCCCGTAAATTTTCGCCTGCCGAGATGAATTATGACGTGGGTAACCGGGAATTGTTGGCTATTAAGGATGCACTTGAGGAGTGGAGACACTGGCTTGAGGGGGCTAAGTTTGTGGTCTCAATTCTCACTGACCATAAGAATCTGGCATATTTAGAGTCAGCGAAGCGTCTCAATGCCAGGCAGGCACGATGGGCTTTGTTTTTTGCTCGCTTTAATTTTTTGATAACATATCGCCCTGGGTCAAAAAACATCAAGGCTGATGCGCTCTCGCGGAGTTTTGCTCCAATCCAGGAGACCACCGAGGAGCCGTTGCCCATTGTTTCCCCATCATGTATTAAAGTGGGCATTACCCAGGACCTCTTATCATTAGTCCTTAGAGCACAGGAGCAGGCTCCTCCAGACCTTCCGGTAGGTCTTTTGTTTGTGCCTCCTAGGTTAAGACAGCGAGTGTTCCTGGAATTCCATGCCAAGAAGTCGGCAGGTCACCCGGGTATTGCCAGAACTCGGGAGTTGCTATCTAGGGCGGTGTGGTGGCCCTCGGTGGCTAAGGATGTGGATCAGTGGGTTCGGGCATGTGACATCTGTGCCCGAAATAAGACTCCTAGAGGGGTTCCTGTTGGCCCATTACATCCACTCTCTATTCCATCTAAGCCATGGACCCACATTTCAATGGATTTTGTGGTGGACTTGCCCAAATCCTCGGGGATGACAGCCATCTGGGTTGTCGTTGACAGGTTTTCGAAGATGGCGCACTTCGTTCCACTGGTTGGGCTGCCATCAGCCAGACGCCTGTCTGAATTATTTATGCTGCATGTTGTGCGTCTTCACGGGTTGCCACTTGATGTGGTCTCTGACCGCGGATCCCAGTTTGTGGCCAAATTCTGGAGGGCATTTTGTTCCGATCTCCAGATTTCGGTCAGCTTGTCATCAGGCTACCATCCACAGTCTAATGGGCAGACTGAAAGGGTGAACCAGTCCTTGGAGCAGTTCCTCAGGTGTTATGTCTCCAAGTGTCAGACTGACTGGGTTGCTCATCTGTCCATGGCGGAGTTTGCCTATAACAACGCGGCTCACTCTGCTACAGGGATCTCTCCCTTCCTTTGTGTGTATGGGCATCATCCTAAGGCCAATTCTTTTGACCCCCTGGACTCCACGCCTGGTGGTTCCTCTGTGGTTTCGGTCCTTAGAGGTATTTGGCGGAAAGTGAAGAAAGCCCTTGTGTCTGTGTCATTAGTGACCAAAAGGGTTTTTGATAAGCGGAAAAGACCCTGCAGCTTCAAATTAGGAGACTTCGTCTGGTTGTCTACCAAGAATTTGAAGTTGAGACAGCCATCTCATAAGTTAGGCCCCCGGTTCATCGGTCCTTATAAGATCACCAGGGTTATCAATCCGGTGGCATTTCAGTTAGATCTGCCCCGTTCTTTGGGTATCAATAAAACATTTCATTGTTCCCTTTTAAAACGGGCGATTAGTAATCCTTCTTCCAGTGGAAGACCTTCCCCTCTTCTGATACGTGGCCAGAGGGAGTTTGTTGTTGAAAGGATTCTTGACTCCAAGGTGGTTCGGGGTCGGCTGTCATTTTTGGTGCACTGGAAGGGATATGGCCCGGAGGAGCGGTCGTGGGTGCGCAGTTGTGATCTTCATGCCCCCAGACTGATACGCTCTTTCTTCTCGCAGTTCCCCGATAAACCCGGTGGTAGGGGTTCTTTGAACCCTCGTCAGAGGGGGGGTACTGTTAGGGTCTCCTGCCCTGTGCTGCCACGTCGTCATGGCAACCAGGAGACAAGTGCTAGTGGAGTAACCTGAGCGCAGCTGATACTCCGGTTCGGGTCTTTTGCTGTGCAGTGGTTATAGGCTCTGTGCACGGCAGGGGATCCGGTGCTGGTTTTTGTGCTCACAGTCTGTGAGGTCTGAGTGGGGCGTGGACAGCACCTGCTTTATAAGGCCTCTTTTCAGAGTAAGCAGATGCTGCTGAATCTTTGTTGGTTAGTCAGTTCATGAAAGTTAGCCAGTACTGTGTAGCTTTGTATTTGTTTGTTGCTTACTGCAAATAGGCCTGGGGATTTGGTATTACACTCTGCCAATCCAGACCTAGCAGTAAGACTGGAGTCAGTCGTTTAGCTTGCTGGGGTTCTGTTACTACTCTGTGAACTTAGCAAGTTTGCGGCTGTATTCTAAGACTTGCCTGTCTAATCCTGTCTCACTGTGCTAGGTGTCAGGGGTCAGTTTAGTGGCAGTAAGCTAAAACCTGTGCACTGCAAGTGAGAAATAGGATTGTGGAGACTCTCCTTGTGTCTATCATTCCATCTCTGACCAAGGAGTTTACTGCCACACCCGTTGGTAACCCTTTAGGGTTTTGCTGTTGCCCTTAGCAACAGCATTTTGGGTTCTCTACGTATTAAAACACAACATCTTGCTTTTTCTATCTGAGCAGTTCTAATACAAGGGAGATACCCAGTTCCTTTGCCTCTGGGCTTCTCTGTTCACTTTGTGTGTATTTTGTTACCCTATCACCTTCTGTGTACGTTATGTCATATTCCCCAGTTTGTCTGTGAGTCCATTTGTTTTGCATAACAGTTCAAACACCAGTACATTCCTGCAGACACTGGAGTGCATAACAGTTCTGACACCAGTACTTTCCTGCAGGCACTGGTGTGCATAACACTTTTCACCTTATGTGATAATATAAAAGATCATAAATGGGTATGATAATAAGAAAATTAAAACAGAGACTATATCAAAAGTGGTAATACGAGGTAATGGTGAGTGATAATATAATAGAGTGATAATGGAATATTAAGGAGTGAAAATATTAAGCTATATGGGACTCAAAGCCTGTGTATATAGGTACCAATCAATCTGATTAACGGTGTGGCCTAGTTACAGTACTTGATCTTCCCAAAAAGGTCTCCCTTTTGGTACTAGTCAAGCCCTACACTGCTTAGCTTCCAAGATCAGACGGATTTGGGCGTGAAGCCAGTGTGGTATGACTGTATCTTGCGGCGCATATATCAGATAGTAGCCTGGTATCGTTCAAAATTTTTTTTATTAGCCATACAGTGTAATAAAGAGAGAAAAATAGTTAAATAAAGATAAGTGTAGTGAGGGTGAGCCGAAACTAGTAGTGCTAGGTAGTGTACACCTCATTAAAATGGAGCAATTTCATATCCTTCATTGAAGCCGCTGGGCTGCATTGTATTGAGTTGGAAGATCTCGAACATATCCCGTTGAGACAGTTTGTTCGCCAGATCTCCACCTCTCTCACCAGGCTGCACATGTTCAATAGCTTTAAAGAAGAGATCTTCTGGATTTGAATTGTGTACAAGGTTAAAGTGTCTATATATGAGATGGGTATCCACTTTATTCATGATATTTCGAACATGCTCTTGCATCCTTAATTTCAGGGGTCTCTTCATATTTCCTACATATTTTTTGGTACATGTACTTTCTAACAGGTAAATTACTGATGTGGTATTACAATTTATGAAGTCTTTGATTTTGAATTCTTGTGTATTTCCCATGCCATTAACAGTTTTCCTATTTGGGTTCAAATATTTACACACACTGCATCGACCACATTTAAATGCTCCAACACATTTGGGGGAATGAGTTAATGTTACTTTCAGGCTGTAGTTCGTGCTGCAAACGGGGCGCAAGGATGTCCTTTGTGCTCTTGGATTTGCGAAAAACTAATTTGGGTTTCTTGGGAAGAAAGTCTTTCAATACTGGGTACATCAGGAGTATTCCCCAGTGATTCCTAAGTGAAGTCCTCATGGAATTTTCGTGGCAGTTGAAAGTAGTCACAAAGGCAATGGATTCTTTCTTCTCAGTTTTATTCTTATACTGTAGGAGATTTCCTCTAAGTTCCTGGTCTTAGTGATTGCTTCTTCCAGGATCGATTCGATGTAGAGTTTTTCTTCAAACCTCTTCCTGTAAATCTCCATCTGTTCTTTGCATTCATCATTCTTACTGCAGTTCCTCTTGATCCTATGGAACTGCGAATAAGGTATGTTATTCTGCCATTTTTTGTGGTGGCTGCTTTTATAGTGCAAATAGCTGTTCTTGTCTACCTCCTTGATGAAGTTCTTTGTGTTAACTGCCTCACCATCACCAGTTAAGACTAGGTCCAAAAATTCTATAAACTCTTTGTTTACGTTGCAGGTAAATGAGAGGTTCATGTTGTTATTTTGTAACATTTTAAAAATTCATCAAAAAGTCCAATACTCTGTATTGAACCGTATTTAGCTTTAAAAAAATTAAAATAATATCATTATAGCAATTATAAAAGAAGACATGCTCTATGTAAAATTGTGTATTATAGACATGAGTCTCCTCCCATTTACCCATAAATAAATTGGTGAAGCTGTGTGCGAAAATTGTCCCCATCGCTGTACCGTAGCACCGAAGATAAAATATGTCTAAAAATTTAAATAGTTCCAGCTCAAGAATAACTTCATTATATTGCAGATAAAATCTTTGTGAGTATCTGTGTCTTTGTCCATGAATTCTCTGCATGCCCGAATACCTTTACAGTGTTCAATGCAGGTATATAGTGACTGGACATCTATTGTCACCCACAGTTATGTATCCCTCCATTCTATCTCTTTCATCTGGTTCAAAACCATGGTGGTGTCCTGGAGATATGATGGAAGTTTCTTGACATAAGGATTCAGAAATATTTCCACATATTCTGATAAATTAGATGTAAGAGAGTCAATTCCTGCCACTATTGGCCTTCCTGGTGGATTAAGTAAACATTTGTGGATCTTGGGCAGGTAGTAATAAATGGGGGTAATGGGGTTGGACTGCATTAAAAATTGATATTCATCTTTTGTGATAGTATTATTCCTAAGACCTTGTAAAAGAAGTGTTCTTAGTTCTTCTATATATGTATCCTTGGGATCGCCTGTTAGTGTTGTATATGAGTTTGTGTCCCCTAGGAGGTGTAAAGCTTCTTTGACATATTTGTCACGGTCTAGGATCACCAACCTTCCCCTTTGTCAGCCGGTTTTATAACAAGGTTGTTATTCTTCTGTAATTTTTTCAATGCTTTGGTCTCTCTATTAGTCAAATTCTTAGTTATGACTAGTGATGAGCGCCTGAAATTTTTCGGTTTTGTGTTTTGGTTTTGGGTTCGGTTCCGCGGCCGTGTTTTGGGTTCGACCGCGTTTTGGCAAAACCTCACCGAATTTTTTTTGTCGGATTCGGGTGTGTTTTGGATTCGGGTGTTTTTTTCAAAAAACCCTAAAAAACAGCTTAAATCATAGAATTTGGGGGTCATTTTGATCCCATATTATTATTAACCTCAAAAACCATAATTTCCACTCATTTTCAGTCTATTCTGAATACCTCACACCTCACAATATTATTTTTAGTCCTAAAATTTGCACCGAGGTCGCTGGATGACTAAGCTAAGCGACCCTAGTGGCCGACACAAACACCTGGCCCATCTAGGAGTGGCACTGCAGTGTAACGCAGGATGTCCCTTCCAAAAAACCCTCCCCAAACAGCACATGACGCAAAGAAAAAAAGAGGCGCAATGAGGTAGCTGTGTGAGTAAGATTAGCGACCCTAGTGGCCGACACAAACACCGGGCCCATTTAGGAGTGGCACTGCAGTGTCACGCAGGATGTCCCTTCCAAAAAACCCTCCCCAAACAGCACATGACGCAAAGAAAAAAAGAGGCGCAATGAGGTAGCTGTGTGAGTAAGATTAGCGACCCTAGTGGCCGACACAAACACCGGGCCCATCTAGGAGTGGCACTGCAGTGTCACGCAGGATGTCCCTTCCAAAAAACCCTCCCCAAACAGCACATGACGCAAAGAAAAAAAGAGGCGCAATGAGGTAGCTGTGTGAGTAAGATTAGCGACCGTAGTGGCCGACACAAACACCGGGCACATCTAGGAGTGGCACTGCAGTGTCACGCAGGATGGCCCTTCCAAAAAACCCTCCCCAAACAGCACATGACGCAAAGAAAAAAAGAGGCGCAATGAGGTAGCTGACTGTGTGAGTAAGATAAGCGACCCTAGTGGCCGACACAAACACCGGGCCCATCTAGGAGTGGCACTGCAGTGTCACGCAGGATGTCCCTTCCAAAAAACCCTCCCCAAACAGCACATGACGCAAAGAAAAAAAGAGGCGCAATGAGGTAGCTGTGTGAGTAAGATTAGCGACCGTAGTGGCCGACACAAACACCGGGCCCATTTAGGAGTGGCACTGCAGTGTCACGCAGGATGTCCCTTCCAAAAAACCCTCCCCAAACAGCACATGACGCAAAGAAAAAAAGAGGCGCAATGAGGTAGCTGTGTGAGTAAGATTAGCGACCCTAGTGGCCGACACAAACACCGGGCCCATCTAGGAGTGGCACTGCAGTGTCACGTAGGATGTCCCTTCCAAAAAACCCTCCCCAAACAGCACATGACGCAAAGAAAAAAAGAGGCGCAATGAGGTAGCTGTGTGAGTAAGATTAGCGACCGTAGTGGCCGACACAAACACCGGGCCCATTTAGGAGTGGCACTGCAGTGTCACGCAGGATGTCCCTTCCAAAAAACCCTCCCCAAACAGCACATGACGCAAAGAAAAAAAGAGGCGCAATGAGGTAGCTGTGTGAGTAAGATTAGCGACCCTAGTGGCCGAAACAAACACCGGGCCCATCTAGGAGTGGCACTGCAGTGTCACGCAGGATGTCCCTTCCAAAAAACCCTCCCCAAACAGCACATGACGCAAAGAAAAAAAGAGGCGCAATGAGGTAGCTGTGTGAGTAAGATTAGCGACCGTAGTGGCCGACACAAACACCGGGCCCATTTAGGAGTGGCACTGCAGTGTCACGCAGGATCTCCCTTCCAAAAAACCCTCCCCAAACAGCACATGACGCAAAGAAAAAAAGAGGCGCAATGAGGTAGCTGTGTGAGTAAGATTAGCGACCCTAGTGGCCGACACAAACACCGGGCCCATCTAGGAGTGGCACTGCAGTGTCACGCAGGATGGCCCTTCCAAAAAACCCTCCCCAAACAGCACATGACGCAAAGAAAAAAAGAGGCGCAATGAGGTAGCTGACTGTGTGAGTAAGATAAGCGACCCTAGTGGCCGACACAAACACCGGGCCCATTTAGGAGTGGCACTGCAGTGTCACGCAGGATGTCCCTTCCAAAAAACCCTCCCCAAACAGCACATGACACAAAGAAAAATAAAAGAAAAAAGAGGTGCAAGATGGAATTGTCCTTGGGCCCTCCCACCCACCCTTATGTTGTATAAACAAAACAGGACATGCACACTTTAACCAACCCATCATTTCAGTGACAGGGTCTGCCACACGACTGTAACTGATATGACGGGTTGGTTTGGACCCCCCCCCAAAAAAGAAGCAATTAATCTCTCCTTGCACAAACTGGCTCTACAGAGGCAAGATGTCCACCTCATCATCATCCTCCGATATATCACCGTGTACATCCCCCTCCTCACAGATTATCAATTCGTCCCCACTGGAATCCACCATCTCAGCTCCCTGTGTACTTTGTGGAGGCAATTGCTGCTGGTCAATGTCTCCGCGGAGGAATTGATTATAATTCATTTTAATGAACATCATCTTCTCCACATTTTCTGGATGTAACCTCGTACGCCGATTGCTGACAAGGTGAGCGGCGGCACGAAACACTCTTTCGGAGTACACACTTGTGGGAGGGCAACTTAGGTAGAATAAAGCCAGTTTGTGCAAGGGCCTCCAAATTGCCTCTTTTTCCTGCCAGTATAAGTATGGACTGTGTGACGTGCCTACTTGGATGCGGTCACTCATATAATCCTCCACCATTCTTTCAATGGTGAGAGAATCATATGCAGTGACAGTAGACGACATGTCCGTAATCGTTGTCAGGTCCTTCAGTCCGGACCAGATGTCAGCATCAGCAGTCGCTCCAGACTGCCCTGCATCACCGCCAGCGGGTGGGCTCGGTATTCTGAGCCTTTTCCTCGCACCCCCAGTTGCGGGAGAATGTGAAGGAGGAGATGTTGACAGGTCGCGTTCCGCTTGACTTGACAATTTTCTCACCAGCAGGTCTTTCAACCCCAGCAGACTTGTGTCTGTCGGAAAGAGAGATCCAAGGTAGGCTTTAAATCTAGGATCGAGCATGGTGGCCAAAATGTAGTGCTCTGATTTCAACAGATTGACCACCCGTGAATCCTTGTTAAGCGAATTAAGGGCTCCATCCACAAGTCCCACATGCCTAGCGGAATCGCTCCGTGTTAGCTCCTCCTTCAATGTCTCCAGCTTCTTCTGCAAAAGCCTGATGAGGGGAATGACCTGACTCAGGCTGGCAGTGTCTGAACTGACTTCACGTGTGGCAAGTTCAAAGGGCAGCAGAACCTTGCACAACGTTGAAATCATTCTCCACTGCGCTTGAGACAGGTGCATTCCACCTCCTATATCGTGCTCAATTGTATAGGCTTGAATGGCCTTTTGCTGCTCCTCCAACCTCTGAAGCATATAGAGGGTTGAATTCCACCTCGTTACCACTTCTTGCTTCAGATGATGGCAGGGCAGGTTCAGTAGTTTTTGGTGGTGCTCCAGTCTTCTGTACGTGGTGCCTGTACGCCGAAAGTGTCCCGCAATTCTTCTGGCCACCGACAGCATCTCTTGCATGCCCCTGTCGTTTTTTAAATAATTCTGCACCACCAAATTCAAGGTATGTGCAAAACATGGGACGTGCTGGAATTTGCCCATATTTAATGCACACACAATATTGCTGGCGTTGTCCGATGCCACAAATCCACAGGAGAGTCCAATTGGGGTAAGCCATTCCGCGATGATCTTCCTCAGTTGCCGTAAGAGGTTTTCAGCTGTGTGCGTATTCTGGAAAGCGGTGATACAAAGCGTAGCCTGCCTAGGAAAGAGTTGGCGTTTGCGAGATGCTGCTACTGGTGCCGCCGCTGCTGTTCTTGCGGCGGGAGTCCATACATCTACCCAGTGGGCTGTCACAGTCATATAGTCCTGACCCTGCCCTGCTCCACTTGTCCACATGTCCGTGGTTAAGTGGACATTGGGTACAGCTGCATTTTTTAGGACACTGGTGACTCTTTTTCTGAGGTCTGTGTACATTTTCGGTATCGCCTGCCTAGAGAAATGGAACCTAGATGGTATTTGGTACCGGGGACACAGTACCTCCAACAAGTCTCTAGTTGGCTCTGCAGTAATGATGGATACCGGAACCACGTTTCTCACCACCCAGGATGCCAAGGCCTCAGTTATCCGCTTTGCAGTAGGATGACTGCTGTGATATTTCATCTTCCTCGCAAAGGACTGTTGGACAGTCAATTGCTTGGTGGAAGTAGTAAAAGTGGTCTTACGACTTCCCCTCTGGGATGACCATCGACTCCCAGCAGCAACAACAGCAGCGCCAGCAGCAGTAGGCGTTACACGCAAGGATGCATCGGAGGAATCCCAGGCAGGAGAGGAATCATCAGAATTGCCAGTGACATGGCCTGCAGGACTATTGGCATTCCTGGGGAAGGAGGAAATTGACACTGAGGGAGTTGGTGGGGTGGTTTGCGTGAGCTTGGTTACAAGTGGAAGGGATTTACTGGTCAGTGGACTGCTTCCGCTGTCACCCAAAGTTTTTGAACTTGTCACTGACTTATTATGAATGCGCTGCAGGTGACGTATAAGGGAGGATGTTCTGAGGTGGTTAACGTCCTTACCCCTACTTATTACAGCTTGACAAAGGCAACACACGGCTTGACACCTGTTGTCCGCATTTGTGTTGAAATAATTCCACACCGAAGAGCTGATTTTTTTGGTATTTTCACCAGGCATGTCAACGGCCATATTCCTCCCACGGACAACAGGTGTCTCCCCGGGTGCCTGACTTAAACAAACCACCTCACCATCAGAATCCTCCTGGTCAATTTCCTCCCCAGCGCCAGCAACACCCATATCCTCCTCATCCTGGTGTACTTCAACACTGACATCTTCAATCTGACTATCAGGAACTGGACTGCGGGTGCTCCTTCCAGCACTTGCAGGGGGCGTGCAAATGGTGGAAGGCGCATGCTCTTCACGTCCAGTGTTGGGAAGGTCAGGCATCGCAACCGACACAATTGGACTCTCCTTGTGGATTTGGGATTTCGAAGAACGCACAGTTCTTTGCGGTGCTACTGCTTTTGCCAGCTTGAGTCTTTTCATTTTTCTAGCGAGAGGCTGAGTGCCTCCATCCTCATGTGAAGCTGAACCACTAGCCATGAACATAGGCCAGGGCCTCAGCCGTTCCTTGCCACTCCGTATGGTAAATGGCATATTGGCAAGTTTACGCTTCTCCTCCGACAATTTTATTTTAGGTTTTGGAGTCCTTTTTTTACTGATATTTGGGGTTTTGGATTTGACATGCTCTGTACTATGACATTGGGCATCGGCCTTGGCAGACGACGTTGCTGGCATTTCATCGTCTCGGCCATGACTAGTGGCAGCAGCTTCAGCACGAGGTGGAAGTGGATCTTGATCTTTCCCTAATTTTGGAACCTCAACATTTTTGTTCTCCATATTTTAATAGGCACAACTAAAAGGCACCTCAGGTAAACAATGGAGATGGATGGATACTAGTATACAATTATGGACGGACTGCCGAGTGCCGACACAGAGGTAGCTACAGCCGTGGACTACCGTACTGTACTGTGTCTGCTGCTAATATAGACTGGTAGATAAAGAGATGTAGTAGTATGTATGTATAAAGAAGAAAGAAAAAAAAACCACGGGTAGGTGGTATACAATTATGGACGGACTGCCGAGTGCCGACACAGAGGTAGCTACAGCCGTGAACTACCGTACTGTACTGTGTCTGCTGCTAATATAGACTGGTTGATAAAGAGATGTAGTAGTATGTATGTATAAAGAAGAAAGAAAAAAAAACCTCGGGTAGGTGGTATACAATTATGGACGGACTGCCGAGTGCCGACGCAGAGGTAGCTACAGCCGTGGACTACCGTACTGTACTGTGTCTGCTGCTAATATAGACTGGTTGATAAAGAGATGTAGTAGTATGTATGTATAAAGAAGAAAGAAAAAAAAACCTCGGGTAGGTGGTATACAATTATGGACGGACTGCCGAGTGCCGACACAGAGGTAGCTACAGCCGTGGACTACCGTACTGTACTGTGTCTGCTGCTAATATAGACTGGTTGATAAAGAGATGTAGTAGTATGTATGTATAAAGAAGAAAGAAAAAAAAACCACGGGTAGGTGGTATACAATTATGGACGGACTGCCGAGTGCCGACACAGAGGTAGCTACAGCCGTGAACTACCGTACTGTACTGTGTCTGCTGCTAATATAGACTGGTTGATAAAGAGATGTAGTAGTATGTATGTATAAAGAAGAAAGAAAAAAAAACCACGGGTAGGTGGTATACAATTATGGACGGACTGCCGAGTGCCGACTCAGAGGTAGCTACAGCCGTGGACTACCGTACTGTACTGTGTCTGCTGCTAATATAGACTGGTTGATAAAGAGATGTAGTAGTATGTATGTATAAAGAAGAAAGAAAAAAAAACCTCGGGTAGGTGGTATACAATTATGGACGGACTGCCGAGTGCCGACACAGAGGTAGCTACAGCCGTGAACTACCGTACTGTACTGTGTCTGCTGCTAATATAGACTGGTTGATAAAGAGATGTAGTAGTATGTATGTATAAAGAAGAAAGAAAAAAAAACCACGGGTAGGTGGTATACAATTATGGACGGACTGCCGAGTGCCGACACAGAGGTAGCTACAGCCGTGGACTACCGTACTGTACTGTGTCTGCTGCTAATATAGACTGGTTGATAAAGAGATGTAGTAGTATGTATGTATAAAGAAGAAAGAAAAAAAAACCACGGGTAGGTGGTATACAATTATGGACGGACTGCCGAGTGCCGACACAGAGGTAGCTACAGCCGTGAACTACCGTACTGTACTGTGTCTGCTGCTAATATAGACTGGTTGATAAAGAGATGTAGTAGTATGTATGTATAAAGAAGAAAGAAAAAAAAACCACGGGTAGGTGGTATACAATTATGGACGGACTGCCGAGTGCCGACTCAGAGGTAGCTACAGCCGTGGACTACCGTACTGTACTGTGTCTGCTGCTAATATAGACTGGTTGATAAAGAGATGTAGTAGTATGTATGTATAAAGAAGAAAGAAAAAAAAACCTCGGGTAGGTGGTATACAATTATGGACGGACTGCCGAGTGCCGACACAGAGGTAGCTACAGCCGTGAACTACCGTACTGTACTGTGTCTGCTGCTAATATAGACTGGTTGATAAAGATATGTAGTAGTATGTATGTATAAAGAAGAAAGAAAAAAAAACCACGGGTAGGTGGTATACAATTATGGACGGACTGCCGAGTGCCGACACAGAGGTAGCTACAGCCGTGGACTACCGTACTGTACTGTGTCTGCTGCTAATATAGACTGGTTGATAAAGAGATGTAGTAGTATGTATGTATAAAGAAGAAAGAAAAAAAAAACCACGGGTAGGTGGTATACAATTATGGACGGACTGCCGAGTGCCGACACAGAGGTAGCTACAGCCGTGAACTACCGTACTGTACTGTGTCTGCTGCTAATATAGACTGGTTGATAAAGAGATGTAGTAGTATGTATGTATAAAGAAGAAAGAAAAAAAACCACGGGTAGGTGGTATACAATTATGGACGGACTGCCGAGTGCCGACACAGAGGTAGCTACAGCCGTGGACTACCGTACTGTACTGTGTCTGCTGCTAATATAGACTGGTTGATAAAGAGATGTAGTAGTACGTATGTATAAAGAAGAAAGAAAAAAAAAACCACGGGTAGGTGGTATACAATTATGGATGGACTGCCGAGTGCCGACACAGAGGTAGCTACAGCCGTGAACTACCGTACTGTGTCTGCTGCGACTGGATGATAAATAATGATATAAAAAATATATATATATCACTACTGCAGCCGGACAGGTATATATTATATAATGACGGACCTGCTGGACACTGTCTGTCAGCAGAATGAGTTTTTTATAGAATAAAAAAAAAAACACCACACAAGTGAAGTCACACGACGAGTGTTTAACTTTTTCAGGCAATCACAATATAGTATACTACTAACTATACTGGTGGTCAGTGTGGTCAGGTCACTGGTCAGTCACACTGGCAGTGGCACTCCTGCAGCAAAAGTGTGCACTGTTTAATTTTAATATAATATGTACTCCTGGCTCCTGCTATAACCTATAACTGGCACTGCAGTGCTCCCCAGTCTCCCCCACAATTATAAGCTGTGTGAGCTGAGCACAGTCAGATATATATACATAGATGATGCAGCACACTGGGCTGAGCAGTGCACACAGATATGGTATGTGACTGAGTCACTGTGTGTATCGTTTTTTTCAGGCAGAGAACGGATATATTAAATAAAACTGCACTGTCTGGTGGTCACTGTGGTCAGTCACTAGTAAACTCTGCACTCTCTACACTTCTACAGTACTCCTAAGCTCCAGTAAATCAGGTCAATCTCTCTCTCTCTCTCTCTTCTAATCTAAATGGAGAGGACGCCAGCCACGTCCTCTCCCTATCAATCTCAATGCACGTGTGAAAATGGCGGCGACGCGTGGCTCCTTATATAGAATCCGAGTCTCGCGAGAATCCGACAGCGTCATGATGACGTTCGGGCGCGCTCGGGTTAACCGAGCAAGGCGGGAGGATCCGAGTCTGCTCGGACCCGTGGAAAAAACCATGAAGTTCGGGCGGGTTCGGATTCAGAGAAACCGAACCCGCTCATCTCTAGTTATGACTGGTGCTTGATTGGTCTTGCATAGATCTTTCTTAACCAGATCATAAAAGATGCTGATATTGTTTCCTTTGGACTCCATTGGGTAGTACTTGGATCTCGGATTCAGGCCTGATTTGGAAGTGTTCTCATAATTTTGAATGATGGCATCTTCTTTTTATAAGAAATGTCTCTTGAGTGTTAATTTGCATACAAATTTGTTCAAGTCTATAAATACTTCAAATTTGTTGAGTCCTGTGGGTGCAAATGAAAGCCCTTTGCTCAGGACAGAGATTACAGGTTGTGTTAGGTTGTGTGTAGATAAATTGAATATCCCTTATCCTTCATATTCGTTATTGTAGGTTCCTCTTTTTGTTTTCTCTTCCCCCTGCAGCCCCATTTTCCTCTTCTTCTAGGTGCCGTTTCTTTAAGGGGATGGCGTATCTGCTGTCTTCCTGTACTGAACTACTCATTGGCCCTCATTCCGAGTCGTTCGCTCGGTAATTTTCTTCGCATCGCAGCGTTTTTCTGCTTAGTACGCATGCGCAATGTTCGCACTGCGACTGCGCCAAGTAATTTTGCTATGAAGATAGTTTTTTTACTCACGGCTTTTTCTTTGCTCCGGCGAACGTAATGTGATTGACAGGAAATGGGTGTTACTGGGCGGAAACACGGCGTTTTATGGGCGTGTGGATGAAAACGCTACCGTTTCCGGAAAAAACGCGGGAGTGGCTGGAGAAACGGAGGAGTGTCTGGGCGAACGCTGGGTGTGTTTGTGACGTCAAACCAGGAACGACAAGCACTGAACTGATCGCAGATGCCGAGTAAGTCTGAAGCTACTCTGAAACTGCTAAGTAGTTTGTAATCGCAATATTGCGAATACATCGGTCGCAATTTTAAGAAGCTAAGATTCAGTCCCAGTAGGCGGCGGCTTAGCGTGTGTAACTCTGCTAAAATCGCCTTGCGAGCGAACAACTCGGAATGAGGGCCCTTATGTCTTTTGGTCTGGCTCCTGTTCGTGGAGATAAAAAAATATTTTCACTGTTGGACCTCATTCTCTGTAATGGTGAAAATCTGTTAGCAATCTTGACGGATGGTAGTTCGTCTTTCCGTGTTGATTTGAATTTCTGTGGTACTGTTTTCCATTGGTATATCTGAGTGGTGGTGTGTGATTCGTCCGTAGTTCTGAACCTGCTCCAACTTTTGATTTTCCCTTGTTCATAATCATTCTTATCTCAAATGAACTTTTTTTCTTTCCCTCATATGACTTCTTCTTCAATGTGCTCCAATTTTTTATTAAGGACGCTCTCATTAATTCTATAATCTTCCTTGGTTTTATGTATGTCAAGTTCCGCTTCTTTCTCCTTGATCTCTTTTTCTGTAAGGGTGATAATCTTCCTTCTCTCACTGATCAGAAGTTTAGTTAAATTAATAGAACATGTATGTAATATAGAGTCCCATTTTTCTGTGAATTCAGGATCTGTGTTCCCAAAGGTAGATTGTTTTAGGATTCTCAGCCCTCTGGGTATTCTATTGACTTCGATATAATGCTCTAAGCCTTTAATGTCCCACCAGGTCTTAATTTCTTTTACAAGTAATCTCTTCATCCCACAAAAAAAATCATCTAAGTCTCTGGATGGGGGTGGGGTGTCAGTCTGCCTTTGTTTATTAAAGATTTTGTGGCACCGATCATTTCTTTTATTGATGTGTTCATTGATTCTGAACATTTTCATGAATTGATCACAATGCACCAGGCTGCCTCACAAATTAAAGATAATTGGAGAGAGACTGCGCTCACTGGGATGGGGGTTAGTGCTGCTAGGCCTAGAGGTGTC
Source organism: Pseudophryne corroboree (assembly GCF_028390025.1). NCBI lineage: Eukaryota > Metazoa > Chordata > Amphibia > Anura > Myobatrachidae > Pseudophryne > Pseudophryne corroboree. The sequence continues at coordinate 391,777,038 of NC_086444.1, read as the reverse complement.
CTACCTCCGTACTAATGTTAAGCAATGGTGAGGTCAGCGCACTTGTGGGAGAGAAGGAATGTGAGAGAAAGGGTGAAGATGGAAAGGGATGGAGAAAGAAGGGATGAAAGAAAATGGGAAGAAAGTGATGTGACAATTTGATGTATGATAGTGTTCACAAATGACCATATGTCGTAATATAATGATGTTTATTAGGGTGGTATGTTCCCACTGTCAGGTGTGTCATGCAGACCACCCTTTTCAGTGTACCCTCCTGAATGGTACACTTCTGCTCAAAACTTCTAGAATTAATAATAAGAGTGGTGGGTAAAAGTATGTGCCTCTCCGTATATCTGGCACAATGTCTGTGTCAGTGTTATGTCCTTAGGAGTCCTAATGTTCAGAGGTCCCTTGCGGTATGAATGTCAGGTATGCCCAAGGGTGCACCTTTAAATTAGGTATGGTATCACCTATGTGGCTCTGAAACTAGGTAAGTATCAGTCGTGGTGGGGTGTGTGACAGTTTGCGGCGTCCCGCCTGTCAGACCTCCCTGTGTGCACCAAATGTGGAATCGGGGGTACGGGCTTGGTTCTTACACTTACCGCCGTGGGTGCGTTCCGCGCGCCTGTGCCGGCTCAGCTTCCATTCCCGAGTCCTCCGGTGTCCTTTGATGTCCAGGCCGTCTCGTCTCGGTCCCCGTGATCGGTCAGCGGCCGCCGCTTTCCTCCTTCCTCCGCCGGGTCCCGTCTGTGACTTCCTGCTTTGCCGCTCACGTTATGTGTCACGTGAGCGGGAGTGTTCAATTAGCCCCTGTTGCTCGGGGATACCTCTCTCCAGCCGGGGAGAGGTGTCTGTAAAATGCAGTGTGTAGTGAGACAAGTCCGGCGGAGGAAGGAGGAAAGCGGCGGCCGCTGACCGACCACGGGGACCGAGACAAGACGGCCTGGACATCAAAGGACACCGGAGGACTCGGGAATGGAAGCTGAGCCGGCACAGGCGCGCGGAACGCACCCCCAGCGGTAAGTGTAAGAACCAAGCCCGTACCCCCGATTCCTCATTTGGTGCACACAGGGAGGTCTGACAGGCGGGACGCCGCAAACTGTCACACACCCCACCACGACTGATACTTACCTAGTTTCAGAGCCACATAGGTGATACCATACCTATGTCAAAGGTGCACCCTTGGGCATACCTGACATTCATCCCGCAAGGGACCTCTGAACATTAGGACTCCTAAGGACATAACACTGACACAGACATTGTGCCAGATTTACGGAGAGGCACATACTTTTACCCACCACTCTTATTATTAATTCTAGAAGTTTTGAGCAGAAGTGTACCATTCAGGAGGGTACACTGAAAAGGGTGGTCTGCATGACACACCTGACAGTGGGAACATACCACCCTAATAAACATCATTATATTACGACATATGGTCATTTGTGAACACTATCATACATCAAATTGTCACATCACTTTCTTCCCATTTTCTTTCATCCCTTCTTTCTCCATCCCTTTCCATCTTCACCCTTTCTCTCACATTCCTTCTCTCCCACAAGTGCGCTGACCTCACCATTGCCTCACAAATTAAACCAGACGATAGATAAAAACAATAGCGGTAAGGCGCCACTTGCGCTTGTGAGCAATAATAGTAAAAAGGTCACTAATAGACCTATAAAAACACTCCCTTAATATTTTAGGGTGTCAGCAAACCCCTAAGTATTTAAGCATCGGTAAAGATGCGATACATAGAAATATTAATATAGAAATAGGGGTGTCAGCAACCCACGGTGTTTATAACATTAAAAAAGAGGCTAAAATGAAGATAAACCCAGATTAGGGACTGGAAAATATGAATCTTAATATTGAGCAAAAGAAGCCAAAATATGTTTGTTTTTAGCAATATATGTAACAATAGTTTTTTTCTCTAGACAAAAGGGGTAAAAACCAATATACATATATATTTAAAAGGGACACATTAAAAAAAATTAAAAAGTAAGATAAAAAATCAGAGGATAAGAAAAAAGTAGCGAGAAAAAATACTTATAATAATATGGATACAATGTGGATAAATGAACCGTATTTATTTTTAAAAAAATGAGAACTAGGAGCTTATCTTAATATGAAGAGTCAATGAGTTATACCCAACGTGTTTCATCCATCTGACATCATCAAGGGGTGGTGTGCAACTGACCAGCACTGAATTTATACCTGGTATAATCAAGGGAATGACCTCTGACATAATTTCCTGTGCTAAGTCACATGGTACAATAACCGTTACATTTGTATCTATAAAATAGGTTGGAGCTATCAAGAATATAGATAAAGATATTTAATCTCTAATTAATTCACAAACGAGTAGTGCAAACAATGTATTTTAAGGGAAATAGTCCTAAATGCAAGAAAGCGGCACTTCCACCACACTTCCTGTGTCCTTAGATGTTCAGTGCACCTGTGCCCCACTTCTGGTCCGTGAGTGACTGCAAACAGGTAGCTTGTGCATGCGCGTGGCCACCCCACCTCCTGGTTCGTGGGCATACAGAGTCCTGGTCCTCTGGTAACCTCTGGCTGTGCGGCTAGGGTTTTCTTACCCACTTCCGGTCACGGCAACATATTTGTCAAAGGGACCTCCCTTAATTCTCCATTGGGAGTGGCGGCCATTTTACTGGAGTGCAATACTTCAGACCATAATAGATCAGTACTTGTATAGCAGCAGAACATGAAACAAAAATTAAAAGAATATTAATAAAGTAAAGGTAAATGATCCATATAGATAAAGGGACATATCCTAATAATGAAGTATTTGAAATAATAAACATAATATAATATAGGTCTATGATAAATGCACTATAAAGGAACTATAGTAGCCACGCAATATATATAAAAGGGAGCATATATTGTATATAAAAAAACAATAACAACATAATAAATATAGAGTTTGAAAAGTATTATTTTACATTTAAAAAAATTAAAATTAGAATAAAGTGGATACCCATCTCATATATAGACACTTTAACCTCGTACACAATTCAAATCCAGAAGATCTCTCCTTTAAAGCTATTGAACATGTGCAGCTTGGTGAGAGAGGTGAAGATCTGGCGAACAAACTGTCTCAACTGGAGATGTTCTGGATCTTCCAACTCAATAAGATGCATCCCAGCGGCTTCAATGAAGGATATGAAATTGCTCCATTTTTATGAGGTGTACACTACCTAGCACTACTAGTTTTGGCGCACCCTCACTACACTTATCTTTTTTTTTTAAATCTTAGTTTTTATTATTTTGTATTTGAACAAAAATAAATGAAGGGGGGATACAGAATAGAAAAGGGAGGGAGAGGGGTGGGGGGGTTACACAGATATTTTAACATATACATAAATATGCAGATAACATATAAAAAAATAAAAATAAACCCAACATATTAAAAAAAAACCATGTAGATCTGAATCCATCCGACAGTAACTATAAATCTATTCACCAGTCAAGCGTCTATGTGTCATAAATGACGTCTAGGGGATGACTATGCCAGTAGATGTTCCATGAAAGCCAGCGTAGAAGGGGGCAAGATGGAGTGGAGGAGTAAGCAACCCCAGTGGTTTAAAACTCGTAGTGAGACTATATAGCCTTTTCTATTGCAGTGATATGAGGGACCACAGTAGAGCGCCACTGACGGGCAATTAGAAGTTTGGTGGAAATAAGTATATGACCCAGAACATATCGGTCGCCCGGTGACAAGTTACCATAATAAAGATGGAGGAAAAGCAAACGTGGGTGTGGAGTTAGATGGTGGCCTAATACAGAAGCTATAAGTTAAAATACCGAGTTCCAAAGATGGGCAAGCGCAGGGCAGTCCCAGAAAATATGCAATAAAGTTCCAACATTACCGCAGTTGCGCCAACATAAATTAGATGTGGAGGGTTGCATCGCATGTAAGCGGGAAGGTGTAAAATATAAACGATGAAGGAGTTTATAAAATAATTCTATATGTGACATACATTTATATACTTTAAAACAGGTTTGAAATACCACCTCCCATTCCTCTTCTGAGATGGAGCATCTAAGATCAGTCTCCCATTTTAATTGGATAGGGGCTTTCTGTAATGGAAGGGGATTGGTAATATAGTTATACCACTTAGTAATGCCTCCCCTACCTTCTCCTATACTAAGGAGTTCCTGGATAAGCTTAGGCAATGGGAATATGTTGTGAGGGGAGTGTGAAGCCCCAAGGAGCCAGTGTCTGAGCTGCAAATATTTATAAAATTCCCTATGGGATAATGAAAATCGTGCTTGTATTTGTGCAAATGGGAGCAGGGTGTCATTCGCCAGTATATCTTGAAGGGACAGGATCCCTTTGGAGATCCAGGCATCGTATAGCAGATAAGGTATCAGGGAGGCTATGCCTGTTAACGAGAGAGTGGAGGAGGGGAGGGCGATACCATCCATTCTATCCACCACCTCTAGCCAAGCTTTCCGAGTAGATTGGACCGTGAGAAATTTAGTGGTTAACAATTTGCCTTCATCTCTCAGAAGCAACAGAATATCCATCAGGGGGAGTGGGGAGATAAATCCTTGTTCGAGTTGACCCCACAATTTATGGTCATTCTGAGAGTGCCAAGCTCCTATTTGTGCAAGTCTGCAAGCTAATTGATAGGAATGTATATCTGGGTAGGCCAAGCCCCCCTCCCATTTGGGTCGGGTCATCATTTTCCTGGCCAGTCTCGGTTTCTTACCCTTCCACACATAGGAGCTAAATATAGAATTACATTTAGACAAAAGATAATTAGGTAAGAGAATAGGGATGGTCCGAAATAGATACATAAGCTTGGGGAGAATCGTCATCTTCAGTGCAGCTATTTGTCCTAACCATGAAACATGTTGCATCATCCAGTCAGAGGCCAGTTTAATAAATTTTTGTAATAGTGGGGGATAGTTCGCTGAGATTAAATCATCTACCTTCAGGGTAATCTGACCCCCCAGATACTTGAGGCTTCTATCCTGCCAGTAATACGAGTAAACAGCTTTCAATGCGGACAGAAGGGAGGTCGGAAAGTTAATGGGGAGCGCTTCTGTTTTGGTATTATTAAGTTTATAATAAGATACTGCGGAGTATTCATTCAAGAGTGTGTGCAAGGCCTTCAAGGAGATAGTGGGGTCAGTTAGTGTCAAAAGGAGATCGTCCGCAAAGAGACATATCTTATGAGATTGTCCCAAAAGTTCCATGCCTTTAATTAGAGTTGTGGACCTGATTTTCTCAGCAAGAGGCTCCATCACTAGAACAAACACTACTCTGCCATGAAGTCCAAACTTACGTAGTACTGCTTGAAGGTATCCCCAATGCAGTCGATTGAACGCTTCTCCGTGTCTAACAAAAGCAACAATAAAGGATCATCTGAAGTGGAGAAGGCGTCCAGCACATTTATCAACCATCTTGTATTATCAGGAGATTGTCTACCGGGTACAAATCCCACCTGGTCCTGATGGATGAGAGAGGGGAGAAGGGGATTAAGTCTGTTGGGCAATAATTTTGCATATATTTTTAAATCTGTATTCAGCAGCGCTATGGGGCGATAATTGGGCATCAAAGCAGAGTTCTTCCCCTGCTTTGGAAAAGCTACCACTCGAGCCTCCAGTTTTTCCGCCGGAAAGCTCCCAACAGAAGAAGCATGGTTATAGACTGATTCTAGGATACGGGTTAGGGAGTCTTTGAAACTTTTATAAAATGTATTAATGAACCCATCAGGGCCTGGTGCTTTATCCAATGGGAGCGAATCAATTGTTTGGGAAATTTCTTTATGAGTCCAAGGTTGTTCTAGAGCCCGTAAGATTTCAGAGTCAATCGAGGGGATGTGTAAATCTTTAAAAAGGCAATAGCAGCTGATGTGGGTTGTGGGATAGATAGGTCATCTTTCAAGTTATAGAGGGTGGAATAGTATTTAGCAAAAGCGTCAGCAATTGCAGACGGGTCTGTTACTTTAATGCCATTTAAATTGACAATAGATTTCACCCTCTCTTTTGCTGTCTTCCCTCTTAATTTATGGGCAAGCATTCTACCAGCTCTGTCGCCCTGCAAATAGAACCTTTGCCGTAACCTGAATAGATTTTTGTGGACTTCATTTAAGGCCAATTTATTCATTTCGTCCCTGGTACGTAGTAAGTCTCAATAAATTTTCTTATTAGACGGGCTAGTCTTTAGATGGTTTTCTAAATCTATAATTCGGGCTTCGAGCTCTACCTGTTGTTTGCGGGAGGACCGATGGATATAAGAAGCTGCCTGAATTGCTGCACCCCTAACTACTGCTTTGAGAGCACACCAGTGCGTAATATAGATGTGTCAGTTGGGACATTGGTATCGATATATAGGGATAAGGCCTGCATTATGGATCATTTAGCTTCCGCATTCGTGAGAAGATAGTCTCCAAGACGTCACAAGGGAGGTGAAGTCCTAGTACGTCGAATGTCCCAACTGATAGAGAGGGCAGAGTGGTCCGACCATGATACTGGCAGGATAGAAGCCTTCAACAGCTGTTGAAGTGACCATTTATCTGATACGGCCAAATCGATTCTAGAGAAAGAACCGTGTACTGGAGAGAAAAACGTGTAGTCTCTACAAGTCGGGTTCTTAGCCCTCCAGACGTCGTAGAGATCATACTCGTGTAAAATATTCCTGAATGAATGAGAATGGTCTCAAAGCGGACCTGCACTGGAGACAGAACGAGTCGAGGATCGATCTACACTGGGGTCAGGGACCATGTTAAAATCTCCCAATAGTAGCAATCCGCCCGAACAATGTGCCTGCAGGGTCTGAAAAAATTTCCTGAATAATGGAATTTGTTTTGTGTTGGGTGCATATATTGTAGCCAAAGTAATAGGCTTGTCCTCTAGTTTACTAGTCAGGATGAGGTATCTGCTCTCCTGATCTGTGATTTGATGTTCTAGAGAAAAATTGCAAGTATTAGAAAATAAAAAGGCCACTCCCGCTTTTTTCGTAGGACCATTGGACATATAGCAGGTGGGCAATTTGTTATACATAAGGGAAGGCAGAGATATAGACATAAAGTGAGTTTCCTGTAGAGCCACTATATGTGCCTTACATTTTGCAAAATGGTTCAGGGCCAGTCGCCGTTTGTTGGGTGAATTCAGACCTTTTACGTTCAATGAGAGAGCTTTAACCATTAGGCATCTCAAGTGACAGTGCTATAATCAATCTACATACATAAACCGTAATATGAGACAAACGGGAATATAAGTGTACCAGAACTAGGAAAGATAGAAGGAAGGGGAGAAAGAGTAAAGACAGAAAACATAGTAAGCACCACATGGGTGCCAAACGAGGTTGCCTAAATAGGCAACACATGGGGTCGAGGCGGACGGTGGCACCCTCCCTCACTCCTGTAACAAACAAAGCATAACAATAATATAAACATAAATAAATATAACTTCCCAGAGAGTTTACAGAGTCACCGTGGGAGTAAGTCCCATGCGTACGGCTCAAATTCCGACATTGAACGTTAATAAACATCTACGACATATAACGGTGAAGATGGTTTAAGAGACATGGTGAAAAATATACGGTCTCAGTAATCAAGGGTGAGAGAAATAGAAATATGAATCATGTTCAGTAGCAACACTCACCCCGTCGGTCCGACCGACTAAAGAGGGAGACCAAAAGCGTAAGTCACCCTCTAGCAATATGGCACACCGTACATAAAGATTAAGAACATGAAGTAAAAAGTCAAAAGCAGTAATTAGGAAGTTGAAAGTATAAAGTATAAAACAGAAAACAGGCAGCGTAAGTCATTTAAAAATCTATCCCAGTTTGCATAGCAATAATGAACCAAGTATCTCTTACATACATGTGTAAATGCTTTGCTCATTAGCAGCCAAATAAATTGGCCGAGAGACCAGATGAATGAAACTTCGATAAAGCAAAAACAGATAAGTGGATCAAATCAGTCATTGACATCTGACTTAGTTGGAACTGCAGCTCTTCAAATTGAGCTGCCGGCAACTGACCATTCTTGAGCCAATTTAAGGGTCTTAGGAGCCTTCGCGGAAGCGTCTTCCAATTTCCAAGAGTCTAAAAGTCGCATACCAGCTTCCGGTGAAGTAATCACATTGGTGACACCGTTCCATCTGATAAGGAGTTTGGTCGGAAATCCCCAGCGATAGGGAATATCAGCTATCCGTAGTGCCGTGGTCACCAGATAGAAAGAACGTCGCATAGCCAGAGTGGTAGCTGACAGATCCCCGTATACTTGTAAATGTCCCAATATTGAAGCTGACAGATCCGGTCTCATAGCTGCACGAAGGATTTATTCCTTGATGTGGAAGTAATGCATCCTCATCAAAGTGTCTCTCGAGGCGTCCTTCGGGGCATTCTTAGACTTCGGGAGACGGTGGATGCGATCAATGAGGAAGTCATCTATGGAGTTGGTGGGAAGAAGATTCATGAAGAGATCTGTCACAAACTGTTTAAGGTCTGAGTTGGAGACCGATTCTGGGATACGGCGGAGCTTTATATTGTTACGGAGTGACATATCCTCGAGGTCGCATGTCTTCCATCTTAGGTCCACGACCTCAGTCTGCAACTCCTCAAGTTGAGTGATCACTTCGTTGTGGGATTTCACCACCTCCTCGCAATTATTCTCAAGGTGGTCTGTACGTTGACCTATAGCATCGACTGATTGTTGGCAGCACTGCAGCGCTGCTTTAAATTCCGTTGTTATGTCATCTTTGAAAGTAGCCAGAAGTTGCTGCATAGAGCCAAGAGTGAGGGGTGCATCATCGTCTAGCATTGAGAGCTTTGTCGGACCAATACGGGGTGTCGCAGACGGTTCATCATGCTCTGGGGAATGCTTAGATCGGGGATCTGGCATACTGGGTCCTTTAGAACTCTGTGTAGAGGGAGACTGTTTGAAGAAAGTCACTGGGTGAACAGGTGTCTGATCTTTCTGGCGTTTAGGTGGCATAATTCTGGAAAGTAGATATAATCAATGAAGGATTAGGCAAGATAAATTGGCAAAAGAAGGATAAACCCGAGAGATCCGGCCTGTTGTCCATCAGGAACGATATCACAGCATTTAGGAGTGGGGGAGGGGTTTAGAACATAGCGATGATGGTCACATCATCCCGGCCCGTATGTTGGTGGGGCCTTCTTCACCTCCGAAGGAGTGGATATAATTTGAGAAGAATCAGATGCAGATAGAGGTGTGGGTTCCCGGTGACGTTCTCAACAGAAAATACGCCTGTATACAGGTGTACAGGTTATCTGTTGGAGCAGGGTGGGGTTTCAGATGCAATAGCTACAAGACCTCCAAGAGCACAGAAGCACTGCAATCGTAAGGTCAGGAGGGATCGCGGCTCGCGATAGTGAGGTCGGGCAGAGGTAGGGGAGTAATGCTGTAATGATCTCTTTTTTACAATGCAGAAGGCACATAGAGGTGGCATAGTAGAAGGAGAGCCTCAGTAATACATAGCCACACAGTAAGTAAAAGGCCTTGTATTATGGTAATAAAGCCTGGAGGGCCACCAGGGACCAGCCTCTTATCCAGCCCTCACAGGCTTGCAGCTTCCAGCAACTGTGGTGCAGGGTGAGAGGAGTTAAGATGGCTGTTGCGGCTCCCGACGGCAGGCTCCGTCACTCACCCTTTCACTCGGTGCACTCCAGGGCTTGCGGGCACGTCGGCAGTCACTTGCAGATGATAGGAGCTGGAGACAGGCAGCGGGCTTGAGCGGGTGAGACCCGCTATCACTCCTCTTCACCGCCAGGTCCTCCGCGCTCCAGAGCTCCGGTCCCAGAAGTCAAACAGAATCGAGGTCCCAGCTTCTATAAAGTAGCAGGCCGCAACCCGCAGGGACAGGTAATTCAGTCCCCCAGCTCCGCGGCGCTCTGTAAACAGGGCGGGTGGGTCCCCGGGGATATAAGGGTGCCGGGTGGATGATGGAGGGTCAAAGCAGAGCCCGTAACAGGGTTACAATAAAGGTGCAGTAGGTGAAGCCATGAAAGACACGTCTGCACACCAGTCCCGCTAGGCCATGCCCCTCTACACTTATCTTTATTTAACTATTTTTCTCTTTTTATTACACTGTATGGCTAATAAAAAATTTCTTTTGAATGATACCAGGCTACTATCTGATATATGCGCCGCAAGATAGTCATACCACACTGGCTTCACGCCCAAATCTGTCTGATCTTGGAAGCTAAGCAGTGTAGGGCTTGACTACTACCAAAGGGGAGACCTTTTTGGGAAGATCAAGTACTGTAACTAGGCCACACTGTTAATCAGATTGATTGGTACCTATATACACAGGCTTTGAGTCCCATATAGTTTTATATTTTTACTCAATACTCCATTATCACTCGATTATATTATCACTTACCATTACCTCATATTACCACTTTTGATATAGTCTCTATTTTAATTTTCTTATTATCATACCCATTTATGATCTTTTATATTATCACATAAGGTGAATAGCTCACATATGTCAACCATAAAAATAATTCACAAGAGGGCGTACTATATTTCTGCATCTTAGCCAAACTAATTATTTTGTCCACTTGAAGATCTAGATAATATGGTTCTTCTTCAACTAATTTTACATTTTTTTAATGTAAATAATTAATTTTCAAACCCTATATTTATTATTTTGTTCTTTTTTTATATACTGTATATGCTCCCTTTCATAAATATTGCGTGGCTACTATAGTTTCTTTGCAAAGCATTTAGCATACACCTATATTATATTATTTTTATTATTTCGCATACTTCATTATTAGGATATGTCCCTTTATCTATATGAATCATTTACCTTTACTCATACTTTATTAATATTCTTTAAATTTTTGTGTCATGTTCTGCTGCTATACAAATACTGATCTATTATGGTCTGAAGTATTGCACTCCAATAAAATGGCCGCCACTCCCAATGGAGAATTGAGGGAGGTCCCTTTGACAAGTATGTTCCTGTGACCGGAGGTGGGGAATAAAACCCTAGCTGCACAGCCGGAGTTACCAGGGGACCGGGACTCTGTATGCCCATGAACAAGGAGGTGGGGCGGCCGCATGCGTGCACAAGTTACCTGTTTACAGTCACTTGCGGACCGGAAGTGGGGCGCCGGAGCAGGTATCTGAACATCTAAGGACACCGGAAGTGAGGCGGAAGTGCCGCTTCCTTGCATTTAGGACCTTAAAATACATTGTTTGCACTACTCGTTTTTGAATTAATTAGAAATTAAACATCTTCATCTATATTCATGATAGCTCCAACCTATTTTAAAGATACAAATGTTTAAACACTGTGGGTCGCTAACACCCCTATTCCTAAATTCATATTTCTATGTATAGCATTTTTACTGATGCTTAAATACTTAGGGGTTAGCTGACACCCTAATATATTAAGGGAGTGTTTTTATAGGTCTATTAGTGACCTTTTTACTATTATTGCCCACAAGCGCAAGTGGTGGCACCTTACCTCTATTGTTTATATATATATATATATATATATATATATATATATTCATTTATTTATTTTTTAAGGTGAGTTTTGTTCCCTCTTAATTTTCCAGAACATTTTGCATGCTATATCCTTGACAGTTTTGTTTCGAAGAGTATAAATAAATGGGTTGAGTAAAGGGACCACAACAGTGTTGAGTATTGATATTTCTTTGTTGAAAGATGTTCCTTTACTGTGTACTGGTTGAGAATACATAAACATGCAGCTTCCATATATGAGGGTTACAACTATAGCATGAGAAGAACATGTTGATAAAACCTTTTCTTTACCTCCAGCAGTTTTTATTTTTACAATTGCTATTAGAATATTGAAATATGATAAAAATGTTATAAGGAGGAAAGAAACAAAGACAGTTAACGATAATGCCCCTATCCACTTCTCAATATAATCTGTTTTTGTGCAGGAGTTCCTTAGAAGTGGGCCTAGATCACACATAAAATGGTCAATCTCAAAAAAACAAAATGAAAGTTTCAGTATTAAATAAGCTGGTATGCACTGCAAGAAAATGGAGCCAAACCAAACTCCGACCATAAGTTGAATACATACATGTCTTTTCATAATAGTTGTATAATGCAGTGGGTAGCATATTGCTAAGTATCGATCAGCAGACATTACAGCCAAGAGCAGAAACTCAGCAGTTCCAACAAGAAAGAAAACGTATGATTGAGTTAAGCAGCAGGCCAAAGGAATGGACTTTTCCTTCCTTAATGTGTCCTTTAGTAAGTTTGGTACTGTGGTGTTAATGAAACATATATCAATAAATGCTAAATTACACAGGAAGAAATACATGGGACTTTGTAGTTGTCTATTAAGTAAGATAACATTAATTATAAAGATATTACCGATCATAGTAGATATATAGGAAACTAACAAAAGAAAAAATATAGGAACAATTAGATATGGAAGCAGAGGGAAACCCAAAAGTATAAACTCTGTAACAATAGTCATGTTATTCATCTCCAACATTGTTATTGGACAAATGCAGCTGAAATTGTGAATTGTAATACAAAGCTATGACTATTGTTTATGACATCAGAGACCTACATGAATCCACATAGCTTTTCTGCAAAAACAAGTTTGAAGAGAAGACCAAAATATGTTATGGTTAATCCGTCATTTAGTGTTTCATGGCCTACCGCCTTGAGCCCTAATTATAGGAAAAAGGAAAATGAAAACAATTACAATAGTATTGTAAACATACTACAAGTATAAAAGCAGAGTAAATACATTTTTTCCTTAATGTGAAACTTGAAGAAAAAGCATAAAAAGATGGAATAATCATTAATGGTGATTTGCAATGATAATTAAATTACAATAATTAGATAAACCTACCTATACTGCAGGTTATGCCACAGGTTGATTCTCCCATATCCAAAATTCCAAAATACTAAATATTTCAAAATATGGAGTTGTTTGATCTTGGCTTATATACTGTAGTGCCAGCTTTGCTTTCTGGTGGTTCAGTGTGCACAAACTTTGTTTAATGCACACCTTCATTAAATATATTGTGTAAAATAAAATTTTGGCTGTGTTTATAGGTGTATATGAAACATAAATTAATTTCATGTATGTACACAAACTTTGTTTCATGTACAAAATCTTCAGGCTATGTGTACAATATGTATATAAAATATAAATTCATTCAGTGTTTAGACTTGGGTACAATCACCAAGTTATCTTATTATGATATGTAAATATTCTAAAATGTGGAAAAATCTCATATCCAAAATACTGTATGGTCCCAAGGATTTTGAATATGAGAGTCCTAACCTGTTCTGGATGGGAAAGGAATACCTTCAACACTCCGACTGTTTACCTACAATAAACTGGAAACTCATTTAATTATCAGTACGTCTGTAATCTTTTTTTTTTTTAAATCTTATGAACACACAATGGGCCTGCTTCATGTTTATAGTTAAAGCAGAAAAGCTGCAATTGGGCAAAACCATGTTGCACTGCAGGTGGGGCAGATGTAACATGTGCAGAGAGATGTAGATTTGGATGGGATGTGTTTAACCTGAAATCTAAATTTCTGTGTAAAAATAAAGTTGTCTAAAATGTGTGGGTTAAATGCAAAAGCATGCAGTAATTACCTTGCACTGAAAAAACATATTAATGTATTTGCTCCCCTTGCATGGCAATGTGATTTGTTCCAGACACAAAGTTACGTGATTTTTTTGCTTTTTTTTTTGCTATGAATCAGGCCCTCTAACCCAAGGCTATTAATAGTATCCATCTAGTGTGACCCATTTCTTCCTTTATATAATATTATGCTCATGTTTTTCTACTTATTCCGCAATACCATTAAACAGAGATGTACTAAATAATGACAACTGTTGCATAGAGAATAAACAGTAAGTCTTTTGATAAAATTATTTATCTTTACTTTAGAATAAATGTGCAAGAACCGATACTTACACTTTCTTTCTCTTTAGAAAATAACATTTCAAATGGCAAAGAACATTTCAGTACTCACTGTTATACTTTTCTATCTGAATCCCTAACTACAAAGAAACACCACTGGGTCTAATTATCTCAATTAACATAATGCTTGCTTCCAATTAATGGAAAACAGTGTTTATACAATACGTTAATAAGTATTTTATTTAAACCAGAAAAATAAAAAAATAAAGAATGGAATGATAAAACACCACATTTACAATGGCTAAAATCTACTTGTTACTGTAAGTTGAAATGCACAGTAGTTCAAAATCACTCCACTGCCACCAACATTGACTTCCCCTGCAGCAGGTCCATAGGATGTAATGGAATTTTCATAATGCAATTGTAGTAATAGTATAAGTTAACCTGTGCCACAGAGTTTTGAAAACACCCTTCCATATACAGATAAGCACCAGAATACTTTGTTAAGTTTGAGGATATCTAAGCACCCTAATTTGAATGTAATCATCATAGATAATGGTTAAATATTTAAATTGTTATCTCCAGCTATTTATTAATCATCTTATCCAGCTTTTTTTGACACATATGCAGTACTCGTTGGGATTTCTTAATGTTGTGTTGTGTAGTGTTGTATTATTCATTTGTGCAGAGTTTTTTTTCAGGTGTCTAGAGAAAGTGACAGTGTTTATTAAGAATGCTCACCATTTGATGTGCATTTCTCTTTAACTGAAATAGGATTTGAGCATTTGATTGTCTTTCTTAAGTGGCCTACACACTGGGCAATGTTTTTGACCACCAATATTATTGACCAACGATATTATCGATGGTTGTTTTTTACTACACACTGAAAGATATCGATGGTCAATTTGGATGCTATGAGAGTACATACATCTATATCGTCCAAATTGACTGACATGTATCAGTGATGATCGTTCAACAATTAATGATTGCAGGTACATGCATCGTTTATCATTGATGCATCCACACTGAAAGATATGAATGATTTATCGTTAATTTATGAACAATATTGTTCATATCTTTCAAGATATTACCTAGTGTGTGGGCCCATTTAAGTAGTGTCAATGGAGTTTGGATATGGCTGCCTAGCCAGTTGCCAATTCTGAGCTGCAGTTGTTCACAGATGCTTTCAGATTTTTGTGGTTTGATACTATTTTTCAATGGCATGTGGTGTGCTAAGCCTTAGCCTTATTTATGCTGAGAGGAAGGTTTAACGGCAAACATGCTGCTATAGGAACTTTTTCTGATCATAGTTGTGGCTGAACTTTTATTAGACTTAGAAATCTGTGAATAATTTTTTTTGTAAGATAACTTAGACTGTCAATAGCTACAGGGCAGGATCTTTTTCAGATCTGTGGTTCCTAAGGGCACTTAATCCTGCTTTATTTACATAAAAATATTAATTTTATTGCATAAAATGTTCCAGGAGTTGAAAACAAAATCGCAATTGCTCTATCTCAGTTTTAAAGGGTTAGGCGACCAAGCATAATCAATTATAACTGAATTAATAAATTTGGCTGTGAGTTCTTTCTTATTTACTTATTATTTATTAACAGTTTCTTATACAGCACAGCATATTCCGTTGCACTTTAGAATTAGAACAGCAGTAATTGAACAAAACTGGGTAAAAACAGACAGACATAGAGGTAGGAGGGCCCTGCTCACAAGCTTACAATCTATAGGTAAATAGGCATTGATACACAAAGATAGATGCTACCTATTGCATAATGGTCAACCAGATTGCTAGGTTCTTAATGGGTTGTATGATATGATCACCCATCTATGTTGGCTAAATGTAAGGAGGGTGTGAGAGTAAAGAAAGACAAAATATGTGAGGTTTATGTGTACTGTACAGAGAGGATGTAATTAGACAGGGAAGCAATGAAGGTTATGTGGGTGGGACTGGAGTTTGATAGGCTTGTCTGAAGATGTGAGTTTTCAGGGAATGTTTAAGGTTTGGAGACTAGAGGTGAGTCTTATTGTGCATGGGAGGGCATTCCACAAAGTGGGTGAAGCCCGGGTTAGTCCTGTAATTTTGAGTGGGAACAAGTAATACGTGTGGCTGAGAGACACAGATCTTGTGCAGAGCGTAGAGGTCGGGTAGGGAAATATTTTGAGATGAGTGAAGAGATGTATGTTGGTGCAGACCAGTCAGGGGACAATTACAATAATCAATGTGGGAGATCATGAGAGCATGGATTAGAGTTTCTGCTGTGTTTTGTGCAAGATATGGTCATATTTTTGAAATGTTTCTTAGATGTATGTAACATGATTTTGAGACAGATTAAATGTGTGGAACAAAGGATAGTTCAGAGTCAAGAATGACACCTAGGCAGCGAGCTTGTGGGGATGATTGCTAAGTTATCAACAGTGATAGAGATATCAGGTTAGTAACTATTCTTGGCCGGTGGAAATATAATTAGTTTTGCATACAGATGATACTGAAATCCTAAAGAGCTGATTAGTTTGCCAAGAGATGTGGTATAGATAGAAAAAAGCAGAGGACCTAAGACTGAGCCTTGCGGTACTCCAACTGAGAGATATAGCGAAGAGGAGGTGGAATTATAGAAACGAACACTGAAGTAGCGATTAGATAAGTAGGATGAGAACCAAGAAAGGACTGTGTCCTGAAGACCTAGCGATTGTAGTGTTTGTATGAGAAGAGAGTGGTTAACAGTGTCAAAAGTAGCAGAGAGATAAAGGAGAATAAGTAGTGAGTAATGGCCTTTAGATTTAGCATTGACCAGATCATTCACTACTTTAGTCAGTGCTGTCTCTGTGGAGTGTTGGGCACAGTAAGTTGTGTTAGTTAAAAAAGTGTGTGAGGCGAGTGTAGGCATGTCTCTCAAGTAGCTTGGAGGTGCAGAGGAGCTAAGAGATGAAAAAGTAGCTTGAGAGAGAGTTAGGGTCAGAATTTTGTTTTTTCAGAATCAGAGTAATCACTGCATGCTTGTACAGAGAAGGAAAGAAACCAGTAGACAGAGAGAGATTACAGATTTTAGTTAAGGTTGGGATGAGCACAGCAGACAGAGCTTTACTAATTTGTAAGAGTACAGAATCCAGAGGATAGATAGTAGAGTAGGCATATGAGAAGAGTGCAGATACTTCATCTTCATTTGTGGGATCAAATGAAGAGAAGGTGTTAGAGGGTTCAGGAAGGGAATTGAGCAGGTCACTGGCTGTGGAAGAGCATACCATTTAGTTTTAGGATCTTATCGAACTTGTCTTTGAAATAGGAAGCAAGATCTTGTGCATTGATTGTGGCTGGTGGGTTGAGTGAAGGAGAGATAAGAAGTCAAAGAAGAAATATATTACAGCACTCAGGAATTAATAACAAATTTTAATTAAAAAACAATATTTGTAAAATACATAAGAGCGACTCTCCAGCACAGTTGATATGTGATAAAAGAAGTATAGCTTAACGTGTTTCCCCACCTCCTTGAGATGTCAGCGGCTTCCTCATACTTCTGAGGAAGCCGCTGACACCTCAAGGAGGCAGGGAAATACGTTAAGATATATTTCTTTAACCACAAATCAATTGGGCCGGAGAGTCTCTGCATAGCAGTCTGCATCCTCAAGAATCGTTGTTAACTAGTCTCCCAGCGATGTCTGCTTCTAAAGGTTAAACAGCACCCATAGCCAGGAAAGACTTAATTTCAACAGGATTGGTGATACCACAGTTGTAATTAAACTGTTAATACTAATTGTGCACTAAGCCTAATATTGGATTGTTTTGGACACTGAATGCAGAGGAGTTTAAGTGGTGACTTTATTATTAAATATTTCAGCAGTGTCTGCAATTATTCACAACAGTTGATCCAAAATCAGCCTTTGTTTGTGATCCAAAATCAGATGGTTTCAACGTTGAAGACCAAGCCTCAAACTGCTCTTTGCTACATTTAATGTGGAACTGATATTGTTATTGTTTTTATACATACTTACAATAATATCAGCTGCAGTATTGTGAAATTCAGATGCCGGACGATGGATGTGATTTTTCTGGTTTTATATGTATTTTACAAATATTGTGTTTTAATTACATTTTGTTATTAATTCATGAGTGCTGCAATATATTTCGTCTTTGTTTTCTATTTGATCTATAGGGTTGAGCAGTCCCTATATTACTGGCAGCACAAGACTTAAGTTGATAATCGCGTGGTCAAAACTTTGTGAGGAATAAGAAGTGATTTAAATGTATTAAAAAGTCACTTGGGGTTAGAGATGAGCAGAGATTAGAGATTGGAAATATGTTTGTTTGGCAGTATCCAGAGCATTACAATAAGAGTGGTACATGGTCTTATATGTGAGAAAGTCACTAGAACTACGAGATCTATGCCACTGGCATTTTACTTTATGTGAGACTTTTTGAAGGTGTCTTGTGTATTTGGAGTGCCACGGTTGACATCTAAGTCTACGTGGAGTGTGATGGGTAGCCGAAGCCACTTCGTCGAGTGCTGTTTCTAGAGTTTGGTTAAGGTGTGATACAGCAGTCTCAGGAGAGGTGAATGAAGAAATAGGTGAGTGCAGTGGTTGCAGAGAGGTAGATAGTTGTTGAAAATTAATAGCATTAACATTTCTGCAGGTTAGAGGAGGCTTGGTAGACTTCAGGGACATTGAGTTTGAATTAATGAAGGAGAGAATGTCGGTGATAAGTTTGTGATTTGATAGAGGGAAAGTAGCATCAGTTAGTGCAGAAATAGAGCATAGTCTGGGGAATACAAATCAGGGCAGTGGCCCTCCTGATGAGTAGAGAAGTCAGTCCATTGGGAGTGGCCAAGAGAGGAGGTTAGAGAGAGTAGTTTGGAGGCATGGGGAGATTGTGGACTGTCAATAGAGATATTGAAATCCCCCATAATGATATTAGAGATGTCAGATAAAAAGTGTGGGATCCAAGCAGAAAAATCTACCAGAAACTTTTTGGGTTGCCCAGGTGAGTGATAGATAGCTGCAACACGCAGAGAGAAAGGGGTGAAAATTTGAATAGAATGTACAAATGATGTAAATGCGAGTGAAGGAACAGGTGGCAATACTGTATGAGTGTAAAATTTGGACAGTGATATTCCAAACCCACCTCCTTTACAGTTACCAGGCCTGGGGGTGTGTGTGAAGTGAAGGCCACCATGTGACAGTGCCTCAGGAGAGGCTGTGTCTGATTGTGTGAGCCATGTTTCTGTTATATCTAGCATAGTGTGTTTTTTTTAAATGAAAAGGTCATGAATAGATGTTAATTTGTTGAAAACAGAGCATGCATTCCATAAAGCACATTTTAGTGACTTGCAGGGAGATGGGAGACATGTGATGTTTATAAGGTTTGTTGGATTTATATTCCATTGTGAATCAGCTGAATGTGTGTGTGGTATGTGGCTGGGACCTGGATTTTGGAATATGACACCAGCTAGTAGAAGCATAGATAGGGTAAAGAGAGAGATAGGTAAAGTTAGGGGAGGTGTGTGACAGTTTCTTATGGTGACAGGTTGAGGATGTTATAGTTAGTGTACATAGGTTAAAAACTCATGAGTGTTAATAAGAGAGGAGTGGATTAATGAGGCGGCAATATGCACAAAGCGATGAATTACAGGAATAGTGAATGATGTTGCCATTATTTTCTTCAAATATACATGTTAATGTTTTTTTTATTTATATAGTATATATTATGTTAAGTTGCAGTGGAGTAATAACATCTATGGGTTGCTTAGAGATTTCAAAGTATGGGCATGAATCCAAGGAAAGTTCCCAAAGTGAGTTCTTATATGAAGACTTGATTAACTTGTATGGATCTAGTAACCCAATAAATAGTGTACATTTGTAAATAGTTATAAACATACCTGTAATCTGATTTCAGTGAAAAATAAACTCATAAAAAACATTTTACATTTTTACATATACATTAATCCAATGCACTCCCCATTCCCAGGAGAGGGGTGCACTCACATACCCACCACCCCTAGGTTGGGGTGCAGTAGGCTGTGACCACCTGCTCTAATATACATATACAGAGAACCCACCTTAGTCATTTCATTCACCTTAATGCTTTAATATACAATTGGATATAGCCTGGCAATAATTGTAGTCACAGTGGGAACCTGTATACATCCTTGACATGTTTCTCCGCTAAACCGGGGGTATAAGGTTTCTTCAGAAGGTGGGTTTAGTGACCACATGAATGGGTATTTAAATACAGAGTATCCAATCAAAAGAGGCTACTAATCAAAACACAGGTGAAATAGCATCAAACAGGCGTCATATAATCAGAAACACTTCATCATTATTTTTAAATCTATTCTTATACTTTTTATAAAGTTTAGTAAAACATTCTAATTTAAACACAATGTATTTAAAATATTATAGGTCAGTCCGGAACAGTGCATGTTATATAGTATAAAAATTATTAAATAAATCCCTGAGCTTCCGGGCTGCAGTAGACCAACATAGTTACATCATATTTAGTGTCAAATAAATAAATAAGTTCTTTAGTCACCTAACCGTCAATAGCTCAGTGGACTAATAGACCACATCTGCAAATAAGGAAGCTCGGTGTCATGGGTTCAATTCCCATGTAGAAGTTTTTTCAAGGAAGAGAAAAAGAAAAAGCAACACACAAATATACTTAGACGGTCATTTCTATTAAATAACATTTCTCAAAACGAGACAGATACTGTATCTCCAGTATCTACAACAGACCATGTCGTTTTTCGGAAGACTTTTTCAGTTTAATCTTATTACATTAGTTACAAACTAACATTCACTGAAATAAACAGGTCTCAAGTAATTTCATAGTACATATTTTCTAGAGTGTGTCGAAATATTTATTGTATATAGAGAAAGGGTAACTCTCCATATTCACATACAAAGGGGAATCAGAGAGACCAGCAGACAGATCTATACTAATGTAGTGAAACCATTCAGTTGCATTAAATTCTTATCACCTGAGCTGGTCAGAAAACTACATTGTACATAGGCCATCATTCCAAGTTGTTCGCTCGCTAGCCGCTTTTCGCAGCAGTGCACACGCTAAGCCGCCGCCCTCTGGGAGTGTATCTTAGCTTAGCAGAAGTGCGAACGAAGTATTCGCAATATTGCGAAAAGATTTTAGTTTGCAGTTTCTGAGTAGCTCGAGACTTACTCCTCCAGTGCAATCAGTTCAGTGCTTGTCGTTCCTGGTTTGACGTCACAAACACACCCAGCGTTCACCCAGACACTCCCCCGTTTCTCCAGCCACTCCCGCGTTTTTCCCAGAAACGGCAGCGTTTTTCAAAACACTCCCCTAAAATGGTCAGTTTCCGCCAAGTAACACCCACTTCCTGTCAATCACACTACGATCAGCAGAACGATGAAAAAACCTTGTTATGCCGTGAGTAAAATACCAAACTTTTGAGCAAATTTACTTGGTGCAGGCGTACTGCGAACATTGCGCATGCGCAGTTTGCGACTAATCGCTCCGTAGCGAAAAAAAATAACGAGCGAACAACTCGGAATGACCCCCACAGTGCGCAATGGCAAGAGTGAGAGGTCGGATACAGTGCAAGATACAGTGCAGTTTATTCACAAAAGAGGGAAAGGGATTGGTCTTGAGTGGCACACAAAAATGAATAGATACATAAAATATAACTTTTATTACAGTATTGTTAAAAAGCCTGTAACTGTGAAATATTAAAAACCAACATACAATAACAAAACAAGGTGTGACATATATTGTTAAAAATACACACTATACCCAGAATGTCGTGCACTGCCAATAGGTTTAAATTTAATTGATGGGTAGTATGACCTCTCTTATTGTTGTGTGTGATGCCAATTTATTCGTAGATGTTAATAAAGATTTTCAACATTCCTCATGTCGTAGTGACTTGTTTCTTGTATTAGTCTCCTTTAAATCAAACTTTCTATTAAATTTTCACACGATCATCATACCTGAAAAGTTCTCAACATCTATGCTTTATTGCACTTTATTGCACTATAATATCATGCAATTATATATGCTGCTACTGGTGTTCCCCTTTCCAGCATCTATCAATAATAATTGTTCCCCAAAGTCTGCTGTTGGTCTTAGGTGTCACTGGTTAATTTCAATAAACAAATATTCGAGTAATCAATGGAGTCTTCAAATAGCTATATTTCTGACCAGCACTCTAATAAAACAGCGCTGTCAGTATTGTACTATTCTTTTACCACAGTGACTATTGTGTCATGTTTGATATAATTATCATACACAAGACATTACTCCGTCACTAATGCACATTGTACTATATTTTATTCTCATATGATATATTTATGTGCTGTGACCGATAATTGTTCACTATGAGAAATTATAAAAGGGGAACCACTATAATATCATTGCAGTTCTAAATGCTAGTCAATTGGAATGGATATGTTTCCTCAGCAAACGATATGATACACATGTTGAATTTACTCTGGAGACTTAGTTGTATAAGTAACAAGTATGTTGCCACTATGTGTTAGATGTCAGCTCCCTGACACTCGCATCAGACTGTTACACTGTTGCTCTCTGTGTGTTCTCTTAATGATTAATAGAGAGCTGAAGCATTTATACACCTAGGTATTGACATAGGATTATACTGAATTTAATCCATTGTGAGTAGCTGCAGAGTGGCTAAGTGCTCAGTAACATGAGAGAAAGCAACCTTTAAATATATGCTTGTAGTTGATACACTGTTACTTTCAATATTAACCACACGGCTGCATTTAGCTCAATAGTAAATGCGGTCAGTGGCAGCCTTCCATTCAGTTAGAAGGGGCCATGGCTGTATATAATATACTGATGTTTGGCTGCAGTATAATCCTATGCTGCACCATAGACACCTATACACATATCATTAGGGATACATCAGACATTAGATTCTACAGTGATCTCCTGCTGTTATGCCTCAATTATTTTAGTTGCCTTTCATTAACTTATTCAGCATCGAGTTCTAAAGCGTAAATCCTGTACTAATCCCTCTGTATTAAGGAGTGTATTTCATTCTAAATCATATTTCGACACAAACACACATTATTTGCATGTACGATTGATTAGCACCCTGGTATAGTGTGAACCGCCGATGCGCGTTTCACAGATAGTTTTTTCAGGGCTAACCAGAGTGTCTCCAGTAACCCGAATATCACGTCTTTGCCACGCCAATCACGGGACAGATTCTCAGTCACGTGATTTGTTTGTCCAATCGTGGTGCGGCTCCCATTTGTAAGGGTTTAGACAGAGTAAGTCCGATCACATGATATAGCCCGGCCTATCACGGAGCCTGAATAACTTTTGCTAGGGACGATAACAATGATAATTTTAGGTCTCCCAGTATAGGTTCCCTATTTCTGGTCCCATGATATATTCAGACCAACGGGGAATGTAATGATTCCTCTCCCACTGTATTCTAAATACTAGAACCCTGCTTGTTACTAGTATACAGTATGTAATGTATCCGTATTTATATCAAACATAGGAAACTTATATCCCTTAATTATGAGTTATATATATACTATAGATCTAGTTAAGTCTATTATTCCAAAATGAATGTGGCCATGTGTGCAAAAATAATAAGGGGGAAGGGGGGCGAGAAGAAAAAGAGACAGCAGAGACTGGAGAGAGGAACCCAGAGAACAGAGATGAAAGAGATAAGCAATGATGACACACTAAAAATTATCAATCTCACGGATAAGGTATTAACAGCAGACCAAAGTCGATTATTAAGTAAGGGTCTATCCTTTTCCCCCACGTATCAACCAGATAGATTCGAATGTGAAAAAGACCTACAATTATTTGTGAGAAAGATACTTCTGAAAAAATTATTTCACACTCAACAACAAATTCAAGGAGAAGCATCCAATTTACAGAGCCTCCTTTCCCCAGACATACCAACTCCATCTTTCACAGTAGAAGATCAGGCAGCGTTGGAGATTCTAGAAGAATTAGAAATGGGGAATGAAATTCCCCCCAACCCCTCTCCTTTTGATCCTCCCAGAATCAAAACTAAATCTTCCTTTTTTCTGGAATTTAAGGTATCTCCACCAGCCAAGGTATTCTACGACCTTGTATCTCACGATCTGGATCTCCTGTTCACACATGAACACCGTATTCGACCTTGCACAGACAATCTAATGAAAGGGGAAAGAGAGGCACTACGAGAAATAATGTAATGGCAGGATACTATTATAAAACCCTCAGATAAAGGGGGAAACATAGTGCTTTGGCCTAAATCCATGTATATAACAGAGTTGAGGAAACAATGAAGTGATCAAAGGTGCTACAAAGCACTAATCTTTAATCCTACAAGCAACTTCCTCTGTATATATAATAACATCATCTCAAAAGCACATCAGAATGGGATCATAACAAAAAAGGATTCAGAGTTTCTCAAGATGGAAAACCCGAAAGTTGCTACTCTGTACTTATTGCCAAAAGTGCATAAGAACGAAAAAAAACTCCTCCCGGAAGACCAATTGTCTCTGGTGTGGGAAGTTTGACAGAAAAGGCCAGCATTTATGTCGATCAACATCTCAGACACTACGTGCTGGCCCTGCCTTCCTACACCCGGGACACTATGGATGTGTTAAATAAACTACAGGATATGACAGTGAATCAGGGAACATGGCTAGCCACTTACGATATTGAAAGTCTATACACCAGTATCGATCATAAGAAGGGAGTGGCAGCCATCAAATATTTCTTGGACATGGGGACACATTATGATTTCAACAACTTCTTGATCTCACTGTTAGAATTCATACTAACCAAAAATTATTTCATCAGTGAGGAGAAATTCTACCTCCAGGTTAGAGGGACGGCGATGGGGACAGCGTGTGCCCCATCGTATGCCAACCTCTACCTGGGATGGTGGGAGAAGGAACACGTGTTCAATGAAACCCTGGAGGAATACACACAACATATCCTATTGTATTTACGTTATATTGATGACGTCTTGATCATCTGGGAGGCAGATGAAGAACTCTTGGAAGAATTCATCACCATCCTGAATCATAACGATCTGAACCTGAGACTTACTGGTGAGAAAAACCAGAAAGAAATTCATTTCCTAGAAATGTGCATCAAAATTGAGACAGATGGAAAGATCAGCACTGATATTTTCCGAAAGAAAACAGCGACGAACAGTATCCTCCATGCTGACAGCTCACATTTACCTGCTACCATCAAAGCAATTCCCAAAGGAGAATTGCTTCGTACAAAAAGGAACTGCTCCAATAACGAAACATACTTAGAGCGTGAGAAACAGGTCTGTGACCGCTTGAAAAAGAGAGGTTACAGCAATAGAAGCATTAAAATGGCTGCAAAAAATTTAGAAGCTTACACAAGAGACTCTCTTCTGACCCCCAAAATTAGACCTCAGAAAGAAGAACCAGTTAGGTTCATAAGCACATTCAATCCACAATGGAAGGAAATCAATGGAATCCTACAGAAGCACTGGCCAGTGCTAAAAACTGATGAGACACTGAACCAAGTATTACCTGCAAAAGTGCAAAGCAGTTGGAGGAGATCTAAGAACTTACGTGATCTAGTGGTTCGCAGTCACCTCTCGACCCCCATCAAACAACTTTACAACAAAAAAGGCTCCTTCCAATGTGGCAGGTGTAAAGCCTGCAAATACATGGTACCTAAGCAATCCTACACTGACAAGTATGGAAAAAAGTGGCTTATCCAGAATTTCATCAGCTGTACCACAATGGGCGTAGTATATCACCTGGAATGCCATTGTGGCAAATGGTACATTGCTAAAACTATACGACCACTCAAGGTACGGATCTTGGAACATGCCAATAATATCAAAAATGCCAAACAGGATGCAAGGAGATTTAAGACTTTGACATCAGTAGCTAAACACTTTCTGTATCACCATGGAGGAAAGAATGGAGGTCTGAAAGCTTACGGCATGCAGAGCATCCGATTGGGCATTAGAGTAGGTGACTTGGATAACGAGCTGCTAAAGTTGGAGACAAAATTAATTTTTTTAATGGATAGCCTGCATCCAGTGGGACTGAATGAATACAACAGTTATGCATCATATATCTAACCTATCTACCCCTGCTTTGTATATAATAAGGATAAATTATCATGTTCATTTTCCATTAACCTTGTTAGGAGTACCTGTATGGTATAAGGTGCTTATGGACCAGTGGTACTGGCAAGTTCTATCCCCTGAATCTCTCCTCCCTATCAGATTGTGGAGACCAGGGGTAATACATGCAAAATACACATGCATATCTCTCTCAATTTCATAAATTGTGACAATGAGGTAAAAGTGTTAATACAGGAACCCTATGTTTAATAATAATACACACGGTTCAGAGGACAATATGTCATAGATAATTGGGATCTGTGTTTGAACCTGGGACATACCAAAATGAGGAGTGACACAATTGTTCTTATAATGAATATATATATTTGTATCAATACCAGCTCTAGACAGTAGTAAAGTATACCGAGAAATACAATAATAATAAAAATGGGGAATTAAAATAAAACAAGAAAATAACAAAAATAAAAAATACTTACTCAATGGCCCGAATCCTAGAGAACCTGTAAAAAAGAAAATGATATGTTATGTCTATCTGATGAGGTAACCACCTAGAACAGCACTAAGGGACTAGTATCAGGGGACTAGAACGAATAGACCATATCATATCCAAGATATTTGTGAAACAACATATTTAATCTGCTAATAACAAGATCAACGAAGGGACTCCCAGGTGAATTCTAAGAGTATTATCTCAATGTACACACATAGGCATAAGTATATCCCTTTGCTTTTGATAATAATATTTGATATAACAGTGTTACAATCTCATGCCTTAATACAGAGTCAAAAGAGCACAATGATAGCACACACAATGGATAAAAAAAAGATGTTTGCATGAAATTAAGAAGCTTAACAGACAGGACGATTGTAGTCCAACATATAAGAATATTAGTATAGAATATTTAATAAGGTCACATTAGATAAATGAGCAAATTCTGACACTGTTTCAATGGCTATGACTCACCATGAATCAGCACAGGCACCAGTTCACGAAGTAATAATTATTATTATAATATTTTAAATTTCACAAGATTCAGGTTTTTACACCACACATCATGTGATCACGCGCTTACATCCACTTTTATTAAAAAAACTTTTTTCTTCACACATACACCTTAGTCAGGTTAGATGTGGGCACTATACCGAATGTACTTAATAATACACAATGTGGTTTAGTCACTCAATGATTTGATATATATTTTTCATTAACACAATATTGCGGGTTTTCTTTCACTGTTTTTACTTTATTATTTTTGCACACATGGCCACATTCGTTTTGGAATAATAGACTTAACTAGATCTATAGTATATATATAACTCATAATTAAGGGATATTAGTTTCCTATGTTTGATATAAATACGGATACATTACATACTGTATACTAGTAACAAGCAGGGTTCTAGTATTTAGAATACAGTGGGAGAGGAATCATTACATTCCCCATTGGTCTGAATATATCATGGGACCAGAAATAGGGAACCTATACTGGGAGACATAAAATTATCATTGTTATCGTCCCTAGCAAAAGTTATTCAGGCTCCGTGATAGGCCGGGCTATATCATGTGATCACATTTACTCTGTCTAAACCCTTACAAATGGGAGCCGCACCACGATTGGACAAACAAATCACGTGACTGAGAATCTGTCCCGTGATTGGCGCAGCAAAGCCGTGATATTCGGGTTACTGGAGACACTCTGGTTAGCCCTGAAAAAACTATCTGTGAAACGCGCGTCGGCGGTTCACACTATACCAGGGTGCTAATCAATCGTGCATGCAAATAATGTGTGTTTGTGTCGAAATATGATTTAGAATGAAATACACTCCTTAATACAGAGGGATTAGTACAGGACTTACGCTTTAGAACTCGATGCTGAATAAGTTAATGAAAGGCAACTAAAATAATTGAGGCATAACAGCAGGAGATCACTGTAGAATCTAATGTCAGATGTATCCCTAATGATATGTGTATAGGTGTCTATGGTGCAGCATAGGATTATACTGCAGCCAAACATCAGTATATTATATACAGCCATGGACCTTTCTAACTGAATGGAAGGCTGCCACTGACCACATTTACTATTGAGCTAAACGCAGCCGTGTGGTTAATATTGAAAGTAACAGTGTATCAACTACAAGCCTATATTTAAAAGTTGCTTTCTCTCATGTTACTGAGCACTTAGCCACTCTGCAGCTACTCACAATGGATTAAATTCAGTATAATCCTATATCAATACCTAGGTGTATAAATGCTTCAGCTCTCTATTAATCATTAAGAGAACTCACAGAGAGCAACAGTGTAACAGTCTGATGTGAGTGTCAGCGAGCTGACATCTAACACATAGTGGCAACATACTTGTTACTTATACAACTAAGTCTCCAGAGTAAATTCAACATGTGTATCATATCGTTTGGTGAGGAAACATATCCATTCCAATTGACTAGCATTTAAAACTGCAATGATATTATAGTGGATCCCCTTTGATAATTTCTCATAATGAACAATTATCGGTCACAGCACATAAATATATCATATGAGAATAAAATATAGTACAATGTGCATTAGTGGCGGAGTATTGTCATGTGTATGATAATTATATCAAATATGACACAATAGTCACTGTGGTAAAAGAATAGTACAATACTGACAGCGCTGTTTTATTAGAGTGCTGGTCAGAAATATAGCTATTTGTAGACCTCATTGGTTACTCGAATATCTATTTATTGAAATTAAACAGTGACACATAAGACCAACAGCAGACTTTGGGGAACAATTATTATTGATAGATGCTGGAAAGGGGAACACCAGTAGCAGCATATATAATTGCATGATATTATAGTGCAATAAAGCATAGATGTTGAGAACTTTTCTGGTATGATGATCGTCTGAAAATTTAATAGAAAGTTTGATTTAAAGGAGACTAATACAAGAAACAAGTCACTACGACATGAGGAGTGTTGAAAATCTTAATTAACATCTACGAATAAATTGGCATCACACACACAACAATTAGAGAGGTCATAGTACCCATCAATTAAATTTAAACCTATTGGCAGTGCACGACATTCTGGGTATAGTGTGTATTTTTAACAATATATGTCACACCTTGTTTTGTTATTGTATGTTGGTTTTTAATATTTCACAGTTACAGGCTTTTTAACAATACTATATTAAAAGTTATATTTTATGTAACTATTCATTTTTGTGCGCCACTCAAGACCAATCCCTTTACCTCTTTTGTGAATAAGTTTCTTACTATTGGCAACAATATAAATTGTGGCAGCACCCCCATAACTAATTCCAATTCATGAAACAGTAAATAATGTGGGGTCAAGAAGTATATTACAGCTCATATTACTAGTGCAGTAGTTTTCCCATCCCTTTATCCCAGAATAGTGAAGATACAGTGCATGTCAGATACAGTGTCAGACACAGTTCGGGTAGGATACAGTGCAGGTCGAAGTGCAGGTAGGATACAGTATGGGTTGGATATACAGTGTAGGCTACAGTGCAGGGTGGGTACAGTGCATGTCGGATACAGTGTGGAATACAGTGTGGTTTGGATACATTGCAGTTTACAGTGTAGGTCGGATACAGTGCAGGTCAGACCAGTGTGTGTTGGCTACAGTGCAAGGTCAGATACAGTGCGCATCGGATACAGGGTGAGATACAGTGAAGTCGGATACAATAATAGTGCACTTACTGTGGCAGGGGATGTCGGCGGTATCCTCAGTGCGGGGCTGTCAGCAGTGCAGGGGTGTCCTCAATGCAGGGGAGTCAGGGTGTGTCAACAGTGTGAGGGTGCCTGCGGTGTCCTCAATGTGGGTATGCCAACAGTGTCGGCAGTGAGAGGTGGTGGCAGTGTGCTCAGTGCAAGGATGTTGGTGGTGTTGGCAATGTGGGGTGCCAGTGGTGTCCTCAAAGTGGGGGTGCCGGCAGTGTCGGCAGTGTGGGGGTGTCTTCGGTGTGGGTATGCTGGATGTTGGCAGTGGGTGGTTAAGGCGTTGTCAGCAATGTGAGTGTCCCAGTGATGTCCACATTGTAGGGGTGTTGGCAGTATCAGCTGTGCGGGTGTCCCAGTGGTGTCTTCAGTGCAGGGGTGCCAGCAGTGTCGGCAGTGCAGGTGCCCCAGTAGTGTCCTCAGTGCAGGGGTGCTGATGGTGTCCTCATTGCAGGAGTGTTGGCAGCGCAGGTGTCCCAGTGGTGTCCTGAGTGTAAGGGTTCCAACAGTGTCATCATTGCAAGGGTGCCGCCAGTATCGGCAGTGTGAGTGTCCCAGTGGTGTACTCATTACAGGGGTGCTGACACAGGGCTGTTGGCAGTAACAGCAGAGCGGGTGTCCAAGTGTTGTCTTCAGTGCAGGTGTGCTGACACTGTCAGCAGTGTTGGTGCCCCAGTGGTGTCCTAAGTGCAGGGGTGCCAACGTTGTCCTCATTGCAGGAGTGTCAGCAGTGCAGGTGCCCCAGTGTATAATGGATGCTACCAGTTTCAAGAAGCTGCATGGCAGAGTAATTTTGAATCCAACATCTGTGAAAATATTCACCTATGGTAATAAATAACCTCTTCCACTAAAGGGTTCTTTTGACATAATTGCACGCAAAAATGACAAAATGACAAAAGCTGTATTTTATGTCACTAAGTATGCAAGAGGTAATCTTTTGGGATTGGATACTGCATCAGAGTTGGGTCTTATACAAATTGTGGCACACACTCATGATTCCGCTCATGTCTTACATGACCCTCCCAATCTCACTCCTGTCCTACATGACCCAAAACCACTACGAAGTGATGTGGATGTTTTACTACGTGAGTATGATCATCTTTTTCATGGCATTGGAAAACTTAGACTATCAAGTTCATCTTCACATTGATCACTCAGTTATCCCAATCGCTCAAGAACATCTGCGTATTCCTATCAACATAAGGAAGCAAGTGGAAGAAGAAATTCAGGCCCTTGAAGACTTAGATATAATTGAAAAGGTATCTGGTCCGACACCATGGGTATCCCCTATTGTGGTAGTGCCCAAACCAGGTCAACAAAATGCAGTGAGAATATGTGTTGATATGCAACATCCTAATGTTGCCATTAAAAGAGAGCGTCATATTACTCCTACTATGGATGATATCATACATCGACTCACAGGTGCAAGTTTCTTTTCGAAATTGGATTTAAATAAAGGTTTGATGAAGAGTCACGGCAAATAACAACATTGTCAACTCCTGTTGGGTTACGACGATACAAATGGCTATCATTTGGAATCGTATCTGCAGCAGAGGTGTTTCAAAATGCTATCCATCAGGTTATACAGTCAGTTCAAAATGACATCAATTACAGTGATGATATCCTGGTTTTTGGAGCAACACGCCAGGAACATGATGTAGCTCTGCGTCAAGTGTTGCAGTGTCTTCAAGCCAAAAACTTAACACTGAATAAATAAATAAATGTGTCTTTCTTCAACAGAAGCTCAAATTTTTTGGACATATCTTTTCTCAAGATGGAGTTGGTCCTGATCCACAAAAAAGTCCAGGCTATCACAAATATGTCCAAACCTGCTGATGCTGGTGAGGTCAAGTCGTTTCTTGGGATGACTAACTATTCCTCCCAATTCATTCCAAATTACGCTACTCTGACTGCCCCACTTAGGGAACTCACAAAGAAAAATGCAAAATTCATATGGACTTCCTCTCAATCACAAGCATTTGATGACATAAAACGATGTCTGCAGGATAGTGTCACAATGTCATATTACAACACTGACTGGAAAACAGAACTTATTGTGGATGCCAGTCCTGTGGGGCTCGGAGCTATCTTGACTCAGGTGAATACACATGGGGATCATCATATTGTTGCATGTGCAAGTCGCAGTTTGACAGAGGTGGAAAAACGTTACTCTCAACCAGAAAGGGAAGCTCTTGCAGTAGTCTGGGATTGTGAATGTTTTTATCTCTATCTATACGGCATTGACTTTACCATCCAGACTGATCATCAAGCCCTAGTGACACTTTTTGGAAATCCAAAATCCAAACAACCAGCTACTGTAGGATACAGCGATGGGGCTTACGTTTTCAGGCATACAATTTCTCCATCATTCATAGAGCTGGTGCTGACAATCCCTCAGATTACATGTCCAGACATCCTCTGCTTTCTGACATATCGCAGTCTACTTCAGTGGAGGAATATGTGAACTTTATTATTAACAATTCAATTCCTGATTCACTTACTAGTGCCAACATCAAAGAGGCTTCTTCCTCAGATAAAGTTTTGTCAGCAGTAAAACACTGCATTATTTCCAATGATTGGTGACTGGGACAGTTTTTATTTTCAACTGATGAGGAACAAGAATTCCGAACACTTCATAAACATTGTCAAAAACTTACTGTACATGATGATTCAATAATTCTCAGAGGTGACAAAATTGTTATTTCAGCTGTTTTGAGAAAGAGGGTAATTGATATTGCCCATGCCAGTCATTTAGGAATCGTAAAGACCAAACAACTTTTACGTGAAAAGGTATGGTTTCCCTACATGGAGCAACTTGTTGAATCGGAAATCCGTTACTGTATGACATGCACCCTTCTTTCTACGCAAACTAGCAGTAAACCATTGCGGATGACTAATCTACCTGACAATGTCTGGGAAAATGTTGATGTTGATTTCTATGACCATTATACAATGGTAAATACGTACTAGTGGCTGTGGATGAATATTCAAGATATCCTGTTCTTGAAATAATATCTTCAACGTCTGCCACATCTGTCTTACCAGCGTTGGATAGAATATTTATTACTTATGGAATTCCAGGAACAATAAAGGCTGATAATGGTCCGCCATTTCAAGGTGATGTTTTCAGCAAATTCATGAAACATTTTGGAATTCACCATCAAAAAATTACTCCCCTGTGGCCACGGGCTAATGGTCTTGCTGAACGTTTCATGCGTAATCTGGGAAAGCAAATAAAGATTTGTAAAATATCCCGAATTCCAATTTAACAATCTCTAAATCAATTTCTCAGACAATATCGCTCAGTGCCTCATTCCACAACAAATGTCCCATCTCAGACATTAATGTTTCAAAGAAAAGTAATCAGATCCAGTCTTCCAGAAATCAATTTGACTCCTTCATCTAGAGATCATCAGGTTAGACAGAAGGACTCTGCCAATAAACAAAAGGCTAAACAATATGCAGACCGGAAAAGGAGAGCTATTGTTTCGGACTTACAAGAAGGAGATCGTGCCCTGGTGAAACAAAAAGTAGTACGTAAGGACATGACTGCTTTTCACCCAAGTCCACTGACTGTAGTGAAAAGGAAAGGAACAATGGTTGTTGCAGGAAATGACCATCACACTGTGACAAGGAATGTGTCCCATTTCAAGAAGATATTCCCATCCTTATCTTCTAATGCACCAAGTCAAGATGATGTTCTCATACCACCTATAACATCCTCAAGACCAAGTGATTCTATTGTGTCTGTTCCTTTGAGTGAAGGATCATATACTCAGACGAAAGCAGGCAGAGTCATTAAACCTCCTACAAGGCTTATTGAGCAGATATGACTTTCATCTTAAAATCATAATTTGTTGTTCAAAAATGTGTATTGTATATTGTGGGTTAATGTTCATGCTCAAATTCAGTCAGCATACTGTTGAATGTTTAATTGGTTGAACGTAAAATCTATTTTATGTGTTTTAAAGAAATACACTGCTCAAAAAAATAAAGGGAACACTTAAACAACACAATGTAACTCCAAGTCAATCACACTTCTGTGAAATCAAACTGTCCACTTAGGA
Source organism: Pseudophryne corroboree (assembly GCF_028390025.1). Lineage (NCBI taxonomy): Eukaryota > Metazoa > Chordata > Amphibia > Anura > Myobatrachidae > Pseudophryne > Pseudophryne corroboree. The sequence goes on along the minus strand of NC_086444.1, from coordinate 391,743,291 downwards.
CGCAACACTGATTGACAATCAATTTCACATGCTGTTGTGCATGGAATAATGGAATAAACAACAGGCGGAAATTATAGGCAATCAGCAAGACACCCCCAATAAAGGAGTTGTTCTGCAGGTGGTGACCACAGACCACTTCTCAGCTCCTATGCTTTCTGGCTGATATTTTGGTCACTTTTTAAAGCTGGCGGTGCTTTCACTCTAGTGGTAGCATGAGACGGAGTCTACAACCCATACAAGTGGTTCAGGTAGTACAGCTCATCCAGAATGGCACATCAATGCGAGCTGTGGCAAGAAGGTTTGCTGTGTCTGTCAGCGTAGTGTCCAGAGCATGGAGGCGCTACCAGGAGACAGGCAAATGCATCAGGAGATGTGGAGGAGGCAGTAGGAGAGCAACAACCTAGCAGCAGGACCGCTACCTCCGCCTTTGTGCAAGGAGGAACAGGAGGAGCACTGCCAGAGCCCTGCAAAATGACCTCTAGCAAGCCACAAATGTGCATGTGTCTACTCAAATGATCAGAAACAGACTCCATGAGGGTGGTATGAGGGCCTGACGTCCACAGGTGGGGGTTGTGCTTACAGCCCAACACCGTGCAGGAAGTTTGACATTTTCCAGAGAACACCAAGATTGGCAAATTCACCACTGGCACCCTGTGCTCTTCACAGATAAAAGCAGATTCTCCCTGAGCACATGTGACAGACGTGACAGATACTGGAGACGCCAAGGAGAATGTTTTGCTGCCTGCAACATCCTCCAGCATGACTGGTTTGGCACTGGGTCAGTAATGGTGTGGGGTGGCATTTTTTGGGGGGCCACACAGCCCTCCATGTGCTCGCCAGAGGTAGCCTGATTGCCATTAGGTACCGAGATGAGATCCTCAGACCCCTTGTGAGACCATATGCTGGTGCGGTTGGCCCTGGGTTCCTCCTAATGCAAAACAATGCTAGACCTCATGTGGAGTGTGTCAGCAGTTCCTGCAAGATGAAGGCATTGATGCTATGGACTGGCTATGGACTGGCCCGCCCGTTCCCCAGACCTGACTCCAATTGAGCACATCTTGGACATCATGTCTCGCTCCATCCACCAACACCACGTTGCACCACAGACTGTCCAGGAGTTGGCGGATGCTTTTGTCCAGGTCTGGGAGGAGATCCCTCAGGAGACCATCCGCCACCTCATCAGGAGCATGCCCAGGCATTGTTTGGAGGTCATGCAGGCAATTGGAGGCCACACACACTACTGAGCCTCATTTTGACTTGTTTTAAAGACATTACATCAAAGTTGGATCAGCCTGTAGTGTGTTTTTCTACTTTAATTTTGAGTGTGGCTCCAAATCCAGACCTTCATGGGTTAATACATTTTATTTCCATTGATAATTTTTGTATGATTTTGTTGTCAGCACATTCAACTATGTTAAGAACAAAGTATTTAATAAGAATATTTCATTCATTCAGATCTAGGATGTGTTATTTTAGTGTTCCCTTTATTTTTTTGAGCAGTGTATATTAATTTACATATATGAAAGTAAGGGGGAGATGTAGTATCTATGAAGATAGTTTATGTGCATTAGCTAGATGAGGTAGTGTACCTTTAAGAATCTAGCTGCACAAATGAACATGTGATCAGGAAGTAGAAGGAAGTAGGAATTAGAAGGAGAGTAAGGAGAAGGAGAGCAGCATGTAGAGTTGGTGTCTATCTGTAACTATGCAAGTACTACTTACCAATAAGAAATAAAACACATAATCTTCATACTGCATGATTTATTGAAGTAAAGAGATGTACATCAGGACATAACACCATCCAGTGTGTACTCTGAAAAAATGTTTAGTGCAGCCCGTAACCTTGTCAGCGATTGGCATAGGAGGTTACTTCCACAAAATGTGGAGAAGATGATGTTCATCAAAATGAATAAAAAATTCCTCCAGGAAGACATTAATCAGCAGTTGCCTCCAGAAAGTACACAGGGACCTGTGATGGTTGATTCCAGTGGGGATGAATTAATAATCTGTGAGGAGGAGGATGTACACACTGGAAGGGGTGAGGATTTTCCCCCAAAAAATCATCCAGATCCAAAACCAAAACCAAAACATGAAAGGGTGGTTTTGGCAAAACCAATCCAGATCCAAAATATGATCGAGGATTCAGATCCAAAACCAAAACACAAAACACGAAAAGTGTCCGCCGCACATCTCTATTTCTGACCAACCTCAATCTCCCCCTTGATCTAGTTCAAGAACCTGCGGTCCTTTCTCTGATACGTATATCATATGGGGCATTTTACCACTCCCATATGCCTGCTGTGTGTTTTAACAGTTCCCTTTTCTGATTATTATCTCATTAATGAATGCTATTATTTACTATGATCATAACCTTTAGGGTTTGTTGCTCATCCTTTCTTTCACAGGTTTGCTGTCTGTAATAACGCAAGTACCTGCTGTAGATGTGGTACGTCTCCCTAATCCGCTATTATACCAATTACTTATCATTTCACAACTAACTCTGAATGTAAAACCTGAGCTATACTTCAGTTTAAGGGTGACGGTTCGGTGGTATGTTACGGGATTGTTCATAATGTATATTTTATCTATGCATATCAACGCAGAAGTCTCCACTTATTTTTGTTGTGATGCTGCTATGACACTCACTTCTGTTGTTTATTTACATGTTTCCATTTGTCTATGTCCTCCTTTTTCCTCTCCTTCTGTCTCTGTTCTGGAGTGCTACACATCAGGATTTCTATTACAATTTATGTTTATGGCCTGGCTATTATATTAGCTTTTGTTATTGAATGAGAAATGGTTAGTGAATCCCCTGTGAATGGCGCACAGAATGTAACCCGCCAACTGATTCACCACAGTTGAACCTCACCACAAGTTCAAATAACAATACAGATTTGAGCAAAAATGTTTAGGACTCAAGATAGCAGGACCAGCTGAGAGTGTGGACCTTTCATTATACCATTTAGGTATGAATTGACATTTATCGATTTTTAAAGTTTTTTTTAACATTGCATTGTATTTTTTGGACTTGTTTTGATGCATGAGTCATGCTGCTGTAACATCATACAGACTCTGCACATGTCACATTTTTTGTTTTGTGCCATACCTCAAGTGTGTGTGTTTTTTTAATAAATAAATACTTTTTTTAATGTGGTTAAAATTCTGTCGGGTACCCTCTCTGGGACAAACCATACACATCAAGCCGTCAAAAGAAACCCTGATGCGTTTTAATACAATCTATTTTCTTGTGAGTAGGGTACGCTTTATGGCCCTCATTCCGAGTTGTTCGCTCGCAAGCTGCTTTTAGCAGCATTGCACACACTAAGCCGCCGCCTACTGGGAGTGAAAATTGCGAATGAAAGATTCTCTAAATTGCGAATAGAAATTTATTTGCAGTTTCTGAGTAGCTCGAGACTTACTCTGCCACTGCGATCAGTTCAGTCAGTTTCGTTCCTGGTTTGACGTCACAAACACACCCAGCGTTCGCCCAGACACTCCCCCGTTTCTCCAGCCACTCCCATGTTTTTCCCAGAAACTGTAGCGTTTTTTCACACACACCAATAAAACGGCCAGTTTCCGCCCAGAAACACCCACTTCCTGTCAATCACACTCCGATCACCAGAACGAAAAAAAAACCTTGTAATGCCGTGAGTAAAATACCAAACTTCTTAGCAAATTTACTTGGCGCAGTCGCAGTGCGAACATTGCGCATGCACAATTAGCGGAAAATCGCTGCGATGCAAAGAAAATTACCGAGCGAACAACTCGGAATGAGGGCCAATATTCACAGCTGAAAAAATATCCGCTATAATATAAAAGAAACCTTTATGTGTTTCTATCAAACCTCTATTGTGTGAGTGAGGTATGCTTACCTTTTCGGTAAAGGGGTTCATCACCAAATTGATGTTTTTTAATACAGTGGTGGATAAAAGATACCTTTATGTGTTTGAACTTATCATTTGGAAAGTGAGTTGGGGTATGCCTCTTCGGTGGATGAATATCATCTTTTTTGTGTGAATGTGGGCGGCAATAAGAGAGACGATTACAACCAAAACTTTATTACACATATACACATCATTATTTTTGCATGCCAACATCGTCCTGAGAGGAGAGAATTGTGTAAAAGAGAAAAAAAGAAGATCGTCCAAGTTGCAGTGTGGAGATCTAGTGCATCTATACACCTCAGGTACGTATTGTTGAGTATATGCATTTTTGTTATCGAATGATTGCAGAGTTGACATTACGATCCCTTAATGTAGGGGGATTTACTTCACTTGCCAATTAAAGTACCACACTGTTTGTCCAAACAGAAACTGGACCTAATTTTTGTGCAGGAAACCCATCTCATTGCCTCTGAAGTCCTGAAGTTACAAATGTTAAACTGTAAACTGGTTACCACAGCACCTTTTACTTCTAAAGTTAGGGGTATTGTAATTTTTATTAGATGTTCCATCCCTCTAGATATCGTGTCCATGCAGATAAGGGTTTGGGGAGACTGCTAGAGAGTCAGACCTAGGTCTGACTCTCTAACAGTCTCTCTATCCCCTTATCTGAACATTGAATTCTGCTTTCTGGCACACCATCAACCTCCTACATATCCCTATGCATATATACATACATTATTTGTTTATTTTTCTGTCATTGGTTGGTTATAATAAATTTACCATAGTTTACTTAATATCCTGTGCGTATTCCAGTAGGCTTCACGCCCACCCCAAAGATTGTATCCATGCAGGCCTAAAGGCAGATTTCTTCATGCCTTGGTGTTGATCTATAACCACCCTTTCACTGTGTAATGTTTACGCTCCGAATGTATACTCAAAATCCTTTTTTCAAAACTTGGGCATACCAGCCTTGGTAAAACATATCCAGCTGGTGAATATATGGAGAGCTCTGTATCCTAATTCTAAAGAATATACTTGTTTATCAGCAGCTAACCATACATTATCATGCATTGATTATATTCTAGTATCTACTTCCCTGTTCCCGCAGATTACCAATGCGACTACTGGGCCGACAGTTATTTCTGATCATGTCCTCATTCATACCTCTATTAGGATTTCATCTGAAAAGTCTCAATATACAGTAGCTTGTGGAAATTCCCCACATATTTAACCAAATCTCTCAAATTTAAAACAGGATAATAGCAACATGGGAAGATTTTAAATGTACCACTAATGAACAAAAACAGTCTAATCCTTCCTTACTTTGGCAGGCTGCTAAATCAGTTCTCCATGGAGCAGTGATATCCTTTGTGTCTGACCATAATAAGAAACTATCCCAATCCTATTTAATACTCCAATCTGCACTATCTGATGCTTATTCTGAATATATGGTTGACTCCTCCCCCAAAATATAAATAACTATATCAAGAAACTAAATTACATTTTGAAGAAGTCTTGCACTCTTTGGGTGAGAAATACTTTTTTGCATCTGTTTATAAATTTCATACTTTTGGAAATAAGACGGGCAAACTATTGACCATTATTTTATTTAACTCTTAGACTCCTATGCTAGTGCACCTGCTAATACAATCTGATGGTGCTCTGACCACCTCGAATAGCCAAATTGCCACGACCCTCAAGGATTTCTATTCCATTCTGTATTCAGCACCTCCCCCCTCATGTCCTTCTGTTTCGCAACCTATGTCTCAACTAGTCTTAGATACCAGGCCAAATCTTGTTTATCCACAAATACTTTTGCACCCTTTTAGATCCTCTCACATGCCTATTACACTAGAGGAGTTATCTCGGGCAATTGTATCCCTCAAGTCAAATAAAGCATCGGGCCCAGATAGTCTTGGGGGAGATTTTTATAAACTTTTCGCTTCTCAGATTGGAGAAACTTTGGTTTACTTCATCTCAGCTATAATTAAAGTCCTCCCCAAACCAGGTAGACATTTATCCAAATAAGAATCATACAGGCCCTCACATCATTTACCCAGAACAAACTGGCTTTATTTGTGGTCGCCATTCAGTACTAAATGTCCGTAAGGTCCTCATGACTGGGTTGGACTGGCCCACAGGGGTACAGTGGAAACCACTGGTGGGCCCAACTGCCTGCGGGCCCACCACCTCCTCTAAGGATCAGGTTTTATACTGAGCACTTGAGTTATACACTATACATAGTTTACATTATACTGCACAGGACTATGGTGTAGTCACTACAGTACATTGCTGTTATTAATCTGGTACATTAACATGTATACACTAGCAGTATTTATTATATATATTTATCAAGGGGCCCAGACCATACATTAATGGTTTGCCAAGCCTCTAATCATGGGCCCCTACCACTGCATTTCCCCGGTGGGCCCTTTATGCCCCAATCCGACACTGCCTCACGGCGATTAAACATGTACAGTCTCCCTCCTTGGATGCCTCCTCTAGTATAATCCTGTCGGTTGATGCTGAGAAAGCATTCAACCTAGTTACTTGGTCATAGCTATACTTCACTATGCATATATTTGGTTTCCCAAACACTTTTATTAATTTCATTAAAACTTTGTATTCCAATTCTCAGTCCCAAATAGCATGCAATGGATTCTTGTCTCCTCCCTTCTCCATTCAGAGAGGGACGAGACAGGGGTGTCTCCTTTCCCCTATCTTATTTGCAAATGCTTTAAAACCCCTGGCAATTGCCCTTAGACCCTCTTCGGTTTTCTGTGGAATTTGAGTTGCTGACATTGATCTTAAATTCGCTTTATTTGCGGATGATGTGCTCCTGTTCATATCAGACCCAGCCACATCCATTCCCCATTTTATGGATATTATTCATACCTTTGATGTGGAATCAGGGTAAAAGATTAATGTCAGTAAAGCGGCCTTCCCACCTCTTTACAATCAATGCCTAGTCTATCTCAATTTACTATTTCCTCTTCGAAAATTAAATATCTTGGGGTACAGATAACCTCCTCTATACTGTCTCTTTACTTGGCAGATTATACTCAACTCCCTACAAAAATCTCTACACTTCTCGATGGCTGGTTGTCTCTTTCATTATCCTTATTAGGCACAGTGGCAGCCTTGAAAAGTGTAGTTTCTCCAAAATATTTTATTTACAACAGGTGATACCCATTACATTGACTAAAACGGGCCTATTTCACTTGAAAAAACATGTCTAAATTTATATGGAAGGGAAAGAGACCACGGATATCGCTGAAAAAACGTGCTTTACCTAGAACCCAGGGCTGGTTGGGTGTACCAGATTTTGCTGAAAACTCTCTTGCGATCTATTTCCGAAATATAAGTGATTGGATCTTGGAGAAATCCACTCACACTGACTATTATTTAGATGTTGCTGCTTTTATGCCATACTCCACGGGGACACTATTGCACTTGGAGCATAAAGACATTCCACAACATGTCCTGAACAATGTCATGTTTCAGTCTTCTTATGCGGCCTGGCTCTTGATAAACAAGAAAATTCAGAGGAAACATTCCACATCTCATTTTGTTCCTTTATGGGGCAATAATTTAGCTTTCCCACCCACCTTGTTTTATGCCTCATTTCTGAATCGGAAGAATAGAGGATTAAACATTGCCTCCAAAGTTTTTGACCCAAGAGGTAAATTATTATCTTTTGCTGATCTTAGAGACAAATATATTATCCCTAATATTCATATTTTATGTATTTGCAAACTCGCCACTGTCACCTCCTTCCCAACTGTAATGTCCTCTATGGATTTGGTAGATCCTTTAGCTTCCTTACTACTGTATGTACTATGCAGAAACGTCCATATAAAACTAGCTATCTGTATGAGTCATTAATGAATGTTACTACATTACGTCTTAGAGGTGATCTTTTGGAGACTTGGCGTTGTGACATTCTTGACATCAATCAGCCTGATTGTCTATTCAAACATTATGATTTCATTATGAGACTTTTGCAGTCTTTCTACCTTCAGGAGGTCCATTACAAGACCTTATACAGGGTTTATATCTCCCCCTGTATTTTTTTCCCCAAACATATACAGGGGCCATTAATTGAAACTTTTGGGGTTATGGTGCTTGAGGACTTAGAAAAACTTCAACTAAAACCAAAGAAAATTCAGAACCTTACGTTTAAGGAAAGGAATGCCCTAAAAAATTTAAAACAACTTAAAGAGATCGTAATCAAACCCTCTGATAAAGGGGGAGGAGTTGTTGTAATGGATCTGGCAAACTATGTAAATGAGGTCCTGAGACAGCTAAATGATACTGAAACGTATAAAAAACTTAGGAACGACCCATCCGATACCACCTTAATTAAGTTAAGAAATCTTATAGATAAATATGAAAAGAAAGGAACCATTAGTGCCAAAGAGGCCAAATTTATTATCATAGAAGACCCAACTATACCTGTGATCTACGTACTACCAAAAGTACATAAGAGCCTTACTGATCCCCCGGGTAGGCCGATTATATCGGGAGTTCAATCTCTGACATCAAATCTGTCTAAGTTCATTGATTATATCCTGCAACCCTTGGTATCAAGGAATAGATCACACTTGAAGGATACAAAGGATTTCCTTAAACTGTTGGAATCTGTACAGTGGAAGGAAGGTGACATCCTAGTGACAGCTGATGTCAGTTCCCTCTACACCGTTATCGATCATGATGACGGTGTGGAGGCGGTCACTTATTTTCTGGATCAGTCCAACCATACAAAGGATCTAAAGGAGCTGATTATAGAGGGAATTAAGTTTATCCTCAATAATAATTTCTTTTTATTTCAGGATCAATTTTACATCCAGAAAACGGGCACGGCTATGGGCACCAGATTCGCTCCTAGCTATGCCAACCTATTCCTTGGTTTATGGGAACTAAACACGGTTTGGTCAAATAATAGCTACGGAGCGAATCTGGTGTCCTATGCCAGGTATATTGATGATATTTTCTTTTTATGGAGAGGTGGAGTCGAAACACTTAACTCTTTCTGTACTTTGTTGAACACGAATGATAAGAATATTGTCTTATCATTTGAAAAGAGTGGGGAATCCATCAATTTCCTTGATATTACTGTCTATATCAAAGAGGGCCAGTTACACACCATGACCTACTCCAAACCCACTGATTCGAGGTCATATATAGCAGCCAGTAGTTGTCACCACAACAACTGGCTGGATTCTATCCCCATCAGTCAACTAAAAAGAGTCAGGAGGAATTGTACGGAGGATAATATTTTTGAAGCACAGGCAAAAGAAATGAATGAAAAATTTAGGGCATGCGGCTACAATAAGGGCACTATTGAAAAAGCCCATTCCGAAGTAAGAAACACCACACGTAAGGATCTCCTGAAAGATAATATTATAAAGACCACTACAGACAATAAATATGAATGGGCTTTCATCACCCAGTTTAACCAAAGTCATCAAGAAATCGAGAAGATTTTCAAAAGACATTGGGGTCTGCTAAAGAAGGATCCGGTGATTGGACCCCTTGTCCCCAATAGACCCATCCATATCTACCGCAGGGCTCCCAATTTAAAAAATAAATTGGTCTCCAGTGCTATGCCCTCGACGAAATCCCAGTCTAGAATTGTGTCCCAGGGGTTTTACAGATGCGGTAATTGTATGGGCTGTAGACATATTAAAAGTGAAGGAAAAAGCAAAATTGAAAATATCCATATAAATGAGAAAAAAGTGAATATTACAGATTTTATCACTTGTGACAGTAAAAATGTCATTTACGCTATTAAATGCAGCTGTAATTTATTTTATATTGGGCGGACCTCTAGACCCTTAAAGGTTCGCCTGGGGGAGCACATTAGAAACATTAAAAAAGGCCTTCTAACCCATTCTTTGTCTGCTCATTTTAAAACCAAACATAATTGTTTGGTCACAGAAATATCAGGCTTTTATGGAATTAGACAGGTCAAAGGAAACGGAAGGAATAAAGACCTCAATACATTTCTAGCTAAGTCAGAAATGAAATGTATTTTTATGTATGACACCTTAAGTCCAGGTGGTCTGAACTGCGATTTTGAGCTTAAATGGTTCCTTGACTGATGTGCTAAATTAATATGCGACTTTGAGCTTTATCTATTAATGCAACATTTTCATAAAAGTGTTACCCCAGATCTGTTTAGAAAGTCTGTAGTTTCTATTTTTTCCACTAATTCCTGTTTCTCTTTGTTTTACGTTTATATTAGCTACCCATAATATGTATGAATGAAAAGAAACCAAAAACACGGCTGGTTTCCATGGTGACCGTTTCAGAGTGCTTTCTAACCTATGAAATGGCCGCTCCGGTTCCCCTTCTAAACTACAAACCCCAGAATCCCTGAAAACGGAAATAGAAGACGGCGATACGTCACTTCCGTCGTCTGTCTCTCCAAACGGAACAAACCTTCAGGGATTATTTTCTGGGGAAGTTTCACCAGCAGCGGTGCAACACTATATCCGGCGGAAACACCATATATGGTCATGTAGTAGTTCACTATGGAAACTACATTACCCAGAATTCCAAGCTCCGTTTTTTAATGGAGAAGAAAATATGTTTTAAAGTGTTTTTCCTGCTGTACTTTTTCACCATGCATGATACTAGTGTTTATGTATATGTTATTATGAATTTGTGTGATGAATAATCATGTTTTTAAACAATATTAATTTTCATTGTAATTAATGATGTCATTTCCGGCTACAAACGGAACAAACCTTCAGGGATTATTTTCTGGGGAAGTTTCACCAGCAGCGGTGCAACACAATATCCGGTGGAAACACCATATATGGTCATGTAGTAGTTCACTATGGAAACTACATTACCCAGAATTCCAAGCTCCGTTTTTTAATGGAGAAGAAAATATGTTTTAAAGTGTTTTTCCTGCTGTACTTTTTCACCATGCATGATACTAGTGTTTATGTATATGTTATTATGAATTTGTGTGATGAATAATCATGTTTTTAAACAAAATTAATTTTCATTGTAATTAATGATGTCATTTCCGGCTACAAACGGAACAAACCTTCAGGGATTATTTTCTGGGGAAGTTTCACCAGCAGCGGTGCAACACAATATCCGGTGGAAACACCATATATGGTCATGTAGTAGTTCACTATGGAAACTACATTACCCAGAATTCCAAGCTCCGTTTTTTAATGGAGAAGAAAATATGTTTTAAAGTGTTTTCCTGCTGTACTTTTTCACCATGCATGATACTAGTGTTTATGTATATGTTATTATGAATTTGTGTGATGAATAATCATGTTTTTAAACAAAATTAATTTTCATTGTAATTAATGATGTCATTTCCGGCTACTCATTCATTGGATGTTCATAGCATAAATATGCTTACTCCTCACAGTGCAGATAGTTCATGATTAAGGTCCATTCGAGACCGAAACGCGTCGGACGACTGTACTGTGAGTAGTTTTCTGGAAAAAGGGAATAATCACGCCGATTATTATCTCAAATTTTGCCTTTGGAATTTTTATTGTACTTTTAAATTTTTACTTTTTTATTTTTTCTGTCACCATGTGTGGTGATTTCTTTGTATGAATTTGGACTATGTCTGGAATAAAAAACCTGTTTTAGAAAGAAGGATTTTTTTTCATGACTCTGGTCTGGCATTTGGGAGAAAGAGTTCCTTTTCCTCTTGTGGATCCACCAAAGGGATACCAGTGAATCTATTTAAAGAAACCTTTATAGGAGTCATTCATCGTTTACTGAACATGAACTGGGAGCCATTTATAACGAGAAGATTCACCTGAACGAAAGAACTCATAGGCCTGCATAATCTGGAGAAGATATCATATACCCATTTGACAAGGGATGTGTTAAGTTTCATTACCTTTTTCTTTTTTTACGCGCCCTGGACACAGATAAATACCAACACTTGCTTCTTCTATATATTGTTTTGGTAAAATCGGTGATTTTTACATAGGTATTTTGTCAGTGGACGGGCTGCTGTGCGCCAAACTTGTAGACCCTCCCTATTTTCTCCTTTTTTTTCTATCCAGGGTTTATATCTCACCTGCACAGCGTCAATATATGAACTTGATGGAAACAGGGGATTGTGTGAAATGTCATATGCACAATGCCAAATTTCTGCATTGTTTTTGGTCCTGCACAAAAATCAGGAGATTCTGGAATAAGGTTCTCATATATATTAATAATCTTTACAATTTGCAACTCACTCCATACCCTTTGGCTTGTCTGTGCCTGAATTTTAGAAATTGGCACACTGGCACCTCCAGAACTCTATTGCCCTTTCTTACCATTACTATTTCACTGATAAAGAAATTGATTCCAATCCATTGGATCTCTAAAACTGCTCCCACAATTCATGAACTCAAGGGTAAATTACTTCAATCACTGTATTTTGATCGAAGATCAGTAAGTTTAGACAATAGTTAAATTGAAACATTTTACCTCAAATGGGGTATCTTTATTAATTGTCTTGAGGCAGATACTCAAGCACATGTATTTAAAATCTTCACCTCAACTTATTAGTATTTACATCAATGTCTATTAGCCTCAAATTAGATGTCAGGAAGACTTGGCTTTTATATGATGGATTACACTATTTATGTAAATCTTCAGAACAGTTTCCCCCTCCTGTGGTTGCTTAGTCCTCGTGTGTTTCCCATTGTCTCTTGTCCTTTGTTATCTGTTAATTGAACTGTGTCTACTTTTTTTATTATTTTGCAAGTCTACTGTTGTATATCAATGTCATCTGGAATGGACTGCATGGAATTCCTGAGCCTTTCGAAGAAATTAGTTTACAATTGTCACATCTCCGCACTATAATTTTGTGCATTGTTCTTGAACTGAACCTCTTTAATTTCGATCTAGTTATGTATATGTATATAATTTATGAGATATGCACCGGACACTTTTCGGGTTTTGTGTTCTGGATTTGGATCTCCTTGTGTGTTTTGGATCAGGATTAATTTTGATAAAACCACCCTTTCGAGTTGTGGTTTTGGTTTTGGATCTGGATTTTCTTGACAAAAACAAAAAAACATCTAAAATTCACAGAATTTGTTTTTTTTTAGTTCCTACACTATTACTAACCTCAATAACATTAATTTCCACTCACTTCCAGTCTATTCTGAACACCTCACACCTCACAATATTGTTTTTAGGCCAAATGGTTAAGGTAAGTGGCACAAACACATGGCCCTTCTAGGAGTGGCACTGCAGTAGCAGACAGGATGGCAGTTTTTAAAATTAGAGCACTTAATGCAAAGAAAAAAAGAAGTGTAAGATGCAATTGTCCTTGGGCCCTCCCACCCACCTTTATGTTGTTTAAACAGGACATGCACAGTTTAATAAATCCATAATTTCAGTGCAGGTGGTTCCCCTGGAGAAAGCTTTCCAAATTCTCCTAATCATAGCTAGCTACAAACATACCACCTCCATATTTGATGACTTTTCACATTATGAGAAGAAGCAAGAGGCAGTGTCAAGAAGGTGATTAAAAATTAGAGAGGCACGCACAACAGGAACAACACACAGGCTTTTACCTCCACTCCTATCATGGTGTGGAACAAAAAGGACTTTAACCAAGCAAATGTATAATTACCACATTACTGGACAACCTGAAACACTAGGAGCCAAAGCCTCTGAATTTGTACCCACTTCTCCATTATCAGGGATTACAATAATCTTGGATTTAATGCTGGGATGAAAATAACCTGGTTTATACTACAGTATCAAGATTAGATATTTTCCCCTCCATGGAGTCTGGAGACTTATTTTGTGAAAATCTCGTTGCTTTCTTTTTTTCCATTTTTTTATTGTATTATTATTTACAAGTCTATTAGGACCGGCACTCCCCCATAAGGTTAGCAATGCTTCAGTGCCCTCTGGAAAGAGATGGATATACTGAATAAAAGAAGCAGCACTCAGAGACTGACGAAGCCAAGTGTATTTCACTCAAAGTGATCCAACGTTTCGGGGTCTATGCGCCCCTTTGTCAAGGTGAACAATTGACAAAGGGGCACATAGACCCCGAAACGTTGGATCACTTTGAGTGAAATACACTTGGCTTCATCAGTCTCTGAGTGCGGCTTCTTTTGTTCAGTGTATTATTATTTACATATTTTGTGGCAGATGCCTTTTTTTGTTTTTTGCAGGTCCCAGTTACACGCATGTGAGCATACCTGTGTGTCTTTTTTATTTTATTCATATTTTGTTTTTAAATAAAGCAGTCCCTTAGATGTTTTAGCAGCCCCCCGTGAGCCCTCACAGCAGCCCCAGATCGGGCAAGTTGAGTTTGGGTAGGTTCGGTACAGTACTCAGCAGGACTGTGCAGTGAATTTTTTGTTATTGAGCCCATGCCCTTATGGAGCTTACTACTCTACAGTCCAAACTTATTTCATACTACAAATAGGACTGTTGGAGGAAGCAATGCTAACCTCTGTGCCACCAGCATGCCCCAGCGTGGCAAGCCAGACAGCTTCCTGGCTGTAAGCCACCATGAAACACCATACTGGACCCTTATTCAGTAACTGTTTGTGCTTCACAGGATCTCCTGGCCCATCTAGTGTTGCAGTGCAATGAAAAGCTGAGATTTCATTTTGCAATGCAAGATCACTGAAACTCTGTTCTTCTGACACTGCAAGGTCTTGCTGCAACCCTATGCAGCCCTTATATTGTTCAATTATTAAGGAGAAAACAATTACAAAATAAAGGAAATGAACCCTGTATAACAAATGTGCATCTTGTAAATAATCCCAAAATGTGGAACAATAATAAATCAAAATTAAGGTTGACTAATTGGAGGCATTGATTTGAGTTCCTAACATGAAATATTTGAGAAGAACCTCTCTCTAATGCAGGATACACAGTGCACACTAGAAGATATATCTACTAGAGATGAGTGGGTTCAGACAGGGCAACCCTGGAAATATATGGCAGACATATAGATATACAGAAGGTGTGTTTGTAAAATCTAGTTTTCTCCGGCAGTTGCCAGAGAAATTTAAGTAGGAGATGTTGCTATATCACATTCCGCTGTATTATGATTCTGTCTCTTCTGAGTCTGTCTGACTTTGGCCACAAATGTGGTCTCTCCCCCACTTTATTAGAACACACTTTGTCAAACTTGGAACTTCCATTTCCACCTTTGCGGCTATATGTTTTCACAAATCTTTTTGTGATGTTGAAGCTTGTTTCATATTCTGCTATAGGCTTTGGTTTAAACCTAGAATCAAGTACAGCAGCACCCCTGGAATTATACTGCAGCACCACTGGACTTATACAGCAGATATGCTGCACCCCTGGACTTACACAGCAGATATTCCACCTCCCCAGACTTATACAGTATAGGCAACACCCCTGGATAGAGAATTACACAGCACAGCAGACAGGCAGCAACATCCCTGCATTTAAACAGCAGTGGGGCAGCACCCCTGGACTGATAGGGCAGAGGGGCTGCACCCCATAAATGACAGCATCCCTGGAATAATAGAAAAGATGTGCAAGATGGATTTGTCCTTGGGCCTTCCCACCCACCCTTATGTTGTATAAGCAGGACATGCACACTTTAACAAACCAATCATTTCAGCGACAGTGTTTGCCACACGACTGTGGATGAAATGATTGGTTTGTTTGGACACTTTCAAAAGAAGCAATTAATTTCTCCTTGCACAAACTGGCTCTACATCCCCATCCTTTGATTCCTCACCCCAATCAGTGTTTACATCATCATCTTCTCACAGTATTAATTCGTCCCCACTGGAATCCACCATCACAGGTCTCTATGTACTTTCTCGAGGCAATTGCTGGTTAATGCTTTACTGGAGATTTTATTATTCATTTTTATGATCATCATCTTCTCCACATTTTGTGGAAGTAAACTCCTACACCGATCTCTGACCAGGTTAACGGCTACACTAAACACTCTTTCAGAGTACACACTGGAGCGTGGGCAATTTAGGTAACAAAAAGCCAATTTGTGCAAGGGCTTCCAAGTTGCCTCTTTTTTCCTGCCAGTATACATACGTACTATCTGATTATTATGTAGTATTATTACTCACTCAGTGTGCATTAGGGAACACAAATAGTTTTTTTCTTACCCAGAATTACCCCTCCCTTTTAGCACCTGACTGATATTACATCTGATTGAGCAGCTTTCCAATATTTGTGCATTGTACTATCTGACATGTCTACTTGGATGCTGTCACCATTCAAAAAATGGTGGAGGATTATATCTGTGACAGCATCCAAGTAGGCATGTAAGACAGCCATTAACTTTGTCAGTGATTGGCGTAGGTAATTTCCACAACACCTGGAGAAGATGATGTTCATCAAAATGAATTTTACATTCCTCCAGTAAGATTTATACCAGCAGTTGCCTCCAGAAAGTACACACATTATATGCAGTAACAGTAGATATGTCAGTAATGGTTGGCAGCTCCTTTAGTCTGGACCAGCTGTCAAAACTTGCTCCTGACTGCCCTGCATCACTGCCAGCGGGATGACTAGGAAACCTCATTCTTTTCCTCACAGCCCCTGTTGCTGGAGTAAATAAAGGAGGAGCTGTTGACGTGTCACGTTGCGCTTGAACTGACATATTTTTCACCTGCAGGTCTTTGCACATCTGCAGACTCTGACCACCCTTGAATACTGGCAAAGGGAATGAAGGGCTCCATTCACAAGTCCTACATACTTAGCGGAATTGTTCTGTTTTAGCTCCTCCTAAAATTTCTCCAGCTACTTCTGCAAAAGCCTGATGAGGGGAATGACCTGAATCAAGCTGGCAGTGTATGAATTGACTGCACTTGAGTCAAGTGCATTCACCCTCCTTAGACTATGTCATAGATGGATGTATAAGCTTGAATGGCCTTTTGCTGTTCCTTCATCCTCTGAAGCATATAGAGGGTTGAATTCCATCTCGTTACTACCTCTTGCTTCAGGTGATGGCAGGGCAGGTTGAAAAGTGTTTGCTGACGCTCCAGTCTTCGGCATGCAGTTGCCGAATGTCGAAAGTTGCCTGCAATTTTTCGGGGCACCGACAGCATCTCCTGCTCGCCCCTGTAATTTTTCAAAAAATTCTGCACCACCAAAGTAATTTTGTGAGCAAAACATGGGTCATGCTGGAATTAGCCCAGATGTAATGCTCGCACAATATTTGTGGCATTGTCTGATATCTCAAATCCCCTGGAGAGTCTAAGTTGGGTAAGCCAGTGTGCGATGATGTGCCTCAGTGTCTGTAAGAGGTTGTCAGTGGTGTGCCTCTTATAGAAACTGGTGATACCCAGAGTAGCCTGCCTAGGAATG
Source organism: Pseudophryne corroboree (assembly GCF_028390025.1). Classification (NCBI taxonomy): domain Eukaryota; kingdom Metazoa; phylum Chordata; class Amphibia; order Anura; family Myobatrachidae; genus Pseudophryne; species Pseudophryne corroboree. Next base: position 391,726,084 of record NC_086444.1, on the reverse strand, counting down.
AGCTGGAGTTTGTGAGATGCTGCTGCTGTTGCCTCTGCTGTTGTTGCTGCGGAAGGCAATACATCTACCCAGTGGGCTGTCACAGTCATGTAGTCCTTAGTATGCCATTCTTCACTTGTCTACAGGTCAGTATTTAAGTGCACAGTGGGTGCAACCGCATTTTTGAGTACACTGAGGACACTTTTATTAATGACCCTGTACAGTCTGGGAATCACTTGCCTAGTGAAGTGAGATCTAGATGGGATTTGGTACCGCGGAAACAGTATGTCCATCAACTGTCTAAATCCCACTGCACTAATGGCAGATACCAGATGCATGTCTAACACCAGCATAGTTGTTATGGCCCCCGTAATCTGCTTTGCAATGGGGTGATTGCAAAGGTCTGTTGGACAGTCAGTCGCTTAGTTAAAGTAGTACAAGTGGTCTTCCGACTTTCTCTGTGGGATAACGATTGACTCCCAGCAGCAACAACAGCAGTGGCAGCAGTAGGTGTAGCACTCAAGGATCCTCCAGAGGAATCCTGGATAGGAGAGGACTCATCAGTCCTGCCAGTGACATGGCCAGCAGGACTACTTCCAATCCTGAGTAGGAAATTGATGATTAGGGAGTTGGTGTTGTGGATTGCAGGAGCTTGTATACAACAGGAAAAAGGGATTTATGTGTCAGTGGACTGCTTACACTCTTACCCAAAGTTTCTGAGCTTGACAATGACTTATGATGAATGCAATGCAGGTGACGTATAAGGGAGGATGTTCCTAGGTGGTTAACATCCGTACCCCTACTTATTATGGCTTGACACCTGTTGTCCAGATTTATGGAGAAATAATTCCACACTGAAGAGGTGGCTTTTTTGGTATTTTGCCCAGTGGGCTTTTTCATCCCATGGCCAACAACTGTCTCCACTGGTGCCTTATTCAAACAAACCACATCAACATCAGAATCCTCATCGTCAACATCCTCCTCAGCGCCAGCTACATCAATATCCTCCTCATCCTGGTGTACTTTACAGTGACATCCTCAATCTCATTATCAGCAGCTGGACTTGCGGTGGTCCTCCTAGCAAATTGGGTTAAAATGAAATTCCTGTAGGTAATGGAGGGTCACACTTCCGAGACACAGCCCCGTTCAGCAGCGGTCGGCTTGCAATGTGACTTGCTGATGTCACACCGCACTTCCTCACACCCACATGTCCTGTGCTGTCCTGTCCTCCTGACCGCGGCCCACCAACCCACACACAGAACTTGAAGTGTTCTGTGGCTGACCGCTGATGGAGTTCCGCAGGATCAGACAGTGGCCCACATAACTGTGGGAAATTCCCACTGACATTACTGAGGATGTGACCATCTAGGTTCTAAAAGTCGTGTCCCCCACTTCCCCCCTCATTCATCTTTCTAACATTCATTCTGATGTTTTGGGGAGAAAGTGTTAATTAACCCATTTATTGCCAATAAATAATTGGCGAAAATATTAAAAAGAAATATAAAAAATTATTATATATATATATATATATATATATTTATATATACAGTATCTCAGAAATGCCATATAAACAGTGATAAACAGCATATATGCACAATAATATATGATTTCCTTCCTTTCAAATCAAGGGGATAACGTCGGCATATCTAAATATATTTTGGGGTAAAAGGTAAAAAAGTTCCCTGACCCCTGTCCTAGCACATGCAGAGGGCATGCAAATGGTGGTAGGAGCCTCCTCTTCCCATACAGTGTTGTGAAGGTCAGGCCAAGACATCGCAACCGCGGACACACTTGGACTCTCCTTGAGGATTTGTGATATCTCTGAACGCACAGTTGTTTTCGGTGCTTTAACAAGCTTTATTTTTTTAATTTTTCGAAAGGGAGGATGACTTCCATCTTCATAAGAAACTGAACCACCAGTCAAGAACATAAACCAAGGCGGTAGCTTTTCCTTGCCCCTTCGTGTTGTGAATGGCATATTGCCAATTTTACGTTTCTCATCAGATAATTTCTTTTTTTTTTTTGTTATTCATTTTTGCTTCTTGGATTTTACATGCCCTCTATGACTTCGGGCATCAGCCTTAGCAGATGACGTTGATGGAATTGCATCGTCAATGTCATGACTGGTGGCAGCAGCTTCAGCACTAGTACTAGGAAGTGGTTCCTGATCTTTCACTATTTTTCCCCCAAAATTTTTGTTCTCCATTTCACAGGACAGCGCCCCTTTATTTTTATAGCACACAGAACAGTGCCACTTTATTTTTACAGCACACAGGACAGGGCCATAGCGCTTCTTGATTTTTACAGCATACAGAACAGTGCCCCTTTATTTTTATAGCGCACAGGACACAGTGCCCCTTTATTTTTACAGCACACAGAAAAGCAGCTTTATTTTTATAGCAGAAAAGACAAGGCCACAGTGCCTCTTTATTTTTTACAGCACACATAACAGTGCCCCTTTATTTTTAAAGCACACAGGACAGGGCCAGAGCACCCCTTTATTTTTAAGCACACAAAACAGTGCCATTTATTTTTATATTACAAAGGATAGCTACAGCACCTCTTTATTTTTACAGCACACAGAGCAGTGTCCCTTTATTTTTATAACACAAAGGACAAGGTTACAGTGCCCCTTTATTTTGACTGTACACAGAGTAGTGTCTCTTTATTTTTACAGCACACAGGACAGCGCTAAAGCACCACTTTTTTTTACAGCATACAGAATAGTGCCCCTTTATTTTACAGCACATAGAACAGTGCCCCTTTATTTTTAAAGCACACAGGACAGTGCCCCTTTATTTTTACAGCACATAGGACAGGGCCACAGCACCCCTTTATTTTTTTTAGCACACAGAACAATGCCCTTCATTTTTACAGTGCACAGGTCAGGGGAACAGCACCCCTTTATTTTTACAGCACACAGAAAAGTGCCCCTTTATTTTTATAGCACAAAGGTCAAGGTTACAGCACCCTTTGTTTTTACAGCACACAGAACATTGCCCATTTATTTTTACAGCATACCGGACAGGGCCACAGTGCCCCTTTATTTTAACAGCACACAGAATAGTGCCCATTTATTTTTATAGCACAAAGGACAAGGTTACAGTGCCCCTTTATTTTTACAGCAAACAGGACAGGGCCGCAGCACCCCTTTATTTTTTACAGCAAATAGAACAGTGCCCCTTTATTTTTACAGCACACAGAATGGTGCCACTTTAATTTTACAGCACCCCTTTATTTTTACAGCACTCAGTACAGGGCCACAGTGCCCCTTTATTTTTACAGCACACAGGACAGCACCCCTGTACAGCACACAATTGCAGCTCCCCTATATAGCACCCCTGTACAGCACCCCTGTACAGGACAGGACAGCAGCACCCCTAAAAGCACAGGACACCACCACTGTACAGCACAGGACAGCAGCATCCCTAACAGCACAGGACACCAAAGAACAGCACCCTAGAGCAGCGCAGGACAGCACAGGATAGCAGCACCCCTGTACCCCACCACCCACAGAGAGAAAGAGGGGCATATCTGATAATATCCACGGACATTAGCTGTGAAACAACATTAATGTGAAATAAATAAACAAAAATACATAAAAATACATATAGCTTGACATTATCAATAAAGGAATAACTTGCAGACAAAAGATACTCTGGAGAAGCAGCACATCACGTGCATTGTCAATCTAAATAAAGCCATGATTAGGCTAATTAAAGTGTATACTATATATGAAGACCTACTGCAGCTCAGGAGCTAAAAATTCCAGTTGTACCCCCTTATGTGCCGCTGGCTACCTGTTGGCATTATATATATAACCCATATGAACTATTTTCAAAAAGAACCTGAGATAGCTAATAAAAAGCATTGCAGCCTTAGGTTTTCATTTAAGATCCTGGGGGACAACGTCCCCAGTGTATAAATCCTCCAGGATTTATTTTTTAAAAGAAACCTATCTCTATTCCCACGCCTCAAAGAGAGTGGGACATGATCTATAAGGATTGCTCTAATGCTCGCCACTCCATGTTTGGCTGCCAAGCAGTGGCGTGCAAAAAGCTGATCACTACGCCCTTTCTCATGTGCTTTTTTAATGGCACTACAATGTAGTGCCATCCTCTCACGAAATTGGCGTATGGTCTTGCCAACATAGGCAAGGCCACATGGACATGTGAGCAAATACACAATACTGTAGTACAAGTCAGTCGATATTTAATCTTCACTTTTCTACCTGTATGAGGGTGATTGAAGGTGGCACCAGTGATTAACGTATTACAAGTAGCACAGCCGAGACATTTGAAGCAGCCTTTCTTCTGTCTTAAAAGATGATAATTGTTTTTAGTCATATTTGTAACGCCTAACTTTGTGACTTAATCGAATATATTTCTGCCACGGGTATAGCTAGGTAATAGGCTAGTGTCTGCTAGAAAAGACAATACTTTGTCCGTTTGTGTAACTGTCCACATTTGTTTAGCCTTCTTGACAGAATGAACTGTGGTAGAAGTATATTTATTAACCCATGGTGATCTCTTATTAGCTACTTCAATATTTCTGACTTTAGGACTTAAGGTCTGCTCACGTGTAAGTTTCAATACACGAGCTTTAGATCGCTCCAATTCCCTAATGGGATAACACCACTCTTCAAATTTTCTTAGCATGTTGTCTAATGCTATAACCATCTCATCAGGGTTCGAGGTGATATGCCGCACATGCAAAAATTGCGAGTACGGTAACCCCTTCCGTGATGCTGACAGATAAAAACTCTGGTAATTCAACAAGGTGTTCCTCTCGGTGGGTTTGACATATAAGGAGGTGGTGAGTTCATCACCCTTACGTTTGATCATTACATCCAAATAGTTAATGGCAATTTCATCAATATCATAAGTGAACTTCACTACATGCTGTGTATTATTATGATTATCCCAGAGTTTGATAACATCCTCCTTGGGACCCTGCCAGAATACTAGCAGGTCATCAATATAACGTTTGTAATATGTTAAGTGAGTGGAGACATTAGAATTTAAGTAAAACATATTCTTTTCTACCTGGTACATGAAGGCATTGGCGTACGATGTGGCCACTGCTAACCCCATTGCACACCCTGCCACCTGTAAATAGTAACCACCATTCAACAACACAAAATCCCGGTGGATTTATACACTGGGGACGTTGTCCCCCAGGGACTTAAATGAAAACCTGGGGCTGCAATACTTTTTATGAGCTATCTTAGGACCTTTTTGAAAATAGTTCATATGGGTTATATATATAATGCCAAAAGGTAGCCAGCGGCACATAAGGGGTTACAACTGGAATTTTTAGCTCCTGAGCTGCAGTAGGTCTTCATATATAGTGTACACTTTAATTGGCCTTATCATGGCTTTATTTAGATTTACAATGCTCATAGTGTGCTGCTTCTCCAGAATATCTTTTGTCTGCAAGTTATTCCTTTATTGATAATGTCAAGTTACTGTATATGTATTTTTATGTATTTTTGTTTATTTATTTCACATTTATGTTGTTTAACAGCTAATGTCCGTGGATATTACCGGATAGATGATATGATGGTTTCCATGGATACTCTCCTGTTGCACGGCGCGGTGTGACATCAGGGCCATGCAATGCGGAAGCAGACTAAGCAAGCTGGCGGGCACACCGCGGAGCAGGAGAGTATGGTTAATGCACTAATGTCGTTTTTGGTGTGCTATACATGTGGGTTTTTATGCTTTATTTGTGTGTCTGGCCCTGAGGACGGGGTGTTTTCCCCGAAACATGCTGGCCCATTAAACTGACACTTTCTTAATCTACTGAATCAGTCTGCCTGAGTGCCACCACTATTTTGTTGTATATACAGTGATTCCTTGAGACGTCACCTAAAGGGCACTGCAGCACATTGGTATTGGCGACTTGAGTGCCGGATTCCTTGGATTATATATATATATATATATATATATATATGTCTTGCAAGAGCTGGCACTCACCCTAAATGTACGGCTCCGGTGCCCTCTGGAATGATAAGTACACGGCAAAATGGAAACATGCAGCGGCACTCAGAGACTGATCCCAGTAAATAAAGTGCAAAGGTAACTTTTAATCCATGAAAAACAAAACAAAATGGGGATTAAAATTTACCTTTGCATTTTATTTACTGGGATCAGTCTCTGAGTGCCGCTGCATGTTTACATTTTGCCGTGTATATATATATATATATATATATATATATATATAGATCCTCCCAACTACGGCACTCAGCGGTCTCTTTCAGGGAATAAACATTCCAAAGGAAACTTGCAACGTTTCGGCTTTAATTAGCCTTTTTCAAGCAACATCATAACAAACGTGTGATACATAAAATGTTTAAATACCCTTACCTCCACATGTCGTGTTTGCAGCTGCCTCCCACGTCCCGCATGCGTCACTTCCGGCTTCCGGGTGCATCAGCGTTTTCCTCCCGCACACAGATCACTGTGCGTTGTCATGGCAACCCGCCGCTAACTATAGCAGCTCGGGCCGCTGTGTTCCCTCATCAGTGCTGGTGCATAAGAACTCCAGTGCTTCCCCCGGGGCCAGTGTATAAGACAGCCTGCTGGTAACGCAGTCAGGGTCACTCAAACACCTAATGTGAATAACAGACACCATGTGAAAAAACACAAAACATTTAAAATCAACTCTTAACATTAAAAACAGATAGATACTCAGTCTCCAATGTCACATGAACAATCAACAAATAATAGATGATAATGTATAATCCCCAAGAGTGAACATAAGGCAACATACTGACAGGGAAAGACTATGACTACTTATAAGAATACACTTAAATTCAGTTGATTGTTTAACCCTTTGGGTTTTACTGTTTCTAAAAGGTGAATCCACCTAGCCTCACGTTGTAGGAGCTTCTTATGTTGGTCCCCCAATTTGCCGTCAACAGGGATGTGATCTATAATCATATGTCGCAAATTGCCCATATTGTGTCTGGCCTCTTTGAAAAGTCTGGCAATAGGTTGATCAGACTCTTTGCCACCCAATGCTGCTCTGATTACGGATCTGTGTAGGGCCATCCATTCCCGACAGGTCCGGATGGTTTTCCCTGCATAACAAAGTCCACATGGACATTTGTTCAGATAGACAATGTAGGAACTTGTGCATGTTACAGAATGTCTAATTTCACACCTGCGGCCCGTATGTGGATGGAAGAAATATTTTCCAGCCATCATATGACTGTAGGTAGTACAGCCTGTACATTTGTGGCAACCATTGCTACATCTGGTTATGCCATCCCTGGATTGTAATTGTTTGGTGATATCAGCATGCACGGTCCAATCTCGAATATATTTTCCCCTCCGGTAGCAATGTCTGATTTTGGTGTGTTTTAAAATTTTAATATCATTCTGTATCATGGTCCATAGATTAGTGCTACTATCTCTGATTTTTTTATGGGCTGTAGTATATCTATGAACCCAATTAAGAGCATTCGCTGTATCATCCTTATAACTTTTCAGGAGGGTACTCTGTCTAGATCCTAGAGAAACTTTGTTTCTTGCAGCCTTTAGCGTGTCATCCTTATAGCCTCGTTCCCTCAATTTATTAGTCATAATATCAAGATTACTCTCTAGCAACTTTGTATCACTGGTAATCCTCTGCACTCTCAATAATTGAGAATATGGAAGGCTGGTGATCGTGGCCTGTGGATGAAAACTGTCTGCCCTCAATATAGTATTCCTGTCTGTGTTTTTTGAATATATATCAGTGTGAATGTTGTTATCTCCATCAAGTTTGATCCTTACATCCAAATATGTTATTTCTTCACGACTGATGGTGTGCATGAACTTAATTGGACAATCCAACCCATTGATTTGTTCAATGAGGTTGACCAATTCCATATATGTCCCATTCCAAAACAGTATGATATCATCTATATAGCGTTTGTAAAACACTATATAGTCTCGCACCTCCCGATTGAAAAAAAGTTGTTTCTCCAATACTAACATGTAAGTGTTCGCATAAACCGGTGCCACAGGAGAGCCCATGGCACAGCCAGAACACTGCTTGTAATATCTACCATTAAAATATAAATAATTACGTTTTAAAACTAGTTCGAGTAACGTCAAAAAGAATTTCAAGTTGGGGCCATTATATAGAGGGTTATCTTTCAGGGTTGTAAAAACCGCCTCAAGTCCCTCATCGTGAGGGATATTGGTGTATAAACTACCAATATCCGAAGTGCACATCCACGTGTTTTGGGGTAATTCTCCTATATCATCCAACTTCATCAGCAAATCAGTAGTATCCTTTAAGTATGTGCTTCCCGCCTTGACACATGGCTGTAAGTAATAATCCAAAAAGTGTGATATATTGTTATACAAGGAATCTCTGGCTGAAACAATCGGACGTCCAGGCGGGTTTCACATACTCTTGTGGATCTTAGGGAGGGTGCATGATAGGGGCACCCTTGGTGCATCACCCTTCAAAAAAATTACACTCATCAATGTTGATGACACCCTCTTCCATAGCTCTATCTAAGATCAAATCTATCTCAACTTTGAATGAATTGGTGGGATCAGTGGGCAGAAGATCATACACACTTCTTTCTGATAACTGTCTGTATATCTCGGCACAATACAAATCAACATCCATCACCTCCACCCATATATATATATGTGTGTGTATATATATATATATATATATATATATATATATATACACACACACACATATATATATATATATATGGGTGGTGGTGATTATATTAGGGGTGTGCGCCGGGCCATTTGTGGGGTTTTGTGTTTTGTTTTTGGATCTGGATCTCCTTCATGATTTGGATCTGTATTGGTTTTGCAGAATCCACCCTTGCGGGTTTTGGACCTATATTATTGTTTTATATCATAATAACAGCTAAAATAACAGAATTTGGGGGTGTTTTTGTCCTGCAGTATTATTAACCTCAATTACATTTATTTAAACTCATTTCGAGTCTTTTCTGAACGCCTCACAGCTCACAATATTGATTTTATCCAGTTTAGGTCAAAAGGTTGCACTGAGGTAACACGATGACTAAGCTAAGCAACAGCAGTCGGCATCAAACACGTGGCAGTCAACAATATATTCTAAAATGATGTAATCAACTGTTAAAATTATTTTCAAATTAGGATTAAGTTCTTCTGTACCTCAAAGATATATTTGACTTGCATAATGTTCGCTATTCAATTGGGGAGAGTTTAGTTATATTAATTTAATTTAAATGTAGTTAATTTATAATTATTATTATTATTATTATTAATAATATTAATTTGAATGAATCACAATGTTGTAATAACAATTATGAAAATAGCACAATAAGTTATAACATAAGAATATGACCCTGAAATGGACGGAGCACGCCTTGATGAATACGTACTGGGAGAATACAGCAAAAAATATAAAAAAAGTATTTTATTTTGGGTGGACTGACAGAAAACCTCTAGATGGACAGAGCAGCTGCAATCCCTGGATATATGTTGGGATGACACAGCACAAAATGTTAATTTAAAACAAAATATTAGTGATGAGCGGGTTCGGTTCCTCGGAATCCGAACCCGCCCGAACTTCACCTTTTTTTGCACAGGTCCCAGCAACTCAGATCCTCCCGCCTTGCTCGGTTAACCCGAGCGCGCCCGAACGTCATCATCCCGCTGTCGGATTCTCGCGAGATTCGGATTCTATATAAGATGCCGCGCGTCGGCGCCATTTTTCACTCGTGCATTGGAAATGATAGTGAGAGGACGTGGTTGGCGTCCTCTCAGTTTCTATGTTCAGGGGGCTGCAAATTTCTGTGCTCACTGCTTTATTTTGGGGACCAGCAGTATTATATAGGAGGAGTACAGTGCAGAGTTTTGCTGACCAGTGACCACCAGTATTATACGTTCTCTGTCTGAAAAAAGGCTCCATATCTGTGCTCAGTGTGCTGCATATATCTGTGCTCACACTGCTTTATTGTGTACCGTGCCGTGCAGAGTTTTGTTGACCAGTGACCAGTGACCACCAGTATTATACGTTCTCTGCCTGAAAAACGCTCCATATCTGTGCTGCATTGTAGTATATATAGTAGGAGTACAGTGCATAATTTTGCTGACCACCAGTATATAATATATAGCATTACGGTACAGTAGGCCACTGCTCTACCTACCTCTGTGTCGTCAATTATACTATCCATCCATACCTGTGGTGCATTTCAGTTTTGCACAGTTTGCTGACCACCAGTATATAATATATAGCAGTACGGTACAGAAGGCCACTGCTCTACCTACCTCTGTGTCGTCAAGTATACTATCCATCCATACCTGTGGTGCATTTCAGTTTTGCACAGTTTGCTTACCACCAGTATATAATATATAGCAGTACGGTACAGTAGGCCACTGCTCTACCTACCTCTGTGTCGTCAATTATACTATCCATCCATACCTGTGGCGCATTTCAGTTTTGCACAGTTTGCTGACCACCAGTATATAATATATAGCAGTACGGTACAGTAGGCCACTGCTCTACCTACCTCTGTGTCGTCAATTATACTATCCATCCATACCTGTGGTGCATTTCAGTTTTGCACAGTTTGCTGACCACCAGTTAAAATAATATATAGCAGTACGATACAGAAGGCCACTGCTCTACCTACCTCTGTGTCGTCAAGTATACTCTCCATCCATATCTGTGGTGCATTTCAGTTTTGCATAGTTTGCTGACCACCAGTATATAATATATAGCAGTACGGTACAGTAGACCACTGCTCTACCTACCTCTGTGTCGTCAAGTATACTATCCATCCATACCTGTGGTGCATTTAAGTTGTGCGCAGTATATATAGTAGTAGGCCATTGCTATTGATACTGGCATATAATTCCACACATTAAAAAATGGAGAACAAAAATGTGGAGGGTAAAATAGGGAAAGATCAAGATCCACTTCCACCTCGTGCTGAAGCTGCTGCCACTAGTCATTTATTTATTTATTTATTTATTAACAGTTTCTTATATAGCGCAGCAAATTCCGTTGCGCTTTACAATTTGAAATAACAATAACAAACTGGGTGATAACAGTCATAGAGGTAGGAAGGCCCTGCTCGCAAGCTTACAATCTATAGGGAAATAGGCATATGTACACAAGGAAAGGTGCTATATTTTGCATAGAATGAGAAGACATGTGAGGATATGTGTGGACTGTACAGAGTGGATGTAATTTGATAGGAAGGTTTATGAAAGTTATGTGGGTGGTTCAGGAATTTGATACGCTTGCCTAAAGAGGTGAGTTTTGAGGGAACGCTTGAAGGTTTGGAGACTAGAGGAGAGTCTTATTGTGCATGGTAGGGCATTCCACAGAGTGGGTGCAGCCCGATGAAAGTCCTGCAGTCATGAGTGGGAGCGAGTAATGAGTGTGGATGAGAGACGCAGGTCTTGTGAAGAGCGAAGAGGTCGGGTTGGGAGATATTTTGTGATAAGCGAAGTGATGTACGTTGGTGTAGTTTGGTTAATGGCCTTGTGTGTGAGTAAAAGTATTTTATATTGAATGTGGTAGAGTACAGGTAACCAATGGAGGGACTGACAGAGTGGATCTGCAGACGATGAACGTCTAGCGAGGAAGATAAGCCTCGCCGCTGCATTCAGAATGGATTGTAGTGGTGAGAGTCTCGTTTTGGGAAGACCAGTTAGGAGACTATTGCATTAATCAATGCAGGAGATAATGAGAGCGTGGATTAGAGTTTTAGCAGTGTCTTGTGTAAGGTATGGTTGTATTTTGGATATGTTTTTTAGATGCATGCAACATGATCTTGAGACAGATTGAATGTGGGGAACAAAGGACAGATCAGAGTCAAGGATGACACCTAGGCAGCGAGCTTGTGGGGTAGGGTAGATAGTCGAGTTTTCAACAGTGATAGAGATATCAGGTTGGTACCTACTATTGGCCGGTGGAAATATAATTAACTCTGTCTTTGAAATATTAAGTTTGAGGTGGCGAGATGTCATCCAGGATGAGATGGCAGAAAAGCATTCAGTGACACGGTCCAGTACAGATAGGGACAAGTCAGGGGAGGATAGGTAGATTTGAGTATCATCTGCATACAGATGATACTGAAAACCAAAAGAGCTGATTAGTTTACCAAGAGATGAGGTATAGATAGAGAAAAGCAGAGGACCCAAGACTGAGCCTTGCGGTACTCCAACTGAAAGAGGTAGCGAAGAGGAGGTAGATTCAGAGAAGCGAACACTGAAGGAGCGATTAGATAGGTACGATAGGAACCAAGAAAGGGCTGTGTTTTTAAGACCTAGGGATTGTAGTGTCTGTATGAGAAGAGAGTGGTCTACAGTGTCAAATGCAGCAGATAGATCTAGAAGAATAAGAATAAGTAGTGAGTAGTGGCCTTTAGACTTCGTAGTGACCAAATCATTAACCAATTTAGTCAGTGCTGTCTCTGTGGAATGTTGGAAACGGAAGCCTGACTGAAGTGGGTCCAACAAAGTGTATGAGTTAAGAAAGTGTGTGAGTCGAGTGTAGACAAGTCTCTCAAGTAGCTTAGAGAGACAAGGGAGCTGAGAGATAGGACGGTAGTTTGAGAGAGCATTAGGGTCAGAATTTTGTTTTTTTTTAATGGGAGTAATCACTGCATGCTTGAAGAGTGAAGGAAAAATACCAGTAGAGAGAGAGAGATTACAGATGTTAGTTAAGGTAGGGATGAGCACCAGAGACAGAGCTTTACTATTTGTGAGGGTAAAGGATCAAGAGGAGAGGTAGTAGAGAAGCAGGATGAGAAGAGTGATGATACTTCATCTTCATTTGTGGGATCAAATGAAGAAAGAGTGCCAGAGGGTTCAGGTAAAGAACGGAGCAGGTCACTGGCTGCCGAAGAGCATACCATTTCATCTCGGATCTTATCAATCTTCTCCTTGAAGTAGGAAGCAAGATCCTGTGCCTTGATAGTGGCTGGTGGGGTAGGTGCGGGAGGATTCAGAAGTGATTTAAATGTATTAAAGAGTCGTTTGGGGTTAGAGGCTTGAGCAGAGATAAGAGTTTGGAAATATGTTTGTTTGGCAGTGTCCAGGGCATTTTTATAAGAATGGTAGACAGTCTTATATGTGAGGAAGTCACTTGAAATACGAGATTTACGCCACTGACGTTCAAGTTTTCGTGTGAGTTTTTGTAGTTGTCTTGTTAATTTGGAGTGCCATGGTTGACATCTAGGCCTACGTGGAGTGTGATGGGTAGCTGGAGCCACTTCATCAAGGGCTAGTTCTAGAGTCTCATTAAGGTGTGATACAGCCATCTCAGGAGAGGTGAATGCAGAAATAAGTGAAAGCAGTTGTTGGAGTGAAGTGGAAAGTTCTTGAAGATTAATTGTGTTAATATTTCTGTGGGTTTGAGGAAGATTGGAGGACTTCCGCAACACAGGGTTTGAATTAACAGAGGAGAGCATGCAGGTGATAAGGTTGTGATCTGAGAGGGGGAAAGGAGTGTTAGTGAGTTCAGAGACGGAGCATAGTCTGGTGAATACTAGATCAAGGCAGTGGCCCAACTGATGAGTAGAGGAGTCAGTCCATTGGGAGAGGCCAAGAGAGGAGGTTAGAGAGAGTAGTTTGGAGGCATGCGCAGCAGATTTTGGACAATCAATAGCAATATTGAGATCACCCATGATAATGGTGGAGATGTCAGAGGATAGGAAGTGAGGGAGCCAGGCAGAAAAATCTTCTAAAAATTGTTTTGGATGCCCAGGTGGGTGGTAGATAGCTGCAATACGCAGAGAGAAAGGAGAGTAAACCCTAATGGAATGTACTTCAAATGATGTAAATGTGAGTGATGGAACCTGTGGTAGAACAGTATATGCAAAAGATTGGGAAAGTAAAAGTCCAACTCCTCCTCCTTTATGGTTATCGGGTCTGGAGGTGTGTGTAAAGTGGAGACCACCATGTGCCAGTGCTGCAGGGGAGGCTGTGTCAGATTGTGTGAGCCAGGTTTCTGTTATAGCCAGCAGATTGATGTTGTTGGATATGAAGAGGTCATGGATGGATGTTAATTTGTTACAAACAGAGCGTGCATTCCATAAGGCACATTTTAGTGATCTGGAGGGTGATGGAAGACATGTGATGTTTATGAGGTTAGCTGTATTTCTATGTTGCTGTGAATCAGGTGAATGTGAGCGATGCAAGTGGCTGGGTCCTGGATTTGGTGAAATGTCACCTGCTATCAGAAGCAGAAGTGAGAGATAAATGTGGGTGTCAGAGGTTTGTGAAAGTTTTTTTATGGTGAGAGGTTGTAGATGTTATTGTCAATGAGTATAGGGAAGTAAAAAGCTCATGAGTGCTAATAAGAGGGGAGTGTAGAATTGAGGGGGCAACATGTACAGAGGGGTGAGTTGCTGGGAGACTGAATGATGCAATGGTCTTTATGAATACTCCATGAAGAGCAATGCAGAAAATCAATTTGTGGAACATAGTTAGTTTGAGATAAAACCAGTGTTATCTAGGCTGAGAGTGTAAGGTTTCACTTGTTCAAGGTAAAAGTTCAGGTGCCTATTTACTGGTGTTGTTCTGCTGTATGTTAACTGTGCATTATAGAGCAAAGTGACAAACAGGTATGTACAATCACATGTAAATCACAATGTATATAGTTTTATACCAAATTGGTTGCATTTTGTTCTTAGAGGTCAGGAGGATTGCAGTTGGTAAAATATTTACATACGCTGAAATACACAGATGATTGGGAATGTAAGGAAGGGACGATGTTTTCTGTTTTGTCGGTGAGTTGTTTCCGTCTGTTTTTGTCCTGGTAAGTCCTGGGTAAGTCTATATTGTAATATTTTCTTCACCCTTTTAAATAGCCCTTCTAATAAAGCCCTGTTCAGCCGGCTGTTGTTCAGCCAAGCATCTTTCCTTATGAATGGTAAGTATCCATGTGTCTCTAGTAATTGCAATCAAGGCCTAACATCCCACCCCCGTTTACAGAGCATGCCATAAAACTCAACTAAAACAAACACTAAGATAGCAGTTACCAACTATATAAAGCTTCAATACAGTTTCATCCTAGAATACAATATATCTTATAATATACAAATTGACAGCGTAGATTACCTAGTTATAATAACACTATCACTGCAGCATCTATATTCTGAG